>NC_142419.1:0-643750 GCF_059516105.1 Syngnathus floridae | reverse complement strand
GGTGCATAGACACAAACAACAGTCAGTAGTGGCTAGGTGATCAACCGGTCGATCGCGATCAACGTATTGCGCACCCCTGCTCTAGAGCCAAGGCTGACGTCCAGAGCCGGGTGAGGCAGATTAAAAACTCCTGGTGGACAGAAAGGGCACTGGAAATGCATAGTTTGGCAGACTCTGGTGACACCAGAGGCTTTTTCAGCGCTACTAAGACTGTCTACGGCTCAAGCCATCGCGGCGAAAACCCCCTATGCTCTAAGGACGGGCAGGAGCTGTTGAAGGACGAGTCCATAAACAGCCGGTGGAGAGAGCACTTTCAGGAACTCCTCAACCGTGACAGCACAACTCAGTCAGATTTCCTCAGTCACATCCCTCAGAGTCCCATCAGGGAAGACATGGGTGAACCTCCCACATTAGCAGAGGTCCAAGATGCCATCAGGAGCCTGAAGAACAACAAGACCTCTGGGCCAGATGGGATCCCAGCTGAGGTCCTAAAGGAAGGTGGAACAGAGCTCCAGCGCCGCCTCCATGCCCTCCTTCTGAAGGTCTGGGGAAAAAAAGTACTCCCCTCCGACCACAGGGACGCTCTGATAGTGACCATTTTCAAGAAAGGGGACAAAGCGGATTGCGGAAACTATAGGGGCATCTCACTCCTTTCAACAGTTGGCAAAGTACTTGCTCGTGTTCTTGCCAATTGGCTACTGCCACTGTCTGAGAAAGTTCTCCCAGAATCGCAGTGCGGTTTTCGTCCATCTAGAGCAGTAGTTCCCAAAGTGGGCGGTACCGCCGCCCTGGGGGCGGTGGAAAGATCTGGGGGGGCGGTGAGGACGAAGGGGGCGGTAGGGGGCGGCAGTCCGAAGTCAGAAGTTGAAGGGGGCGGTAGGGGGGCGGCAGTCCGAAGTCAGAAGTTCGAACGTTTGTTTGACGACACATGTGGGGGAGTAGACGACAATTTGTACACAACATGTGCGGTAGGACGAGTCAGTCGATGGGGGGGGGGGGGGGGGGGGGGCGCGGCGCTAGGAATTCACTGGGGAGCCAAGGGGGCGCTAGTCTGAAAAAGTTTGGGAACCACTGATCTAGAGCAAACCCGGGCAAAATACGGCCTGCGGGCCATATCCGGCCCTTTGTGCGTCTCTGTCCGGCCTGCAATCATAAATTACATTTGATTAAAACTGAATAAATAAAAAAATCTGTGTCGTACATGCAATACAACTGTGCTGCTTTTATTTTGAAAGGCGTCGCACTTCCATGAAGCGTGCGTGCATGTGAGCTGTGCGTGTAGGTGAACAGCGCGAAGTAATGCTGCTCTCAAAATGTGTGCTGACACAAAAAAAAGAAAACTTGACAAGGAGTGCCGTGTTTTCAACAAGACATGGACTGCCAAGTATTTCTTTACGGAACTGAAAGGTAAAGCCGTGTGCCTGGTTTGTGGCACACAGGTCGCTGTGTTTAAAGAATATAATTTGAGTCGCCACTACACGACCAAGCATGAGGAAAAATACAGAAATCTGTCTAATTAAGAGCGCGCAACAGAGGCTGATTTATTGCTAGCAAAATTGCAAACCCAACAAGGACTTTTTATCAAACTTCACACCCAGAGATGCAGCGGCATTGTCATTTGAGGAAAAGTTAAAGTTAAGAATAAATTGTACTAATTGATTGTTTTTTATTTGACCTATACACCACAATTTCACATAGCTTAATATGAATATAAACAGAATAAGTGTATTCTTCTAATTACCAGTACCACCTATTTAAAATAAATAATTTAGTGCATTTTACAATGGAAGAAAATTGAGCAGGTTTAAGTTATTGTAGGTGTGGCCCTCTGACACAACTCAGGTTTTTCATGTGGCCCCTTGTAAAAATTAATTGCCCACCCCTGATCTAGAGGCCCTGCACACATGATTTTTACAGCACGCCAACTCCAGAAATGCCGTGAGCATAAACAGCCTTTGTTCATGGCTTTCATAGACCTGACAAAGGCCTTTGACACGGTGGATCACCAGGCCCTATGGAGCATCCTTCTGAGGTATGGTTGCCCGGATAAATACGTCAGAATACTGCGATTATTACATGACGGAATGACAGCCACAGTGCTCAACAACAGCTCCTTGACTAAGCCTTTCACTGTAGAGACAGGGGTCAAACAGGGATGCATCATTGCACCCACCCTGTTCTCTGTCTTCATTGCCGCCATAGTCCACCTCATTGGGGAAGAACTACCACAGGGAATCCCAATTTGGTACAGAACTGATGGCAGGCTCTTCAACCTTAACAGGTTCAAAGCCAAAACCAAGATCAGAACCACCACGATCATGGAGCTCCAGTATGCGGATGATAATGCCATTGCAGCACACTCTGCAGAAGACCTCCAGGGCATCCTGAACGCCTTTGCTAAGGCATACAGAGCCCTGGGTCTGACCGTGAACATCAAGAAGACCCAGGTGCTACATCAACCCCCTCCCAACCAGCCATCTAGTCCGCCCATCATAAATGTGGACAACACTGCACTTGAAAATGTTCACCACTTCCCCTATCTCGGCTGCCTTCTCTCCTCCAAAGCGGACATTGACTCTGAGGTCAACCATCGCCTCAGCTGTGCCAGTGGAGCGTACGCCAGACTCCGGAAAAGAGTCTTTGAAGACAGAGACCTCCGGGTTGACACCAAGCTCCTGGTTTACAAAGCTGTGGTTCTCCCCACCTAATTTTATGAGGCAGAATCATGGACAACCTACAGCAGGCACCTAAGAGCTCTTGAACAACACCACCAGAGAACCTCGAGGAAAATACTCAGGATGAAATGGGAGGACAGACGCACAAACATCAGCGTTCTGGAGGAAGCCAGGATACCGAGCATCACCACCTTAATAATGCAGCACCAACTCCGATGGACAGGGCATCTCATCAGCATGGCTGACACCCGCCTCCCCAAACAGATGTTATACTCCCAGCTGGAGAGAGGTCGCGAGCCCCAGGTGGGCAAAAGAAACGTTTCAAGGACAACCTCAAGACCAATCTCAAGAAATTCCAAATAACATCTCAGGACTGGAAGCGCATTGCCTTGAACAGGAACAGCTGGAGGTTAGCAGTGCAAGAAGGTGCAGCACATCACGAATAGGAACCCCGCCGTGTCGCAGAAATCAAACGACAACTCCGTAAGGAAAGACAAAAACAGGCTACAGCGCGACCACAAGCCACCACCACTTTCCCCTGCCCACACTGCACAAAAATATGTGGGCCCCGGATCGGCCTCTACGCCCATCTGCGGACCCACAAGTAGACGACCCGAGAAGAAGACAATCATACTCGTCCGGAGTGACCGCCGATGATGATGATAGTGCGTGTGTGTGTGTGCGTGTGCGCGTGTGACAAAAAAAAAAACTTGTGCAGAAAATCATACGTCACTGTCAACATGTTGGAATAATTCACATTTGACTAGTTTACATGTTGATGAAAATGAGTGACTTGTTAGAGTTTCTGTGCAAGTAGTAAGACAAAGTGCGTAATCACTGATGTCTGATTTCAAGGATATGGAAGCTCAAATGGCTTACCATAGCGCATAACACGATGTGGATCTGGCAGAATGCTACAAATTTCAGAACGCCTTATCAGCAGGATGATAAGAGTGCCCACTAAATGTGCTCAAGTTAACATTTTTATCGGATACAGGTCGTATACATGATACAACGTCTTGTCAAATGTGTTTAAAGTACTGTACAAAACATATTTCGTGTTGAAGTAAACAAATAAACTGTTTCTGGTTGTTCCCGTCACGGTTCCAATTAAATGTAGAAAAGAAGCCCTTGATAAGAAAACATTACCTGTCACGATGGCCGTCTTTCCCCCCAGCTTCACTGGAGTAAAGCACCTCACCCCCTTGAACCCAAAATAATATACTAAGACATAGCAAGCGACGACTACCGCCACGGAACCAAGCAGTACCACCATCTCCGTCACTACTATTAAGCTAGCATGTAGACTTCAATAAAGTAGTTCCGGTTACAACATTCAAATTTACGTATTTAGGCCAGAGTGGGCTTAACGCTGTTACATTAGTGGGACAGCCGATGTCGCTATTTATCGACTTCACGGAGCGCACTGTAACGTTGCCTTGGCTTAAGGGTTGCCACTTTTCTGTGGGGTTACAAGTTTTACAACTGCTGAAATATCGATGAAAATTAAAAAAAAAAAAAAATAGACATACATTATAATCACTTCTGTTCTGTTTTGAGTCTATATATATAAATTGCAGTATATATCAGTGTACATGTACTATAATAAAAATAAAAGAGCAGTAGAAAACACACGCACACACACACGTGCACACAGGCACACACACGCGCACACACACTGCATTTGATTTAGAAATCATACAGGGCGAGATGTCACTGGCCAATCACAGTGGTAAATAGCATATTAAAGTTTTTCAACTGAAAAAAATTGTGCAAGGCAGACACATTTCAATCGTCAAAATCAGAACCAGTTGATAGCTGTTTTCGTATCAGAAAGAGTCAAGAAATCACCGTACAACATAACAGAAAGTTATTCCTTTATTCCCATTCAACTAAACTCACTTGTGAATTAATTTATGCAAGACCACACATTCCTTCACTGATTTCCCACAGCTTCTTAGCTGCAGCGTCATCCTTTGCTTTAGAATAGACTTCTTTCACTGCACAGTTGGAGAAGTAACGTCCACTAAGAGGTTCGATTCCCTCCTGTACTGCACAGTGCAGAGTGGTCTGGCATCCCTGGACAGTGTTTTTGAAGAAGAAGGCAGTGATGGGCTTCAACAGGATATGAACCAATGAGCTGGCGTTCCTGGCCAACTCGGAGTTGATAGCTCCTGCAGTGGAAAAACAGGTAAAAGTAAAGGAAAAGAGTGATTTTTTTTCCCTTTAATAACTGGTAATGTTGTACAGTACAAAACTACCACTCAAATAGACTGATTAAAAAATGACAAGCTGTGCTCAGTGTAGGCACTTATTAAACCAACTGAAAATAAAGATGGAATCGTAAAAATAAATAAATGTTTATGTTTATGGGCGGCTCGGTGTGGCACTGGTTAGCACGTCCGCCTCACAGTTAGGAGGGTGCGGGTTCGATTCCACCTCCGCTTGGTGGGCCGATTGGGCACACCAAATTGCCTAGGTGTGATTGCAAGTGCAGATGGTCGTTCGTCTCTGTGTGCCCTGCAATTGGCTGGCAACCAGTCCAGGGTGTCCCCCGCCTACTGCCTGATGACTGCTGGGATAGGCTCCAGCACGCCCGCGACCCCCGTGGGGACAAGCGGTATAGAAATGGATGGATGGATGGATGGATGGATGGATGGATGGATGGATGGATGGATGGATGGATGGATGGATGGATGGATGGATGGATGGATGGATGGATGGATGGATGGATGGATGGATGGATGGATGGATGGATGGATGGATGGATGGATGGATGGATGGATGGATGGATGGATGATTATGTTTATCAAAATAACACTACAGTTTCATTGTAAACAAATAGCCTTTGTGTTTCATGTTAATAGTGTCATTATAAGGGAGCCCAAGTTCAGCTGAAATTCAAAGAACTCATGATATCTGCTCAAAATCCTTGCAGGGTATGTTGTCTGACTAATTCTGTCACTTGACTTTTCCAACCACCACTGCATTGAGGAATACAAAACATCTCTGTAGCGACTTGCCCTGTCACACTGAACAAGTGTCACACCCCATTACCATTGCTTTCTTATAAAATACACACACACTCGTGATTTTCTGAACCACTTATCCTCACTATGTTCATGGGCATATTGGAGCACATAACAGCCATTTTCATGCGGCAGGCAGGGTACACCTTAAACTTAAATTGCTATTAAATTATTATTTAAAGCCTGCAATATGTATCTTTTTCATGCTCACCGGCTTTTTGAGAATTTGGGGGAGTTTAAGCATGTTTTTAAGAATGTTTTCAAGATTTTATATTTAAAGCCATGCAGGAAGTGAGGCTTTTCATTTTTTCTCATGTTTTAATGTTTTAGTGATGTACATAGAAGAAGAATGCCTTTATTGTCATTGTACAACTGGTGTAAGACAAAATTAAGATGCAAGGCGCTGCTTAAGGACACTTTGATATGGTCACCAGGTATGAGGAGTGAACTCACAACCTTCAAGTTGGGACACTCTACTACTGAGCCACACCACCCTTTTACAATTTACACAAACAAGACTAATGAAGACACTCAATTTAGGAATTGTATAGTTTCCAGCCTACATCCATCCATTTTCTGAATGACCTTTCCTCAAGAAAGTCTCAGGTGCGCTGGAGGGTATCTCAGCAAACTTCGAGCAGTAGGCGGGGATACCTCAAACTGGTTTCCAGTCAATCCCAAGGCACACTGACTATCCACATTCACACTCACTCCTATGGGCAATTTAGGTGCTCAACTGACCTACCATGCATGTCTTTAAAACGTGGTAGTAAACCCATGCCCATGCAGGCACGGGAAGAACATGCAAACTCCACAAAGGAACGCTGGAGCTGGAACCTAACCCAAAACCTCTGCACTCTGAGGCGGACATGCGAACCAGTGCTCTACTATTTCAGTACTTTCCTCTCTATAGATTGGATTGCATGAATGGATACATTCTCTTTACTAACCTGGATGGAGGGAGTAGCATGTGACTTTGGTTCCTTGCAGTCTCTTGGCCAACTCATGGGTGAAGAGCACATTGCACAGCTTGCTGTCAGAGTAGACCCGAAGGTCCGCCACGAATGAAGTCCCCAGTCCTAGAGCTCTATGTTTAGTTAGGCATTCAAAGTCAATTTTTCCAAAGTTATGTGCCACAGATGATACATTGATCACTCGACTTGGTTGACACTCCTTCAGTCGGTCCAGCACAAGGTTGGTTAAGAGAAAGTGGCCCAGATGATTAATGCCAAACATCATGCCAAAACCATCCTCTGTTCGACCCTGCATATAAATTCCTAGGACAGAAAAAACAGGACAGTAAGTCTTTTTCATACTTTATACGATAACTTAAAACATGCAGTAACTTAAATACAGTTTACTTGCTTGGTAGCCAATTTGATTTTTTTTTTTTTTTATCATATAGAGCAGGGGTTACCAACCTTTCTTAAACTGAGAGCTACTTCCTGGGTAATGATTAAGGCAAAGGCCTAACAGTTTGTCACACACTTCTGAAATAGCCAATTTGGCTTTCACTATGTGTTATTATTGTCCTTTCCGGTTCACATGTACGTGTGATTTTAACAAGAATAGCAAAAATACAGTCAAACCTTGGTTTTTTACCACAATCAGTCACAGAAGGCGGTTTGAGAAGCGAATCAGTCGAATTCAGAATCTATTTTTCTCATTACAAATAATGGAAAAAAAAATTATCCGTTTCAAGACAAAAACAAAAACAAACAAAAAAACGCCTTTTTTAAGCAATTTTTTCATTTGTGCATATTTGTCCGATCGCGCAACTGCAGCGCACCGCCGAACGCGCAACCGTAGCGCGCTGGTCGCATTATTGTGACAGAGCCGTCGCTGAAATTTAGAAAATATTTCTAAATTCCTGATGTACTTTCCATACTTTAAGTGGACCTAAGTGCGCAGGGAGCTTAATTTTGTCCGATCGCGCAACTGCAGCGCACCGACGAACGCGCAACAGTAGCGCGTCGCCGACCGCGCAACTGCACCGCGCTGGTCGCATTATTGTGACAGAGCCGTCGCTAAAATTTAGAAAATATTTTTAAAGTCCTGATGTTCTTTCCAAAATTTAAGTGGACCTCAGTGCGCAGGGAGCTTAATTTGGGCCGATAGCGCAACCACAGCGCGCCAGGCGCTCACTGTTGCGTTGCTTTAAGAGCGTCTTTGTGTTTTTGGATGGCTTTACTGCTCCCACTTGCTTTCTTTGGAGGCATGATTAGGGGTTAATACAATCCTCAAAGTAACGAAAATACAATAACAACGGAGTCAGTCGGCATCCGGGCCGCGCGGTCGGGTTTTCTCGGGTCCTTCCGCAAGGTTCGACCTCCGAATTTTGTTCGACCACCGATGCAGAAAATCTCGAATTTTTTGTTCGAATTCCGATTTGTTCAAGAATCACGTTCGAAAACCGAGGTTTGACTGTAAAATAAATACCGTATTTGCCGGTGTATTGGTCGACCTTTTTCGATCCAAAATCGACCGAAAAAAATCGACCTCGACTTATACACCGAGTCATAAAATTTAACTTCGTATTCATCGCTTCAAATGTGATGGTAACCAAGGCCGTTTCTCATGCATCTCATTGTGCGTTGCACTTAGAAAATTTGAACCGGGCGGCGTGCGCGGCCCGCTGGAAGTCGAATGAGGCGCCGCGACCACCTCCACGGTGCTTATAAACAGCCGATCCGCTCGGCGGGGGCTATTTTCGGCCACTTGGCTCGTGCGCACGGCCTCCCGGATGTGCCGGGCGGGTGCGCGAGCTCGCCGGCCGCTGGAAGTCGAATGAGGCGCCGCGACCACCTCCGCGGTGCTTATAAACAGCCGATCCGCTCGGCGGGGGCTATTTTCGGCCACTTGGCTCGTGCGCACGGCCTCCCGGATGTGCCGGGCGGGTGCGCGAGCTCGCCGGCCGCTGGAAGTCGAATGAGGCGCCGCGACCACCTCCGCGGTGCTTATAAACAGCCGATCCGCTCGGCGGGGGCTATTTTCGGCCACTTGGCTCGTGCGCACGGCCTCCCGGATGTGCCGGGCGGGTGCGCGAGCTCGCCGGCCGCTGGAAGTCCAATGAGGCGCCGCGATCTCCTCCGCGGTGCTTATAAAGTGCCGATCCGCTCGGCTTGGAGCTATTTCCGGCCTCCCGTTGGTGCCGGGCGGCGTGCGCGAGCTCGCCGGCCGCGATCTCCTCCGCGGTGCTTATAAACAGCCGCATGCGCACGGCCTCCCGGAATTTGAACACATTTCGTCAATAAATTTCGCATATTGAATTTTGAAGTTTAATATAATGCAACAATTGAGCTCGACTTATACAAAGGATATATCATAAAATCGTAAATTTCCGTCGAATTTTAGGGGGTCGACTTATACACCGAGTCGACCTGTACACCGGCAAATACGGTAGATGCAGCTCACTAACAAGTGCTGCTATTTGACCTAATTTTAGAACATTCTTGCGGGCGACTCATGCGGTCCTCATGGGCGACCTGGTGCCCGCGGGCACCGTGTTGGTGACATAGATAGACGCAGTTAGTATATTTAATTGGTTTATAACAGTGTTATTCCAAAATTTTAAAGGTATTCAAATTTCTACTATCTATTTAGACCAGTGGTTCTTAACCTTGTTAGAGGTACCGAACCCCACCAGTTTCATATGCGCATTCACCGAACCTCTCTTAAGGTAAAGAATAAAATATTTTCTTTCAAATTCAAGACATAGATGTGAAGTGTAATTTGGAATTCCCTCTCTATTCCTGTAGGTGGCCTTAGAATGTCCACCTGGCGTCAGTGACACGATTCTATTCTATATTTGCTGGTCAGGGAGAATTCAGTTTCAGCAATGTGTGCAATCCTATAATAAGGTAAAGTGGCTGTTGTCGTCCATCACCAACAGCGCTGGTCAAGATCTCCTTTTTAGGACTGAAGTAAACTAGTAGATTGAAAACCACAGCTGGTGCACAAAGCCATGACATCAGCTCCTTGCCAGGTATAAAAGATACGGGCCTGACAGGGGTTGGGGGGCTTTTTTACATCCATGCCTTGGGCCACTCAACTTTTTGGAAAGACTTCACTCTGACATCGGTTGAATAAAATCTTTTCCCAATCAGCCGTGGTCCCTGAAGTGCTCATTCGTCGGGAAACAGCCACCGATCACCGAGTGTTTTTTGAAGACCAGCGAAGCAGCAAAAACCATATACCACAGATGTTTTTTACTGGTGCACAAAATGAGCCGTGCATGATAACCTTGTTCAAAGAACAAAACCATCATAATGCATGAACTCACAACAAATTACATAAGTGTGACTTCTGCTGTTGCCTTTGCGAGATATGCGTCATCCCGAATTTACTAAAACATTTAATTTTATCAGGTGTGTTCGAACCTCCGCAGTGGAGGCTCTGCCAAACCCCTGAGACCGACTCACCGAACCCAGGATGAGAACCACTGATTTAGACAGTTGATGCATGATGGATTGTGGGAGGAAACCGGAGAAACCCATGCCGGCACGAGCAGAACATGCAAACTCCAAACAGGGAGGTTGGAGCCTGAATCAAACCCCTGTATACGTAAGTATACTTATGAACTGTGAGGCAATGTGCTAACCAGTGTAGGCTATTGCCGTGCCGCTCCAATTCTAAACAGTATGACTAAAAATAAGAGGTGATACACCGCCAATAAGGCCTCAACGATAAACGTTATTTGCCCCCTTCCTACCTGAATGCTGAAATAAAAAAAATTGCGAATAGGTGAAACCACGAGTTCAAAAAAGAAAATGTGTGTGGGGGTCCACTATGGACCAACAGATTACTGTATGGTACTTGTTGAAAACTTTCAGCATATGGGTACATGCAACATTATGAAAAAATAAATAAAACAAATATCTTTGCCACAGTAGAGCATGAGTGTCTACATAACAGGACTTACTGAAAGACCTCCTACAGTAAAATTAAGACACTCCTATCACAAATCTTACAAAATCCTTTTGTTGTTACACAACCAAGATCTAGTGTGCTGTTTCAGGTCCTCCACAAAAGAGCTACGCAGAACCAGTTTGGGCGAAAACTTCAGTTAAGTGTGAGTGAGTTTAAGTATGTGAAATGAGTGCTTTTACCTGCATTGTTGATGAGAATGTCTAGTCTGGGCTCACTTCTTAGGTAGTTTTCAGCAAAGCTGCGAACAGACTTAAGGTTTCCCAGGTCCAACTGCATGAACACGACTTGATTGCTCCCACTCTCCTTTCAGAGCCAATAAATAGGTTTTAAAATACTGTATTTCACTTGATACACACATACAGCAGATGTAGAATACAAAATGCATTTGATAGATAATTGAGAATGCAGCGCCAGGACTATTCCTTTACAATGTATGTACGGTCAATGTTGTCAAAGGGAAAAAAAAAAATCCACATTTACGTCTGTAAAACAAAGTATGACAGATCTTTCTTACCCTCTTGACATCTGCAAGAGCAGCCTCTCCTCTCTGCCGACTACGACAAGCCAGAATAACTCTGGCTCCTCTTTTAGCCAAGTCTATTGCTGTTGTTTTTCCAATGCCTGTGTTGCTACCTTAGGGTGACATAACATTTTAAACAATGACACTTAAAGAAATCCTCTTAGTTGAATTGTGAATTCAATGTGAAGTTTGACATGTCATCCAGGAATAGAGGGGCCCTATAGTGCAGGAAAAAATGCATTTATAGTATTTGTTAGATCAAGTTTAAAAAAAAAAAGTAATGCTATAGAGGCAAAGCAAGAACTGTCATCAAATTAGCAATCCCAATCCAAGTCATATCCGAACTCTTCTTAACATGTTGGATTCAATTTTCCTCTGCTGTTTGATTACATAAAGTAAATAACTTTACATTCGCTCTCTGAAAAAAGTAACACTCATTTAGTGTATCCTTACCAGTCACAATCACGGTCTTTCCATGTAGCTCTGCATTGCTTGTGCACTGCTTCCCCTTCACCACAATCTGACGGTAAATGTAAGCACCTCCTACAACCACACTCAAAACTAACAAAGGAATAAACATTATGTTGTTGTTCGAGAGACTATGAGAAGAATATATGTAATAACGTTAGTTGATAAAGAAAGTTGCTCTGCTGCGGCTTCCTTTCTGTGCGCTATGTTAAGAAAATTGACTTGATTCAAACACCCCTATTTCCTGTTTGGTAGCGTTGGGTCGTTCGTGGACGATTCGTTCATAAAGAAGGGATCCTTTCAGTGAACGTGAGTGGACGGACCACTTCTTTTTTTCAGTTCATATGACTTCAACCAACACGCAATAACGTAATTTAAAAGGTTGTGGGTTCAAACCCTGGCCGGGTCACACCAAAGACTATAAAAATGGGAACCATTGCTTGGCACTCAGCATTAAGGGTTGGAATTGGGGGGTTAGATCACCAAATGATTCCCGAGCGCAGCACCGCTGCTGCTCACTGCTCTCCAAAATCACACGGGGAAGGGTTAAATGCAGAGGACAAATTTCACCACACCCAGATGTGTGTGTGACGATCATTGGGACTTTAACTTTATCCAACACAGTAATGCGCATTGAAGCTGGTGCCACCCCGCCGTAAAACAAAACGAAGAAAAATGACGTAACTTCCCATTCACAAACGAGTCAGTGAGTGAACTGCATTTCCCGTTCATCAACTGAACGGATCAGTGAGTGAACGAGTCAGTGAGTGAGTGAGTTGCCTTTCCCGTTCATCGCGAGAACGGATCAGTGAGTGAACGACTGAACGTGCTGACCTTCCTATTTGCAAACCAGTCATTGAACTGCCTTCCCGTGCATCGACGGAGCCTCAGTGAACGTGTTGCGTCTCCTGGCGTGAACAATTCAGTGAGTGAACGTGAACTATGTAAGCCAGTTAAAAGTCAACGAATGCAAATTTAGGACTTGCCCTAGGAAAGACAGAACCACTCTCTTTAACACCACGTCTATCGTCCTCGTTTTCTCCAAGCTAACGGCTAATGTGCAAGTGCATGAAAAGACTGCCGGCTGGTAGACGCCCCCCCCCCCTCCCCCTTCAATTTACATAATTATTAATAATAATATTCTACCTCTTGAAGTATTATTTTGCACAATTTTGGTGTGTTTACGTATTTGGTTGCTGGATTTTTTTGGTCACTTTGTTAAAATGTTCTACCTCTTAGTGAAGTATTACCGTATTGGCCCGAAAATAAGACGATCTTTTTTTGCATTGAAATAAGACTGAAAAAGTGGGGGTCGTCTTACATTCGGAGTCTAGACATTATACCCATTCACTTGTGCGCAGCGGTAAGTTAAAGGTTGCTGGTATCGACTGAGTATGTTGCTGTGATCGTGTGCGTCTTTGACACAAAGTGAGTATATACATTTCATTGTTACTACTGTCCACTGTTGTGCCGTTTGTCTGATCGCGGTTTGTTTCGTGTGTGTGCCGTTTGATTGATAACTTCGGTGTGCTCCTTTAAGTTTGACTCGCATCGTGCAAGTAGCCATTACACAGCGGCACGGCGACTAACGGTCGCCATCAAATGTTTTTGATGTCTCGATGACTTATGTATGGTGTGTTGCCGAGAGTATTTATGGTTATTTAGTATAGCGGAACCATTACGCGCAGTTAGTTATGTAAAGTGTGCTGTCTACTGTTGTGTGACGTCAGAAGTTGAGCGTTGACTTACGTGCTGTATTTCTGTCTGTTGCAGAACCACACACCATACGCACACACACACCACACACACACACACACCCCACACACCCTTCACTCGCTTCATACAATAATCACACACACAATATTCACATTCACACACCGAAAGACTCATCCATGTACACTACACACACCTGCTCTCACATCCTTACGACCAAACATTTGCCTATACCCTTTTGCCAGTTTGCCTGTTTGCCCCTGTGAGCCCCAGTGCCTGTTACTTTTTTGCCAATAATTCTGTAAAGCAATCAAAACTAATGTCTTACCATGTCTTCCCTCCTGTGTTCTGACCAACACCCGGGGGCAAAAAGAGCATAACCATCCGAGCCAACCCCCTATACAGTCCTCAGGCTCCCCAAAAATCGCTGTAGCAGTTTGCATTATTTTATTGCTATGTTTTTCCTTATTCAGATTTGTTTCAAGACTACTGTTACAGTTAGACTTCACTTTGATGGTTAATGCAGTTAATGTAATTTTGTTGTTTTTTTCACAGTAGATTGGTTTATTTACATTTCAAAAACCAGAAGCCATTCATTTACAAATGTGATTGCATTTTAGTTTACATATTTAGAGGTTCAGATATTAAGATGTGATAGACAGTTTTTGCATGATTTGAATGAGGCAAAATAACGTGCTTTTTCTCTCGAATATATTGTTATAATCATTTGTTTCAGATGAATAATTTTCTGTCTAAAAATTAAAATTGGTGTTCAAAAAGTCTTTTTTCAAATTTGAGTCTTGAACAAGAGGGGGTCGTCTCATAATCAGGGTCGTCTTATATTCAGGCCAATACGGTATTTTGCATCGGTGTGTTAGGTTGTTTGGTTGGTGGATTTTTTGGTCGCGTTTTCAAAAATTTCTACCTCTTAGTGAACTATTATTTTGCACAAATTTGGTGTGTTTGCTTGTTTGGTTACTGGATTTTTTTGGTCACATTTTTTCTAATTTTCTAGCTCTTAGTTTAGTATTATTTTGCACAAAAAAATCATTTGTTTGTTTCAGTATCTTTTTATTTATTTCCATATTTTATTATTGTTTATATTTGTGCAATAAACCTATATAAACAGCAAGTCGTCAACTACACATTCTTGACACGCTATTGTACAAGAAAAATGCATAAACCTTTCTCAGGTAATTTGAACTCAAACAAACGTGTGTCACCAGGGATAACAGAAATGCTGTCAGTTCTGCCCTCTGTATGTTTTGGATTGAAATGTCTATGGCTATGTCTATTGAAATGTTCTATTTACTAGCCTAGAGCGCCCACCTGTGGTCGCGTGGTACAAGTGTTTGCTCACTCAGAGTATGAGACCCGGTAACGGCATCAGTTATACCGTGGATTTACGAAGCTGATGTTCTTCAAACGTTGTTGTCTTGGACAAAATTTGGCCGTAAGTCTTGTCAACTAATTTTTTTTCTGTTCGAACTTGTGTAAACGATTGCACGGATCTTTAACCATTCCCTGGAGCTGTGCGAGGTGCCCTCATGCTTCAAAAGCTCCACCATCGTACCGGTAGCCAAGAAGCCAGGATGGAATGATTACAGACCTGTTGCCCTGACTTCTGTGGTCATGAAATCCTTTGAGAGGCTAGTGTTGAGCGACCTGTAGGACGTCACGGGCCCGCTGCTCGACCCCCTGCAGTTTGCCTTCCGGGCAAACAGGTCGGTGGATGATGCGGTCAACTTGAGACTGCACTACATCCTGCACCACCTAGACACCCCAGGAACATACGCCAGGATCATGTTTGTATACTTCAGCTCGGCGTTCAACACCATCGATCCCGACTTCCTCCATTAGAAGGTCGTCCAGCTCGCGATGCCTGCCTCCACCTGTCAGTGGATCACCACCTTCCTGACCAACAGGAGACAGCATGTGAGGCTGGGGACCATCACATCCGACACCTGGACCACCAGCACTGGCGCCCCCCAGGGGTGCGTACTCTCCCCACTGCTCCTTTCTCTCTACACCAACGATTGCTCCTCAGGCGACTCTTCTGTGAAGCTCCTGGGGTATGCGGGCGACACCACTCTCATCGGACTGATCCGGGACGGTGATGAGACTGCATACAGACAGGAGGTGGAGTGGCTGGTCCACTCGTGCAGCCAAAACCACCTGGAGCTGAACCCGCTCAAGACCGTGGAGATGACAGTGGACTTCAGGAGAGACCCTTTGCCACTTCCACCCCTCACCATTTAATGCTATTCCCACCACACCTTCAAGTTCCTGGCATCCACAATCTCCCAGGACCTGAAATGGACTGGCCACATGGACTCTGTCTGGAAGACGGCCCAGCAGAGGCTGTACTTTCTGAGAACAGTTCAGGAAGTTCAACCTGCCAAAGGAGCTGCTGAAGACTTTCTAGACTGCCATCATCCAATCTATCCTCTGCACCTCCATCACTGTCTGGTTTGGATCGGCCACCAAACAAGACAAGCACAGACTGCAACGGACAATCAGGTCTGCGGAAAAGATAATCGGGACAGACCTATCGCCCCGTGGCACTGACACCCATTATCGTGAAGTGCTTTGAGCGGCTTGTCATGATCACATCAGATCCATCCACCCACCCCACCCCCACTATAGACCCTTTCCAGTTTGCGTACCGAGCCAAACGGTCCTCTGAGGATGCCATCTGCTTTGCCCTCCACTTAGCCCTGACCCACCTGGAGAGAAGCGACTCGTATGTGAGATTGCTGTTTGTGGACTTCAGTTTTGCATTCAACACCATTGTACCACAGCGACTCATCAGCAAACTCGACAAGCTGAGCCTCAGTACCTACCTCTGCAACTGGCTACTGGACTTCCTCTGTCAGAGGCCTCAGGTAGTACGTGTTGGCGACAATATCTCCGCCAGCATCACGCTGAGCACGGGAGCCCCCCAAGGCTGCGTGCTCAGTCAGCTGCTCTTCACCCTGCTGACGCATGACTGCACTGCAACTTACAGCAGCAACCGCGTGCTGAAATATGCTGACGACACGACTCTGGTGGGTCTCATCACCGAGGGCGACGAGACTCAATACAGGTCGGAGGTCAACCTTCTGGCCACGTGGTGCAGAGACAACAACCTCCTGCTGAACATCAACAAGACCAAGGAGATTATTGTCGACTTCCGGAAGGGTCACACCCAACACCTGCCACTGACCATCGAGGGTGCTGTGGTGGAGAGGGTGAGCAGCACCAGATTCCTGAGGGTGCACACTGCTGTACCACCAACACTGCATCACTGGCGAAGAAAGCTCAGCGCCGCCTGTACTTCCTGCGGAAACTCGAGGCGAGCAAGTGCTCCTCCGGCCATCATGACCACATTCTACCATGGCACCATTGAGAGCGTCCTCTCCAGTTGTATCGCTATGTGGGGTGGTAGCTGCACTGAATACAACATGAGGGCCCTGCAGCGCATAGTGAGCACAGCTGGTAAGATTATTGGTGCTTCACTCCCCTCCCTGAAGGACATTTACACCTACCATCTCACCCGCAAGGCGACCACGATTGTGTGTGATGTGGGTCACCCCGCTCACTCTTTGTTTGATCTTCTGCCCTCTGGGAAGAGGTACAGTAGCCTGCGCTCCCGCACCACCAGACTCACCAACAGCTTCATACTCCAGGCTGTTAGGATCCTGAACTCTATCCCCCCTCCACCCTCGGCTGCAGAACGTTCTGCACTTTTGCGCTATATTCTGACTGTCTGCTGTATGCACACATGCTCCATTTTTGCTCCTCTTATTTATTATGTTATTTGTTTATTTATTATTTATCGTATTTATTGTTTATCGCTCTTATTTATTCATTGTTTGTGCCTTCTTGTTTTTACTTTTTGTGCTGTTTACTTGTATGTATATTGTGTACCATGTCTTGTCACCGTGGGATAGTGGGAAACGTAATTTCGATCTCTTTGTGTGTCTTGACATGTGAAGAAATTGACAATAAAGCAGACTTGTACCTGTCCAGGACCAGGAAACGTCCAAGTAACATCTCTGCAGACCCTTCTTGCCCAGTTCACAGTCTGTTCAAACTACTCCCTTCCGGACAGCGTTACAAAACCAGTAGACACAGACACAGCTTCTTCTCCTAGGCTGTCGCTCTGATGAACTCACACCACTCAGAGACTCAGAGTCTGTGCATTAACATCCTGCGCTCGCCACTTAAATGTTGTTAGTTGCCTGAATGTTGTCAGTCACTTAAATGTCAGACAGAGGCTGAGATTAACATGAGTCAAATTTCCTGTTTGGCATGCACAAACTTGGTCAATAAAGCTGATTCTGATGTTCATTTTATATACAGATCGAAGTTACCTTAGCCAACATGCTACAAGCTAACGATTGTCTAACGCGGTTTTTCTTTATTTGTATTTCAGTTTTACGATGGTCTAAAGAGGGCAATGGTTTGAGGCCATTCCTCAATAAATCAGCATTCATAACGATTCGGTGAACGATTCTTTTGAACGATGATTCTAAAGATTCAGTTCACTCAAAAGAACTGGAATGCACGTCACTACTGTTTGGGCGTGACAAGGTTTCTCTTGTTAAAGGCTCTCAGCACACTGGAGGGACCAGAAATCGGCAAGACAATAAAGGAATGTCAACGAGTTAAGGTCACTAAATGAAAGGCGAACTTGTATGGAGATAGATTGGGGTCAAAGGTTTTGTACTTGAAAAAAAAATACAACAAAAAGAATATATGTAATAACGTTAGTTGATACAGACAGTTGCTCTGTTGCGACTTTATTTCCTTACGCTGCTTTGTTAAGAAGACTGACTTGATTAAAACACACCCATTTCCTGTTTGGGCGTGACAAGATTTCTCTTTTCAACGGCTCTCAACAGACTGGAAGGACCAGAAATCGGCAAGACAACAAAGGAATGTCAACAAGTTAGGGTCACTAAATGAAAGGCGAACTTGTATGGAGATAGATTGGCGTCAAAGGTTTTGTACTTGAAAAAGCAAACTCGTATTTGAAAAAAAATCAAACAAACCTTGAATCCGAAAATAAACGTGCTGATCTTAAAACTTGAAAAAATAAAACAATGTATTGAGGATTAGGGCCAATGAAGAAAAAAAAGGGGGGTGACAGGATTTTTTTCTCAGAATTCTGACTTTAAAGTGAGGATTCCCACTTTAAAGTTAGAATTCTGACTTTATTCTTAGAATTCTGACTTTAAAGTGGGAATTCTCACTTTATTCATATTTCTGAGAATAAAGTCAGTACGGCGGGGGCGGCGTCAGTTTGTGGTGTGGTTTGGACCAGAGGGGACATAGTCATCACCGAGCGATTTTTTTCGTGGCAGAGAATTGTCGGAGAACATCATTTCACTCTTAGAGGAGCAGGAGGTGAGTAAACAACGCGTTGTGTTCTTTTGGTGACTGTTGCCTATATAACTGACTCCGTGTTGCACACATATGTCAGAATTACGGCCCGCGGGACAGATCCGGCCCGCGAATTGATTATCTATGGCCCCCTGGATGGTATTTAATTACTATTAGAACCGGCCCGCAGGCGACAGCCGCCCGCTGGTGTTTTGAACGCATCAAAACTACATTTCCCACAATGCAACGGTAGCCCGCGATGTCACTGTAGAGCGCACAATCGGCTTCATTATTCATCAATAGTCAGAGCAGAGATCAACTTTCTGATACCACCCTCCTCAAAAATGGCTAAACGTTAGGTTGACGCTGAGAACAGGGGGTTTCAGGCCAGGTGGGAGGCAGAGTACATGTTTACGGAGGTAAGAGGCAAACCTGTGTGTCTTCTGTGTGGAGAAAATGTGGCTGTAATGAAATAATTTAATTTAAGAAGGCACTATCAAACGTCTAAGAAACACACAGACAAAGACAAGAATATGGAATATGAACAAAAGCTACAGAAGGTGGAAGAATTAAAACGAGGCCTCCAGACAGGCTATGTTCACATATGCTAAATCACAAAGCGAGGCTGCTGTCAAGGCTAGCTTTATTGTGGCAAAAGAGATCGCAAAATCAGCCCGGCCCTTTGCAGAAGGAGAGTTTATCAAAAACGGGTTTTGAGCCTCAGAGCCTAACCCCGAACATTGATGAACTTGTACAAAAGATGAGACAACTCCAACTATCAGGCCAGCCTCAGACAAGTGAGCATCACAGAGCAGTAACGTATTTTCCTTTTTTTAATTCAGTTACATTTTTACACTTGTTTCTACAAGACGTGATTTTTCTTTGAAGGAAGTATTGTTTTGTCTGTGTGCCATAGATTTTTGTATTTTATTGATTTATATTTATTTTTCAGTTGAATGGACTCAGGGAAAATTGCAGATAAGAGCCAACTGATTTGATTAATTTTTTTATTTTACTATTTGAAAGCGGTGATCATCGGTAGATGATCGAGCAGCACAATAATACATTTTCAGTTTATAATGCATACACTTTTATTTATGCATTTATCTTGATATTAAGAAACACATTTTGTTTTTAAAAACAATTTAATTTTTTTGCTGTTTGGCTGTTGAAAATGTTTTCCCTTGAAGTTACTGACAGAGCCATAACAAAATATTGCCATATTCATTTAATCATTAAATAATGTACACTGTGTTAGGTCTTGGGTCAATAGGCTATGTGCAATCATTTCGATGTTTTAATAAACATTGAACCAGTCCGGCCCTCGGCTTGTAGCAAATTTGTTTTTTTGGCCCTCGGTGTGTTTGACTTTAACATCCCTGGTGTAGCATGTAGCTCCGTTGCTAATTCATATCTCTTGAGGGGATGCACTGCATTTACACGTGAATAAACATTGAGTATTTTTGTTCATTCAGTAGTCAGTTTCATTAAACCGAACATGTACGTCACTGTAACGTCACGGCGTCGGTAAAATACCGCGACTCGCAGCATCGAACCCATTTTGCCTTGCTGATTGTGGCCCGTTGCAATACAATTGCACCTTAAGTTTAACTCAATACACTGATCACACGGTTGTTTAAGAGTAGTGATTCTCGTGATACGATTCAAGGTGACATCATCTGAAGTATATACATGCACACACGCACGTCTATATTTACTTACTGGAAGAGACGTGTTTAGTGAAGTTACACCTGACCGTAACAGGAGTGAGAACGTTATTATTAAAAACAACTTTATACAATAAGCATACCATTATAAAGTAATGTTTTCAAAATGCCCACTTTTGTGTTTGTCAGATTGTCATTGTTTTTCTTTTGTTGTGCAGCTAAAGTGACTGATGGAAGGTGCAACTCAACCAGTGCCTGAAAAGCCAAGCTGTCGCTCTGATGAACTCACACCACTCAGAGTCTCAGAGACATCACTGTGCAATAACATTCTGCTCTTGCCACTTAAATGTTGTTAGTCACCTGAATGTTGTTAGTCACTTAAATGTTGTACAGAGGGTGATATCAACCGGAGTCAGAGACTGTAGGTGACCTGAGCAGCTCCCTCAGTCAGAAAATGAGAACTCACCACTGCAGGAAGGAGTGCTTTAGAAGTTCATTCATCCCCATCGCAGTTAAGACTATACAATATATTGGGGTGTCATGAGCCACTGAGTCAACCAACCTGATCACTTTGCCATCACTGTCCTCACCTTATGCACACAATACACTTTAAATATTTATACTGCATATACCAGTGTTTCCCAACCTTTATTCAATCACGGCACACCTTTTCATTGGAAAAAATCTCGCGGCACACCGCCAACAAAAATCTGTTAAGCTCCTATATTAAAATCAGTTATATTACAAGGAAACACGTACAGTCCTATTCCTATATATGTATGGAGAGTGGAATAATTTAATAGAAATAAATACTAAATATTCTTTAAATTGTATTCCTTTTTTTAAATAAAAGTGACAGTTTTTTAAAAAGGTTTTAGACGGTGTAAGAAATAAACTATTTAAAGTGATTGTGATTAAAATAAAAGAATCAACGTGATTTTGTTTACTGTTTTAGACTAGGGCTATAAATATTGCAACAATAAGAACAAAGTCACTTTTAAAGACGCTCTGCTGTTCTGACAGCAGCTGAGTGGCTATCACAGTCGAGAAATCTCGACTTGACTGCTTATTTTACGTATGTGAAAAATAACCAATCCAGTCTCGACTTGACTGCTTATTTTAAGTATGTGAAAAATAACCAATCAAGGTTCTCCGGTTGAACTGCATGCTCTGATTTCCATTGGGCCACAAACTGCGTTTTTTATATATTGGACTGCGTCGTGAGCTCGGACTGCTCCGTCCTGGAGCATTGTTGGGATGCGTCGGCAGCGGGTCTGCGAGGCAGCGGAAGAGGGGCCAGCGCGAAGACGTCGGGCCAGGCTTGCGGCCAACCCAGCTCGCCCAGCCGTGCCTTCCATTCTCCTGGCGTACGTTCGTTCGCGGGACGACAAGATGGGTTGCGTTCGCCTGATAGGATCCACGAACCGGACAATGCGTGCCTGCTGTGTGCTCGTGTTCACAGTGGCCTGGTTGACTGTCATCTTTCCGGACTCTGCTGTGCATCGGGAGCGGCTAGCGTGCTATCACTCTTATATGTTCATCTTCTTGTTTTATTTTTCCTGTTTTGTTTACTTGTATGTGCGTTGTGAACTCTGTCTTGTCACCCTGGGATAGTGAGAAACGTAATTTCGATCTCTTTGTGTGTCTTGACATGCGGAGGAATTGACAATAAAAGAGACTTTGACTTTGAAACGCACCACAACCGTCATAGTGTCTGTCACTGTTAGCAAAAGCACACAGCAACACACACATAAACTGAATATGTGCCGATGCAATACAATCAGATCGACACAATATGAAATCTCAAGATTCTCCGATTCTCCACACATGCACGATTAGCAAGTGGCTGACCAGGCCTTGCGCGAACTGACCAGTGGTTTGTCGATCCTGTTTACAATGCGCTCCGTAATTAATATTGGACAATCCCACGGCACAGCTGAACGTCTCTCACGGCACACCAGTGTGCCGCGGCACAGTGGTTGGGAAACACTGGCATATACAATAACATTGATGCTCATACTTCTACTCATATATTGCATATTGTGTATGCTGTATACAAAATTCTGATCATGGATATTTGTAAATTATTTTATGTATATAGTTTCTCTTGATGATGTATTCTTGTTTACTGTATTACATATTATATTGCTGTTCGCATACTTTTTTTTTCTTTTGCTATGCTGGGCTGCTGAAACGAGCAACTTTCTTATCTTTTATCGAACGTGTGAGCGTGTCAGCACGTGAAACTTACCACTTCATAGAGGAACCTGTCATGCATCCGCATGACCAGGACCCCGGACAGCTCATCCTTCCTGCCCGTCCCGTCAGCGACAATCACAACGATTGCCCGCACCTGCGGCTTTTTCACACCTGCTCCAAGCTCGTTAGCCGTTCTATATAAACCCTGCACACGCAGCCTTCTCTCTCTGTCGGTCAAGCATTGCTTTCCCGTCCTGTCCATTGCCTACCTTGCCAGGACTGACTCACGTTTCTCATGTTCCGTTGCTTGTCTGCGCCCTACTTTTGCCGTGTTCTTCTATGCCTTTCTGGATGACAGTCCCCAAGGAGGACAGGATTATTATATTGGGAGATTTCAATGCCAGAGTGGGCCGTGACCACCACCTCTGGAAGGGCACCATTGGAAAGGAAGGCATTGGAAACATCAACTCCATTGGGGTTTTGCTTCTTAGCAAATATGCTCAATACGACCTTATCACCAATACCATCTTTCGACAGAAGAACAAACTCAAGGGCTCATGGATACACCCTCACTCAAAATAATGGAGCATCCTTCTGAGGTATGGTTGCCCGGATAAATACGTCTGAATACTGCGTTTATTACATGATGGAATGACAGCCACAGTGCTCAACAACAGTTCCTTGACTGGGCCTTTCACTGTAGAGACAGGGGTCAAACAGGGATGCATCATTGCACCCACCCTGTTCTCTGTCTTCATTGCCGCCATACTCCACCTCATCAATGAAGAACTACCACACGGAATCCCAATTTGGTACAGAACTGATGGCAGGCTCTTCAACCTTAACAGGTTCAAAGCCAAAACCAAGATCAGAACCACCACGGTTGTGGAGCTCCAGTATGCAGACGATAATGCCATTGCAACACACTCTGCAGAAGACCTCCAGGGCATCCTGAACTCCTTCGCTAAGGCATACAAAGCCCTGGGTCTGACCGTGAACATCAAGAAGACCCAGGTGCTACATCAACCCCCACCCAACCAGCCATCTACTCCGCCCGTCATAAATGTGGACAACACTGCACTTGAATATGTTCACCGCTTCCCCTACCTCGGCTGCCTTCTCTCCTCCAAAGCGGACATTGACTCTGAGGTCAACCATCGCCTGAGCTGTGCCAGTGGAGTGTTTGCCAGACTCCGGAAAAGAGTCTTTGAAGACAGAGACCTCCGGGCTGACACCAAGCTCCTGGTTTACAAAGCTGTGGTTCTCCCCATCTTACTTTATGGGGCAGAATCATGGACAACCTACAGCAGGCACCTAAGAGCTCCTAAACGACACCACCAGAGAACCTTGAGGAAAATACTCCGAATCAAATGGGAGGACAGACGCACAAACATCAGCGTTCTGGAGGAAGCCAGGATACCGAGCATCACCACCTTAATAATGCAGCAGCAACTCCGATGGACAGGACATCTCATCCGCATGGCTGACACCTGCCTCCCCAAACAGATGTTATACTCCCACCTGGAGAGAGGTCCGCGAGCCCTAGGCGGGCAAAAGAAACGTTTTAAGGACAACCTCAAGACAAATCTCAGGAAATTTCAAATAACATCTCAGGATTGGAGCGGTGCAAGAAGGTGCAGTACATCACGAAAAGGAACTCCGCCGTGTCGCAGAAACCAAACGACAACTTCGTAAGGAAAGACAAAAACAGGCTCCAGCACGACCACAACCAACCACCACTTCCCCCTGCCCACACTGCACAAAAATATGTGGATCCTGGATCGGCCTCTACGCCCACCTGCGGACCCACAAGTAGACGACCCTGAGAAAAAGTCATACTCGTCCCGAGTGACCGCCGATGATGATGAACGGAATATCTGTACAAAATAGAGGTGCTAGGTAGCTGGACGATAGAGATTTTGCAGAGGAATGGTCGAAGATCCCTCTTTCTGTATTCTCTCAAAAACATTATAGTGTATATTGTGTTTTGTTGGCAAAAGGGGTTGTATAAAGTATTAACATCGGGTTGCTAGTAATTACGGCACGCTTTGTGATTTGATTGCACAATGCCCTTAGAGGTTGGATTTCCCCCAAAAAACATCTAATTCAGAGGTGCCAATAATTGTAGTGTATGTGTGTGCACACATCTGAAAGGAGAGCAGGTGAAATGTTTGGAAATTATGACTTCTCTGTTGAAGATTTAAAATGATATCCAATTAAAATTTGCATCAGTTTTTAATATTTTTACCTACAACAATCCTGTCTGCAAATATTGTGTTGTAGTCCCGGTTATGCTAGTCAGTAGTGAGGAGACTTGAATGCCGCCCCCCCCCTCTCAATAAATAAATTGCAGGGTCTCTACAGATGCAGTGAGCTTGTACTTAGAAAATCTTTATGTATTTACAGTTATGAGATGAGAAGTTACAGAAAAAGAGTACTTATATACAGGGCTGCACAAGATGTTAAATTGAGTGCTAAAAATCACTGCATATTGATGATAGCAGAGTACAGACTATGAACAAGGTTTATCACAAAATCTCTGGTCGTCTACACAGTATCACAAATTTCATGGGTTGTACAGTTAAAAGCCAAACATGGTGATTCTACACAAAATGCAATGCTTCTCCAATTGAGAGACACTGAATCACACATATTTACAGATAGAGTGTATGAAAATGTACACTACCATTCAAAAGGCCTGGGCTCAACCAGACAATGGCATGATGGCAACGGTGAGCGTGTTCTTCCGACTTTCAAGCATTTTGGGCTGTTTAGAAACATGTATAGCCAGGATATCTCATCAAGTCAATGTTAATGCTTTTTTTTTTGTTTTTGTCTTTTGCTTTGAAAATAAGGACAAGTGACACCCCAACACACACCTCTTATGTTCTGATAATAGTGCACAAACAGTACTTTTTTTAATGGACATTTTGTGATGACCCCAAACTTGTGCGCAGTAGTGTACCTTTTCGTACAAATAAAGCTACCTGTGGCACAAAGGCAGCAAAAGAAATCAAGAATGCATGTAAGTCAAAACAACAAAATTAAACATTTGTGCTAAACAGACAGACTGACAAAGTAAGATTACATTATACATAATATACTGGTACTGGCGAAATAATTGAGCATGGAGTAATATCCTTCGTTCAATGTCGGCCTAATATGAACTGAAGGTTAGATGTCAGTCATTCAAAAATAGAACAGATTGTCAATTATATTCCCAAGTTCATGCAAATGTATAAATCATTAACAATGACCTAAAAAAAATTCCCTGTCCACCGGCCAACTGTGCAGCTAGCTTTCCCTTTACTGTATGTCATAGCAGGTGCAAAATGAAAACAGAGGGAAGGTGGGATATCCTGTTTTGGTTTACGGGACAAATTTGGATTCCACCGTGAGCACTTGGTCGGAAGGTGCTGTTTCCATCTCATCCTGGCTGGAGGGGCTGCTGGCTGTGGCAGCCTCACGGGGAGATGGTAGAATTGTGGTGTGTGCGATGCTAAAAGTGCTGCTGCTGCTGGTGCAATTGGTAGTAGGTGTGGCACTGTCTTCCTCCTTGGGCTGCTTACTGGAAAATTCTGTGATGCTAAACACAAACTGGAGGCAACCAAGTTTTATGTAGCTACCGTGGTGGAGCATGGCTGTGCCCTCCCAGCCTGCTCCACTGCCTCCAATCAGGCTTGAGCTGCTTGCCTTACAGCTGCATAACTGCTCCAAGCCACCTTGAGGGTGGCTGCTCATGACTCCGCCAACTGGGAGCAATCCCACCACAGATGTGGGATCCTCTTCATCTGCCCATTTCTTGCTGCGACCTGGGGGAAGAAAAAGCTAGGTGTCTTAGCGATGCTGAACTGCAAAACTAATTTTTCTGCTACAGTCAGAAACAATATTAACTCTCATTTCTTGAAGTAAGTAGAACTTACGAATGATGCCTTGGACCTTAGCCACTAGGCCACTGGGTGGAGATGGCGAGGCCTTCTCAGAGAAATCACAGGAGTAAAGGACGTTGTCCACCGTAGTACCATGCTCACTGTAGTTTAGCAACTCATAATGCTTGGTGTTCTACAAACATGCCAGTCAAAACCACATCCATTAATCAAAGCATTAACATGAATCATGAAAATACTTGCCTTACCTCATCGTAGAATATACAGGCGTGTTTCCCCGATATGAAGTTGCAATGACCATAGTTTGGAAGGCACACATCCATATCAGCACCTTTATTTCAAAAGAAATTAAATATAATGTTAAATATTTTGAAAATATGATACAACACTGACATTTTTCTTGGATATACAAAATGTGTATATTGTACTACAGAAAGATTCACAAAGGTGAACATACCTCAGCTTTTGAAGTCATGAATTAGGATTTTTTTAAAAAAAGGTCAAAGTTGAGCTCAAATTTCAATGTGACATAGACTGAGTCAAAGAATACAAATTCATGCCATACAACAACTTGTTTTTTGTCATCCTTTGTATGTCTCAAGTCAACTGCCCCATCATGTTTTTTTTAACAAAATCACATTCTCACGTGTGTATTCCACTTTACTAAATTTGATTTCCATTTTAACGCAATTCAGCAGATTTATTGGTTTAGAGATGCGAGTATGTCATGAAAACAGCAAGAAGTGGGCATTCACTTTCAAAACAATGCATGTGGGTGCGCGCCAGTGTGAAGGCTTGAATCAATTGACAAATGGACGTCAGTGATGACAGAAGCCCCTTTTAACCCATTTAAGATAGGAGCGCATTACCACATTTCACCCACTAGAGAACGCTGTTAAGCAGTTTAACCTCTAAGACCGAGAATGTACCGTAATGTCCGGACTATAAGCCGCGACTTTTTTCCAAAATTTTGAACCCTGCGGCTTATAGTCAGGTGTGGCTTATATAAGATTTTTTTCGTAATTTTTGTGATGACTTGATCACTTTTATACACTCGTAAAAAGGCTGTGGACCACTGTTGTGGGGTATCTTGAAGAAAAAAACAACGACAAAAATACTATTTTGAAACACTACTATGACTGCTGCTTATTCTGGCTGTCTTGCTTGTGACTATTATGAGCTTTAGTAGGAATGCACGCTAGGTGACCTGCGTCATAGGGCTCTAAACCAGGGGTGTCAAGCTCATTTCTTTCGCGGGCTGCATTGTAGTCATAGCTTCTTTCGGAGGGCCATTATGACTGTCAACCCAAATAAATGTATGAGCACCTCATATTATATACAGTAAAAGCTACAAAACAAACTGACAAATAACTCCTTTTCAAATCAGACGACTAAAAACTGGTCAAATATTTAAAAAATATATATTATTAAAAGTGAAGACAATTTGCAATTCTAGTAATGACACGAATTTGATGCACAATTTGTCTTCGCGGGCCACATAGAATGATGTGGCGGGCCGTATCTGGCCCCCGGGCCTTGAGTTTGACACCTGTGCTCTAAACCCTTTCTCTTAGTCTGCCATGTGACTCAGAGATTACACAAAGCAGTGGCACTGTTTGGACCATCTGCATTGTATTAAAACCCAATCAATCAGCATTTAAATTCAATTCTTCTGACATTTTGCTCACCAAAAATAAGTTGTAGTGAATGTGAACTTTTAATGCATTTTATTCAGGAGGTCACTTTGAACCCTGAGGCTTAAATGGCGGCGCGGTGTATTTATGGATTTTTACGGCCTCCAGGGGGCGCTCTAGCAGGAAGCAAGAGCGAGACAGACGAAGAAGAGATAATGCACCGAAGAAGACGTGCTAGTTTG
This sequence comes from Syngnathus floridae, assembly GCF_059516105.1. Taxonomy (NCBI): domain Eukaryota; kingdom Metazoa; phylum Chordata; class Actinopteri; order Syngnathiformes; family Syngnathidae; genus Syngnathus; species Syngnathus floridae. The sequence goes on along the minus strand of NC_142419.1, from coordinate 615,420 downwards.
TGTTTTGAACATTTCGCGCATCACGCAGAACGCGATCAAGACGGACATTACTGAAAGGAAGCTTTTATACACAAACCGTCATTATGGGGGACAAAAGAAATGCATATGATGCTGCTTTTAAGCTAAAGGCAGTCGATGTTGATGACATTGTGTTGCGGCACCCTTTTCTTTATTTCGTGGTCCCGTCTACTCTGGAGCTATACGTGTCGCTCGCTAGTTTAATGTAATTTAGCGCTTCGTGCATGAATAAGATTAGCATGAACAGACCCTCATCACACTCGAAGAAATGCATAAAAGCGACGACGAAAGAGAAACTGAGAAAGTGTGAGGCGAAGGATATCTAATGCTATTACAATCGGACACTGAGGAAGACTTCGATGGTTTCAGTGCACAGGAGGAAGATGAAGACGATGAAGCTCTTCATTTTATTTTTACTAGTATGTTTTTTTAAACAGCCCTGTTAGTGCTGTGCTACCGTGTTGCTGCTGTGTCACCGCCGCGTCTCAGTGACTTTTACCGGTATGTTTTATTTAATCAAACCCTATTAGTGCTGTGTTACTTCCGTGTTGCTGCGGTATTACTGCCGTGTCACAGGCAGTGTTTGGAAAGAAATGTTAAGGTATGTTATTAAAACTTTAAAAAAGCTTTCTGTGTCCAGTCTCTTTGTTAATAACTCGCGTGCACACTTCCGTGTTGCTGCGGTACTACTGCTGCGTCACAGGCAATGTTTAGAAAGACATGTTAAAGTATGTTATTCAAACTTTAAAAAGGCTTTCTGTGTACTGTCTTTCTTTGTAAAAAAAAAAAACTCGTGTGCACGTGCGGCTTATAGTCCGGTGAGGCTTATGTAAGAAAAAAACTAAAATATCCCCGAATTTTAGCTGGTGCGGCTCATAGTCCGGTGCGGCTTATAGTACGGAAATTACGGTAGATGCATTTTGTTTTCCTTGACCCATTCTCTTGATCTAGTAACCAAAGAAATGCATCAAAATTAACACACGACAGCGCCGTTGGTTCCCCAATATGGTATATGTATAAATTTCTAAATAAGTGATGCCGCGCTTCAAGACTTTGAACCAGGTGAACCATCAGATCGGGGTTTGTGGCCACAAAAATGTTTGTGGACAATGGGGAAAAAGAAGAATTTTGAAGGCTTTGAGTCAGAAAGGCGGACTAATTTTGATTGAGGCTGTTTCAAACACACGGGGCCCCAGTGATAAAGGTACAATTTTCAAAACTATATTGACTTTATGCGAGAGTCACAAGTGTTCCACCAACATTTCAGGTTGACGGGATGAATTTCCAGCAACACTTCAGGTTTACGGGAGTGCTTCTAAAGTCACCCTTAGGTTTTAGAGGCCTGAATGTGCTACATAAAGGATGGACAGACTAACAGATGTTTGTTTGTACTATTAATAAAGATGGACTGACAATGATAAAAGGGATTATCTTGCAAACTAGCTCACTCTATGAGCCCCACACCGTGAGGAATCTAGCAGATGTCCGAAAGGAAGCTGAGAGTGGCTGTTGTGCGCTGACAATGCTCGCAACATGGATGCAGACGTAAGAGAGGCTGGTTGTGAGCTCCACATTAAGTGCTCCTTGTGCAGCATGCACTATATATCTAACTGTTCAGGCTAGTCTTAAAGTTGGCCGCCTATCACGTTTGCTGATACGTGTCAGGCACATTGTTTGTTGTTTCACCGAGGCTCAACAGCAACAGCACTTTTGACATTTGAATACACAGCGCTGTTGCTCGATTGTACATACTTTGATTATACACGATTTTCTAATGTGTTTTTTGTCACGGTCACCAATTTTTCATTCTAAATACATTTTCAAGTGCCGTACTTTCTGCGGAATAAGGCACGCTTAAGAGCCTTTAATATTCTCAAAAAAAAACAAGGTGCGCCTTTTTATAAGGTACACCTTTTGTGTGGACCAAATTCCAAAATCTGTAAAGTTGTTTCGTGTGGCTTCTGTAATGTACAGACGTAATAGAAGTTTGTCCTCTCCAGACTTAAAGGAGGGTTAGTCACCCTCCATACAGCAGACCAGGAGGCAACTGCTTGGCTTAGGGACTTTGCATTCGCTAAATAAATAAACAGGCGTATTATGAAGACCCAATGAACCAATCAGAGGACATTACATTTTACGTAGATCGGGGCAAAAAAACCCAATCAGGACTGTACGTAACGCGTAGAGTTTGTACCTCCGTCGCTATTGATAAACAAATACAGTAATCCCTCGTTTATCGCGGATAATTGGTTCCAAATACCACCCGCGATAAGTGACATTTTTATTTCTACATTGTTGGTGTGTCACTAAATGTATATGAAACCATTTAAGTGCATATTTTATTATTAGAACATTAAATAATTGTTTCAAACATGTAAATAATACATTAATAGTATAAATAACACAGAAAATGTTGTATAAATATTGAAAATATAAATATTATACGTGTGTGCGTGTAACATGTTAACAAGTAGTACTAGGCAGGTTAGCGAGTTAGCGGAAATATGCTAATTCGCGATCATGCTAACACACGAAAACGGACCTCTAAAGGAATTTAAATGAACATTTGGAGCAATACTACATTTTCCTAAAGGTTGGACACATGTTCATTTCTCTTGTTAGGAGACCCACTTACATCGTTAATGACTCCTGTACCACTGTAACCGACATATGTACACGAACGTAAAACAGGAAGTGGTTTCGCATGAAAACGGCCTTCAAAATAAACTACCCTACCTCAAATCAAAGCACGGCTGAATCACATAAATAACATGGAGAATTCTTAACACATACTGTAAATATGTTTTTAGAACAACTTTTATTATTATAAATTTTTTAAAACAAGGTACAAGTGTACATGCTCTAAATATGTTTGTAGAACTCTTATTATTATAACATTTTTCTGTAACAAGGTACAACACTGTAAATATGTTTTTAGAACTTATTATAAAAAGGTACAAGTGTATGCGCTGCAATTGTGTGGGCACTCCTTGCCTTCTGCTGGCGTGTGGGCATGTTTTGTGCCATAATTCCTCAATTTAGAAGTTCTATTTTGACTTTTAATTTTTTTTTAATTTGGAAAAAAAAATCTGCGATGTAGGGAAACCACGATAAACGAACCGGGATGTACCGAGGAATTACTGTACTATCTTTTGTGCAAATCTGTAAAGTTGTTTTGTGTGGCTTCCGCCACACAGAGATATAATATACAGACGTAATATGTAGACCCGATGAACCAATCAGAGGACATTAGGTTTTACGTTGATTGGCGCGGTAAACCAATCAGAGGACTGTACGTAACACGTTGAGTACCGTACGTAACACGTAGCGTACGTAACATAGCGTACACGTAGGGGGATTATTTTGGCAAATACAAGACTAGATGTAAAAATGGGAACACAAAATATTCCTCAAACTCTACAATATTGCTCCCTTTCTCCATCAAGACCTCAATGTGGGATCTCCACAGGTACACTTTAACCTAGCGTAGGTCAGAGACCATGGTCCATGTAACAATGATTACACAAGATGGTATACATTTCAGTCTGAAATGCTCCCAAACTTTCACAATTTTCTGTCTTCTTTTTTTTTTAATGGATTTCTCTTGCCGCTCTGTCAATCGCCTGCAAATTTTTCAATTTTTTTTATTTTTTTTTTTTTATGAAGAATCTGTCCCCCGCCTACTGCCCGATGACTGCTGGGATAGGCTACCAGCACGCCCGCGACCCCTGTGGGGATAAGCGGTACAGAAAACGGATGGGATGGATGTTTTAAATGAATATGTAAATGCAAAATGCCAATACGGGAGAGATTTTAATTTTTTATGCACTGTAGTAATTTCCTGTGCGCTGAGAGGGTGAGTGCAGTGTGCAAGTGCACAGCTGAGAGGGAACACTTTTCCCAAGATTAGTACAAAACAAGATTGAGACATTCTGATAAAGTCATCATGTCTTACCAGATCCTATGTATAACGTTCGATAGCACATGCTAACAGCCTTTCCTTTTCCTGTTAGTGGGTAGAAGACAGCCCGGGCCTGCAACTTTTTCTGATCTGAAGAAACAAAAAACACAAAAACCTCAAGATTGAAACTTGGCAATAATTGTATAAAATTCAACTTTATTGCAATGTTTAAATCTTACAGTCAGGGAGCGATGGTGGGGGTTTGGGAGCGTCGCTGGCATCTGTAGGTAGAGTGCTGTCGGCTTTACTAGAGAAAAGCTGCTGGACCCTCTGCCATGCCAATAACTTAATCATCTCTGTATCAAGCATGCCCAGCTCGATCCCTAAAAGATATGAATACGATAACAAAAATTTCATGATTTTTGTAGATTAGTCTTGTATCATCCCGCAACTAAAATTATTGTACCTACCCCCATTATCATCCATACAATCTTTCATGCAGAGATTAGTGATGGAAGAGACTGAATTTGAGTCTGTCAGTACCAAGCCAGCCTTCGCATCTGTAGAAACCACCAGAACAGAATACAAAGATGGCACCAAGACCACATAAATTCATTTTAGAAATTGCACAGTTCCTTCAATGCAAGACGACATTTAATAGAGAACATCTTGAGTGCCAGCTAATTTACAGCATTCTGACTGACCTTCCAAGTGTCACAAAATATTGGTGTATGACTATGTAATGACAGAATAGCTATTTAAAAATTCGATGTTTGTCTTTCACTTAAAAAAACAACAACTCTACCATATTCCATTTTCTTTGTACATGGGTTGGTTTTGCTTAAAGCACCAATTTTAGACCATAACAAACAGCAGAAAACAAGCCATTTGTGAAAAGAACCATTTTAGGGACATCTATGCAAATGCTTTTTGATTTGGTGATGCCCAATATGAACTGTACTTTATTTCTATAAAATAATAACGAGTGAATATGTGCTTTTCATGGCGAAATATTGTATTTGAGAAAAAAATCACCAGTGTGAGAATTTGAAAAACTTTACTAATTATTGGGCGCTTTTCTTTTTATCTGTCGAAAAATACTCCGCCACGGTAGTTCTTGCTTGGATGGAGAGATGGCGCCTTTTCATAAAATGCAAGCACCAAGACGGTCCTCCTTGAAAGTGTTCAATCTTCATCTCTTGTCCTATAGTTACTGCCCTCAGTCAAATGCAGAATGTAGAGACACTACTCCCGGCTGTTCTTTGGTCGATAATCCATTGTTCAAGTCGCTCTTCCAATTCTGGCCACCTTGCGTTGTTTCCCCATAAACCTTTTTGTTTTCTTAACTTGGCGCAGTTCATTTTCCTGCTTCTTCTATTTCCGAACCATGGATTCATTAATGTTGAATTTTCTCACGGCTGCTCTATTACCATGTGCAAACGCGTAATCGATGGCCTGTAGTTTACGTAAATTTTGCCTCATAAGCACGTCTCTTCGTCAATGCCATAACCTTGAGGCTGCATTCGAGGAAGGTCGGAAATTGTAACAGTTCCGACCTCACAGCGTTCAAGGCCAGTGTCAACAAGGATGGCTGATTCCAATAGATTGTTGTTCTCATTTATCACAATACACCACCAGAAAACCCTCTTCCCAATTTCCTAAATTTATATAAATAAAGAAATATTGTATTCTTCAAGACATCATTCATTTTGCCAAATAAATTCATGCAGGTGGATGACAGCATATCTTCACGCAGTCAGTAAAAACTAAATAATGTAATAATAATGACGCTAAATATGTTTAGAATATTGTAAATTAAGTTTTGTCGTTCACGAACTGGACCTTTATGCGGTCACCGTTGTCGAGTGACGTAATATTGGAGTCCGTCGGTAAAGTCAAGATCCCCTTTTTCCCTTGACCTCGCAACTTGGATCTCCCAGTTCAAAAGGATGTTTTAGTGCACGTTGATGAGATGGAAGTCGGAAAAGTCCATTCGGCAAAGTGATGCAGTTTCCCAAATATCGCTTCCGACAGTATGTATTTATCAGTACGTATTTCATAATGTTCTGCCAGGACGTGATCGGTCCTGTGCGCAATCTGAGGGGCGCATGGGCAGAAGGTCGGCCAACTATGGGAACTACACTAAAACAAAGTACCGTATTTTCCGGACTAAAAGTCGCTCCGGAGTACAAGTCGCATCAGCCATAAAATTCACAATAAAGAGGAAAAAACATATAAGTCGCACCGGAGTTTAAGTCGCATTTTGGGGGAAATTTATTTGACAAAATCCAACACCAAGAGCAGACACAAACCAGCAACAACAGGCTAAACAATACGGTATGCTAACGTGACATAAACACAAACGAGGAGCTGAGAACGGGCCTGACGTAACATTAACAGTTATTCAAATAACTATAACAAAAATAACACGTTTATCAAACCATGTGTCACTCCAAATCATTAAATCCATCGATTGAATTTGTCGTCCTTTCTGTAAACAACGCCGCGTGCGGCACGCCGCTGACGTCGAACTCGTCGTCAGTTGCAGTTCAAATTATTCCACAGACCCATATAACAATATATAAACTATATATCAAATAACAATAATATAAACAACAATTTTATCAAACCATCCGTGTCACTCCAAATCATTAAATCCATAGGAATCTTCGTCTTGTGTCACTTAAAAAAAAACAAAAAACACAGCTGTTAACTCCGGAATGAGGTGCGCCGCTGACGTCAGACTAGATACATATATCAAATAAATGTAATATAAACAACAATTTTAATGAACGATCCGTGTCACTCCAAATCATTAAATCCATTGGGATTTTCATCCTCTGTCAATAAAAAAACAAAACAAAACAAAACAAAAAAAAACAGCTGTTGACTCCGGACCTACGTGCGCCGCTGACGTCAGCCTTGTCGCCAGCCTCGTCGTCAGGTGCGGCTCCAATTATTCCACAGATCTACGTATAAAACTATATTGTCGTCTTAATATAGTACCAGGCAAGACGTGGGTTTGGTAACCGTATCTTTATTTCACAAAACAAGAGCTCAACATGTGTGTGCGTGTTCCAAGCAAGCGCCCTGGATCAAAAAAAAAACCGCGACTTATAGTTAGAAAAATATGGTATCTTGATATGCTTGCGCAATGATGCGCGTTCGTATGACATGATATGCGATATGATCGCTTGTTGGATTATTGTTGTTCATAAATAATCTAATAATGTAATGCTGCCTTCATGTGGTATGGTGATCCTTTCCATTTGTGAAGTGGATATTACGAGTGCATTGCGTTCAAGTGCTTTTGTTGAGAGCTGTGGGCTGGGTCATGTCCTGATCCCAGTACAACATACTGTCACTGGTGTACATTACAGACCAAATAAACTCATGGGAGAAAATTGCATACGAGCACCGATCACACAGTATTACTTTACTACAGGAGGCTACGTTATCCTCGACTGACTGCAAGTGTCTGCTTTATAAAACCAAATACTAACGGTGTTTTAAAAGATGGCAACAAGTATAAATGGTGATGTATTACAATTGTGTGTGCCACAGCAATGGAGGCCACAAATTAGCCAACTAACAGCAGTAGAGGACGTTTAACAATGCAATATTTACCATTCACGACACTTTCGCTACTTTCCACAATGTTGAAAGGTCTAAATTAATCTCATCTTGGCAGCTCGTGTATCAAAAAATAATTCCAGCTTTCCGGTGGAAATTATGACAAGTTTTCGATAGCAGTCCAGTTGTACCTCTATTTACAAACGCCTATGTTTATAAACTTTTTGAGATACAAACAAACCAACGGCGCATCATCACTTAATTCATCATAACCTAATTCATCTGCTTCATCCACTCTTACCAAAACATGCTGTACTGAAGTAAGTGACATCTTACTATTAACAATGAAAAGCTTGTTAAAGCTGCGACACAGGCCGCAGTTGTAAATAAGAACTTGTTCTTAATTGTTTGGCTGGGTAAATAAAGGTTAAATAAAATAAAAATAAAAACACAGGAATTGTGATAATTGAGGTTCTTCACAAAGAATTCTAAGAAATGCACCGTAGCAAAGATTTAGCCATCAGCAAATCAAAACTGTCACTCAAGAAAACTTTTTACTCTGTAACTCAGTCACCACACATTACTGAACTCTCTGCTGTTAGTGAAACACTAACAATGATTGCATCCAAGACCAAAACAATGAAATAAACAATTCTGGACCAACAAGCACGAAGTATGAGAGACAATGTGATATTTTCTAGTATTCTGGAGTCATTGACCGAGGAGCCCGAAAACCTGGTTAAGTATTTTGTGGTCAACCTACTTAAACTCACAGGAGAAACTGTAGAGGTTAGCTTTCACCGTGTACATCGTTGAGGACATAAACCTGCAAACCCCATCCGACCCAGACCCATCATTGCAAAATTCGTACATTACAGAAGGAAATGGTGCAACGACAAGGCAAACAACTGCAAAGAACCCACTCAGCGACCAATTTCCACAAGAAATCAACCAAAGACGCAGACAGCTTTTCCCAATTCGAAAGCAAATGATGACCCAAGGTAAGAAAGTAGTATCGTGTTTTCTGGAGTATAAGTCGCTCCGGAGTATAAATTGCACCAGCCATAAAATACATAATAAAGAAGAAAAAGACATACAGTGACTCACAAAAGTGAGAACACCCCTCCTCACCCCTTCTGCAATGTTTTAATTATATCTTGTCATGGGACAACACTGAAGAAATGACGCTTTGGTACAATGTTAAGTAGTCACTATAGAGCTTGGATAGCAAAGTACCATATTTTCCGGACTATAAGTCGCTCCGGAGTATAAGTCGCACCAGCAGTAAAATGCCCTAAAAAGTGAATAAAAACATATATGTCCCTCTGGAGTATAAGTCGCATTTTGGGGGCAATTTATTCGACAAAATCCCACACCAAAAACAGTCATGAACGAGCAACAACAGGCTAAACGATAGCAACAACAGGCTAAACGATAGGTATGCTAACGTGACAAACACAAACAAAGAGCTGAGAACGGGCCTGACGTAACAGAGTGATTAAGGACAAGTATTACATGAATAATATGTTTATAAAACCATCGGTGTCACTCCAATTCATTAAAAAGCAACAACAGGCTAAACAATAGGTATGCTAACGTGACAAACACAAACAAAGAGCTGAGAACGGGCCTGACGTAACATATAGTGATTAAGGACAACTATTACATGAATAACATGTTTATTAAACCATCGGTGTCACTCCAATTCATTAAATCCATCGATCGTTCTTTGTCAACAATGGGTGCGCGCGGCTGAGGGCGCTTGCACTTCAAAATATTCCACAGGCTCATATAACGATAGATAAACTATATTTCAAATAACTATAATAAGCCAATAATATTATCAAATATTGTTATATTGTTAAATTACTATAAATTGAAAAATGCAATGACAAAACTGAAGCTAAAGACAGGAAAACCCGGTATCATCATAATCCAGATTTGACATGATAAACAAGATATTTTATGATCACTTTAAATTCATTAAATCCATCGATCGAATTCCTCGTCCTTTGTCAACATCGCCGCGCGTGCGCCCTGACGTCAGCCTCGTCTTTATTCCACAGATCTAGTATATAACTATATTGTACCGTTAACAAAGTACAAGGATAGACGTGGGTTTAGTGAACGGCTCTTTATTAAACAAAACAAACTTCCAAGCGTGTGGCGGCGTGGACTTCCAGACACGAGAGCTCCATGGCATAGGACCGGGCGTGCGTAATGGCCATGTCCGAGCCCCATGCACCGTTCGCGGACAGCCACTCGGCCGAGCGCCGGCCCCCGACTCAGAGTAGGACCGGGCATGCGTAAAAGCCATAATTGTTTTTCAAACCTTCTATGTCACTCCAAATCCTTAATTCCTTCAAACTCTTTGTCCTCCGTGTCACTTAGAAATGATCACCGCTAATGATGCCGGTAGTCCTTACGTGGGTACGTTTGTCCTTTATGTAAACAACCGCCGCGCCACGCCGTGCCACTGACGTCACTTGAAATAGTAATCCATTGGTATATCACGGTTCTCCAAACTTTCTTTCTGCTGCTCGATTACTGTTTTCAGCTGCATATTTTACAACTTGAAGTTTGTAACTTGCAAAATATGAGTTTCTTTTTGGTGCCATTTTTCTTAAACCCACCCAGTTGATGAGTCACGGCCAACGGTGAAATTTAGAGCGCCCTCATCTAGTTTCGTCTGAAAATATAATTTTTTTCAGATGTAGTTTTTTGTTTTGTTTATTTGGTTGTTTTATCAAAGTCGAAGTCTGCTTTATCGTTGATTTTTTTTCATATACTAAGACACACAAAGAGATTGAAATTACGTTCCCACTATCCCTCGGTGAGATAGTACACATATGCATACAACCAACACAAAAAAAAACAAGAAGGCACAAACAATGAATAAATAAGAGTGTTGAATAAATGATAAACAAATAATAATAAGTAATAATAATAAATATAAGAGGAGCAAAAATGGAGCAAGTGTACACACAGCAGACAGTGGACTTGGATATGGTGCTTTAAAGTGTTAATTGCTTTATTTGATGTTTTCTCTATTTTTTATGTTTTGAATATGTTCAAGATAAAGATATAAAAGCATGTGAAGTGATCAAGTATACTAAAAATAACATGGGAAGTGGTCAACTATACTTGTAAGTAAGTGATGTCTTAATGATCAAGTAAAAATTTGTGAAAAAAAACATAAGTCGCTCCTGAGTATAAGTCGCCCCCCCACCCAAACTATGGAAAAAAACGCGACTTATAGTCCGGAAATTACGGTAAATTTATTGCTACTTCAAAGTAACTCAGAATACAATAATGAATGTGTAAAATGCTGGCAACAAAAGTGAGTACACCCCAACTGAAAATGTCAAAATTGGACCTAAATGTCAATATTTTGTGTGGCTACCATTAATTTCCAGCACCGCCGTAACCCTTTTAGGCATGGAGTTCACCAGAGCTTCACAGGTCGCCGCTGGAATCCTCTTCCACTCTTCCATGATGACATCACGGAGCTGTTGGATGTTGGAGACCTTGCGCTCCTCCACCTTCCGTTTGAGGATGCCCCACAGATGTTCAATAGAGTTTGGGTCTGGGGACATGGTTGGCCAGTCCATCACCTTCACCCTCAGCTTCTTTAGGAAGGCAGTCGTCATCTTGGAGATGTGTTTGGGGTTGTTATCGTGTTGGAATATTGCTCTGCGGCCCAGTTTACGGAGGGAGGGGATCATGCTCTGCTTCAGTATTCCACAGTACATGTTGGCATTCATTGTTCCCTCAATGAACTGTAGCTTCCCAGTGCCAGCAGCACTCATACAGCCCCAGACCATGACGCTCCCACCACACCACACACGCTGGACAACGCCTGCATGGCTGTCGTCCTACGAAAAAGCCTCTTCTAAAAAAGATGCACAAGGAAGCTCGCAAAAGGTTTGCTGAAGACAAGCAGACAAAGGATATGGGTTACTGGAACCATGTCCTGTGGTCTGATGAGACCAAGATAAACATACAGTCAAACCTCGATTTTCGAACGTCCCGGTTCTCGAACAAATCGGAATTCGAACGAAAAATTCGAGATTATTTTGCTTTGGATGTCGAACAAAATTCGGTTATCGAACCTCGCGAGATGAGCTGGGAGGACCCGAGAAAACCCGACCGCGCGGCCCGGATGCCGACTGACTCCGTTCGTTATTGTATTTTCGTTACTTTGAGGATTGTATTAACCCCTAAACATGCCTCCAAAGAAAGCAAGTGGGAGCAGTAAAGCCATCCTAAAACCAAAGACACTCTTAAAGCAATGTGACAGTGAGCGCCCAGCGCGCTGCGGTTGCGCGATCGGACCAAATTAAACTCTCTGCACACTGAGGTCCACTTAAAAGCACCTCAGGACTTTAAAAATATTTTCTAAATTTCAGCGACGGCTCTGTCACAATCATGCGACCAGCGCGGTGCATTTGCGCGGTCGGCGGTGCGCTACGGTTGCACGTTCGGCGGTGCGCTGCAGTTGCGCGATCGGACAAAAATGCGCAAATGAAAAAATGCTTAAAAAGGGCGTTTTTTTTTTAGTCTTGGAACGGATTAAATTTTTTCCCATTATTTGTAATGACAAAAATGGATTCGGAATTCGACCGATTTACTTCTGGAACCGCCTTCTGGAACGGATTGTGGTCGAAAACTGAGGGTTGACTGTATTTGGTTCAGATGGTGTCCAGCGTGTGTGGCGGCAACCAGGTGAAGAGTACAAAGACAAGTGTGTTTTGCCTACAGTCAAGCATGGTGGTGAGAGCGTCATGGTCTGGGGCTGTATGAGTGCTGCTGGCTACAGTTCATCAAGGGAACAATGAATGCCAACATGTACTGTGGAATACTGAAGCAGTGCATGATCCCCTCCCTCCGTAAACTGGGCCGCGGAGCAGTATTCCAAGACAATAACGACCCCAAACACACCTCCAAGACGACCACTGCCTTCCTAAAGAAGCTGAGTGTGAAGGTGATGGACTGGCCAAGCATGTCCCCAGACCTAAACCCTATTGAACATCTGTGGGACATCCTCAAACGGAAGGTGGAAGAGTGCAAAGTCTCCAACATCCAACAGCTCCGTGATGTCATCATGGAAGAGAGGAAGAGGATTCCAGTGGCGACCTGTGAAGCTCTGGTGAACTCCATGCCTAAAAGAGTTACGGCGGTGCTGGAAAACAATGGTGGCCACACAAAATATTGACATTTGGGTCCAATTTTGACATTTTCAGTTGGGGTGTACTCACTCTTGTTGCTAGCATTTTACACATTCATTGTTGTATTTTGAGTTTTTTTGGAGTAACAACACATTTACTTTGCTACCCAAGCTCTACAGCAGGCGTCGGGAACCTTTTTGTTGGACAGAGCCATAAATGCCCATTTTTTAAAAAATAATGTTCTGTGAGAGCCATACCATTTAAATAGAACGATAGGTTAAATACAATTGAATGCATGTATTTTAATTACGACCAATGATTTTTTGAGTACTAATGTAATCTTTTTAATAACGTTTTTAATGTCGTCAAAAGAGCCATATCTGGCTCGCGAGCCATAGGTTCCCGACTCCTGCTCTACAGTGACAACTTAACATTGTCTCAAAGTGTCATTTCTTCAGTGTTATCCCATGACAAGATATAATTAAAACGTTGCAGAAATGAGAGGGGTGTACTCACTTTTGTGAGGTACTGTATATAAGTCACTTCGGCGTATAAGTCACATTTTTGGGGGAAATGTATTTGATAAAATCCAACACCAAGAACAGACATGTCCTCTTGAAAGGCAATTTAAAATAAAAATAGAATAGGTAACAACAGGCTGAAGGTACGGTATGTTAACGTTACAAAAACACAAACAAGGAGCTGAGAACGTGCCTGATGTAACAAATTAAGAGTTATTCAAATAACTATAGCACAGTGTTTCTTGTTGGAGGTACCGAACTCCACCAGTTTTATATGCGCATTCACCAAATCCCTCTTTAGCGAAAAGAAAAAAAAATCAAATTCAAGACATGGATGTTTTTTACTGGTGCAAAAAATGAGCCGTGCATGATCATCACTTTGTTCAAAGAACAAAACCAACACAATACATGAACTCACAACACACACTTGCAAATCAGTGTGCCTTTGCGAGAGCAGTCCAGATATGCGGTATCACGAACTTACACGATAAATCAGGTGTGTTCGGACCTTCGCAGTGCAGGCTCTGCCGAACCCCTGAGACTGACTCACCGAACCCCTGAGACTGACTCACCGAACCCCTAGGGTTCAATCGAACCCAGGTTTAGAACCACTGCTATAGTATAAATAACATGCCAACCAGTTTATCAAACCATCCGCGTCACTCCAAATCATTAAATCCAATGAAATCTTCATCCTCAGTGTCACTTATAAACAACTCTGCGAACCTCGGCAGTAGAAGATGCAGCACTTCCTCTTCTCCGTGGCTTACGTCAGACTCATCATCAGTTGTGGTTCCAATTACTCCACAGGCCTAGAGCGCCCTCATGCGGTTTAGTGTGAAAATAACATGTGAAATGATATAATATGTTAATAAATTCACACATAAGTCGCTCCTGAGTATAAGTCGTACCACCGGCCAAACTATGAAAAAAACTGTGATTTATAGTCCAGAAAATACAGTAATCACAATGGACAAATTATATATTGGTGAAAATTTATTTGGAGACAAAGACATTACCCATTGGCTTACTGATATCCTAGCTTCACACACGTCATTTAGCACCTCTTTCACAACACTGTACATACAATGCAGTTAAGTAAGTTGTTTGGTTCCTGGTATTGTTATTGCCTGTCTCTCTGTCTTTGTTCTTTGTATTTGAGTTGTGTTCATCTTTGTCCATTGTCATTTGTCTTATATTGTACCGTATTGTTGCACACACAACACAAACACACAAATACAAACACTGCCACAGAAACAATTTGCACACAACAAGAAGCCCTAAAAGTTACATATTATGCAGCTCAAACTGGTAACCTGGAATGTTCGTGGGAATGTTCTGAACTATATCAATAAAATACAAGCTGATGTTTATCTACTACAAAAGACTCATCTTTCACAGGCAAAAAAAAAGATAATTTAAAAACAAATGAATTTACTGATTTCTTCTCTCCATCTTATAACTTAAAGCAAAGAAGTGTATGCATCCTGACTAATAAAAGGGTACAGTTTGCTCTCAATACAACAATTTCAGACCCTGAAGTACGTTATATAATCATAAATATTTTAATTGACAACAAACCACTTACAATGTTTATGGCCCAAACGCCGATGACCCCACCCCCAGTTTTTAAAGATATTTTTTTGCTTCCATATCCAATCTTACTATCTGCCCTGTAAACATACGACTTTAATACAGTAATCAAGATAAATCAAGAATGACCTCTAATAGTCATGTACAATCCAGAAAAATAATACACCAGTTCATGAGTGATTTTGGTCTTGGCGATGGTTGGAGGCAACAACACCACATCGCCAGAAATATAGATTTAACTCACCTGTCCATCAGTCTTACTCCCGCATTGACCTTTTACTGGTCAGCAATTCAATCATACCAAATATCGCAGACACAAAAATCCTCCCAATAACCATTAGGTTATTAGGTTAGCAGACTAGAGGTGGGGGAAATTTCCGATTCTTAGATTAATCGCGATTCGGCCGTGGAAGAATCGAGAACGATTCGCAAACATCCAAATTCCGATTATTTAAATATGCCAAGTAAAGCTGAATTAAAATACAGTAAGTGCATTCTCCGAGACGCTATGCGGAACGGACCGAGAGCACAGTGGCACACTTAGCACACTTCCGCAGTAAACTCCTCCAGAAAAAAACAAACAAACAAACATGGCTGAGTCTGAGATATTCAACCCATTTCGCCGAGAGATCCGACCTGCTCCTAAAAATGTAAAAGCAGACGTGTGGAATCATTTTGAATTCTACAATGTTGACGGAGGAAATTAATTGGACAAAAGCTACGTTGTATGCAAGATTTGTCGCACTAAAATAAAATACTTTGGCAATACAACGAATATGACAAGTCACACAGCACGATTCCACCCGACAGAGGAGGTGAGAAAGCCGGCTGCTGCTGTTGCCACTCGCAGCCAGAGAACAATTGAGGACGCTCTGAGTAAGCTGCCAAACACATCGCAAAAGGCCAAGCGAATTACAAAAGGCATCGCGGAATTCATTGCAATGGGTTTGCAACCGTACTCGGTTGTAGAGAATCGGGGATTTCGGAGAATGATGGAGGCAACGGAGCCGAGGTACGTCATCCCATCCCGACGCTATTTCACCGACACAGCCGTCCCGGCACTCTACAAGCATACTAAAGCAGAAATAACATCATCGCTGTTGAATGCAGACCAAGCCACCGTTACATGTGATGCGTGGACGTCTGTAGCCACCGAGTCATTTGTTACTCTAACTGCGCATTTCATAACCGATGAGTGGGAGCTAAAAGCACACGTACTTCAAACAAGAGCAATGCATAAAAGCCACATTCAGTGAGACAAAAAGAAATGTGGAAAAAATGCATCATATACATAAATTAAAAATGCATCAATAATCGTTTTATAATCGAATTGTCGCCTCTGAATCGTAATCAAATCGTGAGGTGCCTCAAGATTCCCACCCCTTTTAGTGACTACTACCCAGTAAAGCTTATATTGACTCTTTCTATCCTACACAAGCCATCCACTAAGTGGCTCTTCAACACATCCCTTTTAAAAGATCCGGAATTAGATATCTAGAAAGAAGAGTGGATGTCCTTAAATGACTCTCCAGAGTCATCAGCATCATTACTCTGGGAAACAGGAAAGGCAGTAATAAGAGGTAAAATTATTTCATTTTCTAATCATAAACACAAGAAGGAAAAAGAAGCAGAAGCTCATTTAGAGAAAAAATTAAATAGAAATAATCCATGCCAACAACACAAAAGAAGCTACTCTTAAAGAATTAAGACAATATGAATCCCAACAAAATGAAATTATGAACGGAAAAAAAAACAAATTCCTAATTTGTAGACTCAGACAGGAGACCTTCCATCATGGCAACAAATCTGGGAAATACCTGGCAAATCAAATTAAAAGAAACAAAAAGAAATCAAGTATTGTCACCATTAGGAAAGCAAAATAATGTACCAAAATAACACTTTCCAAAATTATTACAGCAAATTATACTCCTCAGACATAGATCCTAATCAAGAAAACATAAATCAATTCTTAAATAATATTCATCTTCCTGGGCTTAACCAAGAACAAATTGCCACTCTTGACACACCAATAATCGAAAAAGAACGACATTTAGCCCTCAAAAAATGCCTAACAATAAAGCACCTAGTCTAGATGAATTTCCTGCTGAGTTTTATAAACACTTCTAGTCCACACTGTCTCCATTATTCATGCAAGTAATAACAGATATAAAACGAACATCAAAGCTTCCAATGCATATGAATACAGCCTTGAAATCCTGCTTTGGTACACTGTTGTGGTGTGCAGAAACTGTCCCATCACTGAGAAATTAAGTACCGTATTTATTCTAATTATCGCCCAGGACGTCATGTTATCGCGATCGTCTTGTTCGAGCGCACGCTCCGATAACGTAATTGTGTGAGGATATTGTAGCGGAGTGACGAGTGTAATTGTATCATAGTTTATGGAGAAAACCAATTTAAAAAGGGACATTCGACGTGCTGTCAAATCAGTAATATTTAAACTTGCGCAATGACGTCGGCATGCAGTCGCGGAGGAAAACGTACGTTTTGGGGGGCAGTTTTAGCAGCATGGGCGATAATTAGCGGTATCAATATTTTTTATTTATGTCATCGCTAACACACACTGGGCGATTATTAGAATATGGGCGATAATTGGAATAAATACGGTAATTTCCATTTTAAAGTTAAAGTCCCAATGATTGTCACACACACAAGTGAGTGCGGTGAAATTTGTCTCTGCATTTAACCCATCCCCGAAGAGAGCAATGGGCAGCAGCGGTGTCGCGCCCGGGAATCATTTGGTGATCTAACCCCCCAATTCCAACCCTTAATGCTGAGTGCCAAGTAGGGAGGCAATGGGTCCCATTTTTATAGTCTTTGGTATGACCCAGCCAGGGTTTGAACCCACAACCTTACAGTCTCAGGGCGGACACTCTACCACTAGGCCACTGAGCTGGTAGGGGGTAACTGGCTACCCACCAGAATAATTCCTTTGGAACTGGCACTATGTCAATGTGTTCATCAGGAAGAAGTACTTCCCCTTGACAGAACTTAAGAAGTCCATCACTCACATCACTTTTTGTACAAATTTACTGATAAAACTGATCAACCCCAACCTATTTCAGCAAATGTTGCCTCTCGTAAAAGTATCAGTGGGGACGCCAGTGAAAATTGGACATTGTTAAGAATTTATTATTCGTTATTGGTGCAACTATACCACTGAATGATCCAGCATGACACATTCTCATGATTTTAAAAGATATAACTGAACTTATAGTAGCACCCATCACTACTGAGGAAAGTATTTGCTACCTCGACATGCTGATATCAGAACACCGTCACAGGCTGTTGGAAGTTTTCCCAGATCAAAAATGTATTCCAAAGCACAATTTTTTGGAGCATTATCCTGATTCGATTTGAGGGTTTGGTCCTTTGGTTAGCCTCTGGACTATGCGATTTCAGGCAAAACATAGCTTTTTTAAGCAAGTTGTTAGACACACAAAACATTTCAGAACTGTATTAATGTCACTTGCCTCAGCACCAAATGATGATAGCATACAGTTCACAAGAAAATACTTCGAAACCTGCAGTGTGTGTCACAAAAATATCTCTTCCAATAGACCAGTCCCTCTCAAATAGTGGGGCGTGCCCCCCAAGGTGGGCGGCGTGTGACACCAGGGAACATACTTTTCTTTTGGCTGTACTAGATTAAAGGGTAATTAGACATCCACTGCAGTAGGTGGGAGTGGCGGTATCACTGTAAGAGTGTGCGCAAGGAGTATTCGCTCTACAGTGTGGAGCGCACGGAACATACGCACAAACAGCATAGAGCAGGCGATAAAAAGTGCAGTGGGACACCATGGAAAGATATTTAACAGGGTTGAAAAGAATGTCAGCGAGAGACAGAGATAAGAGAATTGAGAGTCACACAAAAGCTAAGACAAGGAAATATGATGAAGCGTACGTAGCGCTCGGCTTCAGTGTGACTACGATGGGAGACGAGGAAATACCGGTGTGTTTACTGTGCCTTACAATGTTGGCAGCGGTCAGTATGAAGCCAAATAAATTAAGGCAGCACTTAAAGTCATTGCACCCCAATCACGCTGATAAGATGCTTAAGGTTATTCAGCAAAAACGGGCTGAATATTGCCAACAATCATCTCACTTTGTGAATGCTACTTCAGTCAATCAGCAAGCACTGTAAGCATCATATAAAGTAGCGTACCAAATTGCTTAGTGCAGAAAAAAAAAACACACCATTGCAGAAGAGCTGATACTACCTGCAGCCGTGGATATGGCCTCTGTCATGCTGCCTCATTTTGATTAAAAAAACAGCACAAATTGTTTTATTCAGTTTTGTTTTGTAGGTTAGAATGTTTTATATATTGTGCTCCTGAGTTAATGTTGCTGATTACTTTGAATTGAATATTATTTATTGCTGTTATTTAATTTAATATTATGTATGTTTATTATTATTTTATTGTATTTTATTTCAGCATAAAATGGCAGTTGGTCACGAATTTTTACATAATTTAATAATAATTAATTTAAATAATTATAATTTATTTTTTAATTTTAGGCAAAGTGATGCACATTGAATCTGTTCTGTTACAGACTAAAAAACAATGTTATTTATGAAGTTATTCTTTAATGTAAGATGATCTTTCTTTTTCATTTATTTTTTGTTTTCTTTAATGTACAAGCATGGGGGGCACGAAATTTTTCTTCTCCCTAGGGGGGGCATCACAGAAAATTATTGAGAAGCACTGCATTAGACATACGAATACAGCAATCTTTCATGGCAATTTATCCAACACAAACTTCTTTGAATTTGACCAATGTGTCCATACTCCATGAAACTAAATATGCTGCTGGGATGGTTTTGCCTTAAGGGTCAACTTGTGGTTTACCTGATTTTATTATGATTTCCCAGAGTGTTATTGTAGCACTATCAGTTTCATTGTGAAAATGCTCAACAGCTAGTATGATGAACATTTTAGGGCATTTATTTTAGACCACTCCGAGAAAATGTCCCTGTTAAAGCACAGTTAACATGGAGACAGGAATCCATTGTTGGAGAAAAACTCATGGTTACATTGAAACGTCACATTGTTTGCCAGTGGTAGGCGATGAGTCTGATTCTTAAAAACATCATCCTTCTGTCGGGTTAATTTTATTTTTTGTTTCTGTCCAGGTGGATTTGGTTGCCTTGAAAGTTATTATTAAACATCAAAATGAAAAGCTTAGACTGTCCGCAGGAATACCCAGTACTGTGGAACAGTTACATGAGACTGTAAAAGAGAGTTGGATTCACTGAGGATTTTATCCTGCATTATTTGGATGAGGACTTTGGTGATTACTTCATTCTCCATTCGACCAACCAGATTAAGCACAAGAGGACAATCAAAGTTGTGATTATACCATCTGTGATTCTTACATTGACTGCATTGACTGAAAACCAGGCAGATGTAATGAATGACAGTTCTAGCTTTGCTACCGATACAACAGCCGATAGTGTCTTCAAAAGACACAATTATCCTCTCTCCACCTAAGACAACATCATGACCAAATAAAATCAGCATTTCACTTTCTCTGTGGCAATAGGGGCAGTACTGAGGAATGCTAATGAAGAATTTCTCAAAGATGGTACTGTACTTCACAATCAATCAATCAATCAATCAATCAATCAATCAATCAATCAATCAATCAATCAAACATCATGGAAAAATTAGCTGACTACATGTACACACCCTCCCCCACGGGCCTTCGGTGAGGTGGCAGAGGCTGTAGTCAAAAAACATCCATGCCTGTCAAAGCTCGGCAATCGTAATAGCTGGCTTGGATGGATGTATAGTCTCAAATACTAGATGGGAAATTACAGGTCGAAGATCAGAAACCTTGGATTGGAAAGCACAGAAAGTAGAGGTGGTGTTTCTACCTCACTATCGTGCAGGAGACAGTAAGGAAAGACAAGAGCTGGACCGAAACCAACTAATCGAGGAATCAAAGAAGAAAGACAGCAGTCATTAAGGAGTTGATGTTCAGAACTTTTGCACATAGGAGACATGTCATCCTACAGATGAGCATCGGTGACATCAAGGAATGGTGGCCCACCTTGTTTGATGTTTCGCAAGTGAGTAATTAGAATTGTTGTCACAGAATGGTCAACATATATTGTGGACTGAAACCTGCATGTTTCACAGCTATACATTCGACCGCACTTCATTTGTAAGACCTGTGTCATCTAATGCAATCAAATCGACAGCTTTGCCACATCAAAGTATATTTATCACCTTTCTGACAATATCAACAAAACTGAAAATGTATAAGCTAAGAAGAGAATTTATGGCACACCTCTTGTACAGGGTTGCATTAGATAGGTGTATCTAATAAAGTGCCTGGTGACAATAGACACAATAGATGAGTCACCAGTTCTTATATTTCCTCTTTTCTCATCTCTGTCTTACAGGTTAGTGCAGAGTTTCAAAGGATCGCCACACAGCAGAGTTTCAAAGGATCGCCACACTGATTCTTGAGCCAAAATTAATGGCAATGTTGGACTCCTATACACCTTAACTGCTGTCCTTGTTTCAAGCAAAGACAGGTGCTGCAGGAGAGAGACATTGGGCACGAATGAGTCTTCTACATTAGGTATTAAAATGTATCCTCCACCAATGCAATTCATATTTAAACTGCAAGAATAATAACTCTACCTGTCTCATTCACATTTTCCTCCTTTCAGTGAATTACTGTCAATAATTACATAGTCATATCCTAATCAGATAACTTATCTTTATCTTTCCTATGACACTCCCTTATTCCTCCTCCTATCTTCCAGCTTTCCTTAAAAGCAGGGCTGTGGACTCGGACTGATTTTGACCGAGTCCACCGAGTCCGACAATAAAAAAAATACGTTCAATTTTATTTTCATCATGCTGCTGAGAATGTGCGGAGAAATACTGTCCACAGCCCTGCTTACGATCAATGCGGCCAGCTGAGTTGCATTTAGGCTAATGTTTACATTATGTACCAATGTCAAGGACGATTATGTCACCCAGCTTATATCATTGATGTGTTTCGATAGTTGTGGGGTCGTCACTAATTATTTGTGTTTAGATAAATGTCTGAGCTATAATGGTGTAATTAATGATTAAAAAATATTATCTTACATGTCCTGTGTTTCAGAATGGTTATTTAATTGGGCGAGAGTGTGTGTTTTCAAGCGTTTTGCCTCATGCCAATGGCACTCAGGGCTAAGGGTGGGCTTCAATTACTATTTTGGTAAAGCCACGCATTTAATACCATGTCAAATAATATATTACAGTGTAGGTTATGTTCCAATGTATCCACCTCTATCGGTTAAATTGTCAACCGTACATTTATGACTACGCCATGAGTGATCTACGTTATGAACTAGCACAACTCCGGTAGGGCAGGGAAAATGTTATCGATCCGACGTCCGATTGGAATGTCGCCTCACATTTACGTCCGCGCTCTCAGTAAGGGATCCTATATAAACCGAACCAGCCAGTGTGAAAGCAGTTGCGTTCGTTCTGGTAGATTTTGATCTAAATTAGCCTTGAATAAAGACTAAGCAGTCACATGAATTAACAGAAAAAATGGACAGCCGGACTCGGACTCGGTGGTCAAGAGGCCGGACTCGGACTTGGACTCGGTGCAAAAATCCGACTGAGTCCACAGCCCTGTTTAAAAGTTCCTTCTTTTTTTCCTTAATTTTCTGTCCCTCAATCTCTCAAGAATTCTCAAGAAATACCTCCGTATGTAGTTGCTGGTCATTGATCAGAAGATTAACTACCGTAATTTCCGCAGCATAAGGTGCTTCGGGTTAAAAGGCACAAACTCAATTTGCAGGGTCTATTTTGTATTTGATCCACACATAGGGTGCACCGCATTATAGGGCGCATGCATACCATGATTTACGGTAAACAAAAATAAAACGTCACGGGAGTAAGAAAGTGAGTTCGGTTGTACTTTATTCTACTGTTTAACCATGTACTCTACAGTACTTACATTATTGTTAATCGATATTCATACGCAAATCTGTCCACGTCCTCATCTTCCGTATCCAAATTAAACAGTTGGGCAAGTTTGCCATTAAACATGCCAAGTTCCTCCTCGCCATTGTCTCGTTGCTCTTATGCAATGATCCTGACTTTCGAGAAAGCTCTAATTGTGCCTCGTAAGCACGTCTCGTTGCCTGTGCCATTTTAGAGGGTCCTAATGCTGTTTTCGTTGCACAAACGATAGTATTTATTTATCAATGGCGGCGGAGGTAGGTGCTCAACGTGTAACATACAGTCCTCTGATTGGTTCACCGCCCCAATCGACATAAAACCTAATGTCCTCTGATTGGTTCATCGGGTCTACATATTACGCTTGTATATTACGTCTCTGTGTGGCGGAAGCAACACAAAACAACTTTACAGATTTTGGAATTTGGCCCACACAAAAGGTGCACCTTATTAAAAGGTGCACCTTTGTTTTTTTGAGAAAATTAAAGGCTTTTAAGTGCGCTTTATGGTGCGGAAAATACAGTAAATGTAACATATTTATTCTGATATGTGATAGTCCAGTATATTTTAAAAACAAAATCTGAGTCAGTGTAGTAGATTTGTTTTGTTTAATAATAATCTCATCTTCAGTTGCATTTACTCCACATATTAATTATATCTACTCAATTTTTTGAGTGATTGGAATTTAGGATTACTATTGTATTACTTAAAATTCTAATTAAATCAACTCAATTTTATATTTCATGGAACTCAATCTAGTTGAGTACCATCTACTTAATTCTTTAAATACATTTACTTAATTCATGATGTATATATCAATGATTTCACAGCTTTCAAATTTACTCAATACTTTTAAGTTTAAAATGTTACACAGATTAAAACGAGTGGAGCATGGTTTATGTTTTTAGATTGTGGATTTTCGTTTTTTGCGGGTGGTCCTGGAACGCATCTCCCGCGAAAAACTGTATAATGTTTAGGGTCCTGCCTTTATTTGATATTGTGTGTATTATGTGTGTCTGTGTGTATTGCTAAAATATCACTGCTCAGTAAAATAAAAAAAAAATCCTGCGTGCAGTCTCACTGTATACTTCCCTGACGGAAAAAAATAGACAAAAATAGGAAATCTCAATTATTTCAAGAAATACATTTCTATTGGTTGGTAGATATTTGAATGGGATGCGATGGAAAATTTTGATGCAACTAACTTTACCTGCCAAAAAAAAAGGCACATCAGGGCAACCTGTGTAAAAATTTAGTCCTGAATTTAGCTCTGTATATGTATTAAAGTGAAATTATTGTACAGTTTGGATAAGTTAACATCCCTTGGCACAATTTGTAAACAGAGTAGCAGACCTGTAGCCATTTTTACCTGTGTGTCAATGTGTCTATTATCAGGCCAAACATTCAAAGCTAACGTTTTGATCAGCGCCATTCGAGTGATTTCAGTTACTCTAATAATTCAAAGTGTAGTCACGATTATGTCGTAAAATCAGTTGACCAATAATGTCTTAAAAAGCTCAGTCATATTTACTAAAATTTGCTAATATTCCTTAAATTCTGTCTGGGTATGTAAACTTATGAGCAGATCTATACATGCATTTGCTTTCACAGTCATAACGAACAGCCCTGTCAGGAAGGCCATACAACAACATGGCACGTGACAAAAAGAAGTGTGACAACCTTGCCATAGTGTTTACCTGGATTTGATGATGGCGATTCAGCGTTGTTTGGACATTGCTCTTGGCTGGTAATGGTGTCAGAGGGCTTGATGTTGTTGCTCATACTCTCAATCTGGAGCTCTGCCTGGGGCCTATGGTTCTGCGTGTTGCTTTGAGAGCACATAATTGTGGATACAGGGTGATGTTTTGGACTGCAAGCTTCTGTAGCGCTCTCAGGCTCCTTTTTCAGTGTTTCTGTTCCTATGTGGTTCACCAGGTCACAGGCAGCTGATTCAATGGTGTCTGTGCAGGGCTTCAGTCTGTGCTGTTGGACTTCCTGTACGCAATACTGGGATTCACTGTTACAGTCTAATGGTCCATTTGCTATGTAAGGGTGACACTCCTCTGGTAGAGGTCCATTATGTTTAGTACAGCTCTGGCAGGGTGGCATGTTGCATTTAGAACCAACCTGCTGTGATAATGTGTCCCGTGTTAGAGAGGGCCCATCTGGGTCATCAGATGTACTGCAAAGTTTAGAGCACGGGCCAGGAGAAGAAGACCTTTGTAAAGAAGGTTTTCTTCTCACATCCTCTGGCACTGTACAAAATTTACACACATCTTTATCGTCAGAATCCAACTGTGCGGATGGTGGCTTGGATGAAGTATTCTGCTTGGTGGACAAGTGTCGCATGATGCTGCACTGGAGTGCGATGACATCCTGAAGCCACTGTTTGAAACATCAAGACAAAATTTTAATTAAAATATTCAATTCTATGTATCATGGTATATTTATCTATGAAAGGGCTGCTTATATATGCATTTTCAGGCCTTATATTGAGACATATTTAAGCCCAATTTGCATAACATCTTACAAGACGTGAAAAATTGCTTGTATACAATAGTGCCTACCTACTCCTCAAATGTGAGTATATAATCTTTTGTGAGATGCCCAATTCTGGTAATGAGTCTGTATTTGACACCTAATAATACATGATGCCTCCCCTGCGAAGGGTTTCTCCTCCCAAAATGTGGCTGCTAGGCAGGGCAAAGATCTGAAACATTCAGACCACAGAAGAACTACACTGTATGGAAAAAGTGCAGAATCTATGAGTTTTGTTCACGCTGTCTTTATGGGTGGTCACCATCCATCCATCCATCCATCCATCTTCTTCCGTTTATCCGGGGTCGGGTCGCGGGGGCAGCAGCTTTAGGAGGGACTCCCAGACTTCCCTCTCCCCAGCCACTTCATCCAGCTCATCCCGGGGGATCCCAAGGCGTTCCCAGGCCAGCTGAGAGACATAGTCTCTCCAGCGCGTCCTGGGTCGTCCCCGGGGTCTCCTACCGGTGGGACATGCCCGGAACACCTCCCCAGGGAGGCGTCCAGGAGGCATCCTGATAAGATGCCCGAGCCACCTCATCTGGCTCCTCTCAACGTGGAGGAGTAGCGACTCTACTCCGAGTCTCTCCCGGATGACCGAGCTTCTCACCCTATCTCTAAGGGAGAGCCCGGACATCCTGCGGAGAAAACTCATTTCGGCCGCTTGTATCCGAGATCTCGTTCTTTCGGTCACGACCCATAGCTCGTGACCATAGGTGAGGGTAGGAGCGTAAATCGACCGGTAAATTGAGAGCTTTGCCTTTTGGCTCAGCTCCCTCTTCACCACAACGGACCGGTACAGGGTCCACATTACTGCCGACGCTGCACCGATCCGCCTGTCGATCTCACGCTCCATCCTCCCCTCACTCGTGAACAAGACTCCAAGATACTTGAACTCCTCCACTTGGGGCAGGATCTCATCCCCGATCCGGAGAGGGCATTCCACCCTTTTCCGATCGAGGACCATGGACTCGGATTTGGAGGTGCTGACCCTCATCCCGACCGCTTCACACTCGGCTGCGAATCGTTCCAGCAAGAGCTGGAGATCACGGCCTGAAGAAGCCAACAGCACCACGTCATCTGCAAAAAGCAGAGACGCGATGCTGAGGTCCCCAAACCGGACCCCCTCAACGCCTCGGCTGCGCCTAGAAATTCTGTCCATAAAAATTATGAACAGAATCGGTGACAAAGGGCAGCCTTGGCGGAGTCCAACCCTCACTGGGAACGAATCCGTCTTACTGCAGGAAATGCGGACCAGACTCTGGCATCGGTGATACAGGGACTGAACCGCCCTTATCAGTTGGCTCGGCACCCCGTACTCCCGAAGCACCCTCCACAGAACCTCCCGAGGGACACGGTCGAACGCCTTCTCCAAGTCCACAAAACACATGTGGACTGGTTGGGCGAACTCCCATGCACCCTCGAGGATCCTGCCGAGGGTGTAGAGCTGGTCCACTTTTCCACGGCCAGGACGAAAGCCACACTGCTCCTCCTGAATCCGAGGTTCGACCTCCCGACGGACCCTCCTCTCCAGCACCCCTGAATAGACCTTACCAGGGAGGCTGAGGAGTGTGATTCCCCTGTAATTGGAACACACTATCCGGTCCCCCTTCTTAAAGAGGGGAACCACCACCCCAGTCTGCCAATCCAGAGGCACTGTCCCCGATGTCCACGCAACGTTGTAGAGGCGTGTCAGCCATGACAGCCCCACAACATCCAGAGCCTTTAAGAACTCCGGGCGGATCTCATCCACCCCCGGGGCCTTGCCACCGAGGAGTTTTTTGACTACCTCAGTGACTTCGACCCCAGAGATTGGAGAATCCGCCTCAGAGTCTCCAGGCCCTGCTTCCTCAATGGAAGGCGTGTAGGTGGAATTGAGGAGGTATTCTCCCCACCGACTCACGACGTCCCGAGTCGAGGTCAGCAGCACGCCATCCCCACTGTAAACAGTGTTGACGTTGCACTGCTTCCCCCTCCTGAGACGCCGGATGGTGGACCAGAATTTCCTCGAAGCCGTCCGAAAGTCATTCTCCATGGCCTCACCGAACTCCTCCCACGCCCGGGTTTTTGCCTCAGCAACCGCCGAAGCCGCGTTCCGCTTGGCCATCCGGTACCTGTCAGCTGCCTCCGGAGTCCCGCAGGCCAAAACGGCCCGATAGGACTCCTTCTTCAGCTTGACGTCATCCCTTACCGCCGGTGTCCACCAGCGGGTTCGGGGATTGCCGCCACGACAGGCACCAACGACCTTACGGCCACAGCTCCGGTCGGCCGCCTCAACAATGGAGGCGCGGAACATGGTCCACTCAGACTCAATGTCCCCCGCCTCCCCCGGGACGTGGGAAAAGCTCTGCCGGAGGTGGGAGTTGAAGCTCTTCCTGACAGGAGATTCTGCCAGACGTTCCCAGCAGACCCTCACAGAGC
This sequence comes from Syngnathus floridae, assembly GCF_059516105.1. Lineage (NCBI taxonomy): Eukaryota > Metazoa > Chordata > Actinopteri > Syngnathiformes > Syngnathidae > Syngnathus > Syngnathus floridae. The sequence goes on along the minus strand of NC_142419.1, from coordinate 587,696 downwards.
GTTTGGGTCTGCCAGGTCGGACCGGCATCTTCCCCCACCATCGGAGCCAACCCACCACCAGGTGGTGATCAGTTGACAGCTCCGCCCCTCTCTTCACCCAAGTGTCCAAAACATGCGGCCGCAAATCCGATGACACGACTACAGTCGATCATCGAACTGCGGCCTAGGGTGTCCTGGTGCCAAGTGCACACATGGACACCCTTATGTTTGAACATGGTGTTCATTATTGCAAATCCGTGTCGAGCACAGAAGTCCAACAATAGAACACCGCTCGGGTTCAGATCAGGGGGGCCGTTCCTCCCAATCACGCCCTTCCAGGTCTCACTGTCATTGCCCACGTGAGCATTGAAGTCACCCAGTAGAACGATAGAGTCCCCAGAAGGAGCGCTCTCCAGCACTTCCTCCAGGGACCCCAAGAAGGGTGGGTACTCTGAGCTGCTGTTTAGTGCATAGACACAAACAACAGTCAGGACCCGTCCCCCCACCCGAAGGCGGAGGGAGGCTACCCTCTCGTTCACCGGGGTGAACCCCAATGTGCAGGCGCCCAGCCGGGGGGCAATAAGTATACCCACACCTGCTCGACGCCTCTCACCGTGGGCAACTCCAGAGTGAAAGAGAGTCCAGCCCCTCTCGAGAGGGCTTGTACCGGAACCCAAACTGTGTGTGGAGGCTAGTCCGACTATATCTAGTCGGAATCTTTCTGCCTCGCACACCAGCTCGGGCTCCTTTCCAGCCAGAGAGGTGACATTCCATGTCCCAAGAGCCAGCTTCTGCAGCCGGGGATCAGACCGCCAAGGTCCCTGCCTTTGGCTGCCGCCCAGCTCACATTGCACCCGACCCCTTCGGCCCCTCCCACAGGTGGTGAGCCCATGGGAAGGGGGACCCACGTTTCCATTTCGGGCTATGCCCGGCCGGGCCCCATGGTCGATGGGTGGTCACGTGCAGCTAAAAAAAAACAGCTACTCAACAACTCTACCCCTTGTTGTAATGATAATGCAAAGTTCTACTAGGGATTGGCCCTGCAATACAGAGGGGTGAATAGTGGCTCATTCACATGAGAATAGACTACCCTCTGCTGGCAGTTTGGCTCACTACCACTCCTCAAGCACTTTCAAATAAAGGGGTGCGGCATCAAACTCGTATCAGCTCCTCACAATTAAAAAAATTGTATCAAACAACAAAATCTCAGTCACTTATGAGTGACACAGACAAGATATCTCTGTTCTTCTGCACTTTTTTTTAGTAAATTTGTTAGATCTAAACCAAAAAACAAACTACCGTATTTTCCGTACCATTAGGCAAAAGCCTTTAATTTTCTCCAAAAACGAAGGTGCGCCTTTTAATAAGGTGCGGCTTGGTTGTGGACTGAATTCCAAAATCTGGAAAGTTGTTTTGTGAGGCTTCCGTAGTATCAAAGTCAAAAGTCAAAGTCAGCTTTATTGTCAATTTCTCCACATGCCAAAGACACACGAAGAACCGAAATTTCGTTCCTCGCTATCCCACGGTGACAAGACATGGCCCACAATAGACAATCAAGTAAACAAGTAAACAACAGCGTGCTGAATAAATAATGAATAAATAACACAACAAATAAATAAGAGGAGCAAAAAGGAGCAAGTGAGCGTACAGCAGACATTCCAGAAAATAGCGCAACAGTGCTGCACGCTACGCAGAAGGGGGTAGCGAGTTCAGGGTCCTAACAGCCGGGAGAATGAAGCTGTTGGCGAGTCTGGTGGTGCGGGAGCGCAGGCTCCTGTACCTCTTCCCAGAGGGCAGAAGGTCAAACAAAGAGTGAGCTGGGTGACTCACATCACTCACAATCGCGGTTGCCTTGCAGGTGAGATGAGAGGTGTAAATGTCCTTCAGGGAAGGGAGCGAAGCACCAATAATCTTACCAGCCGTATTCACTATGCGCTGCAGGCAAGTTCTGTTCAGTGCAGCTACCACCCCAGACAGCATTGCAACTGATGAGGACGCTCTCAATGGTGCCACGGTAGAATGTAGACAGGACTGCCTGAGGAGCACATGTACGCCTGAGCTTCCGCAGGAAGTACAGGCGGCGCTGAGCTTTCTTTGCCAGTGATGCGGTGTTTGCGGACCAGGAGAGGTCCTCACTGATGTGCACCCCCAGGAACTTGGTGCAGCTAACCCTCTCCACCACAGCACCGTCGATGATCAGCGGCAGGTGTTTTGTGTGACCCTTCCGGAAGTTAACAACGATTTCCTTGGTCTTGTTTACGTTCAGCAGGGGGTTGTTGTCCTTGCACCACGTGGTCAGAAGGTCAATTTCCGACCTGGACCGAGTCTCGTCGCCCTTCGTGATGAGACCCACCAGAGTCGTGTCGTCAGCAAACTTTCACTATGCGGTTGTCGCTGTAGGTCGCAGTGCAGTCATGCGTCAGCAGGGTGAAGAGCAATGGACTGAGCACGCAGCCCTGGGGGGCCCCCGTGCTCAGCGTGATGCTGGCGGAGATTTTGTCGCCAACACGCACTACCTGAGGCCTCTGACAGAGGAAGTCCAGTACCCAGTTGCAGAGGGAGGTACTGAGGCCCAGCTCGTCGAGTTTGAAGATGAGTCGCTGCAGCACAATGGTGTTGAAGGCAGAGCTGAAGTCCACAAACAGCAATCTCACATATGAGTCCTTTCTCTCCAGGTGGGTGAGGGTCGAGTGAAGGGCAGAGCAGATGGCATCCTCAGAGGACCGTTTGGCACGGTACGCAAACTGGAAAGGGTCAATGGTGGGGGGGAGAACGGATTTGATGTGCTCCATGACAAGCCGCTCAAACCACTTCATGATGATGGGCGTCAGTGCCACGGGGCGGTAGTCATTAAAGCAGGACGGTGCAGGTTTCTTCGGCACAGGAACGATGGTGGCAGCCTTGAAACACGAGGGGACGATGGCCTGCTGCAGGGAAACGTTAAAGATGTCCATGAAAACACCCGACAGCTCCCCAGCGCAGTCCTTCAGCTCTCGACCCGGGATGTTTTCAGGGCCCGCCGCCTTACGGGTGTCAATAGCGGCAAGCGCCCTCCTCACTCCGTCGGCAGAGAGGCGCAGGGGCTGCTCGTGTGGGGGGGGGGAGTGGTCTTCAGCGGGCAAGTGCTGTTCTGGGCGTCGAAGCGAGCAAAGAAGCGGTTCAGATCGTTGAGCAGACGGATGTTGCCCTCACAGCTCTGCGGCGCGGGCTTGTAGTCCGTGGTGGTCTGAATGCCTTGCCATAGGCTCCATGCGTCCCTGCTGTCTTTGAAGTGGGTGGTAATCTTGCAAGAGAATGCCCTCTTCGCTTCCTTGATGCTCCGGGACAGGTCGGCCCTCGCTGTTCTCAAGCTAGCCTCATCCCCGCTCTGAAAGCCTTGTCCCTGGCCCACGCAGGGAGCTTAATTTGGTCCGATCGCGCTACCGCAGCGTGCCGGGCGCTCATTGCTTGAAGAGCGTCTTTGTGTTTTAAGATGGCTTTACTGCTCCCACTTACTTTCTTTGGAGGCATGATTAGGGGTTAATACAATCCTCAAAGTAACGAAAATACAATAACAACGGAGTCAGTCGGTATCCTGTCATGTCTCGTCCCCAGTTTTGCTATGTGTCTAAGTTGCCATGGTTTCTGTTTGCGTCGTCCCTCCTGTGTCACCTCAATCAATTTAACCACAGTCACCTCTTGTTACCTGTTTTGTATTTAAGTCCTGTCTGCCCCTCACTCCCCATCGGATCAATGATGTCGTCAGGTCTGTTGTCGTACTGTCTTGCTGTCGTCATGTCCTGCTGTCTTCATGTTTCACGTCCCGGTCAGTCAGTTTGTTAAGTCATGTCAGTTTGCCTTTTGAGTTCCCTTCAATAAATACTGGTTCAAGCAGCATTTGTTCGCCCTGCTCCATCTGCTCCGTGACACATCCGGGCCGCGCGGTCGGGTTTTCTCGGGTCCTCCCGGCTCATCTCGCAAAGTTCGACCTCCAAATTTTGTCTGACAACCGAAGCAAAAAAATCTCAAATTTTTTGTTAGAATTCCGATTTGTTCGAGAACCAGGACATTCGAAAACCGAGGTTTGATAAATAAATACCGTGTTTTTCGGACTATAAGGCGTGTTTGTTTTTCATAGTTCATAGTTTCATAGTTATACTGAGGCGCAAATTATATGTGAATTTTTTCACAAATTTTAAAAATTCAAAAAAAAAAGTGAAACCGCGATGTAGCAAGGGATTACTGTAATTTGAATTTCAAGTGACATCAGCGGCGCGGCGGTTGTTTACATAAAGGACAAAGATTCGATCACGGGATGACGAAGGGCCCCACGTACTACCGGCATCATTAGCGGCTTTGTTTGTAAGTGACACGGAGGACGAAGAGTTTCAAGGATTTAATGATTTGGAGTGACACAGGTTTGAAAAACTATTATGGCTTTTAAGCACGCCCGGTCCTACTCTACGGAGCTCTCTTTCACCTCCGTGGATGGAAGTCAGGGGCCGGCGCTCGGCCGGGTGGCTGTTCAGGGACGGTGGACGGGGCTCGAACATGACTTTTACGCACGCCCGGTCATACTCAACGGAGCTCTCTTTCACCTCCGTGGATGGAAGTCGGGGGCCGGCACTCTGCCGGGGACGGTGGATGGGGCTCGGACATGGCTTTTACGCACGCCCGGTCCTAATCTATGGAGCTCTCTTCCACCTCTGCGGCTGGAAGTGCCACCTTCGGGGATGGAAGTCCACGCCGCCACACGCCTGGAAGTCGACGGCGGTGCTTGGGGCCGTGTGGTGGTGAACTATTTATGTTATAGTTATTTGATATATTTTATTTCGTGTAGCAACTTGTATATGTTTTTATCGTTACAGTTCAGTAGTTGTTGGCTCGTTGAACTCTTGTTTTGTTAAATAAAGAGCCGTTTACCAAACCCACGTCTTTCCTTGTACTTTGTTAACGCTACAATATAGTTATATACTAGATCTGTGGAATAACAACGAGGCTGACGTCAGCCGCGCACGCGCGGCGTTGTTGCCAAAGGACGTGGAATTTGATCGATGGATTTAATGAGTTGGAGTGACACAGATGGTTTGATAATATTGCTGTTTATATGATAGTTATTTGATATATACTTTATATATCGTTATATGGGTCTGTGGAATATTTAGAATATTTAGACGCCAGCCGCGATCGACGGATTTGATCGATGGATTTAATGATTTGGAGTGACACAGATGGTTTGATAATATTATTGCTTATATCAGGGGTGGGCAATTAATTTTTACAAGGGGCCACATGAAAAACCTGAGTTGTGTCAGAGGCCACACCTACGATAACTTAAACCTGCTCAATTTTCTTCCATTGTAAAATGCACTAAATTATTTATTTTAAATAGTTGGTACTGGTAATTAGAAGAATACAATTATTCTGTTTATGTTTATATTAAGCTATGTGAAACTGTAGTGTAAAGGTCAAATTAAAAAAACAATTATTAATCAGTACAATTTATTCTTAACTTCTTTAACTTTTCCTCAAATGACAAAGCCGCTCCATCTCTGGGTGTGAAGTTTGATAAAAAGTCCTTGTTCGGCTTGCAGTTTTGCTAGCAATGCATCAGCCTCTGATGTGCCCTGTTTATCAGACAGATGTATTTTTTCTCATGCTTGGTCGTGTAGTGGCGACTCAAATTATATTCTTTAAACACAGCGACCTGTGTACCACAAATCAGTCCTTTACCTTTCATTTCTGTAAAGAAATACTTGGCAGTCCATGTCTTGTTGAAAACACGGTGCTCCTTGTCAACTTTTCTGAGGGTCAGCACACGTTTCTCGGGCAGCATTAATTCGCACTGTTCACCTTCACGCACAGCTCACATACACGTACGCTACACGGAAGTGCGACGCCTTTCAAAATAAAAGCGAAACAGTTGTATTGTACGCACGACACTAATTTTTATTTATTTTTTTAAATTACGATTGGCCTCATGCGGGCCGGACAGGGACGCACAAAGGGCCGGATGTGGACCGCGGGCCGTAATTTGCCCAGGTTTGGCTTATATAATAGTTATTTGATATATAATTTATATATCGTTATATGGGCCTGTGGAATATTTTGAAGTGCAAGCGCCGTCAGCAGCGCGCACCCGCTTTGTTGACATAAAGGACAATCGATGGATTTAATGAATTGGAGTGACACAGATGGTTTTATAAACGTGTTATTCATGTAATAGTTATTTGAATGCTACGTCAGGCCCGTTCTCAGCTCTTCGTTTGTGTTTATGTCACGTTAGCATACCTATCATTTAGCCTGTTGTTGCTCGTATGTCTGTTCTTGGTGTTGGATTTTGTCGAATAAATTTCCCCCAAAATGCGACTTATACTCCGGAGCGACTTATATATGTTTTTTTTTCACGTTATTGTGCATTTTATGGCTAATGTGACCTATATTCCGGAGCGACTTTTAGTCCGAAAAATACGGTAGATGCAGCTCACTGACAAATGCCACTATTTGAGGTCATTTTAGAACAGTCCTGCGGGCGACTCATGCGGTCCTCACGGGCGACCTGGTGCCCGCGGGCACCATGTTGGTGACCTCTGCTCTAAACTGTGAGGCGAACGTGCTAACCAGTGCATCACCGAGCCACCCTAAATTAAGACATATGTACCGTATTTTCCACACTATTAGGCGCACTTAAAAACTTAAAATTTACTCAAAAACCCACAGTGCGCCTTATAATGCAGAGCGCCTTATATATGGATCAATTGATCAATTTGTTGATCCATACTGGTTGTACACAGCGCTCTGCCAAAATGTTTCAGTACGTTTTAGTACAACTAGTAAATTACAAGGTCGCATCGCTTCCCAGCATTACGGCAACCGTGGTCAGGGGGCGTCACTGAATAGCTGTTGTACCCGCGAGGCTATTTCATTTCAAAATAGGCTGTTCCATTCATGTTTTCGAGTACATTTACGGTTCAATAACCAACGGAATCATAAATAAACAGCACCAATGTGTTAAATCAGTCTAATCGGTTCCGATCACTTTTATGGGAGACAGTTTGAGAAACGTGATTGTTTACAGGGGGCTGCCACGCCACTTTGCTGAGGCTGATGGGAGTCTGTGAGCTGAGGCTCACGGGGGTTTGCGGGTGGCTAATGCTAGAATGACAGCTGCTATACGCACGAGGCTATTTTATTTTAAAATAGGCTGCTTCGTTAATGTTTCAAGTAAATTTATGGATCGATATGGAAGGGAAACATAGGTAAGCAGTACCAATGTGTTCGATCGAACTTTAGTCAGTTCCGATCATTTTGTAGGAGATAGTTTGAGAAACGCGATTGTTTACAGAGGGCTCATTGGTTATTGGCTAGTGGATGCATACCGCAACCCTAGTAAACCTCAGTTTGTTGCAGAATAGCTTGTATTTAATGTGCCTTTTAATCCGTTGCGCCCTATACAAGACTGTCTCAGAAAATTAGAATATTGTGATACAGTTCTTTATTTTCTGTAATGCATTCTGGATTCATTACAACCCAACTGAAATATTGCAAGCCTTTTATTATTTTAATATTGCTGATTATGGCATACAGTTTAAGAACTCAAATAGCCTATCTCAAAATATGAGAATACCATGAAAAAGTATACTAGTAGGGTATTCAACTAACCACGTGAATGGTCTAATTAACTCGAAACACCTGCAAGGGTTTCCTGAGCCTTGAAAAACACTCGGCTTGGTTCAGTAAACTAAATCACAAGTATGGGGAAGACTGCTGATCTGACTGTTGTCCAGAGGACCATCATTGACACTCTCCATCAGGAGGGTAAGACACAAAAATAAATTTCTCTAAGAGCAAGCTGTTCACAGAGTGCAGTTTCAAAGCACAGTCACAAAAAGTCTGTTGGAAGGGGGAAATGTGGCAGGAAACGCTGCACAACCAAGAGAGATGACCGCAACCTTAACAGTTCTGTGGGAGCTTCAAAGACAGTGGACTGAAACTGGAGTCCAAGTATCAAAAGCCATTGTTCACAGATGTGTCCGGGAAATGGGCTACAATAGCCTTATTCCCATGGTCAAGCCACTTCTGAACTCAAGACAACGGACGAAGCGTCTGACTTGGGCTATGGAAAAGAAGCACTGGACAGTTCCAGAGTGGTCCAAAGTCCTCTTTTCAGACAAAAGCAAGTTTTGTATTTCATTTGGAAGTCAAGGCGCCAGAATTTGGAGAAAGGCTGGAGAGAAGCAAAATCCAAGTTGCTTGAAATCTAGTGTGAAGTTCCCACAGTCAGCGATGGTTTGGGGAGCCATGTCAGCTGCTGGTGTTGGTCCACTGTATTTCATCAAGTCCAGAGTAAATGCAGCTGTGTACCAATAGATTTTAGAGCACTACATGCTTCCGTCTGTTGAAAAGCTCTATGGAGATGATGATTTCATTTTCCAGCATGATCTGGCACCTGCCCACAGTTCCAAAACCAATGACCATGGCATTACTGTCCTCAATTGGCCTGCCAATTCCCCTGACCTGAACCCCAGAGAGAATTTGTGGGGTACTGTGAAGAAGAAGCTGAAAGACACCAGACCCAACTATGCAAATGAGCTAAAGGCTGCTATTGAAGCATCCTGGGCATCCATAACACCTCAGCAATGCCACAGGCTGATTACCTCTATGCCACGCCGCATTGATGCAGTAATCTGTGCAAAAGGATTCCCAACCAAGTACTGAGTACATCAATGGACATTTTCAAATGTTTGATTTTGTTTAGCTGTTTTAAATTTTTTTTTTTTTTATATTCTAATTTTTCGAGACAGGATTTTTGAGTTTTCTTAAGCTTTAAGCCATACTCAGCAATATTAAAATAGTAAAAGGCTTGCAATATTTCAGTTGATTTGTAATAAATCCAGAATGTATGATATTTTTGTTTTTTTAATTGCATTACAGAAAATAAAGAACTTTATCACAATATTCTAATTTTCTGAGACAGTCCTGTATATGAAATAATTTCTAAAATAGAAAATTCTATGAGGGTGCGCCTTATAATCCAGTGCACCTTATGGTGCGAAAAATACAGTAGTATTATTTAAAAACTTCTGTATAACTGTATAGTTTGTATTCCGATGTATGGAAGTTATTTGTGTAATGGCGGTGGCTGCTGTGCCAGCTCCACCTTTTCGGGTTTCTAAGCCTATTCAGGCTTCCAAGCAGCTCCACAAGATACATTAAGAATGTCAACAATTTGAACCCCATTTTATTTGAACACAATTTGAATCTTACCTCCTGCTGTTCAGCATCTGTGGTGAGGTGCTTTGAGGAGTGATGTTCAGGGGGACCATTACAAACTAACTCCAATTGGCGCACCCCTGCAGGATGTAGAATGGAGGGTGGATTCCTGTACTGGGACTTGATGGCATCTGGTACCTGAAAACAAAACGCAATTGTTACAAAAACAATTGTAGAAGATGGACAACAATTTAGAAACTTCAGAAATATACCAGTTTATCTGAACAGATGCAAAAACACACATTGTACTGTAGCACAGTCTACCTTGATAGTCTTTTTGTTGCACTGCTGAGTGGTCCGACAGTTTGGTGAAAACTGCCGATGGACTCTGCGAAGAAAGTCCAACTTGACTGCATGTTGGGACATTCTGTCTTGAAACTCATCGAAAAGCTGACACCGACTGGACAGGCTAAGGCTTCTCTGATTTAGCTAAGCAACCAAAAATGCACAAAAAAAAAAAAACACAAAGCTAAGCATTGTATTTAACCAGAAGACGTTATTTGCAGTTTTACGCCACTCACCACTAAATGCTCAACGTGATTTGGGCACATCCATTTACCAGCAGGTAAAGCTGTAAGTGGTGGGTCCAGACAGTCCGTGTGGAACAGGAGAGGACAGTAGTCGCACTGTATCAAGGGAGCCAACCTGCAACTTCTACAGCGGGTAATAAAACACAAATACAGCAAAACAATCAAGAATATAAGAGATCTATTTATATGTCTGTACATATTTTGGTATCTCAGAATACCTGTTGCATGAAAAACAGACTTTGACTGGTAATGGTACCAGGCCATTCGGATCTAGTTCATATTGCGGTCGCCTGAATGGCCTGCCAAGCAATTCCTCCTTTTTCCTTCGTTTACTGCTGCCTGAACACAGATAACACGTTTGTTACCAAACTTTGTAGAAATGATAAACCTATAACAACAGTGCTATTTAATTTTGTGCCCAGAACCAATCCCCTGAGTGGCCCAGCCTGTCAATTTTAAATTGCATTCAAGAGATGCAGAGGGTTAACACAAAGATAACAAAATTTCCTACAGTGTTTGATACTGTGTTACATACTTGCATAGCCTACCTACATAGCTGACGGTGCTAAAAACCCGAACAGTGGTAAGATACTGGGGGGAAAAACATGTCCATTTCGACTTTGAAACGTAAAATTGACACTAAAACCTGTTGATGCACTGTGTATGACCTAGCTACATTTCTTGATTTGAAAAAATTGGCCCAACCGAAATCATAATTGAATATTATTGTATTACAAGATAGAATTGCATTAGCTGACTTTCATTTGACAATGCTTTTTAGGTACTGACTAACCTGGCAATGCAGTGGTACATGTTAGTTCGCTAGGTAGCTGGAACTGTGTAGGATTTCTCTCCAAAGCGGCTGCTATGAGCAGCTGAAAGGGCCTCTTGAGAAGACGTGGTGCTGGAGAAGATAATACAGTATTCTCCAGCTCAGTGCCCTGAACATCATCCTCAGGCTCAGGTGCCTCCTCTTCTCCATCATTCTGCTCCTCTGAGGGGGTAGGGGTCGACGAAGTATTGGAAGTTGGCGTGCCTGGCCGGCTGCTTGGCCTGCTGCTACTCCTACGGTCCAAGAGGCGTACCTGGGCCACGCGAAGACCAGGCCCTGCTGCTCCAGCCCCTGGGGGAAGGCCATCAAGACGCAGTGGGCCAGTGCCAAGCTCCAGCTCCATAGCTGGAGAGGAAGCACGTTTATTAACAGAGGACTTTTCCAGCAGGCCGTTGGTCTGTTCAGACTTTTGCTCTCGCTTCTGAAAAAGATCATAAGAAAAACATTAAACCTTCATCAGAATTTTGTTTTGTCTGAAGCCGATCAGCAGTGCAAAGAGATTTGGTATAGGGCCAAATCTGATCTACAACACACCTTTTTTCGAACATTGCAGCGGTGGCACATCCATTCTCCTGGAGGAAGCATCTCTTCACTCAGGGGTGGGTTGCTATGCCAAATGATGAAACAAACAGTCAGTAAGTCAGTTATCAGTTTTTACTAAAAGTTATTGCACGTCTTTGCGATGAGCATATTGCACGTACCATCATCGCAATTTTTTGTTATATCGTGCAACCCTTTGAATGTGTAGATAAGTGTTTGACATAAATATTGAGGTTCCGACAAAGCATATTTCTCAAAGTTACTATTAATAAAGGATGGACTAAGATGCTCTGTGTTGAACATGATATAAAATAGGTAAAATTGAAAGAAAAGTCATGATGGGGCCACTTGACAAATTGACACAAATAGAAATACGCGAAATGCTACAAAGATACGACACCACATTTAATTAAGATACGAAACACAAATCATTGCAGGGTAACCACATGTGGAGATTGCTATTGCATTGTGATCTGTGCAGTTTTGTACCAATTAGTCCAAATGTCCAAGTTGCAATGATGTTAGTAGTAGAAATGCAATCCGAGAGAACAGCCTTTAAAGCTGACTTTCCAAAACTTACACTGTATTTAAAAGAAAAAAAAAAAATCCTTCCCCCCCCCCCCCCCCCCCCCCCCCCCCACACACACACACATGAACAAACAAGCTACATTTTAAAAAGCCTAGTAGGATGGCGTTAAATGAGAAAGGAGCAGGGAGGTCGCCATATGTAAACAGACTCCATTTATGGCAACGACTGCAGCTCCACTGGCTGTGACGCGTCAGAGTGGGATTTTCCTGAAAAAGACAACAAACACCAGCTTCTCGGGTAGTAGGTATACAGAGGTACTGCTACTTACTAACACCTATACTTATGAACTTTTTGAGATACAAACCGGTGCCTCAGGATTTTTTTTGCATCTACTTTTTGACTTCTGAACTGACGCACCAGCCACCCCCTCCGTACCCCCGCCTTGTCTCTTTTGCCATTCCCTGTTCGTCTCGGCGCATTAGCAGTGTAAAAACAAGTAGTGCAGTCGAGTATGTCTTCTGAGACTATCAATAGAAACTCGAAATCGTAAAGGAGCTTGGCAAATGCATGCGTATTGTTGCGCTCGCGACAGAGTATTGCTGGTGTTGTGCCAAGTAGGTATCCCCTGCTGTGTGAAAAGCGGAAACCGTTCCCGTGCGGCAGACAGCACCAGCTTGTTTTCAATAAAAACATGAAGAACACACTTTTTCTATCTTTAAAAGTTTTCACTCGAATTTAGCAGGCGGCAACGTGAGCGTGCACATTGCAGGAAGTACGTGAAAGCATACAATTATTTATTAGCCTGACTTTTTCTGTGTCTTCTCTGGGGTAATTTTTAGTATGGAAAACAAGAACAGATTTCCCCTTCCCTAAGCAAAGTTAGGAGGTCAAGAATAAAGTGGCATTTAGTTATAAACATTTGAAAGAGCAAAAATAATACTGTTGTATTGGTTTTTAGTAATTGGGCAAAAGGAGTGACTTTTGGGATAGTCCTACATGCATTATTTGCTTTTACATTGTTTCCTCTGGGATACGTTGCTTCTACTTACAAACATTTCTACTTAAAAACTTGATCGCAGAACCAATTAAGTTCGTAAGTAGAACTACTACTGTACATGATGTTCTTAATGAGATCAAGTGCAATTGGTTTTAGAGCAAAAGAATGACAACTTACCAGCACTGGAGGTGGAACGCTGCAGGGCAGTGATCACAACACAACAAATCCCCTCCTTCTCTGCAACTATCGCAGGTGTCGTGGTTGGTGGCCCTGCCGCTTCTACGGACGTCTCTCCCCAACTTCCGACTTCTCTTTTCAACCTCCTCAGACTTTGGTGGCGCCAGAAGTGTCTGAATTTGCTGTAGATGTAGTTTGCACCAATCGGTCACTACTTTCCTGTATACTTCAATAATTTGTACATAGAGTATAGCATATGTCCACGGTTGCCATTCCAAGCAAGGCTTGAAGGGTTCCTGTGGCCTCGTTAACCCCTTCCAACAGCAAGACTACTATAGATTGCTAGGAAATGTACAATGAAATAGGAAGCTAAAACTATAAACGATTACGTATTTGCATTTTTAATAGTACTAGAATGTAAACTGAGCGTTTGGGCCAAGAAACCTTACCTCCATTAAGCCCCCAGATGTATCCAAATCGTACACAATCGTCGGGGTCTCCATTTTGTTCCACATTCATCCAGGGCAAACGTAACAAGTTAAATGGGCAATCCAAATTATCACTGGACACGTGATAATGGGTGTCAGTCCAACAACGCCTGCAATGCCCGTTTACGTATTTTAAAATGATTTGAACAATGGACTGCTGCCCAAGAAACGCTGGCTATCGTTAGCCAGCTAATGGGCTAACGACGACGTCAGGCAGTCAAGGTTGCGGGGCGAGCGGATTCGTTAGCTTGTCTTACGTACCACGCAAAAACAAAACTGAGCGACAATCGCGTTTTAACACACTGGATTCTTCGAACTACCATTTAACGGTAAGAGCAATACAATATGGCGTATTTTGTGTCCAAACACGCCTGTTGTTTACTACAAAACCACTATCTGCGGCCTAGCTGGCCAGCCATGATTCTAGTTTCTGCTCCTGCAAAAACGAGCCCTGTAAATCTGCAAACCGATCCGCTTCCATTGTCAACAAAGGACGTAGTCTCAAAATATAACCGCCAAATAAGAGGATGCGATCCAAGATGCACGACTCCTAGAAGCGTGTGCAATATAATCCACTGAAAAGGTAAGCAAAGATGCAAATTTAGATGATGTTATTGTGAAAACGGCAGTGCCTCCACACTGGGTGCTAGCAACATCCTCTCCCCTTTGGCTCAACCGCGAATCGCCGGCCGAGCATGCGCAGTGGAGCAGATGCGCTCACGTCAAGAAGATAAATAGTCACTTCGTCGAGTGTATTTTTCGTTATTTCCGGTTACTAATACAGTACGTATATAACAGTAGACAAATGTAGACAAATTAGCCACTTCTGCCTTATACCAACATCGTTTTAACAACGATACGTTACCTTTTGAGCAGCGCACAAACTGTGTTGTAAATTGTATTTTTTGTCAAACGTTCACGACGAGATATGGTTGACATTTTGATCGGAATATGCTTTCTACTGCGGTAACCCAGTCGTTCCTTGCAACATCTCGTGGGAAACAAAAAGTACTGTTGCCACAAGGAATGAAGCTTGCAAAATAGATTTAATTTGATACCATAAACACAATCGAAAATATAATGAATGTCCTGCTTACCCGATCGTTCGCAACATAGATCGTTTGAAAAGGAGTAGTAAGAGGTTCAAAATTTATCCGAGTCTAATAGCCCCTCATCTCTACTTCACAATCACTAATCATCTATGGGCGGCATGGTGACGCACTGGTTAGCACGTCCGCCTCACAGTTAGGCGGGTGCGGGTTTGATTCCATCTCCGGCCCTCCCTGTGTGGAGTTTGCATGTTCTCCCCGTGCCCGCGTGGATTTTCTCCGGGCACTCTGGTTTCCTCCCACATCCCAAAACATGCTTGGTAGTGTTGGATTTTGTCCACAATTTAGGGAGCTCGCTATCTGCGCCTCATGGCAAAAGCCATTGCCAATCACCTGTTATCCAATTCACTCACTGCGTGCTCGTTTGATTTCTTCAGATTTAGGAAATGCTAAGACACTGAAGCAGAAATTAGACTTACACAGGTTGGTTGAGTTCAATCACAATTCTTGTCAAGAAAGCTCTGTTTTCAGGAAAGTACAATACAGCGCTGAGCCCTTCAAGAGCAGAAAGTCTCCATTCAGAAAAGGCAACATTCAAGGTTCTTTGGTCAGCTTATATTCATTTGCACATGCCAGTGTGGGCCGAGTTTGATGGGTGATGAGTCAGGGGGTGTGGCAAGTTCGCAGGAGATTCTGATTCCATGGGAGGGGTGCTGGTTATGGGCGATTCGGTGTGTGTGGGGGCTGTTGTCTTCCATCCCGTCTTTCGGCCTTGGCGATCATCTTTGGCCGAGTCCTTGGCTGGCTCCCTCTGGCACCTGCTGGTTTTTATCTCCACGTGACCTTCCTGTGAACATTCTCCTCCATTCTTGCACATACACTGTCGCACCTCATTCTTTCAATTTTGTCATTTTGTACAAAATTGTGTGAGCTTTTGGCTGTGACATCATTAATCTATTACTGTTCCCTGACTATGCAAAGTTTGTTCTTTTGATACTCCATGTCTTTGCCTACGTCATTATATTCTTAGTTTAATCATGCTTCCAACCGTATCTTTTCTTTGTTAGGCAAAATATTTCCCTCTGTGCAGAGCGTTCAGTAGTAATCGAAAAGCTGGCGTCTCGCATTAGGCGACATATGACGTTTAGTCAAAACACAAGATATAATCAAGTACTGAACGGTCAAGACGACTCTGGCCGTGTCCATGATTTAGAGAAAAACATCAGGCATGCATTACACAGTTCCTTAAGGGTCATGAAGCTATTTAGGCAATATATCAAAAGACATTTGTTATTTCAAATTGCTCAGAAATATATATCAGATCATAAAGTTATAAAAACCTTTCTCATTACCACTTATCAGAAATGTCTAGTTATGTCTTCTTTATTGATTTGGTGTGTAGGTATAATTATATGCATGAAATGTTTCTTTTATTGATTTAATATGTGAATATACTTTTCTGCTTTTGTACTTTATTCAATGAGGTTTGGGCATATCTGTTTTTGTAGCTAGGCTGGATTTTTTGTATTTCGACCCCATTCCTTCAGTAGGCCAATTTAGCACCCCAAATTGCCCGTAAGTGCGAGTGCAGATAATCTTCTCTGTGTATCCTGCGATTGGCTGGCAAGCGGTTCAGGGTGTCCCCCCGCCTACTGCCCGATGACGGCTGGGATAGGCTCCAGCACGCCCCCAACCCCCGTGGGGAGAAGGGGTACACAGATAATGGATGGGTGGAAGACTCCATGCATCCATGGATGGACGTTATACTTTGTATCACCCATTTGGCACAATTCAGTAAATGTGCAGTAATTTTAGGCCTGTATTTGTAATATTATTATAACACACGTTATGTAACATAGTTATTATACATGACGTGTGGTTTTGGGAAGAAATTGAGATGTGATTGACTTTGGCCCACTAATAATGTTGCACTATACAGTGGATTTTCATTTTAATCAATACTTATTCCCCCGCGTACCCCCTTCCCTGGCATTTCCCCTTGTCATTCAGTTTCTGTGCACAACTTGTTAGCAAGCATGGGCATCCGGTCTGCAGCTGAAGTGGGCACTAAATTGCCAATTCCCTTGAAGGCCCAAGTTAAATTGCCAATTCACAGTGATAAACAGTGCTAAAACTGCTTTGCAGCGCAATTTTCTTTGAATGGGGGTGGGAGTAGTGTTGGCTCGTGAGTGAACAATTCGTTCAAAAAGAACGAATCTTTTCAGTGAACGAGAGTGAACGAATCACTTCCTAAAGTGATTCGTTCTTTTTTTCCGTTCATATAACTTCAACCGGCAGGTGTCGGTAATTCCCATTGAAGCTGGTGCCACCTTGCCGTAAAACAAAACGAAGAAGAAAATGACGTAACTTCCCGTTCACGAATGAGTCGTTAATTGCATTTCCCGTTCACCAACGAACGAATCACTCAGTGAGTGATTCACTCGCTGAGTGATTCACTCAGTGAGTGATTCACTCGCTGAGTGATTCACTCGCTGAGTGATTCACTCGCTGAGTGATTCACTCGCTGAGTGATTCACTCGCTGAGTGATTCACTCGCTGAGTGATTCACTCGCTGAGTGATTCACTCGCTGAGTGATTCACTCGCTGAGTGATTCACTCGCTGAGTGATTCACTCGCTGAGTGATTCACTCGCTGAGTGCTTCATGCATTTCCAGTTCACCGCGAGAGCGGATCAGTGAGGGAACGAATCCTGGCTTTCCCGTTCGCCAATGAGTCAATGAGTGAACTGCCTTCCTGTGCATCAACGGATCAGTCAGTGAACATGTCATAAGATAGAATGTAGATTTACGGTTTACTTATAGTAGGTTTTAAATAACGTGTATGCATATATATGCCTAAATGTTGTTATCCAATATATCGACTGCAGTTTCACATTAGCGTGCTGGTTTGAGATGTACTTTTATTATTATTATTATTATTATTATTATTATTATTTCAATAAACATTTATGTTATAACTTGTCTGGTGTTTTATTCCTTGTTTTCATATTCGCCAATCAAAACATAAAAATCTGACATTTGGTTAACTGCTTTATGTGACAATATGTGTATGTGTTTTACGTTATTATATGAGTTGGTGTCCCCAAAATTAACAAATGTCGGCATAATGTTTTTTTTTTTCAACCTTTTATTCGAACACAAACACATTCGATATAATGACACCATCAACTCTAAGCCAACAAATACAAAATTAAAACATCGATGTCAGTATAAAGTGACAAAGAAAGCAAGTGGGAGCAGTAAAGCCATCCTAAAACACAAAGACGCTCTTAAAGCAATGCGACAGTGAGTGCCCGGCGCGCTGCGGTTGCGCGATCGGACCAAATTAAGCTCCCTGCGCACTGAGGTCCTCTTAAAATTTGAAAAGTACATCAGGACTTTAGAAATATTTTCTAAATTTTAGCGACAGCTCTGTCACAATAATGCGACCAGCGCGGTGCAGTTGCGCGGTCGGCGACGCGCTACTGTTACGCGTTTGGCGGTGCGCTGCAGTTGCGCGATCGGACAAAATTAAGCTCGCAGCGCACTTCGGTCCACTTCAATTTTGGAAAGTACAGCATGACTTTAAAAATATTTTCTAAATTTCAGCGACGGCTCTGTCACAATAATGCGACCTGCGCGGTGCAGTTGCGCGTTCGGCGGTGCGCTGCAGTTGCACGATCGGACAAAAATGCGCAAATGAAAAAATGCTTTAAAAAGGCGGGGTTTTTTTGTTGTTTTTGTTTTTTGTCTTAAACGGATTAAAAAAAATCCGTTATTTGTAATGGGAAAAATAGATTCGGAATTCGACTGATTCGCTTCTCGAACTGCCTTCTGGAACGGATTGTGGTCAAAAACCAAGGTTTGACTGTATTTTTGCTATTTGTCAAGCTAGGAGCAAGGAGAGGACTCGGATGCAGAGTGACAAAAAACTCGGGAATTTATTTTGACAGGCAAGATCCGACAAAAATCAAAATCACCTCGAAGAGGGAAATCCAGGCAAAAAAGCAAACTAACTAAATAGCTCTCTTGTATTGCTGTGCCACCCACGTGACATACCCAAAATGCCGCCCCGGGCAGCCCGCCCATGTTGCCCATGCCAAAACCCGCAACTGCGTACACTATACACGAACAATGTCCAAGCGTTGAGCTACCTACCATCTAACGGTTAGATGCAGTTTTGCTAGCAATGCATCAGCCTCTGATGCGCCCTGTTTATCAGACAGATGTATTTGTTCTCATGCTTGGTCGTGTAGTGGCGAGTCAAATTATATTCTTTAAACACAGTGACCTGTGTACCACAAATCAGGCACATGGCTTTACCTTTCATTTCTGTAAAGAAATAATTGGCAGTCCATGTCTTGTTGAAAACACGGCGCTCCTTGACAACTTTTCTTTCCTGAGGGTCAGCACACGTTTCTCGGGCAGCATTACTTGGCACTGTTCACCTTCACGCACAGCTCACATACACGTACGCTACACGGAAGTGCGACGCCTTTCAAAATAAAAGCTAAACAGTTGTATTGTACGTACGACACTATTTATTTATTTATTTTTTTATTACGATTGGCCACATGCGGGCCGGACAGGGACGCACAAAGGGCTGGATGCGGCCCGCGGGCCGTAATTTGCCCAGGTATGATCTAACCTGACAAACTGCCTTTTCGAGACAGTTCAAGACCAATCCCATAGTGCTGCAGTGTATTTATCAATGTCATGATTCATGATAAAAACTATTATATGCTTTCTGGTGATCATTAATCAGCCCTCAATAGTCCTCTATAGTCCACCATCGTACTGCAGAATACAATTTGCAGTTTGCACCATCTTGTACATTTGTCTATGTTTTCATGCGATCAGCGGAAGTAAATAAATTCATAACACAGATGGAAAATGGCCTCCTCTAGTAGTACTGTATTCTTACCAATAGAAGACAGTGTTGCTCTATCTCACCACTGCACTGACAGTTCATGTGATCAAGTCAAAGTGAATGGCTGCAGATAATTTCTCTGTTTAAGTAAGGACTAGCGCAACCTGAGCTAACACACTTGAGAATGTCTCCGATCAACTCTTTAAGACAAATTCTCGTTGGGCGTTGGGGCAACCTCATGCAGGACGTTGTTTTTGCCCAACTGACAGTTCATGAGAAATATAACTGAACATTTCACTTTTACTCCACCTACTGCAACTTTAAAGGGTGGTGCTAGCGGCGTTGAAGAAGTCAGCAAACTTCAGTGTTGCAGCTTATTTATCCGCGATGTCTACGTTTGAGTGTTATGACTACATCGTAATCGGTGCTGGAATCCAAGGATCTTTTACATCTTACCAGCTGGTGAAAAGGAAAAGGAAAACTCTTCTCCTTGAGCAGGTGTGTCAAACGATATCTTGTTGCAATTACACGTGACAGTTTGAGGACTTGGTTTCTGTCAAGCTGAATTTCAACGTCGAAGAAAACAACTTTTCTCTCCTTAGTTGTATCATGTTGCGCATGCATGCATGCTGTGGATGAGGGATGGGGATTCTTTTGCATGGGTTGAGTACGCATTAAGTAGTTGTGTTTGTATAAGAATAATCAATAATAATTACGATAATAATATATTGTTGAATGATCTATTATTATTACTTTTTAAGCATTCGGCATACACAAAATTCTGCTTTTAAATGGTGTTTTAATTAAATCATAAATCAATCCAATGTAGAATGCCATTTTTTTTCTGAACAACGTTATTGAATAACTTATGATGTTGATCTATGCACAATTCTGAGTTTCAGAATGAACGGAACTGTAGAAATGTAGTCTCTATTGCTGTAACCAGTACAGTAAGGGCGTATCATATCGAACCAATCAACAGCTGCCTTTCTTTATCTTGTATCGGAAAACTGATAACTCAAAGCAGTCAGTCGCCAATAGGTTCTTGCATTCCCACAGCTAGGAGGTAGTTTTCATTAACAAGATTTTGCCCATAGTGCAGGTTATGAGTTCCACTTTCCCTCCTTTTCTACACAGTAACATTACACTAAAACACTCCGATGCCATGCCACAAATGCAAGAAGCATTCGTCTAAGCATGTGTTGATGATGTTAAACTGCACGGAGAATATTAAACTTCTGTTCATATCAATGAATCTGGGATAGTATTTATAATGAATATCAAGCATGATTATTTCTTTCAAAAATTAGCATGGCAGAGAATACATGAGTTGAATAAATGAGCTGTCGGAACAGTATGCAAATGTCTGGTGACGTTATTATTTGTATACGATTAGTATTGCCATTTTTCACATGTGAAATTAACTAATAAGGGACACCTACCATGGGATCTCATCACCATGGTCCCCACAGGTGCGGACCCTATGAGTTGAATGAATGAGCTGTCGGAACAGTATGCAAACGTCTGGTGACGTTCTTATTTATATACAATTAGTATTGCCATTTTTCATGTATGAAGTTAATAAGGGACACCCACCATAGCATCTCATGACCATGGTCCCCACAGGTGCAGACCCTGTGAATTGATGATGTAACAGTGTTACCTTTTTATTTGTGTCAATGTTGATCACAAACTGCTGCAATTTTCAATCCTTTTGGCAGATGTGGAAAAGTAGCCAACCCTAGACCTTTAGATCATTTGTTTCGACAGCTACAATGAGATGTTCAAGAGCTAACCTCACTGTGTTGTGTACTATTTGCACGTTCCTTTCATCAAGTTGCCAAAGACAGCGTTTTGAATTCCATAAATTCTATTTGTATCATTTACACTAAGCACTGATTTGATCAAAGAATATACCATATTTTTCTCGAGACTGCTCTATGCAATCTACAACCCTGTCAGGTCTAAACACCACCAGACATTAATCCACATGCTGGAAACAAAGAGGAGAAGACAACCAGTATTCCTTTTGCTCGCGAGGAGAATTACGTAGAAGGCCCAGTTACAGTCCTCCACCAATTCTCAGCTCCTCTTCCGCTATCTCCTCTTTTTATTTTGGGTTGCCCTGGTTACAAGAGGCGTTGCTACACTAAAGGGAGGGGAGATTGTGGCCGTAGCAACGCTGATTAACTAGCTAACAATGTTGTGTGGTGCGAGGCCGCATGGCCTTGGCCGATTCGTGACCCCAGGAATGCAGAGTCTGTTCTTAGGTGGTTGGCAGCCTCGTTCTCGGCTGCGATCTCCAAACCTGCATGACGTGTCCCTGTAAAACAATGCTCTACACATTCTTGCTACGTTTCACACAATAATAATGATGAGTAAATCATCAGATACCTCTCGTGCATACACTCCAACAAACGTTAAGTAGATGTGAGACAACTTGCATGAAGTCTACTTAACCAAACATTGAGTAAATATGGGATAACTTAAAAACTGTCCCGGTCAACAACAATTCATAAACAGAAACTACAAGGTATAATAGAGAAAGAACTTCTCTTTAGCTAGACAAAGAACAAAGGTGTTCTGTTCATAACTAGTGAGGGCCTCTCACAGATAAGACAAGCAAGGGAGTATAAGAACTCCCTAAAGCCTGGCAGATATGTTGGCCTTGAGCGAAGGTATGAGACCTCTGGTTCAGGCCGGCCAGCGCTTCTACAAAACTAATTATTCTAACAAACCCCAACTGAGGACTCATCTGCATTTTTACTAAAATCAAACCTTTTTTTCTGTGACCCTGCATTTGGGACTGAAATAATTAACAGTAAGGGGAAATATTATTCTGTTGCCTCTATTTAATAGTACATCAGTCTCTGCCTTTGTTATGTCCATCCGTACTTCTTGCAGCTGAACAATTGTTTCACATGGCTTTTAATTAACCATTCTATCATCTGTCCATCCATCCCATCCCATCCCACCCCAACTATAATTTTTTCCCATGTTTTTCTGATTTTAGTTTACTCTACCTCACACTCGAGGGAGCTCCCATGGCCAAACCCGTATAATCCGTAAGGCTTACGAGCAGGGCTTCTACACACAAATGATGGCTGAAAGCTATGAACTGTGGGCTGAGATGGAGAGGGAGGCTGGTGTCAAACTGTACAGGTAAGATGGCAGCTGGATCGAGATTCTGGCCACACAAAGAGTTTTCTTAGATTTAAGGTTAGGTGTGCAAATTGTCTAAAAAGTACATCACGACAAAATAATTTCATATTGATCGATCTCTCTCTCTCTCTCTCTCTCTCTCTCTCTCTCTCTCTCTCTCTCTCTCTCTCTCTCTCTCTCTCTCTCTCTCTCTATATATATATATATATATATATATATATATATATATATATATATATATATATATATATATATATACCGTATTGGCCCGAATATAAGACGACCCCCTCTTTTTCAAGACTCAAGTTTGAAAAAAGACTTTTTGACTCAAGTTTGAAAAAATACTTTTTGAACACCAAATTTAAATTTTATACAGAAAATAATTACGGTACATCTGAAACAAATGATTATAACAATATATTCGAGAGAAAAAGCATGGTATTTTGCCTCATTCAAATCATACAAAAACTGTATTACATCTTAATATCTGAACATTTAAATATGTAAAATAAGTGCACTCACATTTGTAAATGAATGGCTTCTGGTTTTTGAAATGTAAATAAACCAATCTACTGTGATAAAACAACAAAATTGCAATAACTGCATTAACCATCAAAGTGAAGTCTAACTGTAACTGTAGTCTGGAAACAAATCTGGATGAGGAAAAACATTGCAATAAAATAATGCAAACTGCTACCGCTATTGTTGGGGAACCTGAGGACTGTATATGGTTGGCTTGGATGGTTATGCTCTTTTCCTCCCCGGGTGACGGTCAGAACACAGAGGGGAAGACGTGGTTCAGTTTTGATTGCTTTACTGAATTATTGGCAAAAAATACTAATGAATAACCATACATGAAATACTCTCGGAAACACAACAAACATAAGTCATCGATCGATACAACAAAATACATTTGATGGCGACCGTTAGTCGCCGTGGCGCTGCGTAACGGCTACTGGTACGATGCGAGGCAAACAAAGGAGCGGGCCGGAGCTGTCAATCAAACGGCGCGCACAAGCAGCAAACCGCGATCGGACAAATGGCACAACAGTGGACAGTAGTAACAATGAAATGTATATACTCACTTTGTGTCAAAGGCGCACACGATCACAGCAACATACTCAGTCGATTATGAGCGTGCCGGAGCTGTCAATAAAACGGCGCGCACACGAAGCAAACCGCGATCGGACAACACGATCACAGCAACATACGATACCAGCATTCTTTAACTTTACGCTGCGCACAAGTGAAAATGGGTATAATGTCTAGAACAGTGGTTCTTAACCTGGGTTCGATCGAACCCTAGGGGTTCGGTGAGTCGGTCTCAGGGGTTCGACAGAGCCCCCACTGAGGAGGTCCGAACAAACCTGTTTTATCGTGTAGCTTCTGATTTGCCAGTATGTAATTTGTTGCGAGTTTATGCATTGTGTTGGTTTTGTTCTTTGAACAAGGTGATGTTCATGCACAGCTCATTTTGTGCATTAGTAAAAAACATCTATGTCTTGAATTAAAAAAAAATATTTTTTCACTAACGAGGGGTTCGGTGAAGGCGCATATGAAACGAGTGGTGTTCGGCACCTCCAACAAGGTTAAGAACCACTGGTCTAGAACCCGAATGTAAGACGACCCCCACTTTTTCAGTCTTATTTCAATGCAAAAAACATTGTGTTATTTTCGGGCCAAAACGGTATATCTCAGTGGTTCTTAACCTGGGTTCGATCGAACCCTAGGGGTTCAGGGGGTTCGGTGGGTCGGTCTCAGGGGTTTGGCAGAGCCTCCACTGCGGAGGTCCGAACATACCTGTAAGTCGTGTAAATTTGTGATGACGCAGAAGTCACACTGATTTCCTGGTATGTAATTTGTTGAGAGTTCGTGCAATGTGTTGGATGTTCATGCACGGCTCATTTTGTGCACCAGTAAAAAAATCTGTTTTGAATTTGAAATTTATTTATTTTTGTTTTTAATGTGTGTGTATTATTTATACCGTAATTGCCGGACTATAAACCGCACCGGATTATAAACCGCACCAGCTAAAATTCAGGGATATTTCAGTTTTTTTCTTACATAAGCCGCACCGGACTATAAAACGCACGTGCACGCGAGTTTTTTGCAAAGAAAGACAGTACATAGAAAGCCTTTTTAACGTTTTAATAACATACTTGAACATGTCTTTCTAAACATGGCCTGTGACGCAGCAGTAGTACCGCAGCAACGCGGAAGTGAGCACGCGAGTTATTAGCAAAGAAACACTGGACACAGAAAGTTTTTTTAAAGCTTTAATAACATACCTTAACATTTCTGTCCAAACACTGCCTGTGACGCGGCAGTAATACCGCAGCAACACGGAAGTAACACAGCAAAGTCACTGAGACGCGGCGGTAACACAGCAGCAACACAGCAGCAACACGGTAGCACAGCATTAACAGGGCTGGTTAAAAAAAACATACCAGTAAAAGTAAAAAAAGAGCCGTCTTCATCTTCCTCCTGTGCACTGAAACCATCGAAGTCTTCCTCCTTAGTGTCCGATTGGAATAGCGTTAGATATCCTTCGCCTCACACTTTCTCAGTCTCTCTTTCGTCGTCGCTTTTTTGCATTTCTTCGAGTGTGAAGAGGGTCTGTTCATGCTAATCTTATTCATGCACGAAGCGCTAAATTACATTAAACGAGCGAGCGACACATATAGCTTAAAAGCGGCATCATATGCATTTCTTTTGTCCCCCATAATGACGGTTTGTGTATAAAAGCTTCCTGTCTTTGTGTGAGCGCGGGTGTGTGCGTGATGCGCGAGACGATCAAAACACAAACTAGTACGTCTTCTTCGGCGCATTATCTCTTCTTCGTCTGTCTCGCTCTTGCTTCCTGCTAGAGCGCCCCCTGGAGACCGGAGGCCGCAAAAATCCATAAGTACGCTCCAGAGTAGACACAAGATAATGACATCAACATCGACTGCCTTTGGCTTAAAAGCGGCATCATATGCATTTCTTTTGTCCCCCATGATGATGGTTTGTGTATAAAGGCTTCCTTTCAGTAATGTCCGTCTTGATCGCGTTCTGCGTGATGCGCGAAATGTAAACACAAACTAGTACGTCTTCTTCGGCGCATTATCTCTTCTTCGCCTGTCTCGCTCTTGCTTCCTGTAGAGCGCCCCCTGGAGGCCGGAGGCCGTAAAAATCCATAAGTACGCCGCGCCGCCGTTTAAGGTTCAAAGCAACCTTCTGAATAAAATGTATTAAAAGTTCACATTCATTACAACTTGTTTTTGGTGAGCAAAATGTCAGAAGAATTGAATTTAAATGCTTATTGATTGGGTTTTAATACAATGCAGGTGGTCCAAACAGCGCCACTGGTTTGTGTAATCTCTGAGTGACATGGCACAGTAAGAGAAAGGGTTTAGAGCACAGGTGTCAAACTCAAGGCCCGGGGGCTAGATACGGCCCGCCACATCATTCTATGTGGCCCGCGAAGACAAATTGTGCATCAAATTCGTGTGTCATTACGAGAATTGCAAATTGTCTTCACTTTTAATCATGTTTTTTTTTTAAATATTTGACCAGTTTTTATTCGTCTGATTTGAAAATGAGTTATTTGTCAGTTTATTTTGTAGCTTTTACTGTATATAATAGTGTTAAGAGTAAAAGTGATCAAGTCATCACAAAAATCACGAAAAAAATCTTATATAAGCCGCACCTGACTATAAGCCGCAGGGTCCAAAATTTTGGAAAAAAGTCGCAGCTTATAGTCCGGAAATTACGGTATATTTCTTTTATATTTTTTTTCACCATTGAAATCTGATGTGTTTTTAAAGTGTTACTGTAATTTTGTGGAGCAGTGTATATATATATATATATATATATATATATATATATATATATATATATATATATATATATATATATATATATATACCCTACTTCAAAAAAATTAAAGGAACAGTTTTTTATCAGCGTATGGCATGAATTCAATTAGACTTTTCTGATAAGGTTTTGGTCAGGTACGTGGCAGAAGGGGTTGTTAATCAGTTTCAGCTGCATTGGTGTTGATGGAATGAACAACAGGTGCACTAGAGGGACAACAACGAGATGGTCCCCAAAACAGGACTGGTTTTGCAGGTGGAGGCCATTTCAATTTCCGCCCTCTTTATCTTTTTTAACTGTTTTTCCACAAGTGTTGGCTTTAGCTAGAGTCATTATCACGACTGGGAGCATGAGGCGATTTCTTAAACCTCCTGAAGTTGCGCAGATTGTCCAACTCCTCCAGGATGGCACATCCATGCGTGCTGTTGCAAGAAGATTTGATGTGTCACCCAGTACAATCTCCAGAGCATGGAGTAGATTCCAGAAGACCAGCAGTTACTCTAGGAGAGCTGGACAGGGCCGTAGACGGTCCTCATTCCATCAGCAGGACTGATATCTGCTACTTTGTGCAAGGAGGAACAGGTTGAGCACTGCCCGAGCCCTACAGAATGACCTCCAGCAGGCTACTGGTGTGAATGTCTCTGCCCAAACAGACTTCACGAGGGTGGCCTCAGGGCACGACGTCCTGTAGTGTCTTGTCACCGTGGCATAGTGGGAACGTAATTTCGATCTCTTTGTGTGTCTTGGCATGTGAAGAAATTGACAATAAAGCAGACTTTGACTATTTTTTTACTTATATATATATATATATATATATATATATATATATATGTGTGTATATATATATATATATATATATATATATATATATATATGTGTGTGTATATATATATATATATATATATATATATATATATATATATATATATATATATATATATATATATATATATATGTACATATATATACGTCGTGGCTCGTAACTGGCTCTTTATTCAACGCCATCAACGGGAGTTCTAACATCCGCTCTCGGAGACATCAAAGTCAAGTCCCCGTCCCACACGCGCGCGCTCCCCTCCCCTTGCTGCCTTCACGGCCTCCCTCGGCAATCGGACTACCGAACAGTAATTATACACACAAGTCGCTACACAGCTCCCCCCTATATCAAAAACCTCGTCCCGAGGTGTCACAAACAAAATCAGCAAGGTGACCCGGTGGCCTTCTCTGTCGCTGAGGGCGGTCTGAGGTTGGTTGCCTCAGAACAGCCTGTGTGGAACCAGGCGATGAGTCCACAGGCACAACGGCCTGTTTGGGGGAGAGAGGGGGAACAGTGGTCCGTTTTGGGGATGAGGGTTGTGCCGCGCCGGGCCAGAGTCCGGGACCCCGTGTGCCACTGCGGACGAGCATCACCTTTATATGGGGCCAGGCGGTCCCTATGAAGAGCCACCCGCCTGCCACTAGGGGGCAGCTGTAGCCTGTATACCACCTCCCCTAGTGTTTCTAGCACCTCACACGGCCCCACCCAGTGGCTGTCTAATTTAGGGCACCTGCCTTTTTTCGGCCTTGGACTGTACACCCACACCAGCTCTTCAGCCATGAAGTCTCTTCCTCTGGCCCGCATGTCGTAGTTCCTTTTCTGTCTAAGGCCGGCTTTCTGCAGTTGATCTCGAGCAAAAGTGTGGGCTGACTCGAACCAGTCCTGGATCCTCCTGGCATATTCTGGTCCTGGCGGCACGGCCGGAGTATCTGGAGGTCTGCCAAATGCCATTTCTACCGGCGTCCGCAGTTCTCGACCCAGCATGAGCAGGGCTGAAGTGCACAAGGTAGAATCCTGCACAGCAGACCTGTAAGCCCACAAGACTAGGGGGAGATGCTTGTCCCAATCTCGTTGGTGCTCCGCTGTGAGGATTGCAAGTTGTTTTGCCAAGGTCCTATTAAAGCATTCAACGAGTTCATCACTTTGAGGGTGAAGAGGTGTAGTGCGCGTTTTTTCCATGCCCATTCTCTCACACTGTTGCGAACACAGCTGACTCAAAGTTTCTTCCCTGGTCGCTGTGAATGACCTCGGTTGCCCCAAACCAGAGCATCTGCAACAGTCTCAGCCTCTTGATCAGCAATGGCATATGCTTTCGGCTATTTTGTGAAGTAGTCCATTGCAGCTAGGACAAAATGATTACCTTTGTTGGTGCGGGGAAATGGGCCCATTATGTCCACAGCAACTCGTTCCATTGGTGCGCCGACTGTCAGTTGTTGTAGACGCGCGCGAGACTGCTCCGGGGGTCCCTTGTACGCTGTGCAGAGGTCACAGTGGCGGGGGTAAAAGTCCTCAACATCTCTCCTTACCCCAATAAAAACTTTGCCGGAGTCGGCGGAGGGTTTTTGAGACGGCAAAGTGCCCTGCTCCTGGAGGTCCATGACAGGCTTTCAACACAGCCTCTCTCAGAGCCTTGGGGACAGCCACCTGCTACCTCTCTTCCCCAGTAGCGGGTTCTTTCCAAGCTCTCTGGAGTACTCCATCTCTCACCCGTAGCATCTCCATCTTGGCGTATAGTCCCTTCGTGGCAGGCGAGTGCCCAGCGACCTCTTCCCACTTTGGTGTTTGGCCCCGTTCCACCCACTGCATTATGGGTTGCAGATCCACATCCTGTTGCTGCTGTTTCCTCCATTTGGGTGCATCCGCAACTTGCATCTCTCTGCAAACATGTTCGCCGAGATCATGCGTAGGACCCTGCTCCTCACCGCGCAACTCTTTCTCTCTGCCTTCTTTTCACTCACAGAAGCGGCAGCCTGCAAGTGCACAAGGGCGTCGAGACATAGCGTCCGCGTTGGTATGGCGAGGCAACTCGTGCGCCACTCGGAAGGTATATGGTGCTAGTTCTTCAAGCCAGCGTGCAAGCCAGGTTCCTTAAAAGACATGAGCCACTGGAGTGCAGCATGGTTAGTGCGTTGAAGGGTAAACCTGCAAGATAATATCGAAAGTGGCTTATAGCCCTCATGATAGCCAGCAGTTTCCGTGTGATGCAATAACGTCGCTCCGCCTTGTTGAAGGTTTTGCTGAAGTATGCCGCCACTTTTTCTCCCTTTGCCCCCACTTGACTCAAGACTGCCCCCATCCCAACATTGCTGGCGTCTGTGTCCAGGAGGAACGGCAGTTTAGGATCGGGGGGAAAAAGGATGAAAGACTCTGTCAATGCTGCTTTTAAGGAGCTGAAGGCCTGTGCGCACTCCACCGTCCACTCAAACTTAGTGTCCATGCGCTGCAGGTGGAAAAGAGGCACGGCTATGCACGAAAAGCCCCGTACAAACCGCCGGTAATAGGATGCTAATCCAAGAAAGCTCTACAGCTCACGCAAGTTGTTGGGAGCAGGCCAGTCTCGCACGGCCTGCTCCTCCTCCTCCAGAGTCCTAATGCCTTCCCCTCCCACCTTGTGCCCCAAGAAGTCCAACTCTCTCCTCATGAAGCAACACTTGTCAGGATGCAACTTCAGGCCAGCAGTGGAAATTCTTTGTAGTACCTGGCGCAGGGCCCTCAAACCCGCCTTGAAAGAGTTCCCATGGACAAGAATGTCGTCCGGAAAGACCAAACATTCCTGTCGGGGAATGCCAGCCAGCACCTTTTCCATAAGCCGCTCGAAAGTAGCAGGTGCGTTGCACAGACCAAAACAGAGGACTCGGAACTGCCACAACCCTCTTCCGGTACAAAAAGCTGTTTTTGGCCGTGCCTCGGGGGCGAGAGGCACCTGCCAATATCTGCTGCGCAGGTCCAGCAAGGAGATACAGGATGACCCAGATACCGGGTCCAGGGTTTCATCAATGCAGGGCAGAGGGCAGGAGTCTTTCTTCGTCACACTGTTCAGGGGTCAATAATCCACGCAGAATCTCTTCTTCATTGACTTTTTCTTGTTAACCATGACGACCCCTGAGGCCCATGGGCTATCAGATGGCTCGATGATGCCAGCCTTCAGCATCTCATCGATTGCCTTGTCAGCGTCCTCCTGATGTGCCAGCGGAAGGCGGCGGGGTCGTGTTTTGATGGGCCGTGCATCCCCAGTGTCAATGTTGTGCTGCACAAGGTGTGTTAGGCCCACCTCTTCATTCAGTGCAAAAATGTCCTTGAATTCCCACAGTAGAAGCCACAGCTCGTCCTGTTGCTCCTTTTTTTAAGCCATCACAGCTGCGCTTCCACACCTCCCTCACCGCCGACTCTCTGCCTGCATCATCTGCCGCGGAGCCCCGGGTCAGGCAACCGAGGCGGCCAAGACGATCCTGTGTGGCTGCGGAAGGAACTAGGAGCAGTGAGGAGGGGTCAGGCTCCCGCTCTGTCACTGCTACTCTTGATGTTGGCAGATGTGGGATCGGGAACTGTGTGGGGTGCACCATTTCAACAGTGGGGACTCCTGGATAGGTCAATGTGTTCCTCCCCAAGTCCAACAAGCAACGGGCTCCTCGCAGCAAGTACAATCCAATGATGCAGGGGTCCCGTACCGCTGCCACCCACACCCGAAAGTTCATGCACATCTCCCCCACATGTAAAGTCACCACCCCTCTTCCAACCATTAGGGTGAGTTCGCCAGTCACTGTTCGCAGCTTGACACCAGTAGGTTCCAACTGTGCTCCTGCTGGGAACACATTGGGTCTCAATAGCGTTGCAGTAGAGCCGGTGTCAACAAGGGGCATGTAAAGAGCCCACCACCCTCGCGAACTCTGCGCTGTCGTCTGCTTCTAGCGGAAGTGGAGCCTCGCTTCCCCGTCTGTGCAGTTGGACTCCACCACCAGGAAACAAGCCGATATGGGACACAGGCGCATGGGTCTGTGGCGTCCACTCTACACAGACCCCGGGCCGTTTCCCCTGACCACCAGCCTTTTTGGGGCACTGAACACTAATGTGGCCAGATTGGCCACAAACCCAGCATACTTGAGGGCCCCGTCGGGAACGGGTACTGCTGCGAGGTGCCTGCAGTGTGCTTGTGCGGATAAGGTCGGTCAACTCATCCACCCACGCCGGTTTCTCTGGGCTCAGGTTCACCTGTGCAGCAGGACGCACCACATGGCTGCCTTCGACATGCTCACCCCGTGCAGTGTCCCCTATGACCTCTCTTTCCACAGCCAGATCCAGCGCTTTCTGGAGAGTGCGCGAGTGCGCCAGTTGGGTTTGGATCCGCAGTTCTCTTGACGTAATGCCGCGGATGAACTGGTCGCTGGCCAGCTTACTCTGCACATCAGCCGGCATATGGGCGTATGCACGCCTCGACAATGTTTCAATGTTATTAGCCAGTACACGGAGCGGTTCACCAGCTTGTCTATGCCTATTCGACAACTCCGAGCGCAGGACATTGGGCTGGCTGCACCGTCCAAAACGCCGTCTCAGGGCACCGACCAAAGCCCCATAGTCGTCCCTCTCGGCTGGGCTAAGCGGTAACAAGCAGGACAGGGCCTCCTTCGTGAGACACATGGCCAACTGTTGCGCTTTCTTCTTCTCCGACCAGCCAGAAGCCCGTGCCAAGAGTTCAAATTGGGCATGGAAAGACTCCCAGTCCGCCTTACTCCGGTAAGTATCTCGGTGTCTTTATGTGACAACGGTCACCATGGAGGCTGCCACCGTCCTTCGTCCCTGCGTCCCTCTCATTGTTTAACAAGCCAAGCCCGGCATCGGACGCCAGCTTCCTAGCGTTCTTCCTCAAGAGCTCCATGTGCTCTGACACTTTGGGTTCCAACTCACGGCCCCACGCGCCATCGTAACTGCCGTCCACCACTTCCTCCTTCACCTGCGGCCGACCACCGCCACAGTCCTTACGCGATGCCATACTGTCGCTTTAGTTAACTTTCACTTCTGACACCAATGTAGCGTTTCAATGAATCAGGAACGTCGTGGCTCGTAACTGGCTCTTTATTCAACGCCATCAACAGGAGTTTTAACATTCGCGCTCGGAGATATCAAAGTCAAGTCCCCCTCCCACACGCGCGCGCTCCCCTCCTTGCTGCCTTCACGGCCTCCCTAGACAATTGGACTACAGAACAGTAATTATACACACATGTCACTACAGCAATCCCTTGTTTATCGCGGATAATTGGTTCAAAAACCACCCGCGATAAGTGAAATCCACGAAGTACGGTCATCTGTAGATTTTTTGTGTGTCAATAAATGTATATGAAACCATTTAAGTGCATATTTTAATATTAGAACATTAAATAATTGTTTCAAACATGTAAATAATACATATAATAGTATAAATAACATACGGAAATTTTTGTATAAATATTGAAAATATAAATATTATACGTGTGTGCGTGTAACATGTTAACAAGAAGTACTGGGCAGGCTAACAAGTTAGCGGAAAAATGCTAATTCGCGATCGTGCTAACACGCGAAAACGGACCAATAAAGGAGTGTAAACGAACATTTGGAGCAATACTACATTGTCCTAAAGGTTAGACACGTGATCGTTCATTTCTCTTGTTAGGAGGCCCACTTACATCGTCAATGACTTCTGTTACACTGTAACCGACATAAGTACACGAACGTAACACAGAAAGTGGTATCGCCTGAAAACTGCCTTCAAAATAAATCACCATACCTCAAATCAAAGCACGGCTGAATAACATAAATAACATGGAGAATTCTTAACACGTACTGTAAATATGTTTTTTAAAACTAATATAATTTTTTTATAACAAGGTGCAAGTGTACATACTGTAAATATGTTTTTAGAACTTTTACTATTATAAAAATTTTTCTATAACAAGGTACAACACTGTAAATATGTTTTTAGAACTCTTATTATTATTAAAATGTTTTATAAAAAGGTACAAGTGTACGCACTGCAATTGTGTGGGCACTCCTTGCCTTCTGCTTGCATGTGGGCAAGTTTCGTGCCATAGACCCTCAATTTAGAAGTTTTATTTTGACTTTTAAATTTTTTTTAATTTGGAAAAATAAAATCTGCGATGTAGTGAAACTGCGATAAATGAACCGCGATGTAGCGAGGGATTACTGTATATATATGTACATATTGTCAGGCAGGGAACAAGGCGGAGGACTCGGATGCAGAGTCTTTCTTTTCACGGATTTATTCCAACAAAAAGATGACCAAAAAAGACAACTCAAAGCGCCTCTTGCGAGGGAAACACTCGGCAAAAAGTCCAAACAAAAAGCGTCGCACTCGGGCGAGACAAAAAGGGCTATGGGGAACAAGGCGTCGCTCTGTGGCGAGACAGAAAGGAGGAATCTTACTAGGAATTCGGACGGCAAGGAATCGCTGGTGGTCTGGACGAGGCAAGACACACTGGCACAAGACAAGGGGAAGACACGGACTAAATACACACAAAAGGGCTGGGACACAGGTGCTGACAATTAGCGTCAACCACACAGGTGCACACAATCGGGATCAGGGAATACAAGACAACAGAAACAGAGGAAGGAACCACAAACTGAAACGGAAGGGATGACAAAATAAAACAGGAAGTGAAGTTACGACACAGACAAGACAGAAATCCGGAAAATAAACGTGACCGCATGACCGTATATATATATATATATATATATATATATATATATATATATATATATATATATATATATATATATATATATATATATATACATACATACATACATATTTAAGTTTTATATATATATATAATAATTCTCTTCTCACCAGCCGTGGGTGGTCTCTTTTTCCCTTCAAGCTCGGGTCCTCTACCAGAGGCCTGGGAGCTTGAGGGTTCTACGCAGTATCTTTGCTGTTCCTAGTACTGCACTTTTCTGGACTGAGATGTCAGATGTTTTTCCTGGGATCTGTTTCAGCCACTCCTCCAGTTTGGGGGTTACTGCCCCTAGTGCTCCAATGACCACAGGTACCACTGAAGTCTTCACTCTCCAGGCCTTCTCCAGCTCTTCTCTGAGCCCTTGATATTTCTCAAGTTTCTCATGTTCCTTTTTCCTAATGTTACCATCATTTGGGATGGCTATGTCAACCACAACGGCTTTCCTCTGCTCTTTGTCCACCACCACAATGTCCGGTTGGTTCGCCATTACCATTCTGTCTGTCTGGATCTGGAAGTCCCAGAGGATCTTGGCTTGGTCATTCTCTACCACCTTTGGAGGTGTTTCCCACTTGGATCTTGGGACTTCCAGTCCATACTCTGCACAGATGCTCCTGTACACTTTTCCAGCTACTTGGTTATGGCGCTCCATGTATGCTTTACCTGCCAGCATCTTACACCCTGCAGTTATGTGCTGGATTGTCTCAGGACCTTCTTTGCACAATCTACACATGGGGTCTTGTCTGGTGTGGTAGATTTGGGCCTCTATTGCTCTGGTGCTCAAGGCCTGTTCTTGTGCAGCCAGGATCAGTGCCTCTGTGCTGTCCTTTAGACCAGCTCTTTCTAGCCATTGGTAGGATTTCTGGATATCAGCCACTTCAGCTATGTTTCGGTGGTACATCCCATGTAGGGGCTTGTCCTCCCATGATGGTCCCTCCAGCACCTCATCTTCCTTTGATGCCCATTGTCTGAGACATTCACTGAGCATGTGATCCGTTGGAGCCTTATCCCTGATGTACTTATGGATCTTGGATGTTTCATCTTGGATAGTGGCTCTCAAGCTCGCTAGTCCTCGGCCTCCTTCTTTACGCCTAGTGTACAGTCTCAGGGTGCTGGACTTGGGATGGAACCCTCCATGCATGGTTAGGAGCTTCCGTGTCTTGATATCTGTGGTCTGTATATCCTCCTTTGGCCACCGTATGATTCCTGCAGAGTATCTGATTACTGGTAGGGCGTAGCTGTTAATGGCTAGGGACTTGTTCTTGCCGTTGAGCTGACTTCTTAGGACTTGCCTTACTCGATGGAGGTATTTGGCTGTGGCTGCTTTCCTTGTTTCCTCGTCAAGGTTGCCATTTGCCTGTGGAATTCCAAGGTATTTGTAGCTGTTCTCAACGTCTGCTATTGTTCCGTTCTGGGAGTGAGACCCCCTCTGTGTGGATTACCTTTCCTCTTTTAGTCACCATGCGGCCACATTTCTCAAGTCCGAATGACATTCCGATGTCAGAGCTGTAGATCCTGGTAGTGTGGATCAGGGAGTCTATGTCCCGCTTGTTCTTAGCATACAGCTTTATGTCATCCATGTAGAGGAGGTGGCTGATGGTGGCCCCATTCCTGAGTTGGTATCCATAGCCCGTCTGAGCTATATATATATATATATATATATATATATATATATATATATATATATATATATATATATATATATATATATATATATATATATATCCGTTATTATATATATATATATATATATATATATATATATATATATCCGTTATTATATATAAATATATATATATATATATATATACGTATATATATATATATATATATATATATATACGTATATATATATATATATATATATATATATATATATACGTATATATATATATAATAACGGATATATATATATATACGTATATATATATATATATATATATATATATATATATATATATATATATATATATATATATACATATATATGTATGTATGTATGTATGTATGTATGTATGTATGTATATATCTATCTATATATACCGTATTTGCCGGTGTATTGGTCGACCTTTTTCGATCCAAAATCGACCGAAAAAAATCGACCTCGACTTATACACCGAGTCATAAAATTTAACTTCGTATTCATCGCTTCAAATGTGATGGTAACCAAGGCCGTTTCTCATGCATCTCATTGTGCGTGGGTGTGCGTCCGTCAGGCTCATCAAACAGCGAGAAACTGAATCATTATAAAGCGTTCGTCGCATTAACACGCATCCTCAGCAACAATTTCAAATATTCTCACCTCAATAACGGACATCGAAAGCCAGGCAGCAACGATGACTGCTAGGGGGAAGTACTGGGTATTGAGCGAATGTGCGAGTCATGGCGCGTCAAGCAACGACAATAACTACCGGTACGTAAACATTCAATCGCCATGTCTAAATGAATGTCGTTGGCATTTAGAAAATATTCACCAAACTTGGCCAGACTTCCAGGGGAAGAGGCCGAATTTTCACTTGTTCTGGCCGACCGGAGGAACCAGCCGAGGCGGACACTTTACGGCGGTTGAGTCGTTGGCACTTAGAAAATATTCGCCAAACTTGGCCGGACTTCCAGGGGAAGAGGCCGAATTTTCACTTGTGGTGGCCGACACGGGGAACCAGCCGAGGCGGACACTTTACGGCGGTTGAGTCGTTCGCACTTTGAAAATATTTGCCAAACTTGGCCAGACTTCCAGGGGAAGAGGCCAAATTTTCACTTGTGGTGGCCGACATGGGGAACCAGCCGAGGCGGACACTTTACGGCGGTTGAGTCGTTGGCACTTAGAAAATATTCGCCAAACTTGGCCGGACTTCCAGGGGAAGAGGCCGAATTTTCACTTGTTCTGGCCGACATGGGGAACCAGCCGAGGCGGACTCTTTATGGCGCAAGAGCCGTTGGCACTTAGAAAATTTGAACCGGGCGGCATGCGCGAGTGCGCGGCCCGCTGGAAGTCGAATGAGGCTCCGCGATTTCATCCGCGGTGCTTATAAAGTGCCGATCCGCTCGGCCGGAACTATTTTCGGCCACCCGGCGCGTGTGCACGGCCTCCCGGTGGTGCCGGGTGGCGTGCGCGAGTGCGCTGGCCGCTGGAAGTCGAATGAGGCTCCGCGATCTCCTCCGCGGTGCTTATAAAGTGCCGATCCGCTCGGCTTGGAGCTATTTCCGGCCTCCCGGTGGTGCCGGGCGGCGTGCGCGAGCTTGCCGGCCGCTGGAAGTCGAATGAGGCTCCGCGATCTCCTCCGCGGTGCTTATAAACAGCCGCATGCGCACGGCCTCCCGGAATTTGAACACATTTCGTCAATAAATTTCGCATATTTCTGATTGAATTTTGAAGTTTAATATAATGCAACAATTGAGCTCGACTTATACAAAGGATATATCATAAAATCGTAAATTTCCGTCGAATTTTAGGGGGTCGACTTATACACCGAGTCGACTTATACACCGGCAAATACGGTATATGTACACTACCGTTCAAAAGTTTGGGGTCACCCAAACAATTTTGTGTTTTCCATGAAAAGTCACACTTATTCACCACCAAACATTGTGAAATGAATAGAAAATAGAGTCAAGACATTGACAAGGTTAGAAATAATGATATGTATTTGAAATAAGATTTTTTTTACATCAAACTTTGCTTTCGTCAAAGAATCCTCCATTTCCAGGCATTGCAGACCTTTGGCATTCTAGCTGTTAATTTGTTGAGGTAATCTGGAGAAATTGCACGCCACGCTTCCAGAAGCAGCTC
Source organism: Syngnathus floridae (assembly GCF_059516105.1). NCBI lineage: Eukaryota > Metazoa > Chordata > Actinopteri > Syngnathiformes > Syngnathidae > Syngnathus > Syngnathus floridae. The sequence continues at coordinate 550,105 of NC_142419.1, read as the reverse complement.
CCACAAGTTGGATTGGTTGGATGGGCACTTCTTGCGTACCATACGGTCAAGCTGCTCCCACAACAGCTCAATGGGGTTCAAATCTGGTGACTGCGCTGGCCACTCCATTACCGATAGAATACCAGCTGCCTGCTTCTGCTCTAAATAGTTCTCGCACAATTTGGAGGTGTGTTTGGGGTCATTGTCCTGTTGTAGGATGAAATTGGCTCCAATCAAGCGCTGTCCACTGGGTATGGCACGGCGTTGCAAAATGGAGTGATAGCCTTCCTTATTCAGAATCCCTTTTACCCAAATCTCCCACCTTACCAGCACCAAAGCAACCCCAGACCATCATATTACCTCCTCCATGCTTAACAGATGGCGTCAGGCATTCTTCCAGCATCTTTTCATTTGTTCTGCGTCTCACAAACGTTCTTTGTGAGCCAAACACCTCAAACGTGGATTCATCCGTCCACAACACTTTTTTCCAGTCTTCCTCTGTCCAATGTCTGTGGTCTTTTGCCCATCTTAATCTTTTTCTTTTGTTGGCCAGTCTCAGATATGGCTTTTTCTTTGCCACTCTGCCCTGAAGCCCAGAATCCCGCAGCCGTCTCTTCACTGTAGATGTTGACACTGGTGTTTTTACTATTTAATGGAGATGCCAGTTGGGGACCTGTGAGGCGTCTGTTTCTCAAACTAGAGACTCTAATGTACTTGTCTTTTTGCTCAGTTGTGCAACGCGGCCTCCCACTTCTTTTTTGACTCTGGTTAGAGCCTGTTTGTGCTGTCCTCTGAAGGGAGTAGTACACACCGTTGTAGGAAATCTTCAATTTCTTAGCAATTTCTCGCATGGAATAGCCTTCATTTCTAAGAACAAGAATAGACTGTCCAGTTTCAGATGAAAGTTCTCTTTTTCTGGCCATTTTGAGCGTTTAATTGACCCCACAAATGTGATGCTCCAGAAACTCAATCTGCTCACAAGAAGGTCAGTTTTGTAGCTTCTGTACCGAGCTAAACTGTTTTCAGATGTGTGAACATGATTGCACAAGGGTTTTCTAATCATCAATTAGACTTCTGAGCCAATGAGCAAACACATTGTACCATTAGAACACTGGAGTGATAGTTGCTGGAAATAGGCCTCTATACACCTATGTAGATATTGCACCAAAAACCAGACATTTGCAGCTAGAATAGTCATTTACCACATTAACAATGTATAGAGTGTATTTCTTTAAAGTTAAGACAAGTTTAAAATTATCTTGATTGAAAAGTACAGTGCTTTTCCTTCAAAAATAAGGAAATTTCAATGTGACCCCAAACTTTTGAACGGTAGTGTGTGTGTGTGTATATATATATATATATATATATGAATGTATAGATTTTAATATTTTACAACACAACTGGCAAATATAAATATTAAACAAATGTCTTTTTAAAAATACTGTTCTTCTTAGAGCTGGCTGATATGGCTGAAAAAATGTCAAAATAATAATAATTGTTTATTTATGTGTACATCGTAATGGTTACAAAAATTACATGCTGGTACATCAACTTTAACTTAATGTAAGTAATGTACCGTAATTTCCGAACTATAAGCCGCGACCTTTTTCCAAAATTTTGAACCCTGCGGCTTATAGTCAGGTGCGGCTTATATAAGATTTATTTCCTGATTTTTGTGATGACTTGATCACTTTTATACACTCGTAAAAAGGCTGTAGACCACTGTTGTGGGGTATCTTGAAGAAAAAAACAACAACAAAAATACTATTTTGAAACACTACTATGACTGCTGCTTATTCTGGCTGTCTTGCTTGTGACTATTATGAGCTTTAGTAGGAATGCACGCTAGGTGACCTGCGTCAAAGGGCTCTAAACCATGGGTGTCAAACTCATTTCTTTCGTGGGCCGCATTGTAGTCATAGCTTCTTTCGGAGGGCCATTATGACTGTCAACCCAAATAAATGTATGAGCACCTCATATTATATACAGTAAAAGCTACAAAGCAAACTGACAAATAACTCCTTTTCAAATCAGACGAGTAAAAACTGGTCCAATATTAAACAAAAATATATTATTAAAAGTGACGACAATTTGCAATTCTAGTAATGACACGAATTTGATGCACAATTTGTCTTCGCGGGCCACATAGAATGATGTGGCGGGCCGTATCTAGCTGTAATGAATGTGAACTTTTAGTGCATTTTATTCAGAAGGTCACTTTGAACCCTGAGGCTTAAATGGCGGCGCGGTGTATTTATGGATTTTTACGGCCTCCAGGGGGCGCTCTAGCAGGAAGCAAGAGCGAGACAGACGAAGAAGAGATAATGCGCTGAAGAAGACGTGCTAGTTTGTGTTTTGAACCTTTCGCGCATCACGCAGAACGCGATCAAGACGGACATTACTGAAAGGAAGCTTTTATCCACAAACCGCCATTATGGGGGACAAAAGAAATGCATATGATGCTGCTTTTAAGCTAAAGGCAGTCGATGTTGATGACATTGTGTTGCGGCACCCTTTTCTTTATTTTTTGGTCCCGTCTACTCTGGAGCTATACCTGTCGCTCGCTCGTTTAATGTAATTTAGCGCTTCGTGCATGAATAAGATTAGCATGAACAGACCCTCATCACACTCGAAGAAATGCATAAAAGCGACGATGAAAGAGAGACTGAGAAAGTGTGAGGCGAAGGATATCTAACGCTATTCCAATCGGACACTGAGGAAGACTTCGATGGTTTCAGTGCACAGGAGGAAGATGAAGACGATGACACTCTTCATTTTATTTTCACTCGTGACTTTTACCGGTATGTTTTATTTAATCAAACCCAATTAGTGCTGTGTTATTTCCGTGTTGCTGCGGTATTACTGCCGCGTCACAGGCAGTGTTTGGAAAGAAATGTTAAGGTATGTTATCAAAACTTTAAAAAAGCTTTCTGTGTCCAGTCTTTCTTTGTTAATAACTCGCGTGCACACTTCCGTGTTGCTGCGGTACTACTGCTGCGTCACAGGCAATGTTTAGAAAGACATGTTAAAGTATGTTATTCAAACTTTAAAAAGGCTTTCTGTGTACTGTCTTTCTTTGTAAAAAAAAACTCGTGTGCACGTGCGGCTTATAGTCCGGTGCGGCTTATGTAAGAAAAAAACTAAAATATCCCCGAATTTTAGCTGGTGCGGCTTATAGTCCGGTGCGGTTTATAGTACGGAAATTACGGTAAGTGTGGTGAAATCCGAGTATGCCCTCAATTGGGTTTGTTAAGTTCAGAAAAAGATTCTTTTCTCTTACCTCTTTTCTAACCTGAATACATTGGCTTATAAACGTGATCGGGTTACCTTTTGCACATGCTCTTGCGTGTTTCGTGAGGAAAATAATCTTGGTCTTTATCGAACTGAAATTACTTGTTTACTAAGATTCCTCGAGCTAAAGTTGAATACAGTGGTATTTTAAATATGGACAAAATATGTGCATCCATGGAAAATTTGTGCTGTTACAATATTCCATTTTTGATACGAAAAATGTCAATGCATGTATAAAAGATTCATTATCCTAGCTCAACAACTAAGGAATTGAACCAAGCAACAAAGTAACCATATATTGTTTTTTTTTCCCCCGTGCTATTTAAAGATGGAACTAAAGTGCTGAACAAGAAACTTTACTCAGCAGGGGAAAAGACCATCCGAAGCGGGTTCGGGTGTGGCCTAAGGGTGCCTCCGATGCCCTTCATGGCTGCTTTGGTACTACTGACTGGGACATGTTTAGGCGGGCGGCCACCTACAACGATCGGACGGACATAGAGGAGTATGCTGACTCTGTTTCCTCTTACGTCGCGAAGTGCATCGATGATGTGACTCGCTCAAAATCCGTCGTCACTCGTGCGAACTGGAAGCCGTGGCTGACAGGGGCTGTCCTCAGACTGCTGAGGGCCAGGGACAAAGCTTTCAGAGCGGGGCATGAGGCTGGCTTGAGGGCAGCAAGGGCAGACCTGTCCCGGGGCATCAAAGAAGCGAAAAAGGCGTTCTCTTGCAAGATCTCCACCCACTTCAAGGACAGCAAGGACGCACGGAGCCTTTGGCAGGGCATTCAGACCATCACGGACTACAAGCCCGCACCGCGGAGCTGTGAGGGCGACGTCTGTCTGCTGAACGATCTTAACCGCTTCTTTGCTCGCTTCGACGCCCAGAACAGCACTTGCCCGCTGAAGACCACTCCCCCCCCATACGAGCAGCCCCTGTGCCTCTCTGCCGACGGAGTAAGGGGGGTGCTTGCCGCTATTGACACCCATAAGGCGGCGGGCCCTGACAACATCCCGGGTCGTGCGCTGAAGGACTGCGCTGGCGAGCTGTCGGGTGTATTCACGGCCATCTTTAACGTTTCCCTCCAGCAGGCCATCGTCCCTTCGTGTTTCAAGGCTGCCACCATCGTTCCTGTGCCGAAGAAACCTGCACCGTCCTGCTTCAATGACTACCGCCCCGTGGCCCTGACGCCCATCATCATGAAGTGCTTTGAGCGGCTTGTCATGGAGCACATCAAATCCGTTCTCCCCCCCACCATTGACCCTTTCCAGTTTGCGTACCGTGCTAAACGGTCCTCTGAGGATGCCATCTGCTCTGCCCTCCACTCGGCCCTCACCCACCTGGAGAGAAAGGACTCATATGCGAGGTTGCTGTTTGTGGACTTCAGCTCTGCTTTCAACACCGTTGTGCCGCAGCGACTCATCTTCAAACTCGACGAGCTGGGCCTCAGTACCTCCCTCTGCAACTGGCTACTGGACTTCCTCTGTCAGAGGCCTCAGGTGGTGCGTGTTGGCGACAAAATCTCCGCCAGCATTACGCTGAGCACGGGGGCCCCCCAGGGCTGCGTGCTCAGTCCACTGCTCTTCACCCTGCTGACGCATGACTGCACTGCGACCTACAGCGACAACCGCATAGTGAAGTTTGCTGACGACACGACTCTGGTGGGTCTCATCACGGGGGGGTGACGAGACTCGGTACAGGTCGGAGGTTGACCTTCTGACCACGTGGTGTAGGGACAACAACCTCCTGCTGAACATCAACAAGACCAAGGAAATCGTTGTTGACTTCCGGAAGGGTCAAGCAAAACACCAGCCGCTGATCATCGACGGTGCTGTGGTGGAGAGGGTGAGCAGCACCAAGTTCCTGGGGGTGCACATCAGTGAGGACCTCTCCTGGTCGGCAAACACCGCGTCACTGGCGAAGAAAGCTCAGCGCCGCCTGTACTTCCTGCGGAAACTCAGGCGTACTCAGGCAGTCCTGTCTACATTCTACCGTGGCACTATTGAGACCGTCCTCTCCAGTTGCATCGCTGTCTGGGGTGGTAGCTGCACCGACCAGAACTTGAAGGCCCTGCAGCGCATAGTCAATACGGCTGGTAAGATTATTGGTGCTTCGCTCCCCTCCCTGAAGAACATTTACACTTCCCATCTTACCCACAAGGCAACCGCGATTGTGAGTGATGTGAGTCACCCAGCTCACTCTTTGTTTGACCTTCTGCCCTCTGGGAAGAGGTACAGGAGCCTGCGCTCCTGCACCACCAGACGCGCCAACAGCTTCATTCTCCAGGCTGTTAGGACCCTGAACTCTCTACCCCCTTCTGCGTAGCGTGCTGCACTTTTGCGCCATTTTCTGGAATTTCTGCTGTACGCTCACTTGCTCCTTTTTGCTCCTCTTATTTATTTGTTGTGTTATTTATTCATTATTTATTCAGCACGCTGTTGTTTACTTGATTGTCTATTGCCGTAGAGGTTGAAGGGTAGAGACCAGACAAAGAGTGATTCCACTGGCCCTCCAGGTTGGGAGTTGGGCTGTGGGCTGATATCCCGCTCCCGGAAAAAAAACATTATTACAGAAGCCAGAAGCAGAGCGCACACACCAAATCAGGGGAACGCTGTAGCCAGTCCTGCAATCAGAGACACGATGACGCACAGGAGCCAAAGCCAACAGGATGCCCTTGGGCCGAATAGACCACTGCTGCACCCGAAAAACACCATGCAGATATGAAACTGGAATGTACGAACACTATACGTAAGCAGCAACATCACACTAGCAGCAAGAGAAATGACCAACAGAGGAATGGACATCATGGGTATCAGTGAAACACACTGGACAGGACAAGGGAGAGTGAAACTGGCAGAAGGAGAAACCATCATCTACTCAGGAAGCGACGACGACAACCATAGACAAGGTGTAGGCATACTCATGTCGAAAGCAGCAGCAAGAGCCCTGATTGACTGGACTCCAGTGAACGAAAGAATCATTCAAGCCAGGTACCACTCCCAACACGTTAAGTTAACGATTATACACATTTACGCACCCACAGAAAATGCAGAAGAGCAAGAAAAGGACGAATTCTACACGAGGCTGCAAGATGTACGAGGTAGTTGATAGATGTTGATTGTAACAGGAGACATGAATGCCAAAGTAGGAGATGGACACCAAGATTACGACAGGGTCATGGACAAGCACAGACTTGGAAGGCTGAATAACAACGGAGAAAGGCTGTGTGAAATGTGTGACATGAACGAACTGGTCATAACAGGTACGCTGTTTCCACATAAAGACATACACAAAGCAACGTGGGAATCTCCAGATGGGAATCAGATTGATCACACACTAATCAATAAACGATTTAGGAACTCAGTTAATGATACAAGAGTACACAGGTCTGCAGACATTGGAAGTGACCACTATCTTGTATGTACAACAATCAAGCTAAGATTGAAGAGACGACAAAAAGAAAGGAAAAACATCAGAATCAAGAATGACATTGCAAAACTGAAGAACGAAAACATGTTAAAGACCTTCACTATCCATCTAAGAAACAGGTACCAAGTACTGGAAGAGGAAGAGCGAGGAAGAGCAGGAGATGAAGAGGTAGAGTGTGACTTCCAAGTAATGGAGAGGGCATACACAGAAGTAGCGGAGGTAGTATTGGGTACACCACGGAAAAAGAAGCCATGGATTAGTGAGGAATCATGGAGCCTTGTAGAGCAAAGAGAAGAAATAAATAAGAAGATCCAGGAACACATTCCGAAAGAATGAAGAAGCAGCTAAAAGAGAAGTATGCAGAGAAGAACAAAGAGGTGAAGAGAAGTATAAAAGCAGACAAAAGGAAATGGATGGAGGACATTGCAAGTGAAGCTGAAGCTGCTGCAAGAAAACAACACATGAAGACACTTTATGGACTAACAAAGACACTGTGCAACGAGAGACCCAGGCAGAGCACAGCAGTACTAGACAAGGATGGTAACCTCATTAGTGGAAGGGATGCAATTAAGATGAGATGGACGGAACACTTCAAAGAAGTGTTAAATAGAACATAGCCGGAAAACCCAATAACTGAAGAAGACGAATGTGAATTCAGCAACAGAATTGAAGAGATCACGGTAAATGAACCAACACTAAGTGAAGTCAAAGAAGCAATAAAAAGAATGCAGAATGGCAAGGCAGCAGAAATGGACTCCATCACAGCCGAATTATTAAAAGCAGATGTAGAGTTTTCAGCAATGAAGGTACACCAACTGTTACAGAAAACATGGAAACATGAGAAGATCCCAACAAAGTGGAAGAGAGGACTAATCATCAAACTAGTGAAGAAGGGTAATCTCAAAGAATGCAAAAAACTCAGGAGGCATAACCATAGTGGGAAAGATACTGGGCAGGATTATAGTAGATCGAATAAAACTGGAATTGATTGGAGGCTGAGAAAGGAACAAGCAGGTCACAGGACAAGTAGGGCAACAACAGAGCAAGTCTTCATATTGAGAAACATAATTGAACAGGTAAATGAGCAACCCTATACTAAACTTCGTAGACTTTGAAAAAAGCCTTTGACTCTGTACATCACGAAAGCCTGTGGATCATCATGAAGAAGTATGGGATTCCGGAGAAGATTGTGAGAATGGTCAGACTATTTTATGAAGACTTCCAGTGTGCGGTAGAAGACCAACGGGAATTATGTGAGGGGTTCAACATCAAAACCGGCGTAAAGCAAGGATGCAATATGTCAGGGTTCTTGTTTTCAATTGTGATAGACTGAATTATGAGAAGAACAGTTCAAGAGGGAGAAAATGGAATTAGATGGAAGCTGATATCAAAACTTGATGATTTGGACTTTGCAGATGATGTAGCATTACTCTCCTCTAGAAAACATCATATGCAGAATAAAACAACCCTAATGAATGCAGAAGCCAAGGGAGGAGGACTCAAGATCAATACACAAAAGACAAAAACAATGAGGATAAATGCAAAAAAACAGGAACGAATCAAGATCAATGAGCAAGATATTGAAGATGTCGACCAGTTCACTTACTTGGGAGCAATAGTATGTAAAGAGGGAGGCGGTGTGAAAGATCTGAAGAATAGGCTGTCAAAAGCAAGAGGTGCATTTATCAAACTCAAAAAGACCTGGAGCTCCAATGACATCTCAAAAAGAACCAAGCTAAAGCTTTATAAGACGCTAGTAGTGCCAGTACTGCTGTATGGATGTGAAACGTGGAAAATGAATAAAGGGGACAGCAAGGCAATCAATGTGTTCCATAAACCGATGCCTACAAAGAATACTCCGCATACATTGGTAAGACCACATCAGCACTAAAGACCTACTAGAAAGAGCTGAAATGGAGCCACTGAGTGAAGAAGTTAGGATGCATAGATGGAAAATGATTGGACCGGCAGGACCACAACATCGACTGCAACACAGCCATGACCTGGGCACCAGAATGAAAAAGAAGGAAAGGAAGACCGAAGACCACCTGGAGGCGTACTGTTGAGAAAGAAAGGAAAGAAGCAGGATGGAAGTCATGGTCTGAAGCGAGGACTACAGCAGCTGACCGTGACAAGTGGAAGCGCTCTGTGAAGGCCTTATGGAAGTGGAATAGACAGATGGATAGACAGCAGGGGAAAAGAAATGTGTTGTTTCATGAATTTTTTTTTCTGCAGAAAATGGCCTCATCTGCGTAGCCTTGATGTCTGATTGAAAAGGTGCCAATTCTGCAGTATACAAATCATTGCGTTATATTAGAAATACTGTAGACTAGTCTACACAAAATTGACAGTGCTAAAATTGAATAAACACGACATGGATTATTTAATTATTTTAATATAGTCAGGCGTGCTTGTAGTTGCTGTGTCTGTGCGTCTGTGAGTCAGTTTGTTGTTATATGCTGTTTTGCTGTTGTCATCAATAAAAATAAATTCCAGGGATAATATAGTGAGTAGATTTGTCTGTCTGTCTGTATGTGACAGGCAGCCAAAAAGATCACCTGCTTCATCCTCAGTAAAAAACTGATTGTTTTCTACCTGACTTGAGAATTCTCTGAGTCTTCGTACTGTGAATCCCGAATGCTAACCATTGTTCCACTTTCCAAAGAAACTGGGGAAATGGAAAGCTCATTACCCTAGTACTGCTACAAGTTACTTACGCCACACCAAGAAGGCTGTGAAATTCACGAGAACCTGTATGCTTCCTGATGGTCCTGTAATTTGCAAGACTTGTGGGAGAACAAGAATAAATAAACCTATTTTATTCTTATGTTGTCTGTTTTTGTTTTGGAAGAAAGTGTAAAGAAATTGGTTCTTTCCTCCTTATTAAAACAAGTAGTGCCCCGCATCGTCTCTGATAAATGTGGCGCGATCAAACTCGTGCGAGGCACGTCACGCCGCCGTTCATTTTGCATTCGATGTGACTGTATGTAATAAGAACTCTTTCGTAAATTTTTTTCACAAAAAATGATCTCCCTTAGAGAAATCAACATTATTGAGGCTAATGTGAATATACGTATACATTTGTCCTACAAATCATTCTAAATCCTAAAAAAAATATTTCGCCAACTCTGTGCTTTGTCTGCCATCTAGTGGTGATTGATGATATTGCAACTAAAAACTGTAGTCTACCCCTGTATATTCACAGTCCGGGACCTGTGGATATGCGTATTTGTAGATGGATATGCATATTTTTTGTGTTTCAGATTCTTCATGGTTTGTACTGGAGTTTTCTCCCCATTCCTCCCATTTTTCATGTAAAATGAAAATAAGCATTGTTGAACAATTTTTATGGTGGGGGGTTATTTATTAAAAATATCTTTTTTTTTGGTTGGTTTTTTTTTGTTTTTTTAATCAATTTGGAAATGTTACATCCTGATTTGTCTCTTATCAATCTGCAACCCACCTTCCCCTTACAGACAAACAGGACTTCTGGTCATGGGACCAGAGAACAGTCGGCGCTACCTTGACTTTAAGAGCACCCTGGAGAAGAACAAGATTTCTATGGTGGTGCTTACCCCTGACAATTTCAATCAGCACATTCCTAATGTCATCTTGGCTGATGGGGATGGTGCTTTAGTGGACACCACTGCTGGAGTGTTATATGCAGATCGAGCACTGAAGGTTGCACAGGTACAGCACGAGTGCAAATGATAGTTTAAACTCTGTCCAGAAATGAACCACAAAAAATTTTACTAACGGCCTACAAATTATACAGTAGGTGTAAATTATTTTGTTTCTGTTTACCAGGAGCAGTTTCAGAAGTTGGGTGGTGTAATTAAAGACCAAGAAAAGGTAACAGACATCAAGCCTGGCCCGACTGTGACGGTGTCGACATCTGAGGGTGTTTATCAAGCCAAGGGACTTGTGATTACCGCTGGACCTTGGACTAGTAAATTGCTGGCCAATGTTGACCTACATCTTCCTTTAGAGGTAATTATTAGTATTTTCATGTGATAACAAGGCAGCTCAGTGGAACATTGGTTAGCACGTCCGCCTCACAGTTAGGAGGGTGCCGGTTCGATTCTACCTCCGACCTTCCCTGTGTAGAGTTTGCATGTTCTCCCCATGCCCGCGTGGGTTTTCTCTGGGCACTCCGGTTTCCTCCCACATCCCAAAAACATGCTTGGTAGGCCGATTGAGCATTCCAAATTGCCCCTAGGTGTGAGTGCGAGTGTGGACGGTTGTTTGTCTCTGTGTGCCCTGCGATTGGCTGGCAACCGGTTCAGGGTGTCCCCCGCCTACTGCCCAATGACCGCTGGGATAGGCTCCAGCACGCCCATGACCCCCTGGGGACAAAGCAGTACAGAGAATGGATGGGATGGATGTTATAACAAACTAAAAGCCACATTTTAACCCCAGATTATAATAGGCAGTGATGCCAGTAATGTAGTACTAACCTGTTACTCCAAAATGTGCACTTTTCCACTGACAATTAATCTAATGCATAATGTTTTTCAGTCGTTACCAGACGACACTTTGTTATTGTTATTGTGTAGAAAGTATTTACTTGTATTTGTAGTCATTCTTATCTGAAGTAGTTCCACCATCCAGCATTTACGAACGTTGCATTTACCCACCTCCCGGTTGAAGCAGTGAGAAATAATTGATGAAATAGAGAAATAATAGATGAAAATAAACACCACTGTTATGGGTTTGTTGCTGATCAATAATAATGACGTCACATTCTGGCGTCCCACGTGTGACGCAACAGTAGGGCATGTTAAGGCATACTCTTGATAAATTGATCAATCGATCAATTTAGATATAGATATATACTTGGCCCTGGGCCCAAAGTTAGACATCGCATTTATTAAATAAATACATTTTTTCAACAATATCCACTGAAAACTGCAGTGCCTCACAAATATTTGTTAAACATTGCAAAAACAATTTACTGTGTCGACAAAACCGATCAATCTAGATCAGGGATGGTCAATTCCGGTCCTCACGGTGTCCTGCATGTTTTATAGGTCTCCCTGCTGCAACAATCTGATTCACATGATCAGGATTGTTATCCAGCTTCTGCAGACCTTGCTAATTATCTGACCATTTGAATCAGGTGTGTTGCAATAGGGTGACATAGAAAACATGCAGGACACCAGCCCTCGAGGACTGGAATTACCCACCCCTGATCTAGATATACAGATACAGTTATATGCAAAAATTTGGGCAGTTCTGATCATTTTCAAGATTTTCCTTTATAAATCATTGGTTGTTCGGATCAGCAAAAGGAAATAAACAATTACAATGCAAAACCAAACAAACAAAATGTTTTGACAAAAACATTTTCTTTATTAAATCAACTGCCCATCTTACATGGGCCTGGACCCAGAGTTAGACATCTCATTTATTAAATAAATACAAGTTTTCATTAATATCCAACGAAAATGGCAGCAAATATTTGCTAAACATTGCAAAACCATTTTACCATGTCGTCAGAATGATGTAATATCAGTGACTTTAGTCCCGTTTGTGTTACTGTAGGTGGTGAGAATCAATGTGTGCTACTGGAAAGAGAAGATTCCTGAGTCATACCATGTGAAGAAATGGTTTCCCTGCTTCATACTGACTGAAGGAGAGGAGGCTAAAGAGGATATTTACGGCCTGCCTTCCAATGAATACCCTGGCCTGATGAAGGTACTGTATGTCTCAGCATGCAAAACTAACAAAGTATGTATCAGACTTTGGTGAAGTATGTTCCCCAGGCCAAGTCAAATAAAATGTATTGTGTTGCAATAAGCACCCCATCAGTATCATTTTGTGAATTTTAAACAGCACAAATGACAAATGACCATATCTCCTAGATACCGGTACCTCTGGAGAGAGAGTGGGCAAAAAAACATCTGCTATGATCTGGACTCTGTATTGGTCTGTGTTTGTGAAGGAGGAGCTCAGCCAAAAGGCAAAGTTCTTGATTTACCAATCGATCTATGTTCCTGCCCTCACCTATGGTTACAAGCTGTGGGTTGTGATCAAAAAAACAAGATCCCAGATACAAGTGGCCGAAATGAGTTTCCTCCGTAGATGTCCGGGCTCTCTCTTTGAGATAGGGTGAGAAACTCGGGCATCCAGGAAGGGGATGCGTAGGGATTCTTACGCCTAATTTACACCGGCTGCAGTGCGGTTTTTCCGCGCAAGACCTGACCACAATTCACACCGGTGGCGACCAGTTGCGTTGCGTATCCGTAAATTTCCGCCCAAGAGACCACAAGATCTCGAAGGGTTTACACTAAAGAGTTGAGCTCCCACAATAACAACTGTGTAAAAGAGAGCCATTTGTAAACAATAGCCATCCTTTCATTCACATTGATACACTTTTGGGACATTATTTCTAGACTGTGGCTCTTCTACCATGGGTAAATAGGTTTTGTGTTTATATATAGTGTTATTTTGTCATGTTTAATTTATTTTGAGCTCATTTTTTTGCCTTTTAAATGTCCAACTCATGCCAAGCTATGTAGTTAGCTAAAATGGAAGGTCTGCAGGTTGATGTTTTCACAAATTAAAAAAAAAAAAAGAGTTTGCAGAACGGTTTTATTTTTAAATATACTGGATCCACCCCATACACCAGATTTCTTGTGCGAGTGGTGTAATTTCATCAGCTTCATTATGCATGCGTCCAGAAGAACTAGAAGGCTTGCGAACGGCAGTGACGTTTCGCTGACACACCGCAACCAGTGAATTGAGTCGTCGACTCCGATGCGTTCTATTCCTTGCGGTGTTCCAGAGAAGATTGCACCAGACCTGTTTCGCACCAGGTCTGAATTAGGCGTTATTTGACTCACTGTGCCTCTTCTTTGAGAGGTGCCAATTGAGGTGGCTTGGGTATCTGATTAGGGTGCCTCCCGAATGCCTCCCTGTTGAGGTGTTCCGGGCATGTCCCACTGGCTAGACGACCCATGACATGCTGGAGGGACTATGTCTCTTGGCTGGCCTAGGGAACGCCTTGGGATCTCTCCAGAAGAGCTAGGACAGTGGCTGGGAGATCGAAGTTTAGTTTTCCCTGTTGAAGCTGCTGCCTCTGTGACCCGACCCTGGATAAGCAGGAGATGATGGATGGAAGGATTTGGATGGATGAATGGATGGGTGCATGGTGGAAAAAAAACATTGAACAACTGGCTGGAAATACACAAGTAATGCTGCAGCTCAGGGACACAGGAAAAAAAAGCACACTTTAGGACCGAGGGAAAAACCGACTGCTTTATTCCCGTGGTAAGTGACATGACTATAATGTGTTTTATTATAGGTAGAGGTAACAACCGGAAATTATCTATTCGTGTCATGACGTTAGTTTGTGTCACCGTTTCAATCAAGGTATTCAATTGTGCGAGTAGCTTGCTCATTCAGGTATGTAAACAGGCTATTGTAAATGTTTCAGAGACCAGAATGTTGTCCTTAAACTTTATATAGACTGTATGTAAACATAGTGAATAGCCTTGTGCATTTGTTTATTTTACTAGCTTGTGGATTTAATATTAGTGTTACATCAGACAACTTGACCATGCATCAAGAGTCAGAGACGGATGTAACAGTGCGAATTCAGCCACTTTTCAAAATAAATATTTTCAGCCTCAGATAATAAATAAACCAGAAGTACTGAAATTATTATTTTGTGTGGCCTGCCGCAGCCTGGCCATAAAATTGTGACTCGCTGTTGGCAGCAGATGTTTGGTGCATTCAAATATAGTGGGACAATTCCAACTAGCGCAGAAAAACTACTCACATATAATCAACGTGGGCTTTCTAACAATATATATAAAAGTTGACATACAAAAAAAAAAATGATGGGGGTAAAAGCACATTGCTACAATCAGTGGTCCATCTGCACTTATGTTACAATTTATAATAAAATCACTAGGCTTCATTTCTCCATTCTGCATGTTTTCACGGTATTTGTGGTTGGGATGTTAAACATTTAATGATACTGCCCAAATGTTGAAATAATAAATACAATTTTGGTAGCCCTAATACTTTTATAGTGTTGTGTTGTATTGTATTGAATGTGCCTCAATTGGATCAGGCCTTGTATTGACAAAAGCGTTTGCTGTCCATCCATTCATTTTCTGAACAACTCATCATCACTGTTAGCGATTAGCTTAAACAAAATTCAACTCGGCCGCCCTGCTTTTCTTTACGCCTCCATCACCTACCCGACAACGATATACGCAAGTTCCGCTGGTTTTATTTGTAATATAGGTTAATCAACCTGCAGTGCAAAGAAGTCAATATTTACCGTAATGCAATGTCAATTAAGTACTCATGATTTTAGTATCCAACAACTAAGGTAAATAAAAGTACAGTTAAAAAAGAAAATACATTGTTAATCAACACTATCCTGCGTCCAAGCAGGCCGCCCACGAGGCAGTACCATGGCTGTCGGGCCGCAACGAATGGGACCGTTCGCCTATGAAAGGCTTTATTCCAACTTCCAATATTTATAATAAATATTATTTTTAAAGTCGAAGAGTATTTGACCGGTGACTATCGGCCTAACTATTGGCCTATTTTTCAGTATTGGGACGATACAAATTATAATAATTATTGTGCATCCCTATTCTTATTCTTCTTTTATTCTTCTTAATTCGCTAGCAAAACGGGTGCTCGTCAGTGACTGATGGAATGCTCACCTCTGGTAAATACCTTGAAATAAAAGCGGCCAGTCTGATGTCCTCAGTATACAACAAAAACAAACAATTTGACCTTGCTGTTCCAATTTTTGGGCAGTGGGTGTAAATTGCTGTTCTGTATAACCACTGCATTTTGATAACCACAATCACAACTGGTATATAGACATCATAGAATGTACTGTTTTATGTGGTTACAGATTTGTTATCATGATGGCAGTGAGACTGACCCGGATCAAAGGGACAAGAAGACAGAGGGAGCTGATATTGACATCCTCCGGCGCTACATTGCTCGCAGTTTTCCAGGCCTGATCCCTGAGCCCGCTGTGATTGAGAGCTGCATGTACACGGTCAGGAGCCTTTTTTTTTTCAATTCTTTGTTTGAGTAATTCAATACAATCGGATGGGTTTACAAAACACTTGGGTACTAAACTGTCCAGTTCAAAGGGAAAGCGTTTGTGTTATAAAGAAATGAAATCAGCATGAGTCATTTAATTTTCCATTATTCCATAAGTCCTTAATATTGGTCGATGTGGATACATCCACTTTTTCAACCGTTGAAAATAAGGACTTAGAGGAAAAATAGGCTGAACTTTTACAATGCCATTTTGTTGTTGAATTCTGTAGCAAGACTTTGTGATGGTGTTGTGTCAATGTACTTTCCTCTGAAAATATCTGTATCCCTGGCCGCTGGAGTACGCACACATTGAGTGACGGTGGAACAATGTTACGATAATGTTTTCCAGTTCTTTATCGTTAATGCTCGCTATGCTAATAGTAATTACCAGGCAGATGCCTTCTCCGTTCTATTTAATGTATGCCCGAAAGACTGAGACACAGCTGTGGAGCCTTCTCTGCAAGATTGCGGAAGAAGATGTAACCCCCACTTCCAAGGTCTATTCTTGTACTACCGTATTTTCTGCACTATAAGGCGCACTGGATTGTAAGGTACACCTCCATTGAATTTTTTATTTTAGAAATGATTTCATCTATAGGGCGCACCGTATTAAAAGGCGTATAGAATAGAAGCTACTGCATCAAACTGGGGTTGACTAGGGTTGCGTTCTGCATCCACTAGATGGAGCTGTGCTAAAGGGAATGTCAACCCAGTCAATGAGGTAAAGTCCAGCTTCATTTCCGTATGAAAGTGATTCGGTTTGGCTTCTTACTTGGTCCAGCAACCCCACTCATTTTTGCTGGTCATAAACTTTCTTTAGTTTAAAAGAAAGAAGCGTGCGTTGATGCGTAATGTGTTGATCATCTTCTTAGCTTAGGTGTCTATGTGGCGCGGTGGGGGGTTCCAAACTTGCTGCAGTTCACTGTGATTGCCTCCCGATAGGCTTACTCGTATGTCAATCAAGCGATGGGATTAAAGTGATTCGGTTTGGCTTCTTACTTGGTCCAGCAACCCCACTCATTTTGTCGGTCATAAACTTTCTTTAGTTTAAAAGAAAAAAGCGAGTGCGTGCGTTGATGCGTAATGCGTTGATTAGCGTCTTAGCTTTGATGCTGGGCTTGCTGCGGTGAGTGGTTCACTGTGACTGCCTCCCGATAGGCTTACATGTATGTCAATCAAGTGATTCTGTTGTTTTTTTAAATGTCATGCGATCAGTAGTAGCTTAGTTCGGTGATGCCCCTGACTATAGTTGCCGTAATGCTGAAAGCGATGCAAACCTGTAATTTACTAGTCGTACTAATACGTACTGAAACATTTTGGCGGAGCGCTGTGTACAACCACTATGGCTCAACAAATTCATCAACTGATGATGAAGCGTTCTGGATTATAAGGCACACTGTGGTTTTTTTGAGTAAATTTTAAGTTTTTAAGTGCGCCTTATAGTGCGGAAAATACGGTACTCTTGGCCGCCCTCCTGCAAGGGGGTGACTGCCTAGCCTGTGACTACCTAGCCTGTGAGATAATGTATGACCTTGGAGTCTTAACTGAGATCAACTCATATGTGTGTGCAGAGTTTCATAGAGAAATGGAAGCCAGTGAAAGCAAGAGAAGGGTCACAGCAAATGGCATAGATCAAGCTACTTCTCTAATCACATGAAAGAGGCCTATTCTAACAGCAACATTACCACATTTAAAGACATGAAGAATACATAATTTTATGGCTGCATCTGGTTCCCTGACTGGGAATCGAACCCAGGCCGCGGAGGTGAAAGCTCCGCATCCGAACGAGGGAGGTTTTCAGCACATGAATTGCTATAATCTAACAGTACTGTAAGCGACGTGCACGGCACCGGGTTGCAACATCTGTCAGCAGACGGCGGAGCAGGGATGGCTACAGAATTTTCCTGTCTGTGGACCAATTGGATGTAATATGTCTTGTCTCCACCGTGGGATAGTAGGAAACGCAATTTCGATCTCTTTGTATGTCCTGACATGTGAAGAAATTGACAATAAAGCAGACTTTGACTTTGATGTATTCAAGTTAGGTGAGGGTGACAGGCATACAAGTACTTCCTGTGTTCCTTGCGTAAAAACTATCGTAAGAGAATGCCCAGAACACCAACCAAGCCTCTTAACCCGATCACAGTTTACATGTCAAAATATTTGGGTTAGAAACAGGGTAACCCTGGTGTCTTATTTGGGTTTTTGCCCACGTTTAATTGTCTTTAAAACCGGAATACTGCCAATATTTGAGTTCCAATATATTGAATGAATGAATTTTATTTGTTTCAAACATGTAAACTATACATCACTAATCAAATGAAGACAAAAATAAAAAGCAAAAACGAGGTGAAAGTCTTTAAATGATGACTTTGTATAAATACTAGGTATAAACAGAACACAATCTACTGCACAAAATGGGCAGAGTCTACCTGTTTGAAAAGAAGTGGGAAGAAGTACCGTAATTTCCGGTGTATAAGCCGCACCAGCTAAAATTTGGGGATATTTTAGTTTTTTTCTTACATAAGCCGCACCGGACTATAAGCCGCACGTGCACACGAGTTTTTTTTACAAAGAAAGACAGTACACAGAAAGCCTTTTTGAAGTTTGAATAACATGTCTTTCTAAACATTGCCTGTGACGCAGCAGTAGTACCGCAGCAACACGGAAGTGTGCACGCGAGTTATTAACAAAGAAATACTGGACACAGAAAGCTTTTTTAAAGTTTTAATAACATACCTTAACATTTCTTTCCAAACACTGCCTGTGACGCAGCAGTAATACCGCAGGAACACGGAAGTGTGCACGTGAGTTATTAACAAAGAAATACTGGACACAGAAAGCTTTTTTAAAGTTTTAATAACATACCTTAACATTTCTTTCCAAACACTGCCTGTGAAGCGGCGGTAACACAGCAGCAACACGGTAGCACAGCACTAACAGGGCTGGTTAAAGTAATAGTAAAAAAAGAGCTTCATCGTCTTCATCTTCCTCCTGTGCACTGAAACCGTCGAAGTCTTCCTCCTCAATTTCCGATTGGAATAGCGTTAGATATCCTTCGCCACACACTTTCTCAGTATCTCTTTCGTCGTCGCTTTTATCCATTTCTTCTAGCATTTTCCATGATGAGGGTCCACGAAATAAAGAAAAGGGTGCCGCAACACAATGTCATCAACATCGACTGCCTTTAGCTTAAAAGCGGCATCATATGCATTTCTTTTGTCCCTCATAATGACGGTTTGTGTATAAAAGCTTCCTTTCAGTAATGTCCGTCTTGATCGCGTTCTGCGTGATGCGCGAAATGCTGTAAACAAACTAGCACGTCTTCTTCGGCGCATTATCTCTTCTTCGCCTGTCTCGCTCTTGCTTCCTGCTAGAGCGCCCCCTGGAGGCCGGAGGCCGTAAAAATCCATACGTACGCCTCAGGGTTCAAAGTAACCTTCTGAATAAAATGCATTAAAAGTTCACATTCATTACAACTCGTTTTTGGTGAGCAAAATGTCAGAAGAATTAAATTTAAATGCTGATTGATTGGGTTTTAATACAATGCAGATGGTCCAAACAGCGCCACTGCTTTGTGTAATCTCTGAGTCACATGGCAGAGTAAGAGAAAGGGTTTAGAGCACAGGTGTCAAACTCAAGGCCCGGGGGCCAGATACGGCCCGCCACATCATTCTATGTGGCCCACGAAGACAAATTGTGCATCAAATTCGTGTGTCATTACTAGAATTGCAAAATGTCTTCACTTTTAATAATATCTTTTTTTAAAAATATTTGACCAGTTTTTACTCGTCTGATTTGAAAAGGAGTTATTTGTCAGTTTGTTTTGTAGCTTTTACTGTATATAATAGTGTTAAGAGTAAAAGTGATCAAGTCATCACAAAAATCACGAAAAAGATCTTATATAAGCCGCACCTGACTATAAACCGCAGGGTTCAAAATTTTGGAAAAAAGTCACGGTTTATACACCGGAAATTACGGTAAAATTTATTTAATCCCACCCCCTATCCAATTTAAGACAAAAATAAAATTTGTAGTTACCTCTAACAGCGTTGTTACTTTATTGTTGTCTGTGACTTTCCCATGAATAAAAAGGAAGGAGGAAAAAAAGTAAAAAATGCCATTAAATTATGAAATTTCAATGTTGACTGCATAATATTGCTAATATATATTGAATAATAATTTATATTATAAATTTATATTGAATAATATAAATATAAAATAATATACCATATGAACATAATATTGAAATAGATAATTTCAATAATGACTGCATATACATAAATATAGTCATAGACATGGACAAAGCTCAAAATAATTGTTTCAGTTCTTGTCTTTTGCCCCTCCACCTGGAAACCTTGGAAAATATAAACTAAATATTCTGATGTAATTATTTGAATCAGTTGCGAAAGTTATGGAATCACAATGGTTAATGCTTAAAGCAAATTAAACTATACAATACAATTTCTGTATTATTATTATTATTATTATTATTATTATTATTATTATAATTAAATTAAACTCTACAATACAATTTTTGTAATTTTTTTTGTGCTAATTTTTCATATTTTATTTTACCAGAAAACACCTGACCGTCATTTTGTGTTGGACCGCCACCCAGCATATGGCAATATTGTAATCGGTGCAGGATTCTCAGGTACAACTCAGGTGCAATGCATAACATGAAATGAAAATTACAGCAATGGAACAAAGTAGCCTAATTGGTCTTCATAGAATGAAAAAAAGTAATGTGTTTAAAATTGTATTTTGCGTTTAACTGTTTGAATTTCAGGTTCAACTTAAGCCGTTACACATTAACCTACAGCTGTTGTTCATCCTTTGGATTTTTTTTAATGGCATTGTTTCATCAATTATGGACACTGTGGGTTTCGATTACCGTATTTGCCGGTGTATAAGTCGACTCGGTGTATAAGTCGACCCCCTAAAATTCGAGGGAAATTTACGATTTTATGATATATCCTTTGTATAAGTCGAACTCAATTGTTGCATTATATTAAACTTCAAAATTCAATCAGAAATATGCAAAATTTATTGACGAAATGTGTTCAAATTCCGGGAGGCTGTGCGCATGCGCAGTGGCCGGAAATAGCTCCAGCCGAGCGGATCGGCTGTTTATAAGCACCGCGGAGGAGATCGCGGAGCCTCATTCGACTTCCAGCGGCCGGCGAGCTCGCGCACGCCGCCCGGCACCACCGGGAGGCCGGAAATAGCTCCAAGCCGAGCGGATCGGCACTTTATAAGCACCGCGGAGGAGATCGCGGAGCCTCATTCGACTTCCAGCGGCCAGCGCACTCGCGCACGCCGCCTGGCACCACCGGGAGGCCGTGCGCACGCGCCAAGTGGCCGGAAATAGCTCCCGCCGAGCGGATCGGCTCTTTATAAGCACCGGGAGGAGATCGCGGAGCCTCATTCGACTTCCAGCGGCCGGCGAGCTTGCGCACGCCGCCCGGCACATCCGGGAGGCCGTGCGCACGCGCCAAGTGGCCGAAAATAGCTCCCGCCGAGCGGATCGGCTGTTTATAAGCACCGCGGAGGAGATCGCGGAGCCTCATTCGACTTCCAGCGGCCGCCGAGCTCGCGCACGCCGCCCGGCACATCCGGGAGGCCGTGCGCACGCGCCAAGTGGCCGAAAATAGCTCCCGCCGAGCGGATCGGCACTTTATAGGCACCGCGGATGAAATCGCGGAGCCTCATTCGACTTCCAGCGGGCCGCGCACTCGCGCACGCCGCCCGGTTCAAATTTTCTAAGTGCCAACGCACAATGAGATGCATGAGAAACGGCCTTGGTTACCATCACTTTTGAAGCGATGAATACGAAGTTAAATTTTATGACTCGGTGTATAAGTCGAGGTCGATTTTTTTCGGTCGATTTTGGATCGAAAAAGGTCGACCAATACACCGGCAAATACGGTATACAGGATTGTGTTGCGTTCACATTCTACTGCTTTATTGGTGACAACTGCTAATATATTTTAAGGGTAGAGCAATCTGTCAATTACATGGGTGTGTTGTCTCATGTCACGAAGAGGAAGTGGTCAATTAGGAAGTGGAAATTAATGGCTCTTGAATTAAATCAGCATTTGACCATCAAGTTGGACCACACTTTCTGAGAACCACCCATAAATCATTTTGATCTGGTTTTGAACAAGTTTATTTTGGGATTGTTACACTCCTGGACCATCTGTCTGAAAACCAAACCAAGTCAAATTTAAAAGAAATAAGTGAAAATATCTCAAAGTCATGATAAAGTACATTTAATAATCATCTCTGATTATTTCTTAATTTTAGGAATAATGTTAATGACATCAGCCTATTGATTGATTAAGCATCGGCTCCCTAAAATGTCTGCATGAGAAAGAAAGAAAAGAAACAATCCATTTTGTGAAAATGAATGGGTGGCTGGCTGTATATTCTAAAGCTGCAGTGGAGCTGAAAAATAACAACACTGAATTCACATGCCTGACCATGAATCGTGATTATTTGTGCAAGCCACTCTGCCTCTTCCTCAAGCCAAAAACATGATTAGTGACTTGTTGACACAAGCTCATCATCATTGAGAAGTAGTAAACAAATCGACTGGTCTGTACAACTCCATGTTTCCAATTAATGGCATGTGGATCAAATAACAAGCCTGTTTGCTGGGTTCGCCTGCAAAGTGAAAACTCATTTAAAACATTCATTACAGATTTTATTACGGGGTATACAGAAAGTCGTGGGAGAAGTTGCTGGGGACATTGGTGAAATGCCATTCAAAACAGCATTGCAGTTTTTGCACAATACTATCCATTTTTGGACAATCTAAAACCATCCAAAAAGAAGATTTTTCCTTCTCTTTAAATGAGGTAACCAAAATATGACGTAAACTGTAATGCAATGTCATACTGTACCACTGTCAACAATGACTTTTGTCTTTTTGGTACAGCACTTGCTGAGGGATTATATTTGACTTTATAAATGTATTAAATAGTGTACTCTGATCTATTTTGTTCATTCCAGTGTATTTTCTTCTCCAGGTCATGGCTTCAAGTTTGGGCCTGTCATTGGCAAGCTGCTGTGCGAGCTAATCCTGGGAGAAGTGCCCTCCTATGATCTTGCATGTTTCCGAATCAGCCGCTTTCAGACCAACATCAAATCATCTTTATAGAAATGTCAACAGATTATCAGTATCTTGTAATTTGAAGATTTATATGTGATATTGATAATATTGACACTTTTTATTGAAGAGTGTCAAATTGATGAACAAAAGCATAAAACAAGCTTTGGCCTATATAGTAGTTTTAATAATTTATTTTGCCTTATTATAAGGGAGGGGAAAAGCCGAAAGAAGCCACCATAAGGTATAATCAATATATAGATTTTGACCAAAAATCAACATAGCCTTTACAGCTACAAATCCTAAAAATGTAAAGGCACACATGTAATTCAACAATTATTTATATAGCACTTTCAAGTACAGGCATTATTAAATGTATTGCTAAAAAGGATGGGCTATTAGAAGCAAAACAGTCAGCAAAATCCAGACTGGTTCCGGAGCCCAATTTGTGTTTCTATACGTAGTTGGCATATCCTGACCTTGTTTGTCACATTTCCTGGAGCCAGATTCTGCAGATGAAGACCAGAGGGCCAGTGTACTATCTTAGTCCACCCCTCTGGGTGCTGAGCCCATGGCAAAGAGGACCCGCGTCTCCATCTTGGGTCAAGCTTCGCCTCGTACAACACATAATTTTCAAAACAAAACTATTGAAGTACTACTCATATGCACATTTTTCACAGGTAGAATTGGATCTAAGTAGATTCCTTCTTAAAAATAACAGGAAGTACTTCTTACATTAATAAAACCAAATTTTCAATAATGACCTCTGGCAAAATAGAAATTACTGTATCTAATCTGTCACGATTGACAATAAAAAATACCAAGTAGCACTCACTTGTACTCTCTCTTTCATGTAACGTCAGAGGTCCAACTTGGTGTCGTGGAGCCATGCCAGCATCTCTGGTCCCAGGTCAAGTCAAGTCAAGTCAAGTTTATTTGTATAGCCCTAAATCACAAAGAGTCTCAAAGGGCTTCACATAGCCAAAAATTGACAATTATTCTCAAAGCATCCCCTGATCTTAAGCTCCCAAAAGGGCAAGGAAAAACTCAAAAAAACCCTACCAGGGGAAAATGAGAAACCTTGAGAAGGGACCACAGATGGAAGGATCCCCCTTTCAGGATCACCAGGTTGTAATGGATGCAGAGAGGGCACAAGTAATACATAATATGAAAATCAATAAAAAAAATGGATGTCGGAGGTGCCCTCGATTGTCCTGGCAGTGTCTTCAAGGAGGTTGAGCTGCAGTTTCCCCATCTTGAATTGGTCCCCGAGAATCCAGCTAACCGCTATCAGCTTTTGCGCCACCTAACCCCCTCCCCAGCCAGGTGATCAGGAAGCCAGAGTAAGCCCCGGGTGGACGGTAAATAACAGCAAGATAAAATGACGGTAAAGCGGTGGATCGTACAATGAGAACTTCAAATGTTTTAAATACGTTAATTGAACGAGGCCTAAATCTAAGCTGAGAATTTGAGATGAGGGCGACACCCCCACCCTTTTTTCGAGGATGCGGCACATGCAAGCTCACAAAATTTGGAGGCGAGGCCTCGTTAAGCGGCAGCAGTTCATTAGGTTTTAACCAGCTCTCGCAAAGACCAAAAACGTTTAGATTATGTTCCGTGATAAGCTCATTAACGAGAACTGCTTTCGTATGAAGCGATCTAATATTCATAAAACCGAGTTTAAGTGTAATCGGTTGATCAGGGTGCGTATCTATCGAAGGATTTTTAAACGGGATGCGAGTAAGATTGTGTTCTCTAGGCCTGACATCACCTCTCAAAAGTTTATTAGCGCGGTGGGACGAAACGACCGTGGAAACTTGATGGTGAATATTTGTTACACATGTGAAGTTATCTAAAACAGGTCAAAGAGGCCGGCCTCCGAGGGTGGTCTATATAGGGGGCAGGTGTTGATGATGTGGTCGGCTGTCTGCTCGGGGTCACCGCACTCGCATGCCGCACTGCCCGCCAGTCCCCACTGCTGCATAGATGTGTTGAAGCGCCCAACACCAGTTCTGAAATGGTTCAGTGTGGTCCACTGCTGGCGAGGTAGTCCATCTCCTCCAATGGCGCCGTCTCCTAGTTCCCAGATGTAACGGTGCATGAGGGAGGGACCAGCTGGCTCCCACTCCTGCTTCCAAGCTGCTGCCAGCCAAGCATCTCTGGAGATGTCCTTAGGGATGGAATTGAGCATCTCTTGTGCTACCATGTTGTAGGGGTGGCGCGCCTTGAGTCTGCTTGATGGAGCTGGAGTTGTGGTACTGTGCAGGATGTGCCAGTTATTTTTTGCCTTCCTGGCTAGAACGAGGGTGGCAGCCTCTCGACGAAGGTTGGCCAGCGCTATTCCCCCAAGGACAGGCAAGAGGGACACAGGGGTGGGCTTCAGGCATCCTGTTATAGTTCGGAGGTTAATTGCCACATCTACTTTTATGGCATGGGTGCTTCTGTTCCAAACTGGGGCACAGTACTCTGGTGCAGAGAAGACCAGCGCTTGAGTTGATATCCGGAAGGTCTTAGCAGAGGCTCCCATCATTGTTTCCGCAAGGCGGTGGATCAGTGCAACCCTGGATGTCACCTTTGCCTTCAGTTCTTCAAGGTGTTGTTTGAAGGATAGGGTCCGATCCAGACGCACGCCAAGGTACTTCGGGGCTTGTTGAACCTCTAGGCGTTTGCCCTAAATGCTCACTATAAGTTCTCTCCTTGCTTCCCTGGTGCTGAGATGATATGACGCAGCAACAGTCTTTCCAACGCTGAGCTGGAGACCCCACTTTCGAAGGTATGCTACCATGGTGCACACGTCTTCATTCAGACCGTCTTCCGTCGCCTTCCATGTTGGTCGGCTCAGCATGATGGCAAGGTCGTCTGCATAGCCATACTTTCTGGATGCTGTGTCCGGTAGGTCGTATATATAGATGTTAAATAGCATTGGTGAGAGAACTGACCCTTGCGGTACCCCGCTCCTCAGACTTCGGAGCCTACTGCACTGCCCACTGCTGGTTTGGAGAGTAAAGCTGCGGTTGGAAAGCGTCTCCATGATGAACTGCACCATGTGCCGGTCCAGTATCATCCTCAGCAGCTTAAGGTGGAGTCCCCGGTGCCACACGGTGTCATATGCAGCAGTTAGGTCCAGGTATACCACTCCAGCTTTCTCCTTATCCTGGAAGCTGTTCTCGATGTCTTGGGAGTATAGGGTAACCTGGTCTGCTGTTGACCTTCCTTGACGGAAACCAGCTTGTTCCCGTGGGACCTGTGAGTCCACCACTGGCTCTATGCGGCTGTATATCATTCTTTCCAAGATCTTAAATGGGACACTCAGTGAGATGGGCCTGTATGACTTGGGGTCCTCCGCATCTTTATTTGGCTTCAGCAGAGCTATCACAGAGGCCCTGCGCCAGATCTTCGGGAGCTTTAACCTCCGGTAGCATGATGTGAAGAAAGCACGAAGCCATGTAGATGTTGTTGGGCCCTGGTGGATGACGAACTCCGGGTGGATGTTGTCACAGCCCGGGGATTTGCCCGGCTTGGGCTTGCTTATGGCCTCACTGAGTTCCTCTGCTGTAAAGGCTCCCGAGAGACTGGAATCGACGTTGGCCGCTCTTGAGATACAAGACACCTCACGCGATATCAGTCGTGCAAAGTCTTTGTCTGCATCCGGGAAGCGGCCATTCTTCAGGAGTTGGGAGGCGATTGCATCTGCAGTGGCTGGGCATCTGTGGGCTGATGTATTTCTGCCTGAAAGTTGGTTGTGGTCTGAAGGAATGGGAGACAACATCGTGAAATGGAGAGTGTGGAGAGTTTTAAAATAGCTTATAATAAATTGTAGACCTTTACAAGATAAGATCAAATAGGTGGGAGTGTATTAAATGTAAAAAATTGGAACAATAACATACAGACTAGAAACGAATCAGGAACAGGTGGATAACATATGCAATCATTTCCATATCTTTCTGTCCTGTCACACCAACCATCTGCATGTCCTGCAACATCTTCAACTCTGCCACACTCTCCATTATTTTGGCCAGTAGAGATTTCCAAGCCTCGCTTCTAACATTCGACCCCATTCCTTCACTAGTGAAGGAATGGGGTCAAAATACAAAAAGTCCTGCCTAGCGACAAAAACAGATATGCTCAAACCTCATTGAATAAAGGACATAAGCAGACAAGTATATTCACATATTAAATAAATAAAAGAAACATTTTAAGCATATAATTATACCTACACACCAAATCAATAAAGAAGACATAACTAGACATTTTTGATAAGTGGTAATGAGAAAGGTTTTTATAACTTTATGATCTGATATATATTTTGTGAGCACTTTGAAATAACAAATGTTTTTTGATATATTGCCTGAATAGCTTAATGACCCTTAAGGAACTGTTTAATGCATGCCTGATGATTTTCTAAATCACGGACACTGCCAACGTCGTCTAAAAATGTTCAGTACTTGATTGTATCTTATATGTTGACTAATGCTAGACGCCAGTTTTTGATTACTACTGAACGTTCTGGACAGAGGGAAATATTTTGCCTAACAAAGAAAAGATATGGTTGAAAGCATGATTAAACTAAGAATATGATGACGTAAGCAAGTACATGGAGATCAAAAGAACAAACAAACAAAAACATGGTAAGTGGTGAGTACAAACTTTGCATAGTCAGGGAACATTAATAAATACGTAGATGATGTCACAGCCAAAAGCTTACATAATTCCGTACAAAATGACAAAATTGAAAGAATGATGACTGGATGAGGTGGAACAGTGTATGTGCAAGAATGGAGGAGAATGTTTACAGGAAGCTCACTTGGAGATAAAACCAGCAGGTGCCAGAGGGAGACAGCCCAGCCAAAGATGATCGTCAAGGCTGAAAGATGGAAAGGAAAAGAGCCCCCACACATCGAATCGCCCATAACCAGCACCCACTCCCATGGAATCAGACTCTCCTGCGAACTTGCCCCGCCCCAAAGACTCATCACCCATCAAACTCGGCCCACACTGGCATGTGCAACTGAATATAAGCTGACCAAAGAACCTTGAACGTTGCCTTTTCTGAATGGAGACTTTCCGCTCTTGAAAGGCCCAGCGCTGTATTCAATTTTGTCATTTTGTACGGAATTATGTGAGCTTTTGGCTGTGACATCATCTACGTATTTATTAATGTTCCCTGACTATGCAAAGTTTGTACTCACCACTTACCATGTTTTTGTTTGTTTGTTCTTTTGATCTCCATGTACTTGCTTACGTCATCATATTCTTAGTTTAATCATGCTTTCAACCATATCTTTTCTTTGTTAGGCAAAATATTTCCCTCTGTCCAGAACGTTCAGTAGTAATCAAAAACTGGCGTCTAGCACTAGTCAACACATAAGATACAATCAAGTACTGAACATTTCTAGACGACTTTGGCAGTGTCCGTGATTTAGAAAATCATCAGGCATGCATTAAAGTTTCTTAAGGGTCATTAAGCTATTCAGGCAATATATCAAAAAACATTTGTTATTTCAAAGTGCCCACAAAATATATATCAGATCATAAAGTTATAAAAACCTTTCTCATTACCACTTATCAAAAATGTCAAGTTATGTCTTCTTTATTGATTTGGTGTGTAGGTATAATTATATGATTAAATAATGTTACAATATAATGTTTCTTTTATTTATTTAATATGTGAATATACTTGTCTGCTTTACTTGCTTTATTCAATGAGGTTTGAGCATATCTGTTTTTGTAGCTAGGCAGGACTTTTGGTATTTCGACCCCATTCCTTCAGGTCTGCCACGCCTTGCGGCTGGAATGGGTGAAGTCGATTGATTCAACGACTTCTGTCCATCTCGCCTTGCGGGTGGCGTCCAGCTTTTCAAGCAGTGCTGCTGCCGTTGCGTCCACCTCTTCTCTGGAGCTGGCTCTCAGGTGTTCACTCAGGAGGCGGCTACACTCCTCATCCCAGCCTGGGATGTAGTTCCTGTTATACCCATGTGGGATGGTCTTCTTTGCCGCATGCAAAAGAACCTGGCAGTAGCCTCATAGGCTGCATCCACATTTGTGGACTCTGGGTCTGGCAGGCCGTACAACAGCAGGGCATCAGTGTTGGAGGCCCATTCGCACAGCACCACTCCGCTAGGTGTTGAGTGGCGAGTTCATGTATCTATTAACTTCTTGCTCAGTGCTTCTTTTGTGTGCGTGCGCGCGCGTGCGTGTGTGTGTGTGTGTGTGTGTGTGTGTGTGTGTGTGTGTGTGTGTGTGTGTGTGAGTGTGTGTGTGTGTGTGTGTGTGTGTGTGAGTGCGTGTGTATGGAGGTGTGTGTGTGTGCGTGTGTGTGTGTGTGTGTGTGTGTGTGTGTGTGTGTGTGTGTGTGTGTGTGTGTGTGTGTGTGTGTGTGCGTGCGCGTGCCTGTGTGTGTTTAGATGCATGTGTTGCAAAAAGTGATACTTTTAGTGTGTTCTTTGCAGATGTATTTCTTGCAGGTGAAGCACACTATGTAGGTTTTCCTGCCCATACTTCTAGGGCAGACCTGACACCTCTTTCTTTTTGAGCAAGGTGGTCTCACTGGCATTGTGGCTGTGGATGGAGTGCTTGAGGCAGGACTGGCTGCTGAGGGGGAAGGTGATGCTGATGTTCTTCTGGTTGCTGTGGATGTGGATGGCATGCATGGTGACCGCTGAAGCTGTCTGACCAAGTCTGCAGCAGCTGGGTCTCGGGGCACCCGTTCCCGTTGCTCAATGTGCGGCTGAACAAGGGAATTCCCGAGCTCCTCAAGAAACATTCTCCGCTTGGTGTTTTGGGTTGAATTCCACCCTTGGTGAATATGGGTCCACAACACAAATGCATTGTATGCAGACACATTGAGGATGTTGTAAAACACAACCATTGGCCATCTCCTGGCCATTCGCTGGCAAGTGTAGGTGGCAGTCAGCTTGTCCAGATTGTCCACTCCTCCTTTGTTTTTGTTGTAGTCCAGGATGATGATGGGCTTTTTGTCTCTTCCTGATGACACAGCAGCATCTTTGTGAAGAGTGGACATCAGTATCACATTCCGTGTTTTTTTTGGACAATATGAAACAACAGTGGTGGTATCTGTGAAAACAAATTTGGAGGAAAGTGGAGCCCTGTCCTTCACCAGCAAAATTTCAGCGGGCAGCTCAGGTTTATTTTTTTCTTACTGTGCCCACCATGGTGAGTTTCCGCCTGAGAAGTTCTTGTCCAAGGTCATAGCTGGTAAAAAAATTGTCACAAGTGATGTTGTGACCCTGCAGTCCAGTAGTCAAATCGAGGACTACACGTTTTCCTTGTTTTTTTTCAGGGATGCCGCTTGCAGATTTGCCTGTGTAAATTTGTAGGTTCCGCGCATAGCTTGTTTTAGCATCACAGGCTGCCCAGATTTTTATGCCATATTTGCCTGGCTTGCTGGGCATGTATTGCCGGAATGGGCATTTTCCTCGGAAAGGGAGAAAACGTTCATCCACTGTCACCTCTGGCCCTGGGTTGAACATCAGTGGAAGGAGTTTCACCCATCTCTCCCAAACATCCCTGATGGGAGCAAGCTTGTCAGATTTTGCTCTGGTGTCTCGATTGTCAAATCTGAGGACTCTTGAGATCATGTGAAAGGTCTGAAGAGATATTGTTGCCCGGACAATATTTCTGCCCGTTAATATATCCCAGAGACTCTCAGTTGCCTCATTGCTGGATCTGTAAACTCCAGCAAGGAGGAGAACACCAATGTAGGCATCCAGGAACGTCTCATCAATGTCTTTCCACGTGTTGCCATAGACTTTCTTCCCTTCAAGGTTTGTCATAGCAATTATGACTTTTTTTAGTGACAATGGCAAAAAAAGATCAAAGCACGTCTTGATGTCACTTACTCTTGTCACAGCAAACCTCGTGACCCCTGGGGTCATTTTGATGATGTTTGCAGCAACTGTCCTTCCATGCACATCAGGAGGAACTGTGCTCCAACGTATGTTGCCATGTTTGGATTGGAATGATTCAGCAAGAGCAGCTTCAGCACCAGTGACCTCCTCTTCAGACTGATCAGTTGTGTCTGTTTCTTCCAATTGGTACTCCACGTCATCTTCACCCTCAGTGGCCTGCTCATCTGCATCACTAAAATCCTGTGTGTCCTCTCCCTCATTTGCAGCAAATATGTGATCCAAAGCTTCATTTACAGTTAATCTTCTCCTCATTGTTGCATCCTGTGAATTGGAGATGGTTTGGGAGGTTTGTGACTCTGCAAGTCACCCCCTCCCCTCTACACTCAAATGGCTTGATATGCCTGGAAACTTTGTTTGTTCAAGGCAAAGAGAAAAGCCCCTAAATGAAGTTCAAGTGGTTGGAGGAAGAGGCTGTTGGTTGATTGTGTGTATATGATTTTTTTTGGGGCATTTTTCATTGTTTTATAATTGAACATTTTAACCGGGTCAAAAATGACCCGAACACCACAAAAGTAATTTTCTTCATCAGAGCACTTTAAAATTTAATAAAACAATATATATATATATATTGTTTAAATGGAAGTCCCTGACAAAGTCAAAAAGTTTCAACGCAAAAAACAAATGTATGAAGTAATTTTATGCATGCTAAAACTCAAAACGGGTCAGTAGTGACCCTAACACAATAAGAAAGTTAAGACTAAGATTTATTTAATCTGTTTGTTCCCAGGCAAAATTGGATGTGATGCAATTCCAAATTTCAGGTGAATAAATAGGGTTAAGGGTTGAGTGAAGGGCCCTCGTTTTAAACTACTTTTTTGAAAAGGAGTGGGAACAAGTAAAACGTATTTAATTTATTTAATGGGAAGTAGTAAGACTTATTAAATTTATTTAATCGACTTTTCTTCCTAGGCAAAATTTGATGTGCTGCAATTCCAAATTTCCAAAGTGAATGAAGGAATGAAATCCTTTAAATTATGATTTTGTATAAATACTAGGCATAAACACAAAATCTACGGCACAAAATGGGCAGACTTTACTTGTTTGAAAATGACTGGTTACAAGACAGACTTTTTTAATTTATTTAATGGGAAGAAGACTTATTTAGTTTAATTGATCTATTTTTGTTCCCTGGCAAAATTCGATTTGCTGCAATTCCAAATTTCCAAAGTGAATGAAGGAATGAAGTCGTTTAAATTATGATTTTGTATAAATACTAGGCATAGACACAAAATCTACGGCACAAAATGGGCAGACTTTACTTGTTTGAAAAGGACTGTTTACAAGACAGACTTTTTTAATTTATTTAATGGGAAGAAGACTTATTTAGTTTAATTGATCTATTTTTGTTCCCTGGCAAAATTCGATTTGCTGCAATTCCAAATTTCCAAAGTGAATGAAGGAATGAAGTCGTTTAAATTATGATTTTGTATAAATACTAGGCATAGACACAAAATCTACGGCACAAAATGGGCAGACTTTACTTGTTTGAAGAGGACTGGTTACAAGACAGACTTTTCTGATTTATTTAATGGGAAGAAGACTTATTTAGTTTATTTAATCTATTTTTGTTCCCTGGCAAAATTGGATTTGCTGAAATTGTATTTTGCCAAATCTTGACTTGAGACCTGATAGGAAGTATTAAACGCTTAGTTAAATCGATACAAGTTGGTAATAAGAGCGAGTAATGTTGGTTGAAGCGATGAATGAAGGTTGAAAGCAATTTAAATTATGACTTTGTATAAATACTAGATATTAACAGAACATCTACTGCGCAAAATGGGCAGAGTTTACTTGTTTGAGAAGGAGTGGCTTATTTAAGACTAAGATTTATTTAATCTGTTTGTTCCCAGGCAAAATTGGATGTGATGCAATTCCAAATTTCACCACATGTTGGTGCCCAATTTTGACTTCATAGGACATATTAAACACTTAGCTTGTTATTATGTTCAAGGTAATCAGATTTGTTTATTATTCTAATGGCCTTTTCAAAACTATTCTGGATTACTACTTTGGACCATCGACGGTGCTGAGGCTGAGAGAGTGAGCAGCACCAGATTCCTGGGGGTGCACATCAGTGAGGACCTCTCCTGGTCCACCAACACCACATCACTGGCGGAGAAAGCTCAGCGCCGCCTGTACTTCCTGCGGAACCTCAGGCGTGCAAGTGCTCCTCCAGCGATCATGACTACATTCTACTGTGGCACCTTGAGAGCGTCCTCTCCAGTTATATCGCTGTTTGGGGTGGTAGCTGCACCGAATACAGCATGAAGGCCCTGCAGCGCAGAGTGAACACGGTTGGTAAGATTATTGGTGCTTCCCTCCCCTCCCTGGAGGACATTTACACCTCCCATCTCACCCGCAAGGCGACCACGATTGTGAGTGATGTGAGTCACCCCGCTCACTCTTTGTTTGATCTTCTGCCCTCTGGGAAGAGGTACAGGAGCCTGCGCTCCCGCACCACCAGACTCACCAACAGGTTCATACTCCATGCTGTTAGGATCCTGAACTCTCTCCCCCCTTCTGCGTAGCGTCCTGTACTTTTGCGCTATATTCTGACTGTCTGCTGTATGCACACTTGCTCCATTTTTGCTCCTCTTATTTATTGTTATGTGTTTATGTATTATTTATTCATCACTCTTATTTATTCATTGTTTGTGCCTTCTTTTTATTTTTTGTGTTGTTTACTTGTATGTATATTGTGTACTATGTCTTTTCACCGTGGGATAGTGGGAACGTAACTTCGACCTCTTTGTGTGTCTTGGCATGTGAAGAAATTGACAATAAAGCAGACTTTGACTTTTGAAATCCTTCGACCAGATCTATTTTATTAGTGATTGTTTTACCATTTTCCATGAAGAAGTCTGAGAAATAGGAGCTAGTCTTTTTGTTTCTAATAATTGAATTTGATATAGTCCATGTACCCTTTATATTGTCTTTGTTGTTTTCTAGCACTCTATTATAATAATCCTTCTTACATTTTCTTAGTATATCAGTTTGTATAAGGAATTTATAAAACATAGAACAAGAGAAAAAGAAATCAAATATAAAATATACAAAAACAAACGTTTTTTTTTACAGGCATTTGATAGTCCCTTTGTGATCCATGGTTTGTCAGTATTTTTTGTTGTATATCTACTTTGTTGAATTGGACAGCTTCTGTCATATATGGTCATAATCGTTTTCAAGAAAGAGTCATACGCGGACTCAATATCCATTGCTTCGTATACGTTTTGCCAATCCTGCCTCAGCAGTTCAGATCTCAATACTTCAAGGGTATCCTCCGTTCTTACTCTCCTCTGTCTTAGTAAGTTTTCCTCCTTAGGCCTTTTATAATCACAGTCATAAATAACAAACACTGGCAGATGGTGATTTATATCATTTATTAGTAGTCCACTTATCATGTTGTCTTCCAAGTTATTATTAAATACGTTATCTATAATTGTAGTTGATTGAAATGTTATTCTGCTGGGTTTTGTAATGGTCGGTTAAAGGACCATACGGTACATTGTAGCAGTGAATTCATCAATGGCTGGTAAATTATTAGGATTTAATAGATCTATGTTGTAATCACCACAAATAAAAGTGACCTTCTGCTCAATGTTTGTAAAGATAGTTTCCATTATTTCCTTAAATGTATCTATACTGAGGCTAGGAGCTCTATAAACACAGCTGACAGTGATATTTTTTTTTTTTCCATGTTTATCTCCATGGTAATACATTCACATATATCCTTAATGGCAGCAGTCATACGGTTGACAATCCTGAAACCTGGTTTTGTTTTCCAGAAAGGTGTGCAATGTCCACTGTGAATTCCGAGATGTAAGTCAGCTGCCGCTGTTGCCTGCAAGAGCATTGCGAAAGTCAAAGCCTCGTGGTCCACAAAAAAGGTGAACCGGCGTGCCTCCAGCAGTGAATGAAAGTGTGGGATGGCGAGGTACACACCAAGTAGCTCCCGGTTAAAGGTGCTATACTTCCGTTCACTGGGACACAACTGCCTTCTGAAACAGGCGAGCGGCTGCCAAGCATTACCCACCCATAGTTTGTAAACCGCACCAACTATGTAGTCTGAGGCGTCCGTGGTAAGTTGGTTGGACAGAGGAGGCGGGATGGGCCAACATGGCAGCCTTAGCCAAGGCAGTCATAGTGTCTGCAAAAGCCTTGTGCCTTTCTGGGTTCCAGTCCACAGGGCCTCAGTGGCCTAGTGGTAGAGTGTCCGCCCTGAGACTGGAAGGTTGTGGGTTCAAACCCTGGCCGGGTCATACCAAAGACTATAAAAATGGGACCCATTGCCTCCCTGCTTGGCACTCAGCATTAAGGGTTGGAATTGGGGGGTTAGATCACCAAATGATTCCCGGGCGCGGCACCGCTGCTGCCCACTGCTCCCTTCGGGGATGGGTTAAATGCAGAGGCAAATTTCACCGCACCCAGTTGTGTGTGTGACAATCATTGGGACTTTAACTTTAACTTTACATGGTTTGGGCAGCCCTGTGGAGAAAACGGTGGTAAAAGTTAACAATGCCAAAGAACTCCTGTAAGGCTTTGACAGTGACTGGGCGCGAGAAAATAGTGATGACCTCTACTTTTGACGGGAGAGGACCGATCCCGTCCTTGGTGACTCTGTGCCCCAGAAAGTCCATGGTGGGAAGGTCAAACTTACACTTGACAGGATTGATGATGAGCACGTGCTCTGTAAGGTGCTCAAACAGAGTGTGAAGGTGCAAAAGGTGCTCTGAAGGCGATGAACTGGCCACCCGGATGTTGTCAAGGTACACAAACACAAAAGGTAGATCCCGTAACACGTAGTCCATGAGCCGCTGGAAAGTTTGGGCAGCAGTTTTGAGCCAAACTGGTTTGCGCAGGAACTCAGACAAACCAAATGATGTGATCACAGCTGTGTTTGGGATGTCGAGAGGGTGTGCGGGAACCTGAAGGAAACCGTTTTCGAAAAAATGACCTTGCCAGCCAGGTGTGCTGAAAAATTCTGGATATGGAGCACCGCGTAGCGGTCAGTCGTTGTCACGTCGTTGACCCGTCGGTAGTCCCCGCAAGGACTTCAGCCCCCTCCTGGTTTGTGGACGAGGTGCAGGGGGGAGGCCCAAGGACGGTTGGAGCGTCGAACAATCCCCAGGCGCTCCCTGGACTTGAACTCCGTCTTGGCTACGGCAAGCTTGTTGGGCTCGAGGCAACGAGCGCGGGCGTATATGGGTGGGCCAGTGGAGTCAATGTTGTGCTCGACACCGTGCTTTGCTGTGGAAGAGAAGTTGGGCAGCGACCTTGGCCATCACAAAGTCCCAGCCAAAGCGATGCCCCCAAATACACAGTTCGACACGCCTTGTGCCGTACGTACGGATAGGGCTTTCATTGGCAGCTTCCATGGGGGGGGGGGGGGGGGGGGGGGGGGCTATGGGTGTCCGCCACCACGTCCTCCTGTGAAGCAGAGGAAACGTCGGCCGGAGACGGAGTCTTTGATGCAGAGCAGCCTGCCGGCATGGCCGACGCTCATGGCCACTAGTGAGCGCCAGCCTTGATGTTTCCCACACCACCGAAGCTGCATAGAGAGGGGCATCGTTTTGCCTTGGAGCCAAACTTGGCATGGTAAAAGCACACACCCGAAGACTTTTGACGAGGCAGAGCTGCTGCTGCGACGAGCGTGTGACCATCCAGTACATCAGATCCAAGACCAGTAGAGAGGAGGGCAGCTGTGCAGGGCTGCTGACTAGCCTAGACACACTTGACAGCCTCAGCTGAAACATCTCTGCAATCTGTGCTGGCAGTGTTGGCCAAAGCAGCTCTCACATGAGCAGGCAGTTGGCGCAGGAAAGGGTAGAGGTAAAGGAAATCTGGCTTGTGGTCACCCAGCAGATCGAGCATCCAGCCCATTAGTACTGAGGGCTTGCTGTCACCGAGCCCCTGAAAAGAGAAAAGCCTACAGGCCCTCTGAGTGCCAGACAGGTCAAACGTCTTTAGTAAGTATTCCTTCAGAGATTCATACCGGTTCGGAGGCAGGTTCGAGTGTGGCCTGAGGGTGCCTCCGATGCACTTCGTGACTGCTTCGACACCACTGACTGGGACTTGTTTAAGCAGGCAGCCACCTACAACGATTGGACGGACATAGAGGAATATACTGACTCTGTTACCTCTTACATCACGAAGTGCATCGATGATGTGACTTGCTCGAAATCCGTCGTCACTCGCGCGAACTGGAAGCCGTGGCTGACGGGGGCTGTCCTCAGACTGTTGAGGGCCAGGGACAAGGCTTTCAGAGCAGGGGATGAGGCTGGCTTGAGGACAGCGAGGGCCGACCTGTCCCGAGGCATCAAAGAAGCGAAGAAGGCGTTCTCGTGCAGGGTCTCCACCCATTTCAAGGACAGCAAGGACGCACGTAGCCTTTGGCGGGGCATTCAGACCATCACAGACTACAAGCCCGCGCCGAGGAGCTGTGAGGGCGACGTCCGCCTGCTGAACGATCTGAACCGCTTCTTTGCTCGCTTCGACGCCCAGAACAGCACTTGCCCGCTGAAGACCACTCCCCCCCCACACGAGCAGCCCCTGCGCCTCTCTGCCGACGGTGTGAGGAGGGCGCTTGCCGCTATTGACACCCGTAAGGCGGCGGGCCCTGACAACATCCCGGGTCGAGCGCTGAAGGACTGCGCTGGGGAGTTGTCGGGTGTCTTCACAGACATCTTTAACGTTTCCCTGCAGCAGGCCATCGTCCCCTCGTGTTTCAAGGCTGCCACCATCGTTCCTGTGCCGAAGAAACCTGCACCGTCCTGCTTCAATGACTACCGCCCTGTGGCACTGACGCCCATCATCATGAAGTGCTTTGAGCGGCTGGTCTTGGAGCACATCAAGTCCGTTCTCCCCCCCACCATTGACCCTTTCCAGTTTGCGTACCGTGCCAAGCGGTCCTCTGAGGATGCCATCTGCTCTGCCCTCCACTCGGCCCTCACCCACCTGGAGAGAAAGGACTCATATGTGAGGTTGCTGTTTGTGGACTTCAGCTCTGCCTTCAACACCATTGTGCCGCAGCGACTCATCTCCAAACTCGACGAGCTGGGCCTCAGTACCTCCCTCTGCAACTGGATACTGGACTTCCTCTGTCAGAGGCCTCAGGTGGTGCGTGTTGGCGACAAAATCTCCGCCAGCATCACGCTGAGCACGGGGGCCCCCCAGGGCTGCGTGCTCAGTCCATTGCTCTTCACCCTGCTGACGCATGACTGCACTGCGACCTACAGTGACAACCGCATAGTGAAGTTTGCTGACGACACGACTCTGGTGGGTCTCATCACGAAGGGCGACGAGACTCGGTACAGGTCGGAAGTTGACCTTCTGACCACGTGGTGCAGGGACAACAACCTCCTGCTGAACGTCAGTAAGACCAAGGAAATCATTGTGGACTTCCGGAAGGGTCACACAACACACCTGCCGCTGATCATCGACGGTGCTGTGGTGGAGAGGGTGAGCTGCACCAAGTTCCTGGGGGTGCACATCAGTGAGGACCTCTCCTGGTCCGCGAACACCTCGTCACTGGCAAAGAAAGCTCAGCGCCGCCTGTATTTCCTGCGGAAGCTCAGGCGTGCATGTGCTCCTCAGGCAGTCCTGTCTACATTCTACCGTGGCACCATTGAGAGCGTCCTCACCAGTTGCATCGCTGTCTGGGGTGGTAACTGCACTGAACAGAACTTGAAGGCCCTGCAGCGCATAGTGAATACGGCTGGTAAGATTATTGGTGCTTCGCTTCCCTCCCTGAAGGACATTTACACCTCCCATCTCGCCCGCAAGGCAACCTCGATTGCCAGTGATGTGAGTCACCACCTCGATTGCCAGTGATGTGAGTCACCCGGCTCACTCTTTGTTTGACCTTCTGCCCTCTGGGAAGAGGTACAGGAGCCTGCGCTCCCGCACCACCAGACTCGCCAACAGCTTCTTTCTCCAGGCTGTTAGGGCCCTGAACTCGCTACCCCCTTCTGCGTAGCGTGCGGCACTGTTGCGCTATTTTCGGGAATGTCTGCTGTACGCGTTTTTACGCTCCTCTTAATTAATTATTTATTTATTTATTGTTGTGTTATTTTTCATTATTTATTCAGCACGCTTTTGTTATACTTGTTTACTGTTTGTCTGTTGTGAGCCATGTCTTGTCACCGTGGGATAGGGGGGAACGAAATTTCGGTTTCTTTGTGTGTCTTTGGCATGTGGAGAAATTGACAATAAAGCTGACTTTGACTTTGATACTTTCTTGTCAGAGGAGGATGTTCAACAAAGCTCACTACCCTCAAAGCTGTAGAACGTCCGAGGGCAGATACCATGTAGTACTTTAAAGGCGTAGCAAACGAGCCGATAACTTCTCACATTCAGACTCTGTGAGCCATGTTTATTAACTGACCAAAGCACATCCCATGCGCATGACAGAAAAAGCGGTCACCGGGACTCTTAAAGGAACCACAACTCTAAATTTAATCAGAACCTCTTAACATATAACAGAACACACATATGGTAAAGTGAATTATGCCGGCCTTGGAGAAGGCACCACACAATCTTAAAAACACGGCACGTCCGGAATCCAAACCCACATATGAGTGGGGAATTCAGTTGGAATCTGTGAGAATGTCTATTATGCTGGTGAAAATACAAATATTTTGCTGTGGAAATATTGAAAATGTGTCCCTAGTTAAATTGAAAGATCATCACATCTAGAAGTTTGGAATGTAAATCAGCTTCTTTCGTTCAGAATGTCAAAACTGTTAATGTTTTCTTTTCCCAAGCATTTATATCGTCAGTGTCATTCATGGTTTTTGACTATAGCTCTTCTTAGTAAATGTTCTTAATGGGTGATGATCATCATATAGAGCAGGGGTGCTCACACATTTTCAGCTAGTCAACCTTCTCCAGGTAGGTATTCACGGAATAACCATCTTTGAAGAGATCTGGCTCGAACAGAACAGGCAATCTTTGTTGTCACATCCAAGATCTCTTTCAATTAGAGCATTTTAGTGCTAAAACGTTTGTTGGTGGATTATGCAATGGTAGTTCAAGAAATCTGCAAAAGCATCATCCTGCCTGCATTTGGCAATACGCGGCCAACCATTGCGGGTGCTCCATCAATCGTAATAGACGGCAATTTGTATGCTGGGAGTTTTCTCAATAAAAAAATAAATGACTGAAATTTGTCTTCTCGCTTTTTTTCTTTCATGGGAAGTATTGTCCACTCCTCTTGCAGTGAGGTCACTAAACACTATATGAATGAAAATGCACATCTGTGCTGTGTCACGCTCGTCAGTAGATTCGTCCAATTGCAGTGAAAAACACAATCACTGTTAACCTTCTAAATTTGCTGAATTACATACTCAGCTATGGCTTCACAGCGCTGTGTAAACTGTATGTCTTGGCAGCTGCAGAGAAGAAGGGGTTAGGGCCGAACCCCTTCTCCCACCCAGCCATTTTGTTCAAAATATGTACATTTGACTGATTTTGTCAATCATGATTAAGGTCAGTTAGTCATTGTGATCCATTTTAGGAGAGACTCTACGTCAAGAATGGATACGTTTCTGCTCGGTAGGCTTAAATGTTTCAGTGAGATGAGTAAACAATGGAAATAATAATGGTGGCCACTCGAAACATTGATATTTGGGTCCGATTTTGACAATTTCAGTTGGGGTGTACTCACTTTTGTTGCTAGCATTAAACACATTCATTGTTGTATATCGAGTTACTTAGAAGTAACAATAAATATACTTTGCTATCCAAGCTTTACAGTGACTACTTAACGTTGGATCAAAGTGTAATTTCTTCAGTGTTGTCCCATGACAAGATGTGAAGACAAAATGAACTTAGTACAACTATTACGAGATAGTTACGGCGAGCAATGCGTCGAGTTTCGCTTCCTGGAAAAACTGACGAGGAAACGCGGCGGAGATCACGGAGCGTTATTAAACTTCCAGCGGGCCGCTAGCCCAACAAATGCGGCTTTGCTGACCGTGGAGCGCGATCTGGTACCTCGCACGGGACGCATCTCCCCCCCGCGAAGAGTTCCAGGGGCTCGGGGAGACTTTTCATCGCTGCCGCTGCAGCTGTAGCGGGGAATTACCTCCCTCTGGCAGACACGCCAAGTCAATACACCGTCAGCCGCCTCTTCTCCGTTCCGATGGCACTTTGTGCCTTTTCCACGCGCTCCTGGGACTACCGGGAGGCCGCGCACACGCGTGAGGTGGCCCAAAAAAGCACCAGGAGAGCGGATGTACACTTTTTAGCGGTCCGATGGCACTTGAAATCCTAACCATAGCTTTAAACGCATGTTTAGAACCCTAACCCTAGTTTTGAATCCTACTTTGAAACCCTAACTCTAGTATGAAACCCTACTTTGAAACCCTAACCCTATATTTAAACCAGTGGTGTCAAACTCTTTTATTTCGCAGGCCGCATTGTAGTCATGGCTTCTTTCGGAGGGTTATTATGACTGTCAATCCAATTAAATGTATGAGCACCTCAAATTATATACAGTAAAATCTCAAAACAAATTAACCAATAACTCGTTTTCAAATCAGACAAGTAAAAACTGGTCAAATATTAAAAACAAAACAAAGATATTATTAAAAGTGAAGACAATTTGCAATTCTACAAATGACACATGGATTTGATGCACAATTTGTCTTTGCGGGCCACATAAAAGGATGTGGCGGGTCAAATCTGGCCCCCGGGCCTTGAGTTTGACAGTGGTGACTTAAATCATTACTCGTTGAAAATAAAATACAAAACCAATCATACAATCACTTATTACCCACAGCAAAAATCAAAAATCCATAAACGAGGTACACCTCTCCGCCCCATTGTAGACAGCATAGGATCATACAACCTTTCAAAATCACTCACAGAAGTAATAAAACCATTACTGGGACTCAGATGATCATTGCAAAAAGTCAAAACACCCCACCACAGAACTCACCCACATAAAAGTACAAAAACATGAAATGTTCATGTCAAATGAGGTTGTTTCACTCTTCACAAAAACACCCACACAGGCCACCATACACATAGTGCATGACAGATTATTAGCAGACAGGACACTCAAAAAGTGCACAAATCTAACAGTGTACTGTTAGATTACCTGTAGGATATCATTCAAACAGTACAGGACATCCTTCAGCTACTCCATCTCATTGCCACTTCCACATACTTCCAATTCAGAAACACAATTTACAGAAAGAAAGAAGGATTCCCCATGGGAGACCCACAGTCTGCCACCATGTGCAGTTTTTTCATGGAGGACCTGCAACAGAAAGAACTCAACAGCCCTGGATGAATACAGACCCACATTATGGGAACACTACGTAGACGGCAATCTGGAAAAAGTGGAAACAGGACATACACAACACCTCACATACCATCTCAGCAACATAGACACCACTGGCAGCATAAAATTCACTCACCAAGAGGAAACGCATCAATCCATAGCCTTTCCGGACATAAACATACACCACACAGACAACAGAGATATAAAAATAAAAGTACACAGAAAACCCACACACACCGACCAATACCTGGCCTGGACATCTTAACACCCCACTATCCACAAACTGTCAGTATTCAGAGCATTACACGAACGCACAACAATAATCACGGACCAGGATGACAGAACACAGGAAGAAAAACACATACAACACGCACTTAAAAGGTGTCAGTATCCACAGTGGCAATAACTAAAAGTGAAGGACAGGTCAAAAACAACACAACACAGGGAGAAAGAAAAAACAAACAAATACCATAGAACACAGAGGAATGGCGACGTTTCCGTACGTGAGGGGTTACGGAACGCATCCATAGAGCCTTGATAAAACACAACATAAACACCCCAGTCAAACCACACACAACACTCCGTCAGATACTGGTTCATCCAAAGGACAAAATACACACGCAAAATAAATGCAACTCCATATACAAGATCCCATGCAAATTATGCAATAAATCGTACATCGGGGAAACCGGGAGGAACTTTACTACGAGAAAAAACAAACACAAGAAGGAGTGTGAGAAGGAGACAGCAACAAGACAAATGAGGGGGAAAAAAAAGAACAAGCATAACAGGAACACTACAAGTCAGCCATCACCGACCATTGCAAAAAAGAAAATCAAATAATGGCCTGGGAGAAGGCCAGACTCATCCGTACCGAAAAAAACAAACATCAGAGTTGGATCAGGGAGGCCATTGAGATCCGCAAGCGGGGCCTGAGGACCATCAACACGGACGAGGCAGCTTTCATGCTCTCTACCACCTGGAGCAGCATTCTGGAAGGGTGAACGGACAGGAGAGGGCGTGACTCACCTGTCAAATCTGACAGGTGATTCACACCTTCATCAGCTGATAAAAACACCTACACCAGTGACACTCTGATGAAGGCGAAAATACACGTCGAAACATGTAAGGTAAGTAAAACTACCTAAATGATTTTTCTGTGATAAAAGAACCCGTCAACTAATTTATAAGTGAAGACAAAATGAATTTAGTACAACTGTGGTAAGGTACTTCAGTTTTTATATTTTGTCATATGTTTTCATTTATGTGCTAATTATAACTTTATAATTTGTCTTTCACAATTCATTTCCAAAAGGTAGGTAATATGAGTGTTCTTTGATAACAAGATATGTGTTTGTATATATGTTGCAAAATATTAAGTTTCCATCCATCCATCCATCCATCCATCCATCCATCCATCCATCCATCCATCCATCCATCCATCCATCCATCCATCCATCCATCCTCTTCCGCTTATCTGGGGTCGGGTCACGGGGGCAGCAGCTTTAGGAGGGACTCCCAGACTTCCCTCTCCCCAGCCACTTCGTCCAGGGGATCCCAAGGCGTTCCCAGGCAAGCTGAGACATAGTTTCTCCAGCGCGTCCTGGGGAGTCCACGGGGTCCCCTGCCGGTGGGACATGCCTCATCTCCCCAACGAGGCATCCAGGAGGCATCCTGATGAGATGCCCGAGCCACCTCATCTAGCTCCTCTCAACGTGGAGGAGCAGCGGCTCTACTCAGAGTCTCTCCAGGTTGACCGAGCTTTTCACCCTATCTCTAAGGGAAAGCCCGGACACCCTGCGGAGGAAACTCATCTCTGCCGCTTGCGTTCGGGATCTTATTCTTTCGGTCACGACCCATAGCTTGTGACCATAAGTGAGGGCAGGAGCACAGATTGACCGGTAAATTGAGTGCTTTGCCTTTTGGTTCAGCTCTCTCTTCACCACGACGGACCGGTACATTACAGCCGACAGCCGACTCCACCGATCCGCCTGTCGATCTCACGCTCCATCCTGCCCTCGCTCGTGAACAAGACCCCAAGATACTTGATTCCTCCACTTGGGGCAGGATCTCTTTCCGGATCCGGAGAGGGCATTCCACCCTTCTCCGACTGAGGACTATGGACTAAGATTTGGAGGTGCTGAACCTCATCCCGACCACTTCACACTCGGCTGTGAACTGCTCCAGTGAGAGCTGGAGATCACAACTTGAAAAAGCCAACAGCACCACGTCTGCAAAACTGCTCCTCCTGAATCCGTGATTCGACTGACCCTCCTCTCCAGCACCCCTGAATAGACCTTACCAGGGAGGCTGAGGAGTATTTTCTCTGTAGTTGGTCCACCCTTTGGTCCTCCTTCTCAAAGAGGGGAAGCACCACCCCAGTCTGCCAATCCAGATGCACCGTCCCCGATGTCCACGTAATGCTGTAGAGGTGTGTCCACCATGACAGCCCCAAAACATCCAGAGCCTTTAAAAACTCCGGACGGATCTCATCCACCCCTGGGGCCTTGCCCCGAACTGTTTTTTAACTACCTCAGTGGCTTCGAGACCAGAGATTGGTGAGTTCACCTGAGAGTCTCCAGGCCCTGCTTCCACAATGGTAGGGTTGTTGGTGGATTGAGGAGGTCTTCAAAGTATTCTCTCCTCTGACTCACGACCTTCCAAGTTGATGTCAGCAGCAAGCCATCTCCACTGTAAACTGCTTCCCCCTCCTGGGACGCCGGATGGTGGACAAGAACATCCTCGAAGCCATCCAGAAGTCATTCTCCATGGCCTGGCCAAACTCCTCCCATGCCTCAGCAACTGCCAAAGCCGCGTTC
Source organism: Syngnathus floridae (assembly GCF_059516105.1). Classification (NCBI taxonomy): domain Eukaryota; kingdom Metazoa; phylum Chordata; class Actinopteri; order Syngnathiformes; family Syngnathidae; genus Syngnathus; species Syngnathus floridae. The sequence goes on along the minus strand of NC_142419.1, from coordinate 505,180 downwards.
TGCTTGGCAGACCGGTACCTGTCGGCTGCCTCCGGAGTACCACAGGCCAAAACGGCCTGATACGACTCCTTCTTCAGCTTGACGGCATCCCTTACTGCCAAGTTCCACCAGCGGGTTCGGGGATTGTCGCTGCATCAGGCACCGACAACCTTATGGCAACACCTCAGGTCGGCTGCCTCAACAATGGAGGCACGGAACATTCTTCACTCAAATACACCAATGGAGTCATGCGGCTCCTCAATGGGGCATGTGGCTCCCCAATTGTGTCATGTGGACCTCGAACCACGGCTACTTTTCGGTGGTTTTTCATACTTGCCGTTCTCATCCCTGGAGTCAGCTGCGCCAAGAGGGTGCCGTGCCACGAGGGTAGCGCGAGGGCACCGAGAAAAAGCGGCGCCAAGAGAACTCTGCACAAAGAAATTGTCGCAACGACAGGAGGCCAGAAGTGTGCCACGCCATGAGGCCGTCGTGTCGAAAGGGCCTGCGGGCTGTGCTGAGAGGTCACTGCTCCGAGAGACCACTGCGCCTAGAGGGAACCGCTGGAAAGGGCGCCTTCCTGAAAGGGCGCCACGCCAAGATGGCGCATCCCCGAAAGGGCACCGCTCCTTCTCGGCAAAAGCCCTCTCTGCGCAGTGCGCAACCCGCAGCGTGGTGGCGAATGTGCGCAGCGCTCAAAGGACAACACAGTGAGAGGGCGCCGCGATGATAGTGCCCTACGTGGCGGCAAGAGGATTGCCGCGCCAGGGAGGGCGCCACACTGCACCGCGCTGCATCGCCCTGCACCGCGCTGCACCGCGCTGCACCGCGCTGCACCGTGCTATGGTGCTGCACCGCGCTGCGCGACGGTGCACCGCGCTGCGGTGGTGCATCGCACTGCACCGCGCTGCGCCGCGCTGTACCTCGCTGCACCTCGCTGCACCGCACTGCACCGCGCTGCACCGCGCAGCGATGGTGCACCGCGCTGCGGTGGTGCATCGCACTGCACCGCGCTGCGCCGCGCTGCACCTTGCTGCACCTCGCTGCACCTCGCTGCACCGCGCTGCACCTCGCTGCACCGCGCTGCACCCCGCTGCACCGGGCTGCGACGACAGGGCGCTGCACCGAGAGGGCAACGTGTCGAGAGGTCGCGCGCGTGCGCTGTGCAGAAGGGCACTGTTCCGAGAGGGTGCCGCGAGGCGAGAGCAGCAGCTGGAGCTATTTTCGGCCACCTGGCGCGTGCGCATGGTCTCCCGGTGGTGCCGGACGGCGCGCTCATGCGCTGCTCCAAGTCCCGTGGAGGACCATCAGAGCTCCACGACGCCGGCTAGGTAGCCTAATAGTAATCATCCGGGCCTGCTGGAGCATTATTTGGCCACATGGCTCGTGTGCACGGCCTCCCGGTGGTCCCAGTCGCCTCCAAGAAACGTTAGAGAAATGTCAAATGAGCCCACCTTAAGAGAGTTATAGTTACTCCCGCTGTTTGGCCGCTTAAAGTGTCATCAGACGCGGAGCAATGCGAGTGTGCGCCAAATGCGAGAGGTGGTGTAATTTTTTGCCGGGTACGCCAGAAGGAGGTAATTCCCCGCCACAGCTTCACCGGCAGCTTCCGAATGTATCCCCGAGCGCTTGGAAATCCGTGCGGGGGGGAGAAGCGGGCCGTGCAAGGTACCAGATGGAGCTGGACGGTCACTGGCGCCGCTCGTCGTGCGCGCGCGGCCCGCTGGTAGTCAAATAAGGCTCTGCGATCTCATCCGCGGTGCTTATAAAGTGCCGATCCGCTCGGCTGGAGCTATTTTCGGCCACCTGGCGCGTGCGCACGGCCTCCCGGTGGTCCCGGAAGGCGTGCGTGAGTGCGCCGGCCGCCGGAAATCGAATGAGGCTCCGCGATCTCATTCGCGGTGCTTATAAAGTTCCGATCCGCTCGGCTGGAGCTATTTTCGGCCACTTGGCGCGTGCACACAGTTACTCCCGCTGTTTGGCCGCTTAAAGTGTCATCAGACGCGGAGCAATGCGAGTGTGCGCTAAGTGCGTGAGGTGGTGTAATTTTTCACCGTGTCCGCCAGAGGGAAGTAATTCCCCGCCAAAGCTTCAATGGTCACCGGCGCCGCTCGTGGTGCGCGCGGCCCGCTGGAAGTCAAATAAGTCAAAGTCAAAGTCAGCTTTTGTCTATTTCTCCACATGCCAAAGACACACAAGGAAACCGAAATTTCGTTCCCCCCTATCCCACGGTGACAAGACATGGCCCACAACAGACAAACAAGTAAACAAATGTAACAACGGCGTGCTAAATAAATAATGAATAAATAACACAACAAATAAATAAATAAGAGTAGCAAAAAAAGGAGCAAGTGCGCATACAGCAGACATTCCAGAAAATAGCGCAACAGTGCCGCACGCTACGCAGAAGGGGGTAGCGAGTTCAGGGTCCTAACAGCCTGGAGAAAGAAGCTGTTGGCGAGTCTGGTGGTGCGGGAGCGCAGGCTCCTGCACCTCTTCCCAGAGGGCAGAAGATCAAACAAAGAGTGAGCGGGGTGACTCACATCACTCACAATCGTGGTCGCCTTGCGGGTGAGATGGGAGGTGTAAATGTCCTCCAGGGAGGGGAGGGAAGCACCAATAATCTTACCAACCGTGTTCACTCTGCGCTGCAGGGCCTTCATGCTGTATTTGGTGCAGCTACCACCCCAAACAGCGATATAACTGGAGAGGACGCTCTCAATGGTGCCACAGTAGAATGTAGTCATGATCGCTGGAGGAGCACTTGCACGCCTGAGGTTCCGCAGGAAGTACAGGCGGCGCTGAGCTTTCTTTGCCAGTGACGAGGTGTTTGCGGACCAGGAGAGGTCCTCACTGATGTGCACCCCCAGGAACTTGGTGCAGCTCACCCTCTCCACCACAGCACCGTCGATGATCAGTGGCAGGTGTTTTGTGTGACCCTTCCGGAAGTCAACAACTATTTCCTTGGTCTTGTTGACATTCAGCAGGAGGTTGTTGTCCCTGCACCACGTGGTCAGAAGGTCAACTTCCGACCTGTACCGAGTCTCGTCGCCCTTCGTGATGAGACCCACCAGAGTCGTGTCGTCAGCAAACTTTACTATGCGGTTGTCGCTGTAGGTCGCAGTGCAGTCATGCGTCAGCAGGGTGAAGAGCAATGGACTGAGCACGCAGCCCTGGGGGGCCCCCGTGCTCAGCGTGATGCTGGCGGAGATTTTGTCGCCAACACGCACCACCTGAGGCCTCTGACAGAGGAAGTCCAGTAGCCAGTTGCAGAGGGAGGTACTGAGGCCCAGCTCGTCGAGTTTGCAGATGAGTCGCTGCGGCACAATGGTGTTGAAGGCAGAGCTAAAGTCCACAAACAGCAACCTCACATATGAGTCCTTTCTCTCCAGGTGGGTGAGGGCCGAGTGGAGGGCAGAGTAGATGGCATCCTCAGAGGACCGCTTGGCACGGTACGCGAACTGGAAAGGGTCAATGGTGGGGGGGAGAACGGATTTGATGTGCTCCATGACAAGCCGCTCAAAGCACTTCATGATGATGGGCGTCAGTGCCACGGGGCGGTAGTCGTTGAAGCAGGACGGTGCAGGTTTCTTCGGCACAGGAACGATGGTGGCAGCCTTGAAACACGAGGGGACGATGGCCTGCTGCAGGGAAACGTTAAAGATGTCCGTGAAGACACCCGACAGCTCCCCAGCGCAGTCCTTCAGCGCTCGACCCGGGATGTTGTCAGGGCCCGCCGCCTTACCGGTGTCAATAGCGGTGAGCGCCCTCCTCACACCGTCGGCAGAGAGGCGCAGGGGCTGCTCGTGTGGGGGGGGAGTGGTCTTCAGCGGACAAGTGCTGTTCTGGGCGTCCAAGCGAGCAAAGAAGCGGTTCAGATCATTCAGCAGACGGACGTCGCCCTCACAGCTCCTCGGCGCGGGCTTGTAGTCCGCGATGGTCTGAATGCCCCGCCCAAGGCTACGTGCGTCCTTGCTGTCCTTGAAGTGGGTGGAGACCTTGCACGAGAACGCCTTCTTCGCTTCTTTGATGCCTCGGGACAGGTCGGCCCTCACTGTCCTCAAGCCAGCCTCATCCCCCGCTCTGAAAGCCTTGTCCCTGGCCCTCAGCAGTCTGAGGACAGCCCCTGTCAGCCACGGCTTCCAGTTCGCGCGAGTGACGACGGATTTCGAGCAAGTCACATCATCGATGCACTTCGTGATGTAAGAGCTAACAGAGTCAGTATACTCCTCTACGATCATTGTAGGTGGCTGCCTGCTTAAACAAGTCCCAGTCAGTGGTGTCGAAGCAGTCACGAAGTGCATCGGAGGCACCCTCAGGCCACACCCGAACCCGCCTCCGAACCGGCCTGGATGCCTTTACCAATTGTCTGTATGCGGGCAAAAGCAAAACGGTGAGATGGTCAGAAAGCCCAAGATGGGGGAGGGGGTGGCTTTGAAAGCTCCCTTTTGCGCAGAGTAGACCAGGTCTAGGAAGCTGTCTCCACGTGTCGGAAAAGTAACATGCTGGTGAAGCCTCGGGAAAACAGACTTCAGGTTGGCATGATTGAAGTCTCCAGCGAAGATGGTTAAACCGTCAGGGTGCGCTGTCTGCTGTTCACTGACAGCCTTGTACAGTTCACCAACCGCCGCGATCCTGTCGCCTTCAATGTTGGAAGGCGGGATGTATACCGCGACTAGCAGAATCGCGGTAAATTCCCTCGGCACTTGATGATCACAAACTCCGCAAGTGGCGAGCAGTGCTTACATACCACCACAGAGTCCCGGCACCATTCTTCTCGGATGTAGACACATAATCCACCTCCTCGCGACTTTCCCCCTCGTACAATGGCACGGTCCGCCCGATAGCACGCTAGCCACTCCAGATGCACGGCAGAGTCCGGAATGTTGTCAGTCAACCAGGTCTCGGTGAACACGAGCACACAGCAGTTCCGCACCGTCCGGTTCGTAGACCTCAGCAGGCGAACGTAATCCATTTTGTTGTCCAGCGATCGAACATTCGCCAGAAGAATGGAGGGCACCGCCGGGCGCGCTGGGTTGGCCGCCAGCCTGGCCCGGACGCCTCCGCGCTTGCCCCCCTTCTGCCTCCTTGCACACCGTTTCCGACGGCTCCCAACCGGGGGAGGAATAGCGGGCGAGGTCGGCGACATTTCAGGACGTAGCAGTCCGAGCGCCTTTAATGTCGCCGCTTCAAAGTCCAGAACGCCACAAAACCCACTTCTGCCGATGTCGAGCAGAACCTGCCTGCTGTACTTGTAGCACGGTAAAGCACAACGAGACGAACACATAAGACTGTCGGACGAATACTCATTAGACTAACAAATCACCGTACTAACGGAACAGAGAGTGGCCGCTGCGTGTGCACGCGCCGCCATCTTGATCAAGTGATAGGAATATAGCAAATAAGGCTCCGCAATCTCATTCGCGGTGCTTATAAAATGCCGATCCGCTCGGCTGGAGCTATTTTCGGCCACCTGGCACGTGCACACAGCCTCCCGGTGGACCCGGGCGGTGCGCATGAGTGCACCGGCCGCCGGAAGTCGAATAAGGTTCCGCAATCTCATCCACGGTGCTTATGCAGTGCCGATCTGCTCGGCTGGAGCTATTTTCGGCCACCTGCCGCGTGCGCATGGCTTCCCGGTGGTGCCGGGTGGCGTGCGTGTGTGTGCCGGCCGCGGGAAGTCAAATAAGGCTCCGCGATCTCATCCGCGGTGCTTATAAAGTGCCGATCCCCTCGGCTGGAGCTATTTTCGGCCACCTGGCATGTGCGCACGGCCTCCCGGTGGTCCCGGGCGGCGTGCGTGAGTGCACCGGCCGCCGGAAGTCGAATTAGGCTCCGCGATCACATCTGCAGTGCTTATAAAGTGCCGATCCGCTCGGCTGGAGATATTTTCGGCCACCTGTTGCGTGTTCACAGCCTCCCGGTGGTCCCGGGCGGCGTGCGTGGGTGCGCCAGCCGCCGGAAGTCGAATGAGGCTCCGCGATCTCATCCGCGGTGCTAATAAAGTGCCGATCCGCTCGGCTGGAGATATTTTCGGCCACCTGTTGCGTGTTCACGGCCTCCCGGTGGTCCCGGGCGGCGTGCGTGGGTGCGCCAGCCGCCGGAAGTCGAATGAGGCTCTGCGATCTCATCCGCGGTGCTTATAAAGTGCCGATCCGCTCGGCTGGAGCTCTTTTCGGCCACCCGGCGCGTGCACAGGCCTCACGGTGATCCTGGGAGGCATGCGTGAGTGTGCCGGCCGCCGGAAGTTGAATAATGCTCCGCGATCTCATTCACGGTGATTATAAAGTACCTATCCGCTCGGCTGGAGCTTTTTTCGGCCACCCGGCACGTGCACACGGCCTCCCGGTGGTCCCGGGCGGCGTGCGTGAGTGCGCCGTCCGCTTGAAGTCGAATGAGGCTCCGTGATCTCATCCGTAGAGCTTATAAAGTGCTGATCCGCTCGGCTGGAGCTATTTTCGGCCACCTGGCGCGTGCACACAGCCTCCCGGTGGTCCCGGGCGGTGCGCATGAGTGCACCGGCCGCCGGAAGTCGAATAAGGTTCCGCAATCTCATCCACGGTGCTTATAAAGTGCTGATCTGCTCGGCTGGAGCTATTTTCGGCCACCTGGCGCGTGCGCACGGCCACCCGGTTTTCCCTAGTGGCGTGCGTGAGTGCGCCGGCCGCTTGAAGTCAAATGACGCTCCGCGATCTCATCCGCAGTGCCTATACAGTGCCAGTCCGCTCGGCATGAGCTATTTTCGGCCACCTGGCGCGTGCGCACGGCCCCCCGATGGTCCTGGGTTGTGTGCGTGAGTGCGCCGGCCGCCGGAAGTCGAATGAGGCTCCGCGGTCTCATCTGCAGTGCTTATAAAGTGCCCATCCGCTCGGCTGGAGCTATTTTCGGCCACCCGGCGCGAGCGCACATACTCCCGGTGGTCCCGGGCAGCGTGCGTGAGTGCGCCAGTCGGGGGTAGTCGAATAAGGCTCCGTGATCTCATCCACGTTGCTTATACAGTGCCGATCCGCTCGGATGGAGCTCTTTTCGGCCACCTGGCGCGTGCACATAGCCTCCCGTTGGTCCCTGGCGGTGTGCGTGAGTGAACCGGCCGCCAGAAGTCGAATGAGGATCCGCGATCTCATCCACGGTGCTTATAAAGTGCCGATCCGCTCGGCCACCCGGCGCGTGCACAGGCCTCACGGTGATCCTGGGAGGCGTGCGTGAGTCTGCCTGCCGCCGGAAGTCGAATAAGGCTCCGCGATCTCATCCGTGGTGCTTATAAAATGCCGATCCGCTCGGCTGGAGCTATTTTCGGCCACCTGGCGCGTGCGCACGGGCTCCCGGTTGTCCCGGTTGTCCCGATTGGCATGCGTGAGTGCGCCGGGCGCTGGATGTCGAATGAGTGAATGTTGAACGTGATGGCAAACCATTCTACCTGATATGTCAGACCTCAGCGCATTTCGAAGATTCAAATCTTCAGCGCCATGCACTTCAGCTCACTCCATGCTAACATTGATCAGGCGTCAAACCCGCAACATCATGCTTAAGAGGTGGACATGCTAACTGTCAGGTATTTTCTCTGACTGAGTATCTGTATAAAAGAAAAGGATCAGCAGACAAAACAAGTGAGGCAGAATATTGAGGTTTTTCTCGCGAGGAGTGCATTCAGATTTACAGCAATCTGACTACACTAAAAATCTGTTTGCACTCTTCGCTCTTTTTATTTGGAATGCCCTACCCACAATGTGAGACTAGCCCCTAATAGGTGGGGAGAAGGCGTGGGCTTTGTCTCATGAGAGAAGAAACGAGATTCTATGTGAACCAAGAAGTCACAGACAAGATGCCATGAGAAACGAATGCAAGGACAAAATGCTATGTGACCAAGAAGTCACAGACAAGACGCCATGAGAAAAGATGCAAGGACAAAAGCCATGTGCAGACATCAACAAAATAGATTGAGATATCAACAACTTTCTTGGATTCCCAGAGGTGTAGAAGGTCAGGAAGCTCCAGACAGCATCGTTTGACTTGTTGTTGGTGGATGTCTGCAGGGCGAAACAACAAGCATTCTGTGCAATAATCTTATTAATAAGTACTCATTAGAGAACGCATGATAACATATATATACAATTTATCTAACACTAACCAGTGCGCCATTATGTCAACGCATAATAACTAAGTCTGCTGATCAAAACAGCGGTTACTATATGACGTCGCTACGTCGTGGTCACGTGACGCAGACAAGACGTCAATGGGCGGACCTTCGTCCGAAATTAGAATCCGTGGGCAGAGTTAACTTGTTTAAAAGGGAGTGGGCAGAAGAGATATTTAATTTATTTAAATCTATTTTGAGTGCACAGCATTATGCCAATGCATAACAACTGTAAATCTACTAAACAAAACAGCGGTTGCTATATGACATCTGCCACGTTGTGGTCACGTGACAGACGTGACGTCGATGGGCGGAACTTCCGCCGGAATTCAAATCCGCGGGGAGAGTTAACTTGTTTAAAAGGGAGTGGGCAGAAGAATTATTTAATTTATTTAAATCTATTTGGAGTGTGCGCCATTATGTCAATGCATAACAACTGTAAGTCTACTAAACAAAACAGCGGTTGCTGTTTGACGTCTGCCACGTCGTGGTCACGTGACGTGGACGTGACGTCGACGCCTACTTTACATCCCACCGATCACAGGACCCCTCGGCTGCATAACCGCGCCCCCTTCCCAACCAATCGGATTTGCTATACGCGAAAACGACGCCAATGGGCGGAACTTCCGCCAAAATTTAAATCCGTGGGCGCGGCTCGCAACAGGAAGTAGGAAAATGGCGATGTTGACAAAGACACAGCGGATGGTAACATACGACTAACAAGAGAAATATTTTTATTTTCTGCTTGCAACTGGACCGTCCAGAGCGTACACGGTAAGTACAACTCATCGTTTTTAAAAAGAAGTACTTTTGTTCCCCTGAAAAGCGAGTGAGTGTGGCGTTTGGGGGGAACGTCGAATTTCAACGATTCTTTCTGGGCAACGGTTGTAAATGATTGCGTTGATTAAAAAAGAAAACTTGATGTAACTCTACTCGACTTCCGGGTTGTTCTGACAGATCGTCGCTCTTCGGACACAAAGTATGGCAGCGGACCAAGAGGTATGTACGGCTTCGTGCACCAACTGCACCCTTCTCTTAGAGAGGTTGTCTCTGCTAGAGGGACGTGTCCGCCAGTTAGAGCAGAATAGTGCGATAACAGTAGTTGCGGCGGACACAGATGTAGTCAGCCCGCTAGCCCGGTTAGCATTAGCCCCAAGCGGCTTGCTAATCGCGATGAGCCAGGTAAGACGCATAGCCGTCCAAAGTCATCTCGGTCTACTGGCCCTCGCACTTTGGTCATAGGCGACTCCATTACCCGAAACATTACGCTTAAAAATCCAGCCACGGTAATGTGTATTCCTGGGGGCAGAGCACCCGACATAGAAGCTAATCTTAGGGAGCTGACTCGCAATAGGCCTAGTCAACAGCGTAGTTCCACCAATACTAGCTACTCAGACATAGTGATACACGTCGGCTCCAATGATGTTAGGATGAGACAATCAGAGATCACAAAGAAAAACATAGCGAGGACTTGTGATCTTGCCAGAAAGATGAGTCGGCATCGAGTATTTGTCTCTGGCCCCCTGCCTGGGAGAGGCACTGATGAGAGGTTTAGTAGATTAGTCTCCCTTAATCGATGGATGGCTGGTTTCTGTAAAAAGCAGGGACTGTATTTTATAGATAACTGGTCATCCTTCTGGGGCCGCCCCGACCTGCTGAGGAAGGACGGCCTTCACCCTAACCGTGAGGGCGCCTTCACTCTTTCTAGGAATATAGATTACTGTTTGAGCCACTCATGACAGGTCACTCTAGAGCAGGCCAGGGCACAGGTGATTAGACCACCTGTGAGGATGGGTTTGGAGTCTGTTAAGTTAAAGTTAACTAGCGCTAGGCTAGACTTTCAGCATACACATAGCTCCTCGTGTAGACTAGAGCGCGACAGTTTAAATAGTGCTGCAGTACACTTAAACACACTTTCTACTGGGGTAGTAGACAAATCCAATCACTCCGTCCCGACCGGTCTTGCTGATGAAACGGTGCCTGTTTTAGATAACTTCACATGTGTAACAAATATTCATCATCAAATTCCCACGGTCATTTCATCCCACCGCCCTAATAAACTTTTGAGAGGTGATATTAGGCCTAGAGAACACAATTTTACTCGCATCCCGTTTAAAAATCCTTCGATAGATACGCACCCTGATCAATCGATTACACTTAAATTCGGTTTTATGAATATTAGATCACTTCATACGAAAGCTTATCACGGAACATAATCTAAACGTTTTTGGTCTTTGCGAGACCTGGTTAAAACCTAATGAACTGCTGCCACTTAACGAGGCCTCGCCTCCAAATTTTGTGAGCTCGCATGTGGCACGTCCTCGAAAAAAGGGTGGGGGTGTCGCCCTCATCTCAAATTCTGAGCTTAGATTTAGGCCTCGCTCAATTCACGTATTTAAAACATTTGAAGTTCTCATTGTGCGATCCACTGCGTTACCGTCATTCTATCTTGTTGTTATTTACCGCCCACCCGGGGCTTACTCTGGCTTCCTGGATGAATTTTCAGAATTTGTGGCTGATCTAGTGACAAATGCAGATAATATAGTTATCATGGGTGATTTCAACATCCACATGAATTCACCGTCAGAACCACTGACTTCGGCATTTCAAACTTTAATCGATACGTTTGGTTTTACGCAAGCTGTACAGGCAGCAACGCATAAGAATGGAAATAGCTTAGATCTGGTATTATCCCGGGGACTAGCAACCTCAAATATAGCAGTACTGCCATACACTACTGTTCTGTCTGATCATTTCTTAATAAAATTTTAAATTTTAGTTCCTTGTCAAAGACAAGAGAGCAATCAGAATTATAGCAGCCGTAATTTTAACTCCATGACTGCAACTGCGCTAGTACTGAGTTACTGTCGCCGGCAACCGCCATGTTTCCCGCATACAGCGGCTCTATTGATAATCTTACAAATGAATTCAATGCGACATTATTAAAAGCCATCGACTCTGTGGCACCGCTACGTTTGAAAACTCGCCGTAGATGGCCAACTCCGTGGTTCACAGATGAAACACGTACGTTTAAACAATTATGTAGAAAGCATGAGCGCAGATGGCGTTTAACCAAACTTGAGGTTTTCCATCAGGCATGGAAGGACAGCCTCCTGAAATATAAAGATGCGCTTATTTTAGCAAAAACTCGTTATTTTTCGCAAGTCATTAATCTTAATAAAAACAATCCTAAATACCTATTTGATACAGTGGCAAAGCTAACTCTGCGCCAGCCGACCCCCGATAGCTCCTTCCACTCAGCTGACGAGTTTATGAAATTTTTTGCTCAAAAGATTGAGTCCATTAGGGACGAGATCAAGAATACCATTCCAATCGCTCCGCCGGTTACTAGCGCTGGGGATCATGCAATAACCCTCTCAAATTTTAAAAGCGTGTCCCTTGAAATGCTTACAAAATTGGTTAGTGCGGCTAAACAAACAACATGTTTACTCGACCCGCTTCCAGCCAAACTACTTAAAGAATTATTTCTAATTTTAGGACCGTCCGTCTTAAATATAATCAATCTGTCTGTTTCCTCTGGGATAGTGCCAACAGCCTTTAAAACCGCTATTATTAAACCGCTACTTAAGCGAGCAAATCTTGACCCGGACTGTCTCAGTAATTATAGGCCAGTTTCAAACCTCCCATTCATAGCAAAACTTCTCGAAAAAGTAGTAGCGCAGCAGCTTAGTGATTACATGGTCGCTAATAATCGATATGACTCTTTTCAGTCTGGTTTTAGAGCTAATCATTCTACAGAGACAGCACTTGCTAAAGTGACTAATGATCTCCTCATAGCTATGGATTCAAATACGTCGTCTGTATTGTTACTACTCGATCTTAGTGCTGCCTTTAACACTGTAGACTTCGATATTTTATTAGGGCGTCTTAAAAGTTGTGTTGGTATCTCAGGGTCAGCACTAACCTGGTTCAATTCCTATCTATTAGACAGGACGCACCGAGTGGTCCATGGCAATACGTCCTCTGAGCTTTATAATGTTACGTGTGGTGTCCCACAGGGATCGGTACTCGGACCGATTTTATTTAATATTTATATGATTCCGCTTGGGGACATAATACGTAAATATAATATTAGCTTTCAATGCTACGCGGATGACACCCAATTATATATGCCGTTATCGATGACAGATCCGCGGGACTGTTGTAATCTCGAGGCGTGCCTTGCGGAGATCAAGCAATGGATGTCTCTCAACTTCCTTCGTCTTAACCCAGATAAAACTCAGATGTTGATAATTGGTCCTACTCGTTATCAACACTTATTTAAGGAAACCACTATAACTATAGATAACCGTACTATCACTCAGAGTGATACGGTAACTAATCTCGGGGTAATATTTGACCAAACGCTCTCCTTTCAAAAACACATTAAGAATATAACCAGGATTGCGTTTTTTCACCTTCATAATATTGCTAAGATTCGTCCTATCCTCTCGACCGGGGATGCGGAAACTATTATACATGCGTTCATCACGTCGCGCCTGGACTACTGTAATGTATTATTCTCTGGTCTTCCTAAGTCCAGTATCAAAAGTCTACAGTTAGTGCAAAATGCCGCTGCGAGGCTGCTCTCACGGTCAATAAAATTTGATCACATTACCCCAATATTAGCCAAATTACATTGGCTCCCGGTCCATTTAAGATGTGACTTCAAGGTTCTTCTACTAACCTATAAATCACTGCATGGCTTAGCGCCTTCATATCTCGTCGACCTAGTCGTTCCTTATGTTCCGTCTCGTAACCTTCGTTCGCAAAACGCTAGTCTTTTAGTTACACCGAGGGCCAAGAAAATGTCTGCAGGGTCTAGAGCATTCTCTATTCGGGCTCCAGAGCTTTGGAATGCCCTACCAATGGATATTAGGACTACTACCTCAGTAGAAACATTTAAGACACGTTTAAAGACAAATTTCTATGAGATGGCCTTTAACTAACTTGTAGTGGCCGATTTGGCCGGAGTTTGTTTTGTTCTCTCTGCCCACCCCCCTCCCCAGCCGGGAAGGGTTAGGTGGCTCAAAAGCTGATAGCGGCTAGCTGGATTCTCGGGGCCCAATTCAAGATGAAGAAACTGCAGCTCAACCCCCTTGAAGACACTGCCAGGACAATCGAGGGCACCTCCCACATCCATTTTTTCATTGATTTTCATATTATGTATTACTTGTGCCCTCTCTGCATCCATTACAACCTGGTGATCCTGAAAGGGGGATCCTTCCATCTGTGGTCCCTTCTCAAGGTTTCTCATTTTCCCCTGGCAGGGTTTTTTTGAGTTTTTCCTTGTCCTTTTGGGAGCTTAAGATCAGGGGATGCTTTGAGAATAATTGTCAATTTTGGCTATGTGAAGCCCTTTGAGACTGTTTGTGATTTAGGGCTATACAAATAAACTTGACTTGACTTGACTACTTTTAACTGCCGTTTCAGATAAGCGGATATTACGTCGCAGTCATGTGCCGCGGATATGACGTAATTGTTCAAGTTCAAGTTCAAGTTTACTTTATTGTCAAAAATCCTATGTAACAGGGTTACCACAGAAGTTTGAAATTGCGTTTGACCAGTCTCCAATGTGCGAAACCCTCATAAAACAGCACTTCCATCTATTCTCCTTTCAAACGTGCAAAATAAAATGGACTATCTCAAGCTGGACTTAACTACAGAACGAAAGGTGAGAGAATGCAACGCGTTCATCCTCACAGAGACGTGGCTTCACAACAACGTTCCGGACAGCGCCATTAAACTGGATGGGTTTACAACTTTCCGCGCGGACAGAAACCACGCCAGCACGGGTAAATCTCGAGGAGGTGGTGTGTGCATTTACGTTAACAACAACTGGTGTACAAACGCTGTAGTTACTACAAGTCACTGCTCAGAGAACATTGAGTTTTTAACCCTCAACTGCCGTCCATTCTACCTACCGCGTGAATTCAATACCGTCAACATCACAGCTGTCTACGTCCCCCCCAGCGCTAACACAAAGGAAGCACTCTCCATCCTGTACAAGTCTGTGAGTACACTACAAAACACACACCCAGACTTGGTCTGCATAATCGCTGGCGATTTCAACCAGGCCAAATTGAAAACAGTAATGCCACACTTCCACAAGTGTGTGAACTTTGCAACAAGGGGAGAAAACACACTTGACCAGGTCTACACCAACATCAGACAGGCCTTCAGAGCGGTTCCCCACCCCCACCTGGGTTCATCAGACCATCTCTCTGTTATGCTAATTCCAGCCTACAGACCTCTGTTGACGAGAAGCAAACCAACTGTCAAGCAGATCAGGGCCTGGCCAGAGGGCTCCACAGCAGCTCTACAGGACTGTTTTGAACGCACAGACTGGTCTGTCTTCAGGGAGGCGGCCACCACCAACCAGGACGTCAACCTCACCGAATACACAGACTCTGTAACTGGATACATAACGAAGTGCATGGAAGATGTAACCGTCACCAAAGACATTACAGTTCACCAGGGAGGTACGTGAGCTCCTGAGGGCACGCAACGCTGCTTTCAAGTCTGGGGACAAGGAGGCCCTCAAGACTGCTAGGGCCAACTTGCACCGGGGCGTGAGAGTAGCCAAGCGTGCATATGGTCAAAAAATCAACTCACACTTCACAGACACAAAAGACCCAAGACGCCTGTGGCAAGGCATCCAGTCAGTCACAGACTACAAACCATCCCCCTCACCGTGTGAGGACAACATAGACTTCCTCAACTCTCTCAACACCTTCTTCAGCCGGTTTGAAGAAAACAACTCCACAACACCCACAAAAACCCCAGTACACCCAGACAGCACAACACTTCAACTGGACCCAGCGGACGTGAAGAGGACCCTACTCAAGGTGAACCCCAGGAAAGCTGCAGGTCCAGACAACATACCCGGGCGCGTGCTCAGAGACTGTGCAGACTCACTCACTGACGTCCTCACAGACATCTACAACACCTCTCTGAACCAAGCCATCATACCAGCAATTTTCAAAGCTACCACCATCGTACCACTACCCAAGAAGTCACCAGCATCATCACTGAATGACTACAGACCCATAGCACTCACTTCCATCATGATGAAGTGCTTTGAGAGACTGGTGAAGGCCCACTTAACATCCACCCTCCCCACTACTCTGGACCCATACCAATTTGCCTACCGCCCCAAGCGCTCCACTGATGACGCCATAGCAACAGCACTCCACCTCTGCCTGGCTCATCTGGAGAACAAAAACAGTCACGCGCGGATGCTGTTCATTGACTTCAGCTCTGCGTTCAACACAGTCATCCCCCAACATCTGGTGAATAAGCTGAGTACAGTAGGTGTCAGCACTTCACTGTGCAATTGGCTGCTGGACTTTCTAACGAACAGACCGCAGACAGTCAGAGTCGGAAACAACTCCTCAGCGACCACCATCATAAACACCGGGGTGCCGCAAGGATGTGTGCTATCTCCCCTGCTGTTCACGCTGATGACCCACGACTGCTCTGCCAGATTTGAAACGAATCACATCATCAAATTTGCAGATGACACAACAGTGGTGGGCCTCATCAAAGACAACGATGACTCAGCATACAGAGAGGAGGTACAGCAACTCATCACCTGGTGTGATAGGAACAATCTGCTTCTCAACGTAAACAAAACAAAAGAAATCACTGTGGACTTCAGAAAGAAACAACCAACACACATCCCACTCATCATCAACGGCGGTGCAGTAGAGTCTGTGAAGAGCACAAAGTTCCTGGGAGTGCACATCACTGATGACCTCTCATGGACTACCAACATCACTGCGCTGGTCAAGAAGGCGCAGTCACGACTCCACTTCCTGAGAAGGATGAGAAGAGCCGACCTCACCACCTCTGCACTCACCACCTTCTACAGAGGTGCTATTGAGAGCATCCTGACCAGCAGCGTCTCTGTTTGGCATGGCAGCTGCCTAGCTGCAGACAAAAAGGCGCTGCAAAGGGTGGTGAGGACAGCAGAAAAGATCATCAGGTCACCCCTTCCAGCCATTCAGGAACTGTACACTTCGCACTGTTCCAAGAGGGCAATGAACATCATCAAAGACACTATACATCCTGCACACAGACTGTTCTCCCTCCTACCATCAGGGAAGCGGTACCGCAACCTGCGGTCCCGCACAAGCAGACTGAGCAACAGCTTCTTTCCTCAAGCCATCAGACTCATGAACACACTGAGGAAAACCACTTGAACATTCCAAGTCACCATGCCACTAGGCACTTTACTCTTGCACCTTATATACAGATTTACACTTTTTCACTTTATTCTATGACCACTGATTGTACTTCTGCTGCTGTGTATGTACTGCTGTGCGGAACTTCCGCCAAAATTCAAATCTGTTGGCGCTATGGCCGTGAGCCACTGAGCAACGACGATTATCAACAGAAATATCTTTATTTTCTGCTTGCAACTGGACCGTCTAGAGCGTACAAGGTAAGTAACACTCATTGTGTTTAAGGAGATTTACGTTTGTAATAGCAGAAGTGTAGCCGCGTTGCGTTGTACGTGTGAATATTGATCCAGGCGAAATGTATATAATTTAATAATAATTTAAACGACTTCTTTCCTTCATTCACTTTGGAAATTTGGAATTGCAGCAAATCGAATTTTGCCAGGGAACAAAAATAGATCAATTAAACTAAATAAGTCTTCCCATTAAATAAATTAAAAAAGTCTGTCTTGTAACCAGTCCTTTTCAAACAAGTAAAGTCTGCCCATTTTGTGCCGTCGATTTTGTGTTTATGCCTAGTATTTATACAAAATCATAATTTAAAGGACTTCATTCCTTCATTCACTTTGGAAATTTGGAATTGCAGCACATCAAATTTTGCCTGGGAAGAAAAGTAGAAGTCTTACTACTTCCCATTAAATAAATTAAATAAGTCTTACTTGTTTCCACTCCTTTTCAAAACAGTAGTTTAAAACGAGGGCCCTTCACTCAATCTTTAACCTCAACCCCGCACGTTGTGTTGTTTCTGTGAATGTTGGTTGTGGCCAAATGATAGTTTTCTTTCATTCGTTTAGGTTCCAAGAAAACTTGATGTAACTCTACTTTTAACTGCCGTTTCAGATAAGCGGGTATTACGTCGCAGTCATGTGCCGCGGATATGACGTAATTGCCGGAACCTCCGCCAAAATTCAAATCTGTTGGCGCGATGGCCGTGAGCCACTGAGCAACGACGATTATCAACAGAAATATCTTTATTTTCTGCTTGCAACTGGACCGTCTAGAGCGTACACGGTAAGTAACACTCATTGTGTTTAAGGAGATTTACGTTTGTAATAGCAGAAGTGTAGCCGCGTTGCGTTGTACGTGTGAAAATTGGTCGAGGCGAAATGTTAAGGTTTAATTTCATTCCTTTAGGTTCCACGGTGTTTGTTGGCTGCAAGTTTTCCACTGCAAGAAGAGGCTCATATCATTGACCAGGAGCGAGCTACAATGGTGAGTAGCCATAACATTTATGTTAAACACTTCCTATTTCATGTCTAACAGTACTTGATTTAACAAATAACCATAAATAAATACAGTGTGGGCACTGAAGTTAACATATGTGATTATACTGCCTAATCTGTCACCAGGTAGATTGTTGCAAAGTAATATAAGATCCAAAGTCGTAATTCAGAATAGTTTTCAAAAGAAGGCCATTAGAATTATATACAAGTCTGATTACCCTGAACATAACAACAAGCTATTAATTAAATCACAAATTCTTCAATTCAAAGATTTGGTAGATTATCAGACAAATAATGTCTAACAGTAATTGATTTAACACATCACGATAAGTAGATTGAGTGTGGGCACTCTCAAGTTAACATATGTGATTATACTGCCTAATCTGTTACAGAGTATGTTGTTGCCAAGTAATGTAGAATAGATCCAAAGTAGTAATCCAGAATAGTTTTGAAGAGGCCATTAGAATAATAAACAAATCTGATTACCTTGAACATAATAACAAGCTAAGTGTTTAATATGTCCTATGAAGTCAAAATTGGGCACCATCATGTGGTGAAATTTGGAATTGCATCACATCCAATTTTGCCTGGGAACAAACAGATTAAATAAATCTTAGTTTTGAATAAGCCACTCCTTCTCAAACAAGTAAACTCTGCCCATTTCGCGCAGTAGATGTTCTGTTAATATCTAGTATTTATACAAAGTCATAATTTAAATTGCTTTCGACTTTCATTCATCGGTTCAACCAACATTACTCGCTCTTATTACCAACTTGTATTGATTTAACTAAGCGTTTAATACTTCCTATCAGGTCTCAAGTCAAGATTTGGCAAAATACAATTTCAGCAAATCCAATTTTGCCAGGGAACAAAAATAGATTAAATAAACTAAATAAGTCTTCTTCCCATTAAATAAATCAGAAAAGTCTGTCTTGTAACCAGTCCTCTTCAAACAAGTAAAGTCTGCCCATTTTGTGCCGTAGATTTTATGTCTATGCCTAGTATTTAAACAAAATCATAATTTAAACGACTTCTTTCCTTCATTCACTTTGGAAATTTGGAATTGCAGCAAATCGAATTTTGCCAGGGAACAAAAATAGATCAATTAAACTAAATAAGTCTTCTCCCCATTAAATAAATTTAAAAAGTCTGTCTTGTAACCAGTCCTTTTCAAACAAGTAAAGTCTGCCCATTTTGTGCCGTCGATTTTGTGTTTATGCCTAGTATTTATACAAAAATCATAATGTAAAGGACTTCATTCCTTCATTCACTTTGGAAATTTGGAATTGCAGAACATCAAATTTTGCCTTGGAAGAAAAGTAGATTAAATAAATTTAATAAGTCTTACTACTTCCCATTAAATAAATTAAATATGTCTTACTTGTTCCCACTCCTTTTCAAAAAAGTAGTTTAAAACGAGGTCCCTTCACTCAACCTTTAACCCTATTTATTCACCTTCTAGGCTAAGTGTTAAAGGCTAAGTGTTAAAGGCTAAGTGTTAAAGGCTAAGTGTTAAAGGCTAAGTGTTAAAGGCTAAGTGTTAGAGGCTAAGTGCCAGAGGCTAGGCGCCAGAGGCGAGTTTTTGTGGGCTGAAGTTTTAGTGGGGTTAGTGTGAATACAATCCAAAAGAATACAACAGAATACAATACAATAGAATATAATACATAGATTAAATTCAATAGCTCTTACTACTTCCCATTAAATAAATTAAATACGTCTTACTTGTTCCCAATCCTTTTCAAAAAAGTAGTTTAAAACGAGGGCCCTTCACTCAACCTTTAACCTCAACCCCGTATCTGTGAATGTCTGTTGTGGCCAAATGATAGTTTTCTTTCATTCGTTTAGGTTCCACGGTGTTTGTTGGCTATGTTTTCCACTGTCAGAAGGATGAAAATACAAAGTACAACGCTTGGACGTGGGCGAAGACGTCACCGGTGAGTCCTTCCTTCCTATTTATTTACCTTCTAGGTGCTAGAGGCTAAGTGTTAGAGGCTAAGTGTTAGAGGCTAAGTGTTAAAGGCAACACAATACGAACAACACAACACAATACGAACAACTCAACACAATATGAACAACACAATATGAACAACACAACACCATACGAACAACACAACACAATACGAACAACACAACACAATACGAACAACACAACACATTACGAACAACACAACACAATACGAACAACACAACGATACCGCACTGAACAACACGATACCGCACTGAACAACACGATACCGCACTAAACAACACGATACCGCACTGAACAACACCATGCCGCACTGAACACCATGCCACACTGAACAACACCATCCCGCACTGAACAACACCATGCCGCACTGAACAACACCATGCCGCACTGAACAACACCATGCCGCACTGAACGACACCATGCCGCACTGAAAGACACTATGCCGCACTGAACGACACCATGCCGCACTGAACGACACCATGCCGCACTGAAAGACACCATCCCGCACTGAACAACACCATGCCGCACTGAACAACACCATCCTGCACTGAACAACACCATCCCGCACTGAACAACACCATGCCGCACTGAACAACATTATGCCACACTGAACATTATGCCGCACTGAACAACACCATGCCGCACTGAACAACACCATGCCGCACTGAAAAACATTATGCCGCACTGAACAACACCATGCCGCACTGAACAACACCATGCCGCACTGAACAACATTATGCCGCACTGAACAACACCATGCCGCACTGAACGACACCATGCCGCACTGAACGACACCATGCCGCACTGAACGACACCATCCCGCACTGAACAACACCATGCCGCACTGAACAACACCATGCCGCACTGAACAACACCATCCTGCACTGAACAACACCATCCCGCACTGAACAACACCATGCCGCACTGAACAACACCATGCCGCACTGAACAACATTATGCCGCACTGAACAACATTATGCCGCACTGAACAACATTATGTCGCACTGAACAACACCATGCCGCACTGAACAACACCATGCTGCACTGAACAACATTATGCCGCACTGAACAACACCATGCCGCACTGAACAACACCATCCCGCACTGAACAACACCATGCCGCATTGAACAACACCATGCCGCACTGAACAACACCATGCTGCACTGAACAACATTATGCTGCACTGAACAACACGATCCTGCATTGAACAACACCATGCCGCACTGAACAACACCATCCTGCACTGAACAACACCTTCCCGCACTGAACAACACCATGCCGCACTGAACAACATTATGCCGCACTGAACAACACCATGCCGCACTGAACAACACCATGCCGCACTGAACACCATGCCGCACTGAACAACACCATGCCACAATGAACAACACCATCCCGCACTGAACAACACCATGCCACATTGAACAACACCATGCCGCACTGAACAACACCATCCTGCACTGAACAACACCACCCCGCACTGAACAACACGATCCCGCATTGAACAACACCATCCCGCACTGAACAACACCATGCCGCATTGAACAACACCATGCCGCACTGAACAACACCATGCTGCACTGAACAACATTATGCTGCACTGAACAACACGATCCTGCATTGAACAACACCATGCCGCACTGAACAACACCATCCTGCACTGAACAACACCTACCCGCACTGAACAACACCATGCCGCACTGAACAACATTATGCCGCACTGAACAACACCATGCCGCACTGAACAACACCATGCCGCACTGAACAACACCATGCCGCACTGAACAACACCATGCCGCAATGAACAACACCATCCCGCACTGAACAACACCATGCCGCATTGAACAACACCATGCCGCACTGAACAACACCATCCTGCACTGAACAACACCACCCAGCATTGAACAACACGATCCCGCATTGAACAACACCATCCCGCACTGAACAACACCATGCCGCACTGAACAACACCATTCCGCACTGAACAACACCATGCCGCACTGAACAACACCATGCCGCACTGAACAACACAATGCCGCACTGAACAACATTGTGCCGCACTGAACAACACCATGCCGCACTGAACAACACCATCCCGCACTGAACAACACCATGCCGCATTGAACAACACCATGCCGCACTGAACAACACCATCCTGCACTGAACAACACCATCCCGCACTGAACAACACCATGCCGCACTGAACAACATTATGGCGCACTGAACAACATTATGCCGCACTGAACAACACCATGCCGCACTGAACAACACCATGCCGCACTGAACAACACCATGCCGCACTGAACAACATTATGCCGCACTGAACAACATTATGCCGCACTGAACAACACCATGCCGCACTGAACAACACCATGCCGCACTGAACAACACCATGCCGCACTGAACAACACGACGTCGCACTGAACAACACGACGCCGCACAGAACAACACGACGCCGCACAGAATAACACAATACCGCACAGAACAACACAATACCGCACAAACAGTTTTAGATAATATTACGTCGCAGTCATGTGACGCGGACATGACGTCAATAGGCGGAACTCACGGCAAAATTATAATCCGTGGGCGTGGCTTGCAACAGGAAGTAGGAAAGCGGCAATTCTGGCAAACAAGACACAGCGGTTAGTAACACGATGACTAACAAGGCAAATATTTTTGTTTTCAGCTTGCAACTTGACCGTCTAGAGCAGGGGTCACCAACACGGTGCCCGCGGGCACCAGGTCGCCCGTGAGGACCGCATGACTCGCCCGCAGGACTGTTCTAAAATTAGCTCAAATAGCGGCACTTGTCAGTGAGCTGCATCTATTTATTTTACAGTCAAACCTCGGTCTTCGAACGTCCTGGTTTTCGAACAAATCAGAATTCGAACAAAAAATTCGAGGTCGAACCTCGCGAGATGAGCCGGAAGGAGCCGAGAAAACCCGACCGCGCGGCCCAGATGCCGACTGACTCCGTTGTTATTGTATTTTTGTTACTTTGAAGATTGTATTAACCCCTAATCATGCCTCCAAAGAAAGCAAGTGGGAGCAGTAAAGCCATCCTAAAACACTAAGACGCTCTTAAAGCAATGGGACAGTGAGCGCCCGGCGCGCTACGGTTGCGCGATCGGACCAAATTAAGATCCCTGCGCACTTTGTACTGGGAAAAAAAAAGATTGGGAATTCAACCGATTCGCTTCTCGAACCGCCTTCTGAAATGGATTGTGGTCAAAAAACAAATTGGCTATTTCAGAAGTGTGTGTCAAACTGGTAGCCCTTCGCCTTAATCAGTACCCACGAAGTAGCTCTCTGTTTAAGAAAGGTTGGTGACCCCTGGTCTAGAGCGTACAAGGTAATTACAACTGTTTTTTTTTTGAGCCCTGAAAAGCGAGGGAGTGTGGCGTTTGGGAGGAACGTCGAACTCGGCGTCTGCTTCCAGCCACAGACGCCAAATTTCGACGATTATTTCGACTGGTCAACGGTTGTAAATTATTGCGGGAGATTTGAGGGCGGCTTACCTTATGAGCCTGGTCCATGGAACACTTCCTGAAGTCCAACTCTTCATCCAGGTAGCCCTTCCGCTTGCAGAACATATCCTAGCACAGCTCAAGGTCTGAATTGTTGGGGCACATTGCCGGAGTTCCCCTTGGCTGATGTCGCGTGTCTGTCTACCTTCTCACTTTCAATGTCCAACATCTTCCGTTGAAGTGCTGACTTGGTCACTTTGATGTATTCTAACCACTGAGGAAAGGCTGCTGTCACATAAGCAGAATGCGAGAGCGTGCGTGGACGTGCGCGTTACCTTCTCGGCTAGGGTGAGAAGGGTCCTGGCGTGAATCACGACCACCTGCTCCTCGTTGGTGAGATTCTGCAAGAGCCCAAAGGCACAGCGTCAACAAGCTTCTTTCAGCGCAAAGCCTTCCAAAAGTCACATTTGAGCCGCCGAGTCTCGTGGAGTGCGAACATAAGGAGTTCGACATACACTTACGGCGTTATAGCCCAGGATGTCCAGCTTCTTCATCAGATCACTGATGACGATGTCCGGGGGAAAGGCGCAAGGAGCAATGTAAGGTGTTCTGGGACCTCGGGTTAAGGTTAGGGTTGCGAGGGACGCCTTACGTACGCTCACGCCCTCGGCCTCGCAGTAGATCTGCAAAGGGCTGAGGCCGTCTGGGAAACGGACTTGCAGAAACTTCAAGACGGGGGAGCGCCACTCCCTCTCCTGAAAGGCAGAGGCATGCATCCGTCCGTCCGTCCGTCCGTCCGTCACATCTCTGGCCTCAACACGCTTGTGCGAGTCTTCCCACCTCCAGCTCCAGGATGCGGAACTCAAGCAGTTCGTTTTGGTCTCGGATATCCTGGATGTGCTCTTTCAGACGCGCTTCTTCCGCCTCCATCCGCCTGACCTGAAAAGACAGTCAGACCTCATCTGCGGGGCTTCCCGACAGGTGTGACGCCAAGCGACTCCGCCCAGCGCCTTTCTTTCCGTCACCTTTTCGGCCAACTGCTGATTGCTCTGACGCAGCAGCTGCTTCTCCTCCACCCACTTGACATTCTAGAAGAGACAAACGCGTGGACAGCTTTGGAATGTTGTGTCATTTTCATCCACAAATTCTTTGGTTGACTGGAAAATGACATTTGCTTTTCTCCGCATTTTCCCAGCCACGTTCGGGGGGGGGGGGGGGGGGGTTGGTCCAGTAATGCCAGACGAATGAGTGACTGAAGAATGTAGCTATTTTGTCTGAGAAAAAGGTGTGCTCATTGATGAGCTTACCTGTCCTTGTTGCTTCAGCGCTGACTCCAGATCTGCTACTCTGCTTTGATAGTGACCCATTTCTACCATCAGCTTTTCTCTGGTCTGAAAGGAGGAGGAGGGAGGCTCCTCCTCCTCCTTTCAGACCAGAGAACACCCGAGGCTGGGTGAGAACGGGGAGGCTGCGACCCGGCCGGGGGTTGCGGGAAGGGGCGCCACCTTGATCTCCTTCTCGGCGTCGTAGTCCCCTTCGCTGGTCTGGGCTAGCAGAGCGTAGGCTCGTTGCAGCGCTTGATATTCTTGCGTCAGCTGGCGGTAGCGAAGCTCCGCCTCTTCATGCACACACCAATGCAACACAGCACTAGTACCAGAATCAGTCAGACCGGCGACAAAGCACCCGCGACGCAAAGACGAGTCCGATTCCAGGCTGAAGAGGAATGTTTGGTGCCAATACGCTGGCAGAAATGGCGGGCTACCTCTTCGGGTTCCGTGTCGGGGGTTCTGTCGGTGTGAAAAGACAAGGACGATCCGTCCGAGTCCACCAACACGTCTTCGTCGTAGCCGTAAAATGTTTCGATGACCTGCGGGCGCGGAAGCAAACATCTCTCTGAACAAACTGAAGCGACACCTCACGATGAATCGACGAGAGGAACGATAGCGAGAAAAAGGCCATTTCATCTTGCGCAACACCAAGCAGCCGCAAACAGACTCACCTTGCAGGACCTCACGCTTTGTTCCTCCTCAGAGATTCTCGACGTCGGTATCGTAGCAGCAAATCTCTCTCCTGTCGACACAAATAATCCGCCTTTGAGATTCTTTGGATGCAAAGGGAACGAACGGCTCCGGCGCAGAAACAAACGCGACTCACAATGACATTTCTGACATGAGCTCCTGTCTCCAGAGCCTGAAAAACACGTCACCGGCGATGATTGGAGGGACGCTCGTCTTTTCCAAAAGTGACAACTACAGGGTGTGTCAGGGTTTTCCAGATTATCTTTATCGTATCATTGTGTTGCTTTGACTTTGACTGCAACCTGTAATAAATAATATTATTTATCCCTTATTTATCCCTATCGCTTATCCCTTCCTACACAAAGTCGTAAAACACCCCTTGCTATGTTTTGACTAGAGGTCAAGGGCTTCCTCTATTCAATCCACTCTTACACCCACCCTGTTTCTCTTAATTAAAATGCTCGTGCAGGAGCCGAGAGTCAGACTTCATTCGTACAACGGATGGACTCTCCACCTGCAGGTGTCCAAAAGAACTTACTTGTCTCCCGTGTGGTTCTTGCAAAATAAGTTGGAGCGAGCGCAACTCTAACAGGGTGCATTTTGCCACTAGCTGCCTACGGACAATGACGTCGCGCTCGCGGCTCATGGTTGACGGGCTGAGCAGCCGGGCAAGTCCGTCGTTTTCAGCGCACAGCGAGTGGCAAAGGCGCTGACAAAACGGGAGCTTTGAGCTGCTGAAAACGGCAAAACAAGTCTAAAGCGTGTTCAAACGCGTGCGCACAATGCTCCTGCTTGAAAGGTCGGAATTTGAGGGGCCAATTTTTTGGATGGCGGCCGCCGGCCAAGCTTTGGACGGAAAAGGTTTCCTGGCGACAGCGAGCGAGCGCGGCGCTGCCGTACGTGCACCGAGTCGCCTGCCTGAAGACCTTGGACAAGTCGTCGATGATGTGCCGCTGCTCCACAACTTGAAGGAACTCCATTTCACCGTCCTGCTGGCCGCAACCGCGGTCCAGGTCATTGAGCGAACTAGGCCTTCTCTGTGGAACACAAATGCAGTGGACTCTGTTGGCACGCCGCCGTTGTCCGCGTCGACTTACCAAGCTTGCCATCTCCTCGTTCTCCTGGGTGACAAAGCGCACTTTGTTTTCAAGGCGACACAGCACCAGCGAGAGTTCTTCATTCTTCCTGCTCAGGCGTTTGTTTTTGTACAGGAGTGGCAGAAACTGGCTTTCTGTTTCTCTCAGTCGCTTTAGCTGCAAGCATGAAGTGCGGGATGTGAAAGACGCACAACACGCGGGCCAGAACGTATCCATTCCTTTTGCATCGGTTTGAACGGAATCGTGGCTTTGGCTCCCAATAAAAGACATCTACCAGGCAACCGACTCGCCGCGCCGCTCAACTAATAAGCAAGCGCAATGGGTGCCTCGCTGGATGGCGCGCATCAAACGTAGCGCAAACCTTCAAGCGTGCCGTCAATAAATTACCAGTTCATTGCGCTCTTCAGAAAGCAGGGCGTTTCGATCCTCCAGTTTCCTGATGACTGCGCTGAGCTCAGCGATTTTCAGATGAAACCGTCGCGTGTCCCGATCCTCCTGAGACTGAAAACGCCCCGCAACACACACACACAAGCACTCGTTCAAAGTTCAAAACTGTTTTTGTGCTACCTTCCTCCAGCAACGAACTAAGTCATGCGTACTGCAAGTGTGTGATGAGGTGGCTTACGCAATGAAGAGGATTGCTAGTAGCGGCGTTGACCCCACTTCCAGGGTAGTTTAGGCCCGCCCTTTGGGAATCCCTCAGGGCAGCGATCTGCTGCTCGGCAGCCTGAGTCTGCAGCTGAAGGCGGTGGACGTGGCCGGCCCCAGGGCTTCATCCAAAACACTAACCGCTCTGTCTTTCAGCTTGATCTCATCCGTCTGGATGTACAAACGGGGAGCGCTCAGGCAGGCGGGCAAACTCATTTGCCAGAATTGTGACAAAAACAAAGAGAGCAACCGGCCAATTTTTTTCTTGAATCGACTAGAACACCTTTGCTGTGACAAAAGCGAAGCGAGCAACCGGACATTTTCTTCTTGTGAAATAGAATAGAATAGAATGCCTTAGGTGTCATTGCACTGCAGGTATACAACGAAATTGGGAACACAGCCACGCACCGCGCATCTGATCAGTCCTACCAGTCGGCGGATCTCCCTCTCGCAGTCTCTCTTGGTTCGGCTCAGCTCCTCCCGATGCTGGTGATGAGCCGATCGGAGCTCGGCCGCTCGGGACTGCCAGGCCTGCTGGGCCGCTGCCAGGGCTTCTTCCGCGCTCCTGGTGGAGGCGACACCGCTCGGTCTCCCGACACCGCCGCGTCTCCTCCACCTCCGCCAGCAAAGCGCCCCCCCTCCTCACCTGAGCAGACATTGCGCCACACCGGGCCGTTGAGACCGCAACGGAGCGCCGCGACGCTTACTGGGGACAAGCTACACAATACGGTAGCGGCCGCATCGAAGCCCGACGTGGCGTGCGGATAGTCAGACACGGATAGAGCGGATCACCTTGTCCATGGAGCCGTCCCTCAGGCTGACGACCAAGGCATTCAGTCGCTGGATATCTCCATCTTTGATTTTGATCACTCTCATCAGCTCCATTTCATGCTGCCGCAGTAATGTCTCCCTGGTAATGGCTAACTCTTTCTGCTTCTCCTCATGGAGTTTGCTTTTGAGTTCCGTCATGGCGGCGGTGGCACGGTGGTGCTCCGCCCGCAGGTCCTGACTTCTCTCTCTCTCCAGACAGCTGACCTGACATGACTTAGACTTAGACTTAGACAAACTTTATTGTCATCTTGTCTGCACATGGTGCATACAAAACGAAATTCCGTTGCATACGTCTTACAACAAAGTAGTGATATTGCAGTTGAATAGAAGTAACATATCCTATGAAAATATATATATATACATATACTATATATATATATATATATATATATTAAAAATAAGTATAAAGTGCAGCAGTGATAATTATGCAATAGTGCAAGTAGGCAAAACAGTATTCAAGAGTGTGCAGAGGAATGCTAAACCATGTATTAAACTTCTATTTAAAGGGTTTATACAAGTTCAGTAAAGTTGGTAGTGCGAGATAGTGCAAGATAGAGGTCCGTAGTGTCATAAAGTACAGTTCTGTGAATGTGTGATGCAGAGTTCAGTTTAGAGCTCAACAGTTCTAGTATTCAACAGTCTGATGACAGCAGGGAAAAAGCTGTTGCAGAACCTGGTGGACCTGCAGCGGATGCTGCAAACCTCTTCCCAGAGGGCAGCAGGGAGAACAGTCCATGGTGGGGGTGTGATGGGTCATTGATGATGTTACGGGCACGGGACATGCAGCGCTGAGATGAAATGTCCTGAATGGAGGGAAGAGGAGCCCCTATGATCCTCTCTGCTGTCCTCACCACTCTCCTCACGTTCTTCCAATCGGAGGCGGTGCAGCCTCCACACCACACAGAGAGACAGCTTGTCAGAATGCTCTCTATGGTGCTCCTGTAGAACGTCCTCATGATGGGTGGGGGCAGGTGGGCTCTCCTCATCCTCCGCAGGAAGTACAAGCGCTTCTGTGCCCTCTTGACCAGTGCCGTAGTGTTCATAGTCCAGGTGAGGTCTTCTGTGATGTGGACCCCCAGGAATTTGGTGGTGCTGACCACCTCCACAGCTGGGCTGTTGATGATCAGTGGAGCGTGGTGAGGCTGTTTTTTCCTGAAGTCGACGATGATCTCCTTCATCTTCTCCTCATTCAGGATCAGGCTGTTTTCTCTGCACCAGCCCACCAGCTGCTCCACCTCCTCTCTGTAGTCCAGGTCGTTGTTGTCTCTGATGAGCCCCACCACCGTTGTGTCGTCTGCTGACTTCACGATGTGATTGGTGGTGAACCTGAGGACGCAGTCGTGTGTCATCAGGGTGCACAGCAGGGGGCTCAGGACGCAGCCTTGAAGGGAGCCTGTGCTGAGGGTGATGACATCAGAGGTGTTCTGTCCGACCCGGACTGACTGAGGTCTGTTGGTGAGGAAGTCTAGCAGCCAGTTGCGAAGGGGGGTGTTGAAGCCCAGGTGTTCCAATTTTCCTACCAGATGCTGTGGGATGATGGTGTTAAACGCTGAGCTGAAGTCCAGGAACAGCCTCCGCACATGGGTGTTCTTCTCCTCCAGGTGAGCCAGGCTCAGGTAAAGAACGGAGGAGATGGCGTCCTGAGTGGAGCGGTTTTGCCGGTCGGCAAACTGGAACGGGTCAAATAATAGGGGGAGTCTGGAAACGATGTGACCTTTAAGCAGCCTTTCGAAGCACTTCATCATAGCCGGAGTCAGTGCAACAGGCCGGTAATCATTAAATGAGGTGATTTGAGGTTTCTTCGGCACCGGAATGATGGAGGCAGTCTTAAAGCACGCCGGCACTGTGGCTTGGCCCAGCGAGGTGTTAAAAATGTCTGTGATGACCCCAGCCAGATGACTTGCACATTCCCTGAACACACGCCCAGGAATGTTGTCGGGGCCAGGGGCCTTACAGGGGTTGACTCTCCTCAGGGTCTTCAACACATCGGCGGAGTCAAGGCAGAGTACCTCCTCTTCCTGATGGGGGACAGTTTTAACTGCTGGAGTGCCGTTTAGTGCCTCGAACCTCCCAAAGAAGTTATTTAGACCATTTAGAAAGTCAGCATCAACTACACCCACCGGGGGGGGGGGGGAGAGTGAGTTGTAGTCTGTAATCGCCCGTATGCCTTGCCACATACTCCTGATGTTTTTGACGTCGTGAAAACGATCCTGAAATTTTCGACTGCGGTCTCGCTTCGCTATCCTGATGGCACGGTTCAAGTTGGCTCTCGCTGTCCTCAGTGTCTCCTTGTCGCCAGACTTGAAGGCAGAGTTCCGCGCTCGTAGCGTTTGACGTACCTCCTCAGTCATCCAGGGTCGTTGGTTGCCCCGGGTGATGATATTCTTAGTGGTGCTGACGTCCTCGGTGCATTTGTTGATGTAGGCTGACACAGTCATGGCACACGCATGTCTAATCTACATCGGGAAAACTTGGAGGGAGGGAGGGAGGGAGGGAGGGAGGGAGGGAGGGAGGCAGGCAGGGAGGCAGGCAGTGTCTGTCTGTTGAGGTTTTCACCTTGTTCTTCTCCTGCTGAAGTTCTAACTGGACGTCCATCAGTTTGGTTCTCAGCTCGTCATTGGCGGCCTGAAGGGCGTCCGTTCGCTCCGCCTTGGCCCGCCCTGCCGGAGCTCGTTTGGACATCTCTTACTCGAGTCTCGCCCGGTCGTCAGTCAGAGATCACAACATTTGTACCTGGAGAGCACAAACGCAGCGCTGTTTTCCACTGGCTTCGAACTCAACTTCAATCGGTACCGTAACTTACAACATCATAAACATAGAACTAGCTTGACTTATTCATTGAATAAATGCATTTGGTTCTTCAAAACTGCATCACGCAACATAGCGTGACCGAGACGGCCGTTATCCACCTGCGTGAAGTTATTTGGTGAAATGAATGAGATGTTTAAGACACCATCGTTCTGTCTCTATGTAGATGAAGGGAAATAATCGATTGCTGAAGGTCCAAAGGTGTTGTCAAGTCAAGTCAAGTCAAGTTTATTTGTATAGCCCTAAATCACAAACAGTCTCAAAGGGCTTCACATAGCCAAAAATTGACAATTATTCTCAAAGCATCCCCTGATCATAAGCTCCCAAAAGGACAAGATAAAAAAGATTTGTGATAAACAAATAAACATATTAGTTATTAGTGACATATTTGTGATAGACATATTATGCAGGATAATCACATATGTAAACGTGACTGCCCACACTGTATTTATTTATGGTTATTTGTTAAATCGAGTACTGTTAGACATGAAATAGGAAGTGTTTAACATAAATGGAAGACGAAAGGGGTACTCACCATTGTAGCTCCTGCTGGTCAATGATACGAGCCTCTTCTTGCAATGGAAAACATACAGCCAACAAACACCGTGGAACCTAAAGGAATGAAATTAAACATTAACATTTAGCCTCAACCAACATTCACAGATACAACGCAACGCAAACTACACAAACGTAAATCTTTTTAAACACAATGAGTTGTACTTACCGTGTACGCTCTAGACGGTCCACTTGCAAGCAGAAAATAAAGATATTTCTGTTGATAATCGTCGTGTTTGTATCCGGTGTCTCGCTCAAGGCCATTGCGCCCACAGATTTGAATTTTGGCGAGAGTTCAGCCTATTGACGTCATTTCCGCGGTGTAATACCCGCATATCTGAAACGGCAAAGTTAAGAGTAGAGTTAAATAAAGTTTTTAGTCAACGCAATAATTTACAACCGTTGACCAGTCGAAATAATCGTCGAAATTTGGCGTCTGTGGCTGGAAGCAGACGCCGAGTTCGACATTCCTCCCAAACGCCACACTCCCTCGCTTTTCAGGGCTAAAAAAAAACAGTTGTAATTACCTTGTACGCTCTAGACGGTCAAGTTGCAAGCTGAAAACAAAAATATTTGCCTTGTTAGTCATCGTGTTACTAACCGCTGTATCTTGTTTGCCAGAATTGCCGCTTTCCTACTTCTTGTTGCAAGCCACGCCCACGGATTATAATTTTGCCGTGAGTTCCGCCTATTGACGTCATGTCCGCGTCACATGACTGCGACGTAATATTATCTAAAACTGTTTGTGCGGTATTGTGTTGTTCTGTGCGGTATTGTGTTATTCTGTGCGGCGTCGTGTTGTTCTGTGCGGCGTCGTGTTGTTCAGTGCGACGTCGTGTTGTTCAGTGCGGCATGGTGTTGTTCAGTGCGGCATGGTGTTGTTCAGTGCGGCATGGTGTTGTTCAGTGCGGCATAATGTTGTTCAGTGCGGCATAATGTTGTTCAGTGCGGCATGGTGTTGTTCAGTGCGGCATGGTGTTGTTCAGTGCGGCATAATGTTGTTCAGTGCGCCATAATGTTGTTCAGTGCGGCATGGTGTTGTTCAGTGCGGGATGGTGTTGTTCAGTGCGGCATGGTGTTGTTCAGTGCGGCATGGTGTTGTTCAGTGCGGCATAGTGTTGTTCAGTGCGGCAAAATGTTGTTCAGTGCGGCATGGTGTTGTTCAGTGTGGAAAGGTGTTGTTCAGTGCAGGATGGTGTTGTTCAGTGCGGCATGGTGTTGTTCAATGCAGGATCGTGTTGTTCAGTGCAGCATAATGTTGTTCAGTGCAGCATGGTGTTGTTCAGTGCGGCATTCAGTGCAGGATGGTGTTGTTCAGTGCAGGATGGTGTTGTTCAGTGCGGCATGGTGTTGTTCAATGCAGGATCGTGTTGTTCAGTGCAGCATAATGTTATTCTAACATAATGCGACATAATGTTGTTCAGTGCGGCATAATGTTGTTCAGTGCGGCATAATGTTGTTCAGTGCGGCATGGTGTTGTTCAGTGCGGCATGGTGTTGTTCAGTGCGGCATGGTGTTGTTCAATGCGGCATGGTGTTGTTCACTGCGGCATGGTGTTGTTCAGTGCGGCATGGTGTTGTTCAGTGAAGGATGGTGTTGTTCAATGCAGGATCGTGTTGTTCAGTGCGGCATGGTGTTGTTCAGTGCGGCATGGTGTTGTTCAGTGCGGCATAATGTTGTTCAGTGCGGCATGGTGTTGTTCAGTGCGGAATGGTGTTGTTCAGTGCGGCATGGTGTTGTTCAGTGCGGGATGGTGTTGTTCAATGCGGGATGGTGTTGTTCAGTGCGGGGTGGTGTTGTTCAGTGCAGGATGGTGTTGTTCAGTGCAGGATGGTGTTGTTCAGTGCGGCATGGTGTTGTTCAATGCAGGATCGTGTTGTTCAGTGCAGCATAATGTTGTTCAGTGCAGCATGGTGTTGTTCAGTGCGGCATGGTGTTGTTCAATGCGGCATGGTGTTGTTCAGTGCGGGATGGTGTTGTTCAGTGCGGCATGGTGTTTTTCAGTGCGGCATAATGTTGTTCAGTGCAGCATGGTGTTGTTCAGTGCGGCATGGTGTTGTTCAGTGCGACATAATGTTGTTCAGTGCGGCATAATGTTGTTCAGTGCGGCATGGTGTTGTTCAGTGCGGCATGGTGTTGTTCAGTGCGGCATGGTGTTGTTCAGTGCGGCATGGTGTTGTTCAGTGCAGGATGGTGTTGTTCAGTGCAGGATGGTGTTGTTCAATGCGGCATGGTGTTGTTCAGTGCGGGATGGTGTTGTTCAGTGCAGGATGGTGTTGTTCAGTGCGGCATGGTGTTGTTCAGTGCGGAATGGTGTTGTTCAGTGCGGCATGGTGTTGTTCAGTGCAGGATTGTGTTGTTCAATGCGGGATGGTGTTGTTCAGTGCGGGATGGTGTTGTTCAGTGCAGGATGGTGTTGTTCAGTGCGGCATGGTGTTGTTCAATGCGGCATGGTGTTGTTCAGCGCGGCATGGTGTTGTTCAATGCGGCATGGTGTTGTTCAATGCGGCATGGTGTTGTTCAGTGCGGCATGGTGTTTTTCAGTGCGGAATGGTGTTGTTCAGTGCGGCATGGTGTTGTTCAGTGCGGGATGGTGTTGTTCAGTGCGGCATGGTGTTGCTCAGTGCGGCATGGTGTTGTTCAGTGCGGGATGGTGTTGTTCATTGCGGCATGGTGTTGTTCAGTGCGGCATGGTGTTGTTCAGTGCGGCATGGTGTTGTTCAGTGCGGGATGGTGTTGTTCAGTGCGCCATAATGTTGTTCAGTGCGGCATGGTGTTGTGTTGTTCAATGCGGCATGGTGTTGTTCAGTGCGGCATGGTGTTGTTCAGTGCGGCATGGTGTTGTTCAGTGCGGCATGGTGTTGTTCAGTGCGGGATGGTGTTGTTCAGTGCGGCATGGTGTTGCTCAGTGCGGCATGGTGTTGTTCAGTGCGGGATGGTGTTGTTCATTGCGGCATGGTGTTGTTCAGTGCGGCATGGTGTTGTTCAGTGCGGCATGGTGTTGTTCAGTGCGGGATGGTGTTGTTCAGTGCGCCATAATGTTGTTCAGTGCGGCATGGTGTTGTTCAATGCGGCATGGTGTTGTTCAGTTCGGGATGGTGTTGTTCAGTGCAGCATGGTGTTGTTCAATGCGGGATCGTGTTTTTCAGTGCGGCATGGTGTTGTTCAGTGCGGCATGGTGTTGTTCAGTGCAGCATAATGTTGTTCAGTGCGGCATGGTGTTGTTCAGTGCGGAATGGTGTTGTTCAGTGCGGCATGGTGTTGTTCAGTGCGGCATGGTGTTGTTCAGTGCGGCATGGTGTTGTTCAGTGCGGCATGGTGTTGTTCAGTGCGGGATGTGTTCAATGCGGGATCGTGTTGTTCAGTGCGGCATGGTGTTGTTCAGTGCGGCATGGTGTTGTTCAGTGCGGCATGGTGTTGTTCAGTGCGGCATGGTGTTGTTCATTTCGGCATAATGTTGTTCAGTGCGGCATAATGTTGTTTAGTGCGGCATGGTGTTGTTCAGTGCGGGATGGTGTTGTTCAGTGCGTTATAATGTTGTTCAGTGCGGCATGGTGTTGTTCAGTGCGGCATGGTGTTGTTCAGTGCGGCATGGTGTTGTTCAGTGCGGCATAATGTTGTTCAGTGCGGCATAATGTTGTTCAGTGCGGCATGGTGTTGTTCAGTGCGGGATGGTGTTGTTCAGTGCGGGATGGTGTTGTTCAGTGCGGCATGGTGTTCAATGCGGAATGGTGTTGTTCAGTGCAGGATGGTGTTGTTCAGTGCGGCATGGTGTTGTTCAGTGCGGCATAATGTTGTTCAGTGCGGCATGGTGTTGTTCAGTGCGGCATGGTGTTGTTCAGTGCGGCATGGTGTTGTTCAGTGCGGCATAATGTTGTTCAGTGCGGCATGGTGTTGTTCAGTGCGGCATGGTGTTGTTCAGTGCGGCATAATGTTCAGTGCGGCATAATGTTGTTCAGTGCGGCATGGTGTTGTTCAGTGCGGGATGGTGTTGTTCAGTGCAGGATGGTGTTGTTCAGTGCGGCATGGTGTTCAGTGCGGGATGGTGTCTTTCAGTGCGGCATGGTGTCGTTCAGTGCGGCATGGTGTCTTTCAGTGCGGCATGGTGTCGTTCAGTGAGGCATGGTGTTGTTCAGTGCGGCATGGTGTTGTTTAGTGCGGCATGGTGTTGTTCAGTGCGGGATGGTGTTGTTCAGTGTGGCATGGTGTTCAGTGCGGCATGGTGTTGTTCAGTGCGGTATCGTGTTGTTCAGTGCGGTATCGTGTTTCTCAGTGCGGTATCGTGTTGTTCAGTGCAGTATCGTTGTGTTGTTCGTATTGTGTTGTGTTGTTCGTAATGTGTTGTGTTGTTCGTATTGTGTTGTGTTGTTCGTATTGTGTTGTGTTGTTCGTATTGTGTTGTGTTGTTCATATTGTGTTGAGTTGTTCGTATTGTGTTGTGTTGTTCGTATTGTGTTGCCTTTAACACTTAGCCTCTAACACTTAGCCTCTAACACTTAGCCTCTAGCATCTAGAAGGTAAATAAATAGGAAGGAAGGACTCACCGGTGACGTCTTCGCCCACGTCCAAGCGTTGTACTTTGTATTTTCATCCTTCTGACAGTGGAAAACATAGCCAACAAACACCGTGGAACCTAAACGAATGAAAGAAAACTATCATTTGGCCACAACCAACATTCACAGATACAACACAATGTGACGTGCGGGGTTGAGGTTAAAGGTTGAGTGAAGGGCCCTCGTTTTAAACTACTTTTTTGAAAAGGATTGGGAACAAGTAAGACGTATTTAATTTATTTAATGGGAAGTAGTAAGAGCTATTGAATTTAATCTATGTATTATATTCTATTGTATTGTATTCTGTTGTATTCTTTTGGATTGTATTCACACTAACCCCACTAAAACTTCAGCCCACAAAAACTCGCCTCTGGCGCCTAGCCTCTGGCACTTAGCCTCTAACACTTAGCCTTTAACACTTAGCCTTTAACACTTAGCCTTTAACACTTAGCCTTTAACACTTAGCCTAGAAGGTGAATAAATAGGGTTAAAGGTTGAGTGAAGGGACCTCGTTTTAAACTACTTTTTTGAAAAGGAGTGGGAACAAGTAAGACGTATTTAATTTATTTAATGGGAAGTAGTAAGACTTATTAAATTTATTTAATCTACTTTTCTTCCCAGGCAAAATTTGATGTGCTGCAATTCCAAATTTCCAAAGTGAATGAAGGAATGAAGTCCTTTAAATTATGATTTTGTATGAATACTAGGCATTAACACAAAATCGACGGCACAAAATGGGCAGACTTTACTTGTTTGAAAAGGACTGGTTACAAGACAGACTTTTTTAATTTATTTAATGGGAAGAAGACTTATTTAGTTTAATTGATCTATTTTTGTTCCCTGGCAAAATTCGATTTGCTGCAATTCCAAATTTCCAAAGTGAATGAAGGAAAGAAGTCGTTTAAATTATGATTTTGTTTAAATACTAGGCATAGACACAAAATCTACGGCACAAAATGGGCAGACTTTACTTGTTTGAAGAGGACTGGTTACAAGACAGACTTTTCTGATTTATTTAATGGGAAGAAGACTTATTTAGTTTATTTAATCTATTTTTGTTCCCTGGCAAAATTGGATTTGCTGAAATTGTATTTTGCCAAATCTTGCCTTGAGACCTGATAGGAAGTATTAAACGCTTAGTTAAATCAATACAAGTTGGTAATAAGAGCGAGTAATGTTGGTTGAACCGATGAATGAAGGTTGAAAGCAATTTAAATTATGACTTTGTATAAATACTAGATATTAACAGAACATCTACTGCGCGAAATGGGCAGAGTTTACTTGTTTGAGAAGGAGTGGCTTATTCAAAACTAAGATTTATGTAATCTGTTTGTTCCCAGGCAAAATTGGATGTGATGCAATTCCAAATTTCACCACATGACGGTGCCCAATTTCGACTTCATAGGACATATTAAACACTTAGCTTGTTATTATGTTCAAGGTAATCAGATTTGTTTATTATTCTAACATAATGCGACATAATGTTGTTCAGTGCGGCATAATGTTGTTCAGTGCGGCATAATGTTGTTCAGTGCGGCATGGTGTTGTTCAGTGCGGCATGGTGTTGTTCAGTGCGGCATGGTGTTGTTCAGTGCAGGATGGTGTTGTTCAGTGCGGCATGGTGTTGTTCAATGCGGCATGGTGTTGTTCAGTGCGGGATGGTGTTGTTCAGTGCAGGATGGTGTTGTTCAGTGCGGCATGGTGTTGTTCAGTGCGGAATGGTGTTGTTCAGTGCGGCATGGTGTTGTTCAGTGCGGCATGGTGTTGTTCAGTGAAGGATGGTGTTGTTCAATGCAGGATCGTGTTGTTCAGTGCGGCATGGTGTTGTTCAGTGCGGCATGGTGTTGTTCAGTGCGGCATAATGTTGTTCAGTGCGGCATGGTGTTGTTCAGTGCGGAATGGTGTTGTTCAGTGCGGCATGGTGTTGTTCAGTGCGGGATGGTGTTGTTCAATGCGGGATGGTGTTGTTCAGTGCGGGGTGGTGTTGTTCAGTGCAGGATGGTGTTGTTCAGTGCAGGATGGTGTTGTTCAGTGCGGCATGGTGTTGTTCAATGCAGGATCGTGTTGTTCAGTGCAGCATAATGTTGTTCAGTGCAGCATGGTGTTGTTCAGTGCGGCATGGTGTTGTTCAATGCGGCATGGTGTTGTTCAGTGCGGGATGGTGTTGTTCAGTGCGGCATGGTGTTTTTCAGTGCGGCATAATGTTGTTCAGTGCAGCATGGTGTTGTTCAGTGCGGCATGGTGTTGTTCAGTGCGACATAATGTTGTTCAGTGCGGCATAATGTTGTTCAGTGCGGCATGGTGTTGTTCAGTGCGGCATGGTGTTGTTCAGTGCGGCATGGTGTTGTTCAGTGCGGCATGGTGTTGTTCAGTGCAGGATGGTGTTGTTCAGTGCAGGATGGTGTTGTTCAATGCGGCATGGTGTTGTTCAGTGCGGGATGGTGTTGTTCAGTGCAGGATGGTGTTGTTCAGTGCGGCATGGTGTTGTTCAGTGCGGAATGGTGTTGTTCAGTGCGGCATGGTGTTGTTCAGTGCAGGATTGTGTTGTTCAATGCGGGATGGTGTTGTTCAGTGCGGGATGGTGTTGTTCAGTGCAGGATGGTGTTGTTCAGTGCGGCATGGTGTTGTTCAATGCGGCATGGTGTTGTTCAGCGCGGCATGGTGTTGTTCAATGCGGCATGGTGTTGTTCAATGCGGCATGGTGTTGTTCAGTGCGGCATGGTGTTTTTCAGTGCGGAATGGTGTTGTTCAGTGCGGCATGGTGTTGTTCAGTGCGGGATGGTGTTGTTCAGTGCGGCATGGTGTTGCTCAGTGCGGCATGGTGTTGTTCAGTGCGGGATGGTGTTGTTCATTGCGGCATGGTGTTGTTCAGTGCGGCATGGTGTTGTTCAGTGCGGCATGGTGTTGTTCAGTGCGGGATGGTGTTGTTCAGTGCGCCATAATGTTGTTCAGTGCGGCATGGTGTTGTGTTGTTCAATGCGGCATGGTGTTGTTCAGTGCGGCATGGTGTTGTTCAGTGCGGAATGGTGTTGTTCAGTGCGGCATGGTGTTGTTCAGTGCGGGATGGTGTTGTTCAGTGCGGCATGGTGTTGCTCAGTGCGGCATGGTGTTGTTCAGTGCGGGATGGTGTTGTTCATTGCGGCATGGTGTTGTTCAGTGCGGCATGGTGTTGTTCAGTGCAGGATGGTGTTGTTCAGTGCGGGATGGTGTTGTTCAGTGCGCCATAATGTTGTTCAGTGCGGCATGGTGTTGTTCAATGCGGCATGGTGTTGTTCAGTTCGGGATGGTGTTGTTCAGTGCAGCATGGTGTTGTTCAATGCGGGATCGTGTTTTTCAGTGCGGCATGGTGTTGTTCAGTGCGGCATGGTGTTGTTCAGTGCAGCATAATGTTGTTCAGTGCGGCATGGTGTTGTTCAGTGCGGAATGGTGTTGTTCAGTGCGGCATGGTGTTGTTCAGTGCGGCATGGTGTTGTTCAGTGCGGCATGGTGTTGTTCAGTGCGGCATGGTGTTGTTCAGTGCGGGATGTGTTCAATGCGGGATCGTGTTGTTCAGTGCGGCATGGTGTTGTTCAGTGCGGCATGGTGTTGTTCAGTGCGGCATGGTGTTGTTCAGTGCGGCATGGTGTTGTTCATTTCGGCATAATGTTGTTCAGTGCGGCATAATGTTGTTTAGTGCGGCATGGTGTTGTTCAGTGCGGGATGGTGTTGTTCAGTGCGTTATAATGTTGTTCAGTGCGGCATGGTGTTGTTCAGTGCGGCATGGTGTTGTTCAGTGCGGCATGGTGTTGTTCAGTGCGGCATAATGTTGTTCAGTGCGGCATAATGTTGTTCAGTGCGGCATGGTGTTGTTCAGTGCGGGATGGTGTTGTTCAGTGCGGGATGGTGTTGTTCAGTGCGGCATGGTGTTCAATGCGGAATGGTGTTGTTCAGTGCAGGATGGTGTTGTTCAGTGCGGCATGGTGTTGTTCAGTGCGGCATAATGTTGTTCAGTGCGGCATGGTGTTGTTCAGTGCGGCATGGTGTTGTTCAGTGCGGCATGGTGTTGTTCAGTGCGGCATGGTGTTGTTCAGTGCGGCATAATGTTGTTCAGTGCGGCATGGTGTTGTTCAGTGCGGCATGGTGTTGTTCAGTGCGGCATAATGTTCAGTGCGGCATAATGTTGTTCAGTGCGGCATGGTGTTGTTCAGTGCGGGATGGTGTTGTTCAGTGCAGGATGGTGTTGTTCAGTGCGGCATGGTGTTCAGTGCGG
Source organism: Syngnathus floridae (assembly GCF_059516105.1). Lineage (NCBI taxonomy): Eukaryota > Metazoa > Chordata > Actinopteri > Syngnathiformes > Syngnathidae > Syngnathus > Syngnathus floridae. Next base: position 465,405 of record NC_142419.1, on the reverse strand, counting down.
GATGGTGTCTTTCAGTGCGGCATGGTGTCGTTCAGTGCGGCATGGTGTCTTTCAGTGCGGCATGGTGTCGTTCAGTGAGGCATGGTGTTGTTCAGTGCGGCATGGTGTTGTTTAGTGCGGCATGGTGTTGTTCAGTGCGGGATGGTGTTGTTCAGTGTGGCATGGTGTTCAGTGCGGCATGGTGTTGTTCAGTGCGGTATCGTGTTGTTCAGTGCGGTATCGTGTTTCTCAGTGCGGTATCGTGTTGTTCAGTGCAGTATCGTTGTGTTGTTCGTATTGTGTTGTGTTGTTCGTAATGTGTTGTGTTGTTCGTATTGTGTTGTGTTGTTCGTATTGTGTTGTGTTGTTCGTATTGTGTTGTGTTGTTCATATTGTGTTGAGTTGTTCGTATTGTGTTGTGTTGTTCGTATTGTGTTGCCTTTAACACTTAGCCTCTAACACTTAGCCTCTAACACTTAGCCTCTAGCATCTAGAAGGTAAATAAATAGGAAGGAAGGACTCACCGGTGACATCTTCGCCCACGTCCAAGCGTTGTACTTTGTATTTTCATCCTTCTGACAGTGGAAAACATAGCCAACAAACACCGTGGAACCTAAACGAATGAAAGAAAACTATCATTTGGCCACAACCAACATTCACAGATACAACACAATGTGACGTGCGGGGTTGAGGTTAAAGGTTGAGTGAAGGGCCCTCGTTTTAAACTACTTTTTTGAAAAGGATTGGGAACAAGTAAGACGTATTTAATTTATTTAATGGGAAGTAGTAAGAGCTATTGAATTTAATCTATGTATTATATTCTATTGTATTGTATTCTGTTGTATTCTTTTGGATTGTATTCACACTAACCCCACTAAAACTTCAGCCCACAAAAACTCGCCTCTGGCGCCTAGCCTCTGGCACTTAGCCTCTAACACTTAGCCTTTAACACTTAGCCTTTAACACTTAGCCTTTAACACTTAGCCTTTAACACTTAGCCTAGAAGGTGAATAAATAGGGTTAAAGGTTGAGTGAAGGGACCTCGTTTTAAACTACTTTTTTGAAAAGGAGTGGGAACAAGTAAGACGTATTTAATTTATTTAATGGGAAGTAGTAAGACTTATTAAATTTATTTAATCTACTTTTCTTCCCAGGCAAAATTTGATGTGCTGCAATTCCAAATTTCCAAAGTGAATGAAGGAATGAAGTCCTTTAAATTATGATTTTGTATGAATACTAGGCATTAACACAAAATCGACGGCACAAAATGGGCAGACTTTACTTGTTTGAAAAGGACTGGTTACAAGACAGACTTTTTTAATTTATTTAATGGGAAGAAGACTTATTTAGTTTAATTGATCTATTTTTGTTCCCTGGCAAAATTCGATTTGCTGCAATTCCAAATTTCCAAAGTGAATGAAGGAAAGAAGTCGTTTAAATTATGATTTTGTTTAAATACTAGGCATAGACACAAAATCTACGGCACAAAATGGGCAGACTTTACTTGTTTGAAGAGGACTGGTTACAAGACAGACTTTTCTGATTTATTTAATGGGAAGAAGACTTATTTAGTTTATTTAATCTATTTTTGTTCCCTGGCAAAATTGGATTTGCTGAAATTGTATTTTGCCAAATCTTGCCTTGAGACCTGATAGGAAGTATTAAACGCTTAGTTAAATCAATACAAGTTGGTAATAAGAGCGAGTAATGTTGGTTGAACCGATGAATGAAGGTTGAAAGCAATTTAAATTATGACTTTGTATAAATACTAGATATTAACAGAACATCTACTGCGCGAAATGGGCAGAGTTTACTTGTTTGAGAAGGAGTGGCTTATTCAAAACTAAGATTTATGTAATCTGTTTGTTCCCAGGCAAAATTGGATGTGATGCAATTCCAAATTTCACCACATGACGGTGCCCAATTTCGACTTCATAGGACATATTAAACACTTAGCTTGTTATTATGTTCAAGGTAATCAGATTTGTTTATTATTCTAACATAATGCGACATAATGTTGTTCAGTGCGGCATAATGTTGTTCAGTGCGGCATAATGTTGTTCAGTGCGGCATGGTGTTGTTCAGTGCGGCATGGTGTTGTTCAGTGCGGCATGGTGTTGTTCAGTGCAGGATGGTGTTGTTCAGTGCGGCATGGTGTTGTTCAATGCGGCATGGTGTTGTTCAGTGCGGGATGGTGTTGTTCAGTGCAGGATGGTGTTGTTCAGTGCGGCATGGTGTTGTTCAGTGCGGAATGGTGTTGTTCAGTGCGGCATGGTGTTGTTCAGTGCGGCATGGTGTTGTTCAGTGAAGGATGGTGTTGTTCAATGCAGGATCGTGTTGTTCAGTGCGGCATGGTGTTGTTCAGTGCGGCATGGTGTTGTTCAGTGCGGCATGATGTTGTTCAGTGCGGCATGGTGTTGTTCAGTGCGGAATGGTGTTGTTCAGTGCGGCATGGTGTTGTTCAGTGCGGGATGGTGTTGTTCAATGCGGGATGGTGTTGTTCAGTGCGGGGTGGTGTTGTTCAGTGCAGGATGGTGTTGTTCAGTGCAGGATGGTGCTGTTCAGTGCGGCATGGTGTTGTTCAATGCAGGATCGTGTTGTTCAGTGCAGCATAATGTTGTTCAGTGCAGCATGGTGTTGTTCAGTGCGGCATGGTGTTGTTCAATGCGGCATGGTGTTGTTCAGTGCGGGATGGTGTTGTTCAGTGCGGCATGGTGTTTTTCAGTGCGGCATAATGTTGTTCAGTGCAGCATGGTGTTGTTCAGTGCGGCATGGTGTTGTTCAGTGCGACATAATGTTGTTCAGTGCGGCATAATGTTGTTCAGTGCGGCATGGTGTTGTTCAGTGCGGCATGGTGTTGTTCAGTGCGGCATGGTGTTGTTCAGTGCGGCATGGTGTTGTTCAGTGCAGGATGGTGTTGTTCAGTGCAGGATGGTGTTGTTCAATGCGGCATGGTGTTGTTCAGTGCGGGATGGTGTTGTTCAGTGCAGGATGGTGTTGTTCAGTGCGGCATGGTGTTGTTCAATGCGGCATGGTGTTGTTCAGCGCGGCATGGTGTTGTTCAATGCGGCATGGTGTTGTTCAATGCGGCATGGTGTTGTTCAGTGCGGCATGGTGTTTTTCAGTGCGGAATGGTGTTGTTCAGTGCGGCATGGTGTTGTTCAGTGCGGGATGGTGTTGTTCAGTGCGGCATGGTGTTGCTCAGTGCGGCATGGTGTTGTTCAGTGCGGGATGGTGTTGTTCATTGCGGCATGGTGTTGTTCAGTGCGGCATGGTGTTGTTCAGTGCGGCATGGTGTTGTTCAGTGCGGGATGGTGTTGTTCAGTGCGCCATAATGTTGTTCAGTGCGGCATGGTGTTGTGTTGTTCAATGCGGCATGGTGTTGTTCAGTGCGGCATGGTGTTGTTCAGTGCGGCATGGTGTTGTTCAGTGCGGCATGGTGTTGTTCAGTGCGGGATGGTGTTGTTCAGTGCGGCATGGTGTTGCTCAGTGCGGCATGGTGTTGTTCAGTGCGGGATGGTGTTGTTCATTGCGGCATGGTGTTGTTCAGTGCGGCATGGTGTTGTTCAGTGCGGCATGGTGTTGTTCAGTGCGGGATGGTGTTGTTCAGTGCGCCATAATGTTGTTCAGTGCGGCATGGTGTTGTTCAATGCGGCATGGTGTTGTTCAGTTCGGGATGGTGTTGTTCAGTGCAGCATGGTGTTGTTCAATGCGGGATCGTGTTTTTCAGTGCGGCATGGTGTTGTTCAGTGCGGCATGGTGTTGTTCAGTGCAGCATAATGTTGTTCAGTGCGGCATGGTGTTGTTCAGTGCGGAATGGTGTTGTTCAGTGCGGCATGGTGTTGTTCAGTGCGGCATGGTGTTGTTCAGTGCGGCATGGTGTTGTTCAGTGCGGCATGGTGTTGTTCAGTGCGGGATGTGTTCAATGCGGGATCGTGTTGTTCAGTGCGGCATGGTGTTGTTCAGTGCGGCATGGTGTTGTTCAGTGCGGCATGGTGTTGTTCAGTGCGGCATGGTGTTGTTCATTTCGGCATAATGTTGTTCAGTGCGGCATAATGTTGTTTAGTGCGGCATGGTGTTGTTCAGTGCGGGATGGTGTTGTTCAGTGCGTTATAATGTTGTTCAGTGCGGCATGGTGTTGTTCAGTGCGGCATGGTGTTGTTCAGTGCGGCATGGTGTTGTTCAGTGCGGCATAATGTTGTTCAGTGCGGCATAATGTTGTTCAGTGCGGCATGGTGTTGTTCAGTGCGGGATGGTGTTGTTCAGTGCGGGATGGTGTTGTTCAGTGCGGCATGGTGTTCAATGCGGAATGGTGTTGTTCAGTGCAGGATGGTGTTGTTCAGTGCGGCATGGTGTTGTTCAGTGCGGCATAATGTTGTTCAGTGCGGCATGGTGTTGTTCAGTGCGGCATGGTGTTGTTCAGTGCGGCATGGTGTTGTTCAGTGCGGCATGGTGTTGTTCAGTGCGGCATAATGTTGTTCAGTGCGGCATGGTGTTGTTCAGTGCGGCATGGTGTTGTTCAGTGCGGCATAATGTTCAGTGCGGCATAATGTTGTTCAGTGCGGCATGGTGTTGTTCAGTGCGGGATGGTGTTGTTCAGTGCAGGATGGTGTTGTTCAGTGCGGCATGGTGTTCAGTGCGGGATGGTGTCTTTCAGTGCGGCATGGTGTCGTTCAGTGCGGCATGGTGTCTTTCAGTGCGGCATGGTGTCGTTCAGTGAGGCATGGTGTTGTTCAGTGCGGCATGGTGTTGTTTAGTGCGGCATGGTGTTGTTCAGTGCGGGATGGTGTTGTTCAGTGTGGCATGGTGTTCAGTGCGGCATGGTGTTGTTCAGTGCGGTATCGTGTTGTTCAGTGCGGTATCGTGTTTCTCAGTGCGGTATCGTGTTGTTCAGTGCAGTATCGTTGTGTTGTTCGTATTGTGTTGTGTTGTTCGTAATGTGTTGTGTTGTTCGTATTGTGTTGTGTTGTTCGTATTGTGTTGTGTTGTTCGTATTGTGTTGTGTTGTTCATATTGTGTTGAGTTGTTCGTATTGTGTTGTGTTGTTCGTATTGTGTTGCCTTTAACACTTAGCCTCTAACACTTAGCCTCTAACACTTAGCCTCTAGCATCTAGAAGGTAAATAAATAGGAAGGAAGGACTCACCGGTGACGTCTTCGCCCACGTCCAAGCGTTGTACTTTGTATTTTCATCCTTCTGACAGTGGAAAACATAGCCAACAAACACCGTGGAACCTAAACGAATGAAAGAAAACTATCATTTGGCCACAACCAACATTCACAGATACAACACAATGTGACGTGCGGGGTTGAGGTTAAAGGTTGAGTGAAGGGCCCTCGTTTTAAACTACTTTTTTGAAAAGGATTGGGAACAAGTAAGACGTATTTAATTTATTTAATGGGAAGTAGTAAGAGCTATTGAATTTAATCTATGTATTATATTCTATTGTATTGTATTCTGTTGTATTCTTTTGGATTGTATTCACACTAACCCCACTAAAACTTCAGCCCACAAAAACTCGCCTCTGGCGCCTAGCCTCTGGCACTTAGCCTCTAACACTTAGCCTTTAACACTTAGCCTTTAACACTTAGCCTTTAACACTTAGCCTTTAACACTTAGCCTAGAAGGTGAATAAATAGGGTTAAAGGTTGAGTGAAGGGACCTCGTTTTAAACTACTTTTTTGAAAAGGAGTGGGAACAAGTAAGACGTATTTAATTTATTTAATGGGAAGTAGTAAGACTTATTAAATTTATTTAATCTACTTTTCTTCCCAGGCAAAATTTGATGTGCTGCAATTCCAAATTTCCAAAGTGAATGAAGGAATGAAGTCCTTTAAATTATGATTTTGTATGAATACTAGGCATTAACACAAAATCGACGGCACAAAATGGGCAGACTTTACTTGTTTGAAAAGGACTGGTTACAAGACAGACTTTTTTAATTTATTTAATGGGAAGAAGACTTATTTAGTTTAATTGATCTATTTTTGTTCCCTGGCAAAATTCGATTTGCTGCAATTCCAAATTTCCAAAGTGAATGAAGGAAAGAAGTCGTTTAAATTATGATTTTGTTTAAATACTAGGCATAGACACAAAATCTACGGCACAAAATGGGCAGACTTTACTTGTTTGAAGAGGACTGGTTACAAGACAGACTTTTCTGATTTATTTAATGGGAAGAAGACTTATTTAGTTTATTTAATCTATTTTTGTTCCCTGGCAAAATTGGATTTGCTGAAATTGTATTTTGCCAAATCTTGCCTTGAGACCTGATAGGAAGTATTAAACGCTTAGTTAAATCAATACAAGTTGGTAATAAGAGCGAGTAATGTTGGTTGAACCGATGAATGAAGGTTGAAAGCAATTTAAATTATGACTTTGTATAAATACTAGATATTAACAGAACATCTACTGCGCGAAATGGGCAGAGTTTACTTGTTTGAGAAGGAGTGGCTTATTCAAAACTAAGATTTATGTAATCTGTTTGTTCCCAGGCAAAATTGGATGTGATGCAATTCCAAATTTCACCACATGACGGTGCCCAATTTCGACTTCATAGGACATATTAAACACTTAGCTTGTTATTATGTTCAAGGTAATCAGATTTGTTTATTATTCTAATGGCCTCTTCAAAACTATTCTGGATTACTACTTTGGATCTATTCTACATTACTTGGCAACAACATACTCTGTAACAGATTAGGCAGTATAATCATATATGTTAACTTGAGAGTGCCCACACTCAATCTACTTATCGTGATGTGTTAAATCAATTACTGTTAGACATTATTTGTCTGATAATCTACCAAATCTTTGAATTGAAGAATTTGTGATTTAATTAATAGCTTGTTGTTATGTTCAGGGTAATCAGACTTGTATATAATTCTAATGGCCTTCTTTTGAAAACTATTCTGAATTACAACTTTGGATCTTATATTACTTTGCAACAATCTACTCGGTGACAGATTAGGCAGTATAATCACATATGTTAACTTCAGTGCCCACACTGTATTTATTTATGGTTATTTGTTAAATCAAGTACTGTTAGACATGAAATAGGAAGTGTTTAACATAAATGTTATGGCTACTCACCATTGTAGCTCGCTCCTGGTCAATGATACGAGCCTCTTCTTGCAGTGGAAAACTTGCAGCCAACAAACACCGTGGAACCTAAAGGAATGAAATTAAACATTAACATTTCGCCTCGACCAATTTTCACACGTACAACGCAACGCGGCTACACTTCTGCTATTACAAACGTAAATCTCCTTAAACACAATGAGTGTTACTTACCGTGTACGCTCTAGACGGTCCAGTTGCAAGCAGAAAATAAAGATATTTCTGTTGATAATCGTCGCTGCTCAGTGGCTCACGGCCATCGCGCCAACAGATTTGAATTTTGGCGGAGGTTCGGGCAATTACGTCATATCCGCGGCACATGACTGCGACGTAATACCCGCTTATCTGAAACGGCAGTTAAAAGTAGAGTTACATCAAGTTTTCTTGGAACCTAAACGAATGAAAGAAAACTATCATTTGGCCACAACCAACATTCACAGATACAACACAACGTGCGGGGTTGAGGTTAAAGATTGAGTGAAGGGCCCTCGTTTTAAACTACTGTTTTGAAAAGGAGTGGAAACAAGTAAGACGTATTTAATTTATTTAATGGGAAGTAGTAAGACTTATTAAATTTATTTAATCTACTTTTCTTCCCAGGCAAAATTTGATGTGCTGCAATTCCAAATTTCCAAAGTGAATGAAGGAATGAAGTCCTTTAAATTATGATTTTGTATAAATACTAGGCATAAACACAAAATCGACGGCACAAAATGGGCAGACTTTACTTGTTTGAAAAGGACTGGTTACAAGACAGACTTTTTTAATTTATTTAATGGGAAGAAGACTTATTTAGTTTAATTGATCTATTTTTGTTCCCTGGCAAAATTCGATTTGCTGCAATTCCAAATTTCCAAAGTGAATGAAGGAAAGAAGTCGTTTAAATTATGATTTTGTTTAAATACTAGGCATAGACACAAAATCTACGGCACAAAATGGGCAGACTTTACTTGTTTGAAGAGGACTGGTTACAAGACAGACTTTTCTGATTTATTTAATGGGAAGAGGACCACATGATGGTGCCCAATTTTGACTTCATAGGACATATTAAACACTTAGCTTGTTATTATGTTCAAGGTAATCAGATTTGTTTATCATTCTAATGGCCTCTTCAAAACTATTCTGGATTACTACTTTGGATCTATTCTACATTACTTGGCAACAACATACTCTGTAACAGATTAGGCAGTATAATCACATATGTTAACTTGAGAGTGCCCACACTCAATCTACTTATCGTGATGTGTTAAATCAATTACTGTTAGACATTATTTGTCTGATGATCTACCAAATCTTTGAATTGAAGAATTTGTGATTTAATTAATAGCTTGTTCAGGGTAATCAGACTTGTATATAATTCTAATGGCCTTCTTTTGAAAACTATTCTGAATTACAACTTTGGATCTTATATTACTTTGCAACAATCTACTCGGTGACAGATTAGGCAGTATAATCACATATGTTAACTTCAGTGCCCACACTGTATTTATTTATGGTTATTTGTTAAATCAAGTACTGTTAGACATGAAATAGGAAGTGTTTAACATAAATGTTATGGCTACTCACCATTGTAGCTCGCTCCTGGTCAATGATATGAGCCTCTTCTTGCAGTGGAAAACTTGCAGCCAACAAACACCGTGGAACCTAAAGGAATGAAATTAAACATTAACATTTCGCCTGGACCAACATTCACACGCGGCTACACTTCTGCTATTACAAACGTAAATCTCCTTAAACACAACGAGTGTTACTTACCGTGTACGCTCTAGGCAAAATTGGATGTGATGCAATTCCAAATCTATCTGAAACGGCAGTTAAAAGTAGAGTTACATCAAGTTTTCTTTTTTAATCAACACAATCATTTACAACCGTTGACCAGAAAGAATCGTCGAAATTCGACGTCCCCCACAAACGCCACGCTCACTCGCTTTTCAGGGCAACAAAAGTACTTCTTTTTAAAAACGATGAGTTGTACTTACCGTGTACGCTCTGGACGGTCCAGTTGCAAGCAGAAAATAAAAATATTTCTCTTGTTAGTCGTATGTTACCATCCGCTGTGTCTTTGTCAACATCGCCGCCATTTTCCTACTTCCTGCTGCGAGCCACGCCCACGGATTTAAATTTGGGCGGAAGCTCTTTCCATTGGCGTCGTTTTCGCGTATAGCAAATCCGATTGGTTGGGAAGGGGGCACGGTTATGCAGCCGAGGGGTCCTGTGATCGGTGGGATGTAAAGTAGGCGTCGACGTCACGTCCGCGTCACGTGACCACGACGTGGCAGACGTCATATAGCAACCGCTGTTTTGTTTAGTAGACTTACAGTTGTTATGCATTGACATAATGGCGCACACACCAAATAGATTTAAATAAATTAAATAATTCTTCTGCCCACTCTCTTTTAAACAAGTTAACTCTCCCCGCGGATTTGAATTCCGGCGAAAGTTACGCCCATCGACGTCACGTATGTCACGTGACCACGACGTGGCAGATGTCATATAGCAACTGCTGTTTTGTTTAGTAGATTTACAGTTGTTATGCATTGGCATAATGGTGTGCACTCAAAATAGATTTAAATAAATTAAATATTTCTTCTGCCCACTCCCTTTTAAACAAGTTAACTCTGCCCACGTCCATTGACGTCTTGTCTGCGTCACGTGACCACGACGTAGCGACGTCATATAGTAACCGCTGTTTTGATCAGTAGACTTAGTTATTATGCGTTGACATAATGGCGCACTGGTTAGCATGGCCACCTCTTAAGCATGATGTTGCGGGTTCGACGCCTGATCAATGTTAGCATGGAGTGAGCTGAAGTGCATGGCGCTGAAGATTTGAATCTTTGAAATGCGCTGAGGTCTGACATATCAGGCAGAATGGTTTGCCATCACGTTCAACAAAAAATAGAAACTTTCCCACTCTGATTAAAACGTCCTGTGTTCATCTACGTATTTTCGTTTTGCTGTGCATCTTTTCCCTGCCATTTCGAGAGCCCAATTGACACTCATAGTTTAAAGAAATGTGTTTGCCCATCCTACTTTGTGGAATTTCACCACATGCGCTTTTGACCAAAATACCAAATTGAACTCAAGTGAAGCCAACACGCACAACCCCCCCCCCCCCCCACACACACACACACACACACACAAATGTTGATATGAACATAAAAGAGCCGCATGCGGTTCGGGAGTTGCGGCTTGGCCAAACCTGTACTATACAACTTTATTTGTATAAAATTTTCACAACAGCTGTCACACAAACAAAGCGGGAAAAACCGAAGACGTGCGTGTTCCGCCCACGCTGGATTTATTTGTACCTTTGAAAAGACACCGTATTGCCGCAGATGTGGCAAAGAGTACTTTTGGGCATCTGAGACGGAAGGATGTCCAAAGCATCACGTCACCTGCTCTGGTAGGCATGGTGGTGGGACGTTGAGGTCAACCGCTTTGGGGTTGGCTGAATCTTTGATCGCAGGATGCCACACACTTGAAGACAGAAGCAGAAAAGCAGAGCTAAATGCAAAATGTACTCACCGGTGACTCCAATTTTTTTCCCCCCTGAAGAAACAGCTGGACGGGTGGCCCCGGCTGGCCAGTGGGACTCTTGTTATTCTGACCCTTTTTAGTGCGCGTTTGGGGCAACAACCGTTTTTTGTGGCGCTCTCTTCTGGTTCAAAAGTGCCCTGCATGTGAATTTGCTTTTCCTGCCTTCTGATTGGATGAGCGCCGGTGTGACGCGGTGCCTCTGTCACCGTGGCGGGGGGTATACGTTGGCATCGGAGCGTCTGCCAACGTCTGAGACCGGCTGGCAGTGTATCGGAGGTGTCGAGTGCGGTGCCGCTGGAGCTCACTCACCAGCTGGTGTTAGGGCCACAGAATGAAGGCCAAGGAGAAGAATAGAAAGAGAAACAGAAACTTCTCCTCCAATTGTTTGATTTGTCTCTTCTGAGCTTCGATGAATTCTTTCAGCTCTTTGTTCCTCTAGGACGGACAAATGGAAAGTGGCATTCAAAAGCCAGTAAGCGTGCAAGTAAGTGCCGGGCTGGCTTTGGGCCCTTACCTGTTGCGCGCTGTGCAGCAGATCCATTCTCTCTTGGAGGATGCAAGCGTCGCGCTCCCTCAACTCGCACATCAGGGCTCGCTTCCATTGGTCCACGGCGCTCCTAAGCTCTTCTCTCTGATCCGCCGTCAGCACGTCATTCACGCCAGCGTGGCTGGCTTTTTCGCCGTCCGTGGCGGGGCAGTCCCGCTGCGGTAGCGCCTCGTACAACATGGCCTCCAGCTCCAGGATCCTCTGGGCCGCAATCCTCGTCCATCAGTGGTCCGGCGGGAGATTTGAGGGCGGCTTACCTTATGAGCCTGGTCCATGGAACACTTCCTGAAGTCCAACTCTTCATCCAGGTAGCCCTTCTGCTTGCAGAACATATCCTAGCACAGCTCAAGGTCAGAATTGTTGGGGCACATTGCCGGAGTTCCCCTTGGCTGATGTCGCGTGTCTGTCTACCTTCTCACTTTCAATGTCCAACATCTTCTGTTGAAGTGCTGACTTGGTCACTTTGATGTATTCTAACCACTGAGGAAAGGCTGCTGTCACATAAGCAGAATGCGAGAGCGTGCGTGGACGTGCGCGTTACCTTCTCGGCTAGGGTGAGAAGGGTCCTGGCGTGAATCACGACCACCTGCTCCTCGTTGGTGAGATTCTGCAAGAGCCCAAAGGCACAGCGTCAACAAGCTTCTTTCAGCGCAAAGCCTTCCAAAAGTCACATTTGAGCCGCCGAGTCTCGTGGAGTGCGAACATAAGGAGTTCGACATACACTTACGGCGTTATAGCCCAGGATGTCCAGCTTCTTCATCAGATCACTGATGACGATGTCCGGGGGAAAGGCGCAAGGAGCAATGTAAGGTGTTCTGGGACCTCGGGTTAAGGTTAGGGTTGCGAGGGACGCCTTACGTACGCTCACGCCCTCGGCCTCGCAGTAGATCTGCAAAGGGCTGAGGCCGTCTGGGAAACGGACTTGCAGAAACTTCAAGACGGGGGAGCGCCACTCCCTCTCCTGAAAGGCAGAGGCATGCATCCGTCCGTCCGTCCGTCCGTCCGTCACATCTCTGGCCTCAACACGCTTGTGCGAGTCTTCCCACCTCCAGCTCCAGGATGCGGAACTCAAGCAGTTCGTTTTGGTCTCGGATATCCTGGATGTGCTCTTTCAGACGCGCTTCTTCCGCCTCCATCCGCCTGACCTGAAAAGACAGTCAGACCTCATCTGCGGGGCTTCCCGACAGGTGTGACGCCAAGCGACTCCGCCCAGCGCCTTTCTTTCCGTCACCTTTTCGGCCAACTGCTGATTGCTCTGACGCAGCAGCTGCTTCTCCTCCACCCACTTGACATTCTAGAAGAGACAAACGCGTGGACAGCTTTGGAATGTTGTGTCATTTTCATCCACAAATTCTTTGGTTGACTGGAAAATGACATTTGCTTTTCTCCGCATTTTCCCAGCCACGTTCGGGGGGGGGGGGGGGGGGGTTGGTCCAGTAATGCCAGACGGATGAGTGACTGAAGAATGTAGCTATTTTGTCTGAGAAAAAGGTGTGCTCATTGATGAGCTTACCTGTCCTTGTTGCTTCAGCGCTGACTCCAGATCTGCTACTCTGCTTTGATAGTGACCCATTTCTACCATCAGCTTTTCTCTGGTCTGAAAGGAGGAGGAGGGAGGCTCCTCCTCCTCCTTTCAGACCAGAGAACACCCGAGGCTGGGTGAGAACGGGGAGGCTGCGACCCGGCCGGGGGTTGCGGGAAGGGGCGCCACCTTGATCTCCTTCTCGGCGTCGTAGTCCCCTTCGCTGGTCTGGGCTAGCAGAGCGTAGGCTCGTTGCAGCGCTTGATATTCTTGCGTCAGCTGGCGGTAGCGAAGCTCCGCCTCTTCATGCACACACCAATGCAACACAGCACTAGTACCAGAATCAGTCAGACCGGCGACAAAGCACCCGCGACGCAAAGACGAGTCCGATTCCAGGCTGAAGAGGAATGTTTGGTGCCAATACGCTGGCAGAAATGGCGGGCTACCTCTTCGGGTTCCGTGTCGGGGGTTCTGTCGGTGTGAAAAGACAAGGACGATCCGTCCGAGTCCACCAACACGTCTTCGTCGTAGCCGTAAAATGTTTCGATGACCTGCGGGCGCGGAAGCAAACATCTCTCTGAACAAACTGAAGCGACACCTCACGATGAATCGACGAGAGGAACGATAGCGAGAAAAAGGCCATTTCATCTTGCGCAACACCAAGCAGCCGCAAACAAACAGACTCACCTTGCAGGACCTCACGCTTTGTTCCTCCTCAGAGATTCTCGACGTCGGTATCGTAGCAGCAAATCTCTCTCCTGTCGACACAAATAATCCGCCTTTGAGATTCTTTGGATGCAAAGGGAACGAACGGCTCCGGCGCAGAAACAAACGCGACTCACAATGACATTTCTGACATGAGCTCCTGTCTCCAGAGCCTGAAAAACACGTCACCGGCGATGATTGGAGGGACGCTCGTCTTTTCCAAAAGTGACAACTACAGGGTGTGTCAGGGTTTTCCAGATTATCTTTATCGTATCATTGTGTTGCTTTGACTTTGACTGCGACCTGTAATAAATAATATTATTTATCCCTTATTTATCCCTATCGCTTATCCCTTCCTACACAAAGTCGTAAAACACCCCTTGCTATGTTTTGACTAGAGGTCAAGGGCTTCCTCTATTCAATCCACTCTTACACCCACCCTGTTTCTCTTAATTAAAATGCTCGTGCAGGAGCCGAGAGTCAGACTTCATTCGTACAACGGATGGACTCTCCACCTGCAGGTGTCCAAAAGAACTTACTTGTCTCCCGTGTGGTTCTTGCAAAATAAGTTGGAGCGAGCGCAACTCTAACAGGGTGCATTTTGCCACTAGCTGCCTACGGACAATGACGTCGCGCTCGCGGCTCATGGTTGACGGGCTGAGCAGCCGGGCAAGTCCGTCGTTTTCAGCGCACAGCGAGTGGCAAAGGCGCTGACAAAACGGGAGCTTAGAGCTGCTGAAAACGGCAAAACAAGTCTAAAGCGTGTTCAAACGCGTGCGCACAATGCTCCTGCTTGAAAGGTCGGAATTTAAGGGGCCAATTTTTTGGATGGCGGCCGCCGGCCAAGCTTTGGACGGAAAAGGTTTCCTGGCGACAGCGAGCGAGCGCGGCGCTGCCGTACGTGCACCGAGTCGCCTGCCTGAAGACCTTGGACAAGTCGTCGATGATGTGCCGCTGCTCCACAACTTGAAGGAACTCCATTTCACCGTCCTGCTGGCCGCAACCGCGGTCCAGGTCATTGAGCGAACTAGGCCTTCTCTGTGGAACACAAATGCAGTGGACTCTGTTGGCACGCCGCCGTTGTCCGCGTCGACTTACCAAGCTTGCCATCTCCTCGTTCTCCTGGGTGACAAAGCGCACTTTGTTTTCAAGGCGACACAGCACCAGCGAGAGTTCTTCATTCTTCCTGCTCAGGCGTTTGTTTTTGTACAGGAGTGGCAGAAACTGGCTTTCTGTTTCTCTCAGTCGCTTTAGCTGCAAGCATGAAGTGCGGGATGTGAAAGACGCACAACACGCGGGCCAGAACGTATCCATTCCTTTTGCATCGGTTTGAACGGAATCGTGGCTTTGGCTCCCAATAAAAGACATCTACCAGGCAACCGACTCGCCGCGCCGCTCAACTAATAAGCAAGCGCAATGGGTGCCTCGCTGGATGGCGCGCATCAAACGTAGCGCAAACCTTCAAGCGTGCCGTCAATAAATTACCAGTTCATTGCGCTCTTCAGAAAGCAGGGCGTTTCGATCCTCCAGTTTCCTGATGACTGCGCTGAGCTCAGCGATTTTCAGATGAAACCGTCGCGTGTCCCGATCCTCCTGAGACTGAAAACGCCCCGCAACACACACACACAAGCACTCGTTCAAAGTTCAAAACTGTTTTTGTGCTACCTTCCTCCAGCAACGAACTAAGTCATGCGTACTGCAAGTGTGTGATGAGGTGGCTTACGCAATGAAGAGGATTGCTAGTAGCGGCGTTGACCCCACTTCCAGGGTAGTTTAGGCCCGCCCTTTGGGAATCCCTCAGGGCAGCGATCTGCTGCTCGGCAGCCTGAGTCTGCAGCTGAAGGCGGTGGACGTGGCCGGCCCCAGGGCTTCATCCAAAACACTAACCGCTCTGTCTTTCAGCTTGATCTCATCCGTCTGGATGTACAAACGGGGAGCACTCAGGCAGGCGGGCAAACTCATTTGCCAGAATTGTGACAAAAACAAAGAGAGCAACCGGCCAATTTTTTTCTTGAATCGACTAGAACACCTTTGCTGTGACAAAAGCGAAGCGAGCAACCGGACATTTTCTTCTTGTGAAATAGAATAGAATAGAATGCCTTAGGTGTCATTGCACTGCAGGTATACAACGAAATTGGGAACATAGCCACGCACCGCGCATCTGATCAGTCCTACCAGTCGGCGGATCTCCCTCTCGCAGTCTCTCTTGGTTCGGCTCAGCTCCTCCCGATGCTGGTGATGAGCCGATCGGAGCTCGGCCGCTCGGGACTGCCAGGCCTGCTGGGCCGCTGCCAGGGCTTCTTCCGCGCTCCTGGTGGAGGCGACACCGCTCGGTCTCCCGACACCGCCGCGTCTCCTCCACCTCCGCCAGCAAAGCGCCCCCCCTCCTCACCTGAGCAGACATTGCGCCACACCGGGCCGTTGAGACCGCAACGGAGCGCCGCGACGCTTACTGGGGACAAGCTACACAATACGGTAGCGGCCGCATCGAAGCCCGACGTGGCGTGCGGATAGTCAGACACGAATAGAGCGGATCACCTTGTCCATGGAGCCGTCCCTCAGGCTGAGGACCAAGGCATTCAGTCGCTGGATCTCTCCATCTTTGATTTTGATCACTCTCATCAGCTCCATTTCATGCTGCCGCAGTAATGTCTCCCTGGTAATGGCTAACTCTTTCTGCTTCTCCTCATGGAGTTTGCTTTTGAGTTCCGTCATGGCGGCGGTGGCACGGTGGTGCTCCGCCCGCAGGTCCTGACTTCTCTCTCTCTCCAGACAGCTGACCTGACATGACTTAGACTTAGACTTAGACAAACTTTATTGTCATCTTGTCTGCACATGGTGCATACAAAACGAAATTCCGTTGCATACGTCTTACAACAAAGTAGTGATATTGCAGTTGAATAGAAGTAACATATCCTATGAAAATATATATATATACATATACTATATATATATATATATATATATTAAAAATAAGTATAAAGTGCAGCAGTGATAATTATGCAATAGTGCAAGTAGGCAAAACAGTATTCAAGAGTGTGCAGAGGAATGCTAAACCATGTATTAAACTTCTATTTAAAGGGTTTATACAAGTTCAGTAAAGTTGGTAGTGCGAGATAGTGCAAGATAGAGGTCCGTAGTGTCATAAAGTACAGTTCTGTGAATGTGTGATGCAGAGTTCAGTTTAGAGCTCAACAGTTCTAGTGTTCAACAGTCTGATGACAGCAGGGAAAAAGCTGTTGCAGAACCTGGTGGACCTGCAGCGGATGCTGCAAACCTCTTCCCAGAGGGCAGCAGGGAGAACAGTCCATGGTGGGGGTGTGATGGGTCATTGATGATGTTACGGGCACGGGACATGCAGCGCTGAGATGAGATGTCCTGAATGGAGGGAAGAGGAGCCCCTATGATCCTCTCTGCTGTCCTCACCACTCTCCTCACGTTCTTCCAATCGGAGGCGGTGCAGCCTCCACACCACACAGAGAGACAGCTTGTCAGAATGCTCTCTATGGTGCTCCTGTAGAACGTCCTCATGATGGGTGGGGGCAGGTGGGCTCTCCTCATCCTCCGCAGGAAGTACAAGCGCTTCTGTGCCCTCTTGACCAGTGCCGTAGTGTTCATAGTCCAGGTGAGGTCTTCTGTGATGTGGACCCCCAGGAATTTGGTGGTGCTGACCACCTCCACAGCTGGGCTGTTGATGATCAGTGGAGCGTGGTGAGGCTGTTTTTTCCTGAAGTCGACGATGATCTCCTTCATCTTCTCCTCATTCAGGATCAGGCTGTTTTCTCTGCACCAGCCCACCAGCTGCTCCACCTCCTCTCTGTAGTCCAGGTCGTTGTTGTCTCTGATGAGCCCCACCACCGTTGTGTCGTCTGCTGACTTCACGATGTGATTGGTGGTGAACCTGAGGACGCAGTCGTGTGTCATCAGGGTGCACAGCAGGGGGCTCAGGACGCAGCCTTGAAGGGAGCCTGTGCTGAGGGTGATGACATCAGAGGTGTTCTGTCCGACCCGGACTGACTGAGGTCTGTTGGTGAGGAAGTCTAGCAGCCAGTTGCGAAGGGGGGTGTTGAAGCCCAGGTGTTCCAATTTTCCTACCAGATGCTGTGGGATGATGGTGTTAAACGCTGAGCTGAAGTCCAGGAACAGCCTCCGCACATGGGTGTTCTTCTCCTCCAGGTGAGCCAGGCTCAGGTAAAGAACGGAGGAGATGGCGTCCTGAGTGGAGCGGTTTTGCCGGTCGGCAAACTGGAACGGGTCAAATAATAGGGGGAGTCTGGAAACGATGTGACCTTTAAGCAGCCTTTCGAAGCACTTCATCATAGCCGGAGTCAGTGCAACAGGCCGGTAATCATTAAATGAGGTGATTTGAGGTTTCTTCGGCACCGGAATGATGGAGGCAGTCTTAAAGCACGCCGGCACTGTGGCTTGGCCCAGCGAGGTGTTAAAAATGTCTGTGATGACCCCAGCCAGATGACTTGCACATTCCCTGAACACACGCCCAGGAATGTTGTCGGGGCCAGGGGCCTTACAGGGGTTGACTCTCCTCAGGGTCTTCAACACATCGGCGGAGTCAAGGCAGAGTACCTCCTCTTCCTGATGGGGGACAGTTTTAACTGCTGGAGTGCCGTTTAGTGCCTCGAACCTCCCAAAGAAGTTATTTAGACCATTTAGAAAGTCAGCATCAACTACACCCACCGGGGGGGGGGGGAGAGTGAGTTGTAGTCTGTAATCGCCCGTATGCCTTGCCACATACTCCTGATGTTTTTGACGTCGTGAAAACGATCCTGAAATTTTCGACTGCGGTCTCGCTTCGCTATCCTGATGGCACGGTTCAAGTTGACTCTCGCTGTCCTCAGTGTCTCCTTGTCGCCAGACTTGAAGGCAGAGTTCCGCGCTCGTAGCGTTTGACGTACCTCCTCAGTCATCCAGGGTCGTTGGTTGCCCCGGGTGATGATATTCTTAGTGGTGCTGACGTCCTCGGTGCATTTGTTGATGTAGGCTGACACAGTCATGGCACACGCATGTCTAATCTACATCGGGAAAACTTGGAGGGAGGGAGGGAGGGAGGGAGGCAGGCAGGGAGGCAGGCAGTGTCTGTCTGTTGAGGTTTTCACCTTGTTCTTCTCCTGCTGAAGTTCTAACTGGACGTCCATCAGTTTGGTTCTCAGCTCGTCATTGGCGGCCTGAAGGGCGTCCGTTCGCTCCGCCTTGGCCCGCCCTGCCGGAGCTCGTTTGGACATCTCTTACTCGAGTCTCGCCCGGTCGTCAGTCAGAGATCACAACATTTGTACCTGGAGAGCACAAACGCAGCGCTGTTTTCCACTGGCTTCGAACTCAACTTCAATCGGTACCGTAACTTACAACATCATAAACATAGAACTAGCTTGACTTATTCATTGAATAAATGCATTTGGTTCTTCAAAACTGCATCACGCAACATAGCGTGACCGAGACGGCCGTTATCCACCTGCGTGAAGTTATTTGGTGAAATGAATGAGATGTTTAAGACACCATCGTTCTGTCTCTATGTAGATGAAGGGAAATAATCGATTGCTGAAGGTCCAAAGGTGTTGTCAAGTCAAGTCAAGTCAAGTTTATTTGTATAGCCCTAAATCACAAACAGTCTCAAAGGGCTTCACATAGCCAAAAATTGACAATTATTCTCAAAGCATCCCCTGATCATAAGCTCCCAAAAGGACAAGATAAAAAAGATTTGTGATAAACAAATAAACATATTAGTTATTAGTGACATATTTGTGATAGACATATTATGCAGGATAATCACATATGTAAACGTGACTGCCCACACTGTATTTATTTATGGTTATTTGTTAAATCGAGTACTGTTAGACATGAAATAGGAAGTGTTTAACATAAATGGAAGACGAAAGGGGTACTCACCATTGTAGCTCCTGCTGGTCAATGATACGAGCCTCTTCTTGCAGTGGAAAACATACAGCCAACAAACACCGTGGAACCTAAAGGAATGAAATTAAACATTAACATTTAGCCTCAACCAACATTCACAGATACAACGCAACGCAAACTACACAAACGTAAATCTTTTTAAACACAATGAGTTGTACTTACCGTGTACGCTCTAGACGGTCCACTTGCAAGCAGAAAATAAAGATATTTCTGTTGATAATCGTCGTGTTTGTATCCGGTGTCTCGCTCAAGGCCATTGCGCCCACAGATTTGAATTTTGGCGAGAGTTCAGCCTATTGACGTCATTTCCGCGGTGTAATACCCGCATATCTGAAACGGCAAAGTTAAGAGTAGAGTTAAATAAAGTTTTTAGTCAACGCAATAATTTACAACCGTTGACCAGTCGAAATAATCGTCGAAATTTGGCGTCTGTGGCTGGAAGCAGACGCCGAGTTCGACATTCCTCCCAAACGCCACACTCCCTCGCTTTTCAGGGCTAAAAAAAACCAGTTGTAATTACCTTGTACGCTCTAGACGGTCAAGTTGCAAGCTGAAAACAAAAATATTTGCCTTGTTAGTCATCGTGTTACTAACCGCTGTATCTTGTTTGCCAGAATTGCCGCTTTCCTACTTCTTGTTGCAAGCCACGCCCACGGATTATAATTTTGCCGTGAGTTCCGCCTATTGACGTCATGTCCGCGTCACATGACTGCGATGTAATATTATCTAAAACTGTTTGTGCGGTATTGTGTTGTTCTGTGCGGTATTGTGTTATTCTGTGCGGCGTCGTGTTGTTCTGTGCGGCGTCGTGTTGTTCAGTGCGACGTCGTGTTGTTCAGTGCAGCATAATGTTGTTCAGTGCGACGTCGTGTTGTTCAGTGCGGCATGGTGTTGTTCAGTGCGGCATGGTGTTGTTCAGTGCGGCATGGTGTTGTTCAGTGCGGCATAATGTTGTTCAGTGCGGCATAATGTTGTTCAGTGCGGCATGGTGTTGTTCAGTGCGGCATGGTGTTGTTCAGTGCGGCATAATGTTGTTCAGTGCGCCATAATGTTGTTCAGTGCAGGATGGTGTTGTTCAGTGCGGCATGGTGTTGTTCAATGCGGCATGGTGTTGTTCAGTGCGGGATGGTGTTGTTCAGTGCGGCATGGTGTTGTTCAGTGCGGCATAATGTTGTTCAGTGCGGCATGGTGTTGTTCAGTGCGGCATGGTGTTGTTCAGTGCGGCATGGTGTTGTTCAGTGCGGCATGGTGTTGTTCAGTGCGGAATGGTGTTGTTCAGTGCGGCATGGTGTTGTTCAGTCCGGGATGGTGTTGTTCAATGCGGGATGGTGTTGTTCAGTGCGGGGTGGTGTTGTTCAGTGCGGGATGGTGTTGTTCAGTGCGGCATGGTGTTGTTCAATGCGGCATGGTGTTGTTCAGTGCGGGATGGTGTTGTTCATTGCGGCATGGTGTTGTTCAGTGCGGCATGGTGTTGTTCAGTGCGGCATGGTGTTGTTCAGTGCGGCATGGTGTTGTTCAGTGCGGCAAAATGTTGTTCAGTGCGGCATGGTGTTGTTCAGTGTGGAAAGGTGTTGTTCAGTGCAGGATGGTGTTGTTCAGTGCGGCATGGTGTTGTTCAATGCAGGATCGTGTTGTTCAGTGCAGCATAATGTTGTTCAGTGCGGCATGGTGTTGTTCAGTGCGGCATAATGTTGTTCAGTGCAGCATAATGTTGTTCAGTGCGGCATAATGTGTTGTTCAGTGCGGCATGGTGTTTTTCAGTGCGGCGTAATGTTGTTCAGTGCAGCATAATGTTGTTCAGTGCGGCATGGTGTTGTTCAGTGCGACATAATGTTGTTCAGTGCGGCATAATGTTGTTCAGTGCGGCATGGTGTTGTTCAGTGCGGCATGGTGTTGTTCAGTGCGGCATGGTGTTGTTCAGTGCAGGATGGTGTTGTTCAATGCGGCATGGTGTTGTTCAGTGCGGGATGGTGTTGTTCAGTGCGGGATGGTGTTGTTCAGTGCGGCATGGTGTTGTTCAGTGCGGAATGGTGTTGTTCAGTGCGGCATGGTGTTGTTCAGTGCAGGATTGTGTTGTTCAGTGCGGGATGGTGTTGTTCAGTGCGGGATGGTGTTGTTCAGTGCGGGATGGTGTTGTTCAGTGCGGCATGGTGTTGTTCAATGCGGCATGGTGTTGTTCAGCGCGGCATGGTGTTGTTCAATGCGGCATGGTGTTGTTCAATGCGGCATGGTGTTGTTCAGTGCGGCATGGTGTTTTTCAGTGCGGAATGGTGTTGTTCAGTGCGGCATGGTGTTGTTCAGTGCGGGATGGTGTTGTTCAGTGCGGCATGGTGTTGTTCAGTGCGGCATGGTGTTGTTCAGTGCGGGATGGTGTTGTTCATTGCGGCATGGTGTTGTTCAGTGCGGCATGGTGTTGTTCAGTGCGGCATGGTGTTGTTCAGTGCGGGATGGTGTTGTTCAGTGCGCCATAATGTTGTTCAGTGCGGCATGGTGTTGTGTTGTTCAATGCGGCATGGTGTTGTTCAGTGCGGCATGGTGTTGTTCAGTGCGGAATGGTGTTGTTCAGTGCGGCATGGTGTTGTTCAGTGCGGGATGGTGTTGTTCAGTGCGGCATGGTGTTGCTCAGTGCGGCATGGTGTTGTTCAGTGCGGGATGGTGTTGTTCATTGCGGCATGGTGTTGTTCAGTGCGGCATGGTGTTGTTCAGTGCGGCATGGTGTTGTTCAGTGCGGGATGGTGTTGTTCAGTGCGCCATAATGTTGTTCAGTGCGGCATGGTGTTGTTCAATGCGGCATGGTGTTGTTCAGTTCGGGATGGTGGGTGTTGTTCAATGCGGCATGGTGTTGTTCAATGCGGCATGGTGTTGTTCAGTGCGGCATGGTGTTTTTCAGTGCGGAATGGTGTTGTTCAGTGCGGCATGGTGTTGTTCAGTGCGGGATGGTGTTGCTCAGTGCGGCATGGTGTTGCTCAGTGCGGCATGGTGTTGTTCAGTGCGGGATGGTGTTGTTCATTGCGGCATGGTGTTGTTCAGTGCGGCATGGTGTTGTTCAGTGCGGCATGGTGTTGTTCAGTGCGGGATGGTGTTGTTCAGTGCGCCATAATGTTGTTCAGTGCGGCATGGTGTTGTGTTGTTCAATGCGGCATGGTGTTGTTCAGTGCGGCATGGTGTTGTTCAGTGCGGAATGGTGTTGTTCAGTGCGGCATGGTGTTGTTCAGTGCGGGATGGTGTTGTTCAGTGCGGCATGGTGTTGCTCAGTGCGGCATGGTGTTGTTCAGTGCGGGATGGTGTTGTTCATTGCGGCATGGTGTTGTTCAGTGCGGCATGGTGTTGTTCAGTGCGGCATGGTGTTGTTCAGTGCGGGATGGTGTTGTTCAGTGCGCCATAATGTTGTTCAGTGCGGCATGGTGTTGTTCAATGCGGCATGGTGTTGTTCAGTTCGGGATGGTGTTGTTCAGTGCAGCATGGTGTTGTTCAATGCGGGATCGTGTTTTTCAGTGCGGCATGGTGTTGTTCAGTGCGGCATGGTGTTGTTCAGTGCAGCATAATGTTGTTCAGTGCGACGTCGTGTTGTTCAGTGCGGCATGGTGTTGTTCAGTGCGGCATAATGTTGTTCAGTGCGGCATGGTGTTGTTCAGTGCGGCATGGTGTTGTTCAGTGCGGCATGGTGTTGTTCAGTGCGGCATAATGTTGTTCAGTGCGCCATAATGTTGTTCAGTGCGGCATGGTGTTGTTCAGAGCGGGATGGTGTTGTTCAGTGCAGGATGGTGTTGTTCAGTGCGGCATGGTGTTGTTCAATGCGGCATGGTGTTGTTCAGTGCGGGATGGTGTTGTTCAGTGCGGCATGGTGTTGTTCAGTGCGGCATAATGTTGTTCAGTGCGGCATGGTGTTGTTCAGTGCGGCATGGTGTTGTTCAGTGCGGCATGGTGTTGTTCAGTGCGGCATGGTGTTGTTCAGTGCGGAATGGTGTTGTTCAGTGCGGCATGGTGTTGTTCAGTGCGGCATGGTGTTGTTCAGTGCGGGATGGTGTTGTTCAGTGCGCCATAATGTTGTTCAGTGCGGCATGGTGTTGTTCAATGCGGCATGGTGTTGTTCAGTCCGGGATGGTGTTGTTCAATGCGGGATGGTGTTGTTCAGTGCGGGGTGGTGTTGTTCAGTGCGGGATGGTGTTGTTCAGTGCGGCATGGTGTTGTTCAATGCGGCATGGTGTTGTTCAGTGCGGGATGGTGTTGTTCATTGCGGCATGGTGTTGTTCAGTGCGGCATGGTGTTGTTCAGTGCGGCATGGTGTTGTTCAGTGCGGCATGGTGTTGTTCAGTGCGGCAAAATGTTGTTCAGTGCGGCATGGTGTTGTTCAGTGTGGAAAGGTGTTGTTCAGTGCAGGATGGTGTTGTTCAGTGCGGCATGGTGTTGTTCAATGCAGGATCGTGTTGTTCAGTGCAGCATAATGTTGTTCAGTGCAGCATGGTGTTGTTCAGTGCGGCATTCAGTGCAGGATGGTGTTGTTCAGTGCAGGATGGTGTTGTTCAGTGCGGCATGGTGTTGTTCAATGCAGGATCGTGTTGTTCAGTGCAGCATAATGTTGTTCAGTGCAGCATGGTGTTGTTCAGTGCGGCATTCAGTGCAGGATGGTGTTGTTCAGTGCAGGATGGTGTTGTTCAGTGCGGCATGGTGTTGTTCAATGCAGGATCGTGTTGTTCAGTGCAGCATAATGTTGTTCAGTGCAGCATGGTGTTGTTCAGTGCGGCATGGTGTTGTTCAATGCGGCATGGTGTTGTTCACTGCGGGATGGTGTTGTTCAATGCGGGATCGTGTTGTTCAGTGCGGCATAATGTTGTTCAGTGCAGCATGGTGTTGTTCAGTGCGGCATGGTGTTGTTCAGTGCGACATAATGTTGTTCAGTGCGGCATAATGTTGTTCAGTGCGGCATAATGTTGTTCAGTGCGGCATGGTGTTGTTCAGTGCGGCATGGTGTTGTTCAGTGCGGCATGGTGTTGTTCAGTGCAGGATGGTGTTGTTCAGTGCGGCATGGTGTTGTTCAATGCGGCATGGTGTTGTTCAGTGCGGGATGGTGTTGTTCAGTGCAGGATGGTGTTGTTCAGTGCGGCATGGTGTTGTTCAGTGCGGAATGGTGTTGTTCAGTGCGGCATGGTGTTGTTCAGTGCGGCATGGTGTTGTTCAGTGAAGGATGGTGTTGTTCAATGCAGGATCGTGTTGTTCAGTGCGGCATAATGTTGTTCAGTGCGGCATGGTGTTGTTCAGTGCGGCATAATGTTGTTCAGTGCGGCATGGTGTTGTTCAGTGCGGGATGGTGTTGTTCAATGCGGCATGGTGTTGTTCAGTGCGGGATGGTGTTGTTCAATGCGGGATGGTGTTGTTCAGTGCAGGATGGTGTTGTTCAGTGCGGCATGGTGTTGTTCAATGCAGGATCGTGTTGTTCAGTGCGGCATAATGTTGTTCAATGCAGCATGGTGTTGTTCAGTGCGGCATGGTGTTGTTCAATGCAGCATGGTGTTGTTCAGTGCGGGATGGTGTTGTTCAGTGCGGCATGGTGTTTTTCAGTGCGGCATAATGTTGTTCAGTGCGGCATGGTGTTGTTCAGTGCGGCATAATGTTGTTCAGTGCAGCATAATGTTGTTCAGTGCGGCATAATGTGTTGTTCAGTGCGGCATGGTGTTTTTCAGTGCGGCGTAATGTTGTTCAGTGCAGCATAATGTTGTTCAGTGCGGCATGGTGTTGTTCAGTGCGACATAATGTTGTTCAGTGCGGCATAATGTTGTTCAGTGCGGCATGGTGTTGTTCAGTGCGGCATGGTGTTGTTCAGTGCGGCATGGTGTTGTTCAGTGCAGGATGGTGTTGTTCAATACGGCATGGTGTTGTTCAGTGCGGGATGGTGTTGTTCAGTGCGGGATGGTGTTGTTCAGTGCGGCATGGTGTTGTTCAGTGCGGAATGGTGTTGTTCAGTGCGGCATGGTGTTGTTCAGTGCAGGATTGTGTTGTTCAGTGCGGGATGGTGTTGTTCAGTGCGGGATGGTGTTGTTCAGTGCGGGATGGTGTTGTTCAGTGCGGCATGGTGTTGTTCAATGCGGCATGGTGTTGTTCAGCGCGGCATGGTGTTGTTCAATGCGGCATGGTGTTGTTCAATGCGGCATGGTGTTGTTCAGTGCGGCATGGTGTTTTTCAGTGCGGAATGGTGTTGTTCAGTGCGGCATGGTGTTGTTCAGTGTGGGATGGTGTTGTTCAGTGCGGCATGGTGTTGCTCAGTGCGGCATGGTGTTGTTCAGTGCGGGATGGTGTTGTTCATTGCGGCATGGTGTTGTTCAGTGCGGCATGGTGTTGTTCAGTGCGGCATGGTGTTGTTCAGTGCGGGATGGTGTTGTTCAGTGCGCCATAATGTTGTTCAGTGCGGCATGGTGTTGTGTTGTTCAATGCGGCATGGTGTTGTTCAGTGCGGCATGGTGTTGTTCAGTGCGGAATGGTGTTGTTCAGTGCGGCATGGTGTTGTTCAGTGCGGGATGGTGTTGTTCAGTGCGGCATGGTGTTGCTCAGTGCGGCATGGTGTTGTTCAGTGCGGGATGGTGTTGTTCATTGCGGCATGGTGTTGTTCAGTGCGGCATGGTGTTGTTCAGTGCGGCATGGTGTTGTTCAGTGCGGGATGGTGTTGTTCAGTGCGCCATAATGTTGTTCAGTGCGGCATGGTGTTGTTCAATGCGGCATGGTGTTGTTCAGTTCGGGATGGTGGGTGTTGTTCAATGCGGCATGGTGTTGTTCAATGCGGCATGGTGTTGTTCAGTGCGGCATGGTGTTTTTCAGTGCGGAATGGTGTTGTTCAGTGCGGCATGGTGTTGTTCAGTGCGGGATGGTGTTGCTCAGTGCGGCATGGTGTTGCTCAGTGCGGCATGGTGTTGTTCAGTGCGGGATGGTGTTGTTCATTGCGGCATGGTGTTGTTCAGTGCGGCATGGTGTTGTTCAGTGCGGCATGGTGTTGTTCAGTGCGGGATGGTGTTGTTCAGTGCGCCATAATGTTGTTCAGTGCGGCATGGTGTTGTGTTGTTCAATGCGGCATGGTGTTGTTCAGTGCGGCATGGTGTTGTTCAGTGCGGAATGGTGTTGTTCAGTGCGGCATGGTGTTGTTCAGTGCGGGATGGTGTTGTTCAGTGCGGCATGGTGTTGCTCAGTGCGGCATGGTGTTGTTCAGTGCGGGATGGTGTTGTTCATTGCGGCATGGTGTTGTTCAGTGCGGCATGGTGTTGTTCAGTGCGGCATGGTGTTGTTCAGTGCGGGATGGTGTTGTTCAGTGCGCCATAATGTTGTTCAGTGCGGCATGGTGTTGTTCAATGCGGCATGGTGTTGTTCAGTTCGGGATGGTGGGTGTTGTTCAATGCGGCATGGTGTTGTTCAATGCGGCATGGTGTTGTTCAGTGCGGCATGGTGTTTTTCAGTGCGGAATGGTGTTGTTCAGTGCGGCATGGTGTTGTTCAGTGCGGGATGGTGTTGCTCAGTGCGGCATGGTGTTGCTCAGTGCGGCATGGTGTTGTTCAGTGCGGGATGGTGTTGTTCATTGCGGCATGGTGTTGTTCAGTGCGGCATGGTGTTGTTCAGTGCGGCATGGTGTTGTTCAGTGCGGGATGGTGTTGTTCAGTGCGCCATAATGTTGTTCAGTGCGGCATGGTGTTGTGTTGTTCAATGCGGCATGGTGTTGTTCAGTGCGGCATGGTGTTGTTCAGTGCGGAATGGTGTTGTTCAGTGCGGCATGGTGTTGTTCAGTGCGGGATGGTGTTGTTCAGTGCGGCATGGTGTTGCTCAGTGCGGCATGGTGTTGTTCAGTGCGGGATGGTGTTGTTCATTGCGGCATGGTGTTGTTCAGTGCGGCATGGTGTTGTTCAGTGCGGCATGGTGTTGTTCAGTGCGGGATGGTGTTGTTCAGTGCGCCATAATGTTGTTCAGTGCGGCATGGTGTTGTTCAATGCGGCATGGTGTTGTTCAGTTCGGGATGGTGTTGTTCAGTGCAGCATGGTGTTGTTCAATGCGGGATCGTGTTTTTCAGTGCGGCATGGTGTTGTTCAGTGCGGCATGGTGTTGTTCAGTGCAGCATAATGTTGTTCAGTGCGGCATGGTGTTGTTCAGTGCGGAATGGTGTTGTTCAGTGCGGCATGGTGTTGTTCAGTGCGGCATGGTGTTGTTCAGTGCGGCATGGTGTTGTTCAGTGCGGCATGGTGTTGTTCAGTGCGGGATGTGTTCAATGCGGGATCGTGTTGTTCAGTGCGGCATGGTGTTGTTCAGTGCGGCATGGTGTTGTTCAGTGCGGCATGGTGTTGTTCAGTGCGGCATGGTGTTGTTCATTTCGGCATAATGTTGTTCAGTGCGGCATAATGTTGTTTAGTGCGGCATGGTGTTGTTCAGTGCGGGATGGTGTTGTTCAGTGCGTTATAATGTTGTTCAGTGCGGCATGGTGTTGTTCAGTGCGGCATGGTGTTGTTCAGTGCGGCATGGTGTTGTTCAGTGCGGCATAATGTTGTTCAGTGCGGCATAATGTTGTTCAGTGCGGCATGGTGTTGTTCAGTGCGGGATGGTGTTGTTCAGTGCGGGATGGTGTTGTTCAGTGCGGCATGGTGTTCAATGCGGAATGGTGTTGTTCAGTGCAGGATGGTGTTGTTCAGTGCGGCATGGTGTTGTTCAGTGCGGCATAATGTTGTTCAGTGCGGCATGGTGTTGTTCAGTGCGGCATGGTGTTGTTCAGTGCGGCATGGTGTTGTTCAGTGCGGCATGGTGTTGTTCAGTGCGGCATAATGTTGTTCAGTGCGGCATGGTGTTGTTCAGTGCGGCATGGTGTTGTTCAGTGCGGCATAATGTTCAGTGCGGCATAATGTTGTTCAGTGCGGCATGGTGTTGTTCAGTGCGGGATGGTGTTGTTCAGTGCAGGATGGTGTTGTTCAGTGCGGCATGGTGTTCAGTGCGGGATGGTGTCTTTCAGTGCGGCATGGTGTCGTTCAGTGCGGCATGGTGTCTTTCAGTGCGGCATGGTGTCGTTCAGTGAGGCATGGTGTTGTTCAGTGCGGCATGGTGTTGTTTAGTGCGGCATGGTGTTGTTCAGTGCGGGATGGTGTTGTTCAGTGTGGCATGGTGTTCAGTGCGGCATGGTGTTGTTCAGTGCGGTATCGTGTTGTTCAGTGCGGTATCGTGTTTCTCAGTGCGGTATCGTGTTGTTCAGTGCAGTATCGTTGTGTTGTTCGTATTGTGTTGTGTTGTTCGTAATGTGTTGTGTTGTTCGTATTGTGTTGTGTTGTTCGTATTGTGTTGTGTTGTTCGTATTGTGTTGTGTTGTTCATATTGTGTTGAGTTGTTCGTATTGTGTTGTGTTGTTCGTATTGTGTTGCCTTTAACACTTAGCCTCTAACACTTAGCCTCTAACACTTAGCCTCTAGCATCTAGAAGGTAAATAAATAGGAAGGAAGGACTCACCGGTGACGTCTTCGCCCACGTCCAAGCGTTGTACTTTGTATTTTCATCCTTCTGACAGTGGAAAACATAGCCAACAAACACCGTGGAACCTAAACGAATGAAAGAAAACTATCATTTGGCCACAACCAACATTCACAGATACAACACAATGTGACGTGCGGGGTTGAGGTTAAAGGTTGAGTGAAGGGCCCTCGTTTTAAACTACTTTTTTGAAAAGGATTGGGAACAAGTAAGACGTATTTAATTTATTTAATGGGAAGTAGTAAGAGCTATTGAATTTAATCTATGTATTATATTCTATTGTATTGTATTCTGTTGTATTCTTTTGGATTGTATTCACACTAACCCCACTAAAACTTCAGCCCACAAAAACTCGCCTCTGGCGCCTAGCCTCTGGCACTTAGCCTCTAACACTTAGCCTTTAACACTTAGCCTTTAACACTTAGCCTTTAACACTTAGCCTAGAAGGTGAATAAATAGGGTTAAAGGTTGAGTGAAGGGACCTCGTTTTAAACTACTTTTTTGAAAAGGAGTGGGAACAAGTAAGACGTATTTAATTTATTTAATGGGAAGTAGTAAGACTTATTAAATTTATTTAATCTACTTTTCTTCCCAGGCAAAATTTGATGTGCTGCAATTCCAAATTTCCAAAGTGAATGAAGGAATGAAGTCCTTTAAATTATGATTTTGTATGAATACTAGGCATTAACACAAAATCGACGGCACAAAATGGGCAGACTTTACTTGTTTGAAAAGGACTGGTTACAAGACAGACTTTTTTAATTTATTTAATGGGAAGAAGACTTATTTAGTTTAATTGATCTATTTTTGTTCCCTGGCAAAATTCGATTTGCTGCAATTCCAAATTTCCAAAGTGAATGAAGGAAAGAAGTCGTTTAAATTATGATTTTGTTTAAATACTAGGCATAGACACAAAATCTACGGCACAAAATGGGCAGACTTTACTTGTTTGAAGAGGACTGGTTACAAGACAGACTTTTCTGATTTATTTAATGGGAAGAGGACTTATTTAGTTTATTTAATCTATTTTTGTTCCCTGGCAAAATTGGATTTGCTGAAATTGTATTTTGCCAAATCTCGATTTGAGACCTGATAGGAAGTATTAAACGCTTAGTTAAATCAATACAAGTTGGTAATAAGAGCGAGTAATGTTGGTTGAACCGATGAATGAAGGTTGAAAGCAATTTAAATTATGACTTTGTATAAATACTAGAGTGGCTTATTCAAAACTAAGATTTATGTAATCTGTTTGTTCCCAGGCAAAATTGGATGTGATGCAATTCCAAATTTCACCACATGATGGTGCCCAATTTTGACTTCATAGGACATATTAAACACTTAGCTTGTTATTATGTTCAAGGTAATCAGATTTGTTTATCATTCTAATGGCCTCTTCAAAACTATTCTGGATTACTACTTTGGATCTATTCTACATTACTTGGCAACAACATACTCTGTAACAGATTAGGCAGTATAATCACATATGTTAACTTGAGAGTGCCCACACTCAATCTACTTATCGTGATGTGTTAAATCAATTACTGTTAGACATTATTTGTCTGATAATCTACCAAATCTTTGAATTGAAGAATTTGTGATTTAATTAATAGCTTGTTCAGGGTAATCAGACTTGTATATAATTCTAATGGCCTTCTTTTGAAAACTATTCTGAATTACAACTTTGGATCTTATATTACTTTGCAACAATCTACTCGGTGACAGATTAGGCAGTATAATCACATATGTTAACTTCAGTGCCCACACTGTATTTATTTATGGTTATTTGTTAAATCAAGTACTGTTAGACATGAAATAGGAAGTGTTTAACATAAATGTTATGGCTACTCACCATTGTAGCTCGCTCCTGGTCAATGATATGAGCCTCTTCTTGCAGTGGAAAACTTGCAGCCAACAAACACCGTGGAACCTAAAGGAATGAAATTAAACATTAACATTTCGCCTGGACCAACATTCACACGCGGCTACACTTCTGCTATTACAAACGTAAATCTCGTTAAACACAACGAGTGTTACTTACCGTGTACGCTCTAGGCAAAATTGGATGTGATGCAATTCCAAATCTATCTGAAACGGCAGTTAAAAGTAGAGTTACATCAAGTTTTCTTTTTTAATCAACACAATCATTTACAACCGTTGACCAGAAAGAATCGTCGAAATTCGACGTCCCCCACAAACGCCACGCTCACTCGCTTTTCAGGGCAACAAAAGTACTTCTTTTTAAAAACGATGAGTTGTACTTACCGTGTACGCTCTGGACGGTCCAGTTGCAAGCAGAAAATAAAAATATTTCTCTTGTTAGTCGTATGTTACCATCCGCTGTGTCTTTGTCAACATCGCCGCCATTTTCCTACTTCCTGCTGCGAGCCACGCCCACGGATTTAAATTTGGGCGGAAGCTCTTTCCATTGGCGTCGTTTTCGCGTATAGCAAATCCGATTGGTTGGGAAGGGGGCACGGTTATGCAGCCGAGGGGTCCTGTGATCGGTGGGATGTAAAGTAGGCGTCGACGTCACGTCCGCGTCACGTGACCACGACGTGGCAGACGTCATATAGCAACCGCTGTTTTGTTTAGTAGACTTACAGTTGTTATGCATTGACATAATGGCGCACACACCAAATAGATTTAAATAAATTAAATAATTCTTCTGCCCACTCTCTTTTAAACAAGTTAACTCTCCCCGCGGATTTGAATTCCGGCGAAAGTTACGCCCATCGACGTCACGTATGTCACGTGACCACGACGTGGCAGATGTCATATAGCAACTGCTGTTTTGTTTAGTAGATTTACAGTTGTTATGCATTGGCATAATGGTGTGCACTCAAAATAGATTTAAATAAATTAAATATTTCTTCTGCCCACTCCCTTTTAAACAAGTTAACTCTGCCCACGTCCATTGACGTCTTGTCTGCGTCACGTGACCACGACGTAGCGACGTCATATAGTAACCGCTGTTTTGATCAGTAGACTTACAGTTATTATGCGTTGACATAATGGCGCACTGGTTAGCATGGCCACCTCTTAAGCATGATGTTGCGGGTTCGACGCCTGATCAATGTTAGCATGGAGTGAGCTGAAGTGCATGGCGCTGAAGATTTGAATCTTTGAAATGCGCTGAGGTCTGACATATCAGGCAGAATGGTTTGCCATCACGTTCAACAAAAAATAGAAACTTTCCCACTCTGATTAAAACGTCCTGTGTTCATCTACGTATTTTCGTTTTGCTGTGCATCTTTTCCCTGCCATTTCGAGAGCCCAATTGACACTCATAGTTTAAAGAAATGTGTTTGCCCATCCTACTTTGTGGAATTTCACCACATGCGCTTTTGACCAAAATACCAAATTGAACTCAAGTGAAGCCAACACGCACAACCCCCCCCCCCCCCCCCACACACACACACACACAAATGTTGATATGAACATAAAAGAGCCGCATGCGGTTCGGGAGTTGCGGCTTGGCCAAACCTGTACTATACAACTTTATTTGTATAAAATTTTCACAACAGCTGTCACACAAACAAAGCGGGAAAAACCGAAGACGTGCGTGTTCCGCCCACGCTGGATTTATTTGTACCTTTGAAAAGACACCGTATTGCCGCAGATGTGGCAAAGAGTACTTTTGGGCATCTGAGACGGAAGGATGTCCAAAGCATCACGTCACCTGCTCTGGTAGGCATGGTGGTGGGACGTTGAGGTCAACCGCTTTGGGGTTGGCTGAATCTTTGATCGCAGGATGCCACACACTTGAAGACAGAAGCAGAAAAGCAGAGCTAAATGCAAAATGTACTCACCGGTGACTCCAATTTTTTTCCCCCCTGAAGAAACAGCTGGACGGGTGGCCCCGGCTGGCCAGTGGGACTCTTGTTATTCTGACCCTTTTTAGTGCGCGTTTGGGGCAACAACCGTTTTTTGTGGCGCTCTCTTCTGGTTCAAAAGTGCCCTGCATGTGAATTTGCTTTTCCTGCCTTCTGATTGGATGAGCGCCGGTGTGACGCGGTGCCTCTGTCACCGTGGCGGGGGGTATACGTTGGCATCGGAGCGTCTGCCAACGTCTGAGACCGGCTGGCAGTGTATCGGAGGTGTCGAGTGCGGTGCCGCTGGAGCTCACTCACCAGCTGGTGTTAGGGCCACAGAATGAAGGCCAAGGAGAAGAATAGAAAGAGAAACAGAAACTTCTCCTCCAATTGTTTGATTTGTCTCTTCTGAGCTTTGATGAATTCTTTCAGCTCTTTGTTCCTCTAGGACGGACAAATGGAAAGTGGCATTCAAAAGCCAGTAAGCGTGCAAGTAAGTGCCGGGCTGGCTTTGGGCCCTTACCTGTTGCGCGCTGTGCAGCAGATCCATTCTCTCTTGGAGGATGCAAGCGTCGCGCTCCCTCAACTCGCACATCAGGGCTCGCTTCCATTGGTCCACGGCGCTCCTAAGCTCTTCTCTCTGATCCGCCGTCAGCACGTCATTCACGCCAGCGTGGCTGGCTTTTTCGCCGTC
Source organism: Syngnathus floridae (assembly GCF_059516105.1). Lineage (NCBI taxonomy): Eukaryota > Metazoa > Chordata > Actinopteri > Syngnathiformes > Syngnathidae > Syngnathus > Syngnathus floridae. Next base: position 432,079 of record NC_142419.1, on the reverse strand, counting down.
CGTGGCGGGGCAGTCCCGCTGCGGTAGCGCCTCGTACAACATGGCCTCCAGCTCCAGGATCCTCTGGGCCGCAATCCTCGTCCATCAGTGGTCCGGCGGGAAATTTGAGGGCGGCTTACCTTATGAGCCTGGTCCATGGAACACTTCCTGAAGTCCAACTCTTCATCCAGGTAGCCCTTCTGCTTGCAGAACATATCCTAGCACAGCTCAAGGTCAGAATTGTTGGGGCACATTGCCGGAGTTCCCCTTGGCTGATGTCGCGTGTCTGTCTACCTTCTCACTTTCAATGTCCAACATCTTCTGTTGAAGTGCTGACTTGGTCACTTTGATGTATTCTAACCACTGAGGAAAGGCTGCTGTCACATAAGCAGAATGCGAGAGCGTGCGTGGACGTGCGCGTTACCTTCTCGGCTAGGGTGAGAAGGGTCCTGGCGTGAATCACGACCACCTGCTCCTCGTTGGTGAGATTCTGAGGGAGCCCAAAGGCACAGCGTCAACAAGCTTCTTTCAGCGCAAAGCCTTCCAAAAGTCACATTTGAGCCGCCGAGTCTCGTGGAGTGCGAACATAAGGAGTTCGACATACACTTACGGCGTTATAGCCCAGGATGTCCAGCTTCTTCATCAGATCACTGATGACGATGTCCGGGGGAAAGGCGCAAGGAGCAATGTAAGGTGTTCTGGGACCTCGGGTTAAGGTTAGGGTTGCGAGGGACGCCTTACGTACGCTCACGCCCTCGGCCTCGCACTAGATCTGCAAAGGGCTGAGGCCGTCTGGGAAACAGACTTGCAGAAACTTCAAGACGGGGGAGCGCCACTCCCTCTCCTGAAAGGCAGAGGCATGCATCCGTCCGTCCGTCCGTCCGTCCGTCACATCTCTGGCCTCAACACGCTTGTGCGAGTCTTCCCACCTCCAGCTCCAGGATGCGGAACTCAAGCAGTTCGTTTTGGTCTCGGATATCCTGGATGTGCTCTTTCAGACGCGCTTCTTCCGCCTCCATCCGCCTGACCTGAAAAGACAGTCAGACCTCATCTGCGGGGCTTCCCGACGGGTGTGACGCCAAGCGACTCCGCCCAGCGCCTTTCTTTCCGTCACCTTTTCGGCCACCTGCTGATTGCTCTGACGCAGCAGCTGCTTCTCCTCCACCCACTTGACATTCTAGAAGAGACAAACGCGTGGACAGCTTTGGAATGTTGTGTCATTTTCATCCACAAATTCTTTGGTTGACTGGAAAATGACATTTGCTTTTCTCCGCATTTTCCCAGCCACGTTCGGGGGGGGGGGGGTTGGTCCAGTAATGCCAGACGGATGAGTGACTGAAGAATGTAGCTATTTTGTCTGAGAAAAAGGTGTGCTCATTGATGAGCTTACCTGTCCTTGTTGCTTCAGCGCTGACTCCAGATCTGCTACTCTGCTTTGATAGTGACCCATTTCTACCATCAGCTTTTCTCTGGTCTGAAAGGAGGAGGAGGGAGGCTCCTCCTCCTCCTTTCAGACCAGAGAACACCCGAGGCTGGGTGAGAACGGGGAGGCTGCGACCCGGCCGGGGGTTGCGGGAAGGGGCGCCACCTTGATCTCCTTCTCGGCGTCGTAGTCCCCTTCGCTGGTCTGGGCTAGCAGAGCGTAGGCTCGTTGCAGCGCTTGATATTCTTGCGTCAGCTGGCGGTAGCGAAGCTCCGCCTCTTCATGCACACACCAATGCAACACAGCACTAGTACCAGAATCAGTCAGACCGGCGACAAAGCACCCGCGACGCAAAGACGAGTCCGATTCCAGGCTGAAGAGGAATGTTTGGTGCCAATACGCTGGCAGAAATGGCGGGCTACCTCTTCGGGTTCCGTGTCGGGGGTTCTGTCGGTGTGAAAAGACAAGGACGATCCGTCCGAGTCCACCAACACGTCTTCGTCGTAGCCGTAAAATGTTTCGATGACCTGCGGGCGCGGAAGCAAACATCTCTCTGAACAAACTGAAGCGACACCTCACGATGAATCGACGAGAGGAACGATAGCGAGAAAAAGGCCATTTCATCTTGCGCAACACCAAGCAGCCGCAAACAAACAGACTCACCTTGCAGGACCTCACGCTTTGTTCCTCCTCAGAGATTCTCGACGTCGGTATCGTAGCAGCAAATCTCTCTCCTGTCGACACAAATAATCCGCCTTTGAGATTCTTTGGATGCAAAGGGAACGAACGGCTCCGGCGCAGAAACAAACGCGACTCACAATGACATTTCTGACATGAGCTCCTGTCTCCAGAGCCTGAAAAACACGTCACCGGCGATGATTGGAGGGACGCTCGTCTTTTCCAAAAGTGACAACTACAGGGTGTGTCAGGGTTTTCCAGATTATCTTTATCGTATCATTGTGTTGCTTTGACTTTGACTGCGACCTGTAATAAATAATATTATTTATCCCTTATTTATCCCTATCGCTTATCCCTTCCTACACAAAGTCGTAAAACACCCCTTGCTATGTTTTGACTAGAGGTCAAGGGCTTCCTCTATTCAATCCACTCTTACACCCACCCTGTTTCTCTTAATTAAAATGCTCGTGCAGGAGCCGAGAGTCAGACTTCATTCGTACAACGGATGGACTCTCCACCTGCAGGTGTCCAAAAGAACTTACTTGTCTCCCGTGTGGTTCTTGCAAAATAAGTTGGAGCGAGCGCAACTCTAACAGGGTGCATTTTGCCACTAGCTGCCTACGGACAATGACGTCGCGCTCGCGGCTCATGGTTGACGGGCTGAGCAGCCGGGCAAGTCCGTCGTTTTCAGCGCACAGCGAGTGGCAAAGGCGCTGACAAAACGGGAGCTTAGAGCTGCTGAAAACGGCAAAACAAGTCTAAAGCGTGTTCAAACGCGTGCGCACAATGCTCCTGCTTGAAAGGTCGGAATTTAAGGGGCCAATTTTTTGGATGGCGGCCGCCGGCCAAGCTTTGGACGGAAAAGGTTTCCTGGCGACAGCGAGCGAGCGCGGCGCTGCCGTACGTGCACCGAGTCGCCTGCCTGAAGACCTTGGACAAGTCGTCGATGATGTGCCGCTGCTCCACAACTTGAAGGAACTCCATTTCACCGTCCTGCTGGCCGCAACCGCGGTCCAGGTCATTGAGCGAACTAGGCCTTCTCTGTGGAACACAAATGCAGTGGACTCTGTTGGCACGCCGCCGTTGTCCGCGTCGACTTACCAAGCTTGCCATCTCCTCGTTCTCCTGGGTGACAAAGCGCACTTTGTTTTCAAGGCGACACAGCACCAGCGAGAGTTCTTCATTCTTCCTGCTCAGGCGTTTGTTTTTGTACAGGAGTGGCAGAAACTGGCTTTCTGTTTCTCTCAGTCGCTTTAGCTGCAAGCATGAAGTGCGGGATGTGAAAGACGCACAACACGCGGGCCAGAACGTATCCATTCCTTTTGCATCGGTTTGAACGGAATCGTGGCTTTGGCTCCCAATAAAAGACATCTACCAGGCAACCGACTCGCCGCGCCGCTCAACTAATAAGCAAGCGCAATGGGTGCCTCGCTGGATGGCGCGCATCAAACGTAGCGCAAACCTTCAAGCGTGCCGTCAATAAATTACCAGTTCATTGCGCTCTTCAGAAAGCAGGGCGTTTCGATCCTCCAGTTTCCTGATGACTGCGCTGAGCTCAGCGATTTTCAGATGAAACCGTCGCGTGTCCCGATCCTCCTGAGACTGAAAACGCCCCGCAACACACACACACAAGCACTCGTACAAAGTTCAAAACTGTTTTTGTGCTACCTTCCTCCAGCAACGAACTAAGTCATGCGTACTGCAAGTGTGTGATGAGGTGGCTTACGCAATGAAGAGGATTGCTAGTAGCGGCGTTGACCCCACTTCCAGGGTAGTTTAGGCCCGCCCTTTGGGAATCCCTCAGGGCAGCGATCTGCTGCTCGGCAGCCTGAGTCTGCAGCTGAAGGCGGTGGACGTGGCCGGCCCCAGGGCTTCATCCAAAACACTAACCGCTCTGTCTTTCAGCTTGATCTCATCCGTCTGGATGTACAAACGGGGAGCACTCAGGCAGGCGGGCAAACTCATTTGCCAGAATTGTGACAAAAACAAAGAGAGCAACCGGCCAATTTTTTTCTTGAATCGACTAGAACACCTTTGCTGTGACAAAAGCGAAGCGAGCAACCGGACATTTTCTTCTTGTGAAATAGAATAGAATAGAATGCCTTAGGTGTCATTGCACTGCAGGTATACAACGAAATTGGGAACATAGCCACGCACCGCGCATCTGATCAGTCCTACCAGTCGGCGGATCTCCCTCTCGCAGTCTCTCTTGGTTCGGCTCAGCTCCTCCCGATGCTGGTGATGAGCCGATCGGAGCTCGGCCGCTCGGGACTGCCAGGCCTGCTGGGCCGCTGCCAGGGCTTCTTCCGCGCTCCTGGTGGAGGCGACACCGCTCGGTCTCCCGACACCGCCGCGTCTCCTCCACCTCCGCCAGCAAAGCGCCCCCCCTCCTCACCTGAGCAGACATTGCGCCACACCGGGCCGTTGAGACCGCAACGGAGCGCCGCGACGCTTACTGGGGACAAGCTACACAATACGGTAGCGGCCGCATCGAAGCCCGACGTGGCGTGCGGATAGTCAGACACGAATAGAGCGGATCACCTTGTCCATGGAGCCGTCCCTCAGGCTGAGGACCAAGGCATTCAGTCGCTGGATCTCTCCATCTTTGATTTTGATCACTCTCATCAGCTCCATTTCATGCTGCCGCAGTAATGTCTCCCTGGTAATGGCTAACTCTTTCTGCTTCTCCTCATGGAGTTTGCTTTTGAGTTCCGTCATGGCGGCGGTGGCACGGTGGTGCTCCGCCCGCAGGTCCTGACTTCTCTCTCTCTCCAGACAGCTGACCTGACATGACTTAGACTTAGACTTAGACAAACTTTATTGTCATCTTGTCTGCACATGGTGCATACAAAACGAAATTCCGTTGCATACGTCTTACAACAAAGTAGTGATATTGCAGTTGAATAGAAGTAACATATCCTATGAAAATATATATATATATACATATACTATATATATATATATATATATTAAAAATAAGTATAAAGTGCAGCAGTGATAATTATGCAATAGTGCAAGTAGGCAAAACAGTATTCAAGAGTGTGCAGAGGAATGCTAAACCATGTATTAAACTTCTATTTAAAGGGTTTATACAAGTTCAGTAAAGTTGGTAGTGCGAGATAGTGCAAGATAGAGGTCCGTAGTGTCATAAAGTACAGTTCTGTGAATGTGTGATGCAGAGTTCAGTTTAGAGCTCAACAGTTCTAGTGTTCAACAGTCTGATGACAGCAGGGAAAAAGCTGTTGCAGAACCTGGTGGACCTGCAGCGGATGCTGCAAACCTCTTCCCAGAGGGCAGCAGGGAGAACAGTCCATGGTGGGGGTGTGATGGGTCATTGATGATGTTACGGGCACGGGACATGCAGCGCTGAGATGAGATGTCCTGAATGGAGGGAAGAGGAGCCCCTATGATCCTCTCTGCTGTCCTCACCACTCTCCTCACGTTCTTCCAATCGGAGGCGGTGCAGCCTCCACACCACACAGAGAGACAGCTTGTCAGAATGCTCTCTATGGTGCTCCTGTAGAACGTCCTCATGATGGGTGGGGGCAGGTGGGCTCTCCTCATCCTCCGCAGGAAGTACAAGCGCTTCTGTGCCCTCTTGACCAGTGCCGTAGTGTTCATAGTCCAGGTGAGGTCTTCTGTGATGTGGACCCCCAGGAATTTGGTGGTGCTGACCACCTCCACAGCTGGGCTGTTGATGATCAGTGGAGCGTGGTGAGGCTGTTTTTTCCTGAAGTCGACGATGATCTCCTTCATCTTCTCCTCATTCAGGATCAGGCTGTTTTCTCTGCACCAGCCCACCAGCTGCTCCACCTCCTCTCTGTAGTCCAGGTCGTTGTTGTCTCTGATGAGCCCCACCACCGTTGTGTCGTCTGCTGACTTCACGATGTGATTGGTGGTGAACCTGAGGACGCAGTCGTGTGTCATCAGGGTGCACAGCAGGGGGCTCAGGACGCAGCCTTGAAGGGAGCCTGTGCTGAGGGTGATGACATCAGAGGTGTTCTGTCCGACCCGGACTGACTGAGGTCTGTTGGTGAGGAAGTCTAGCAGCCAGTTGCGAAGGGGGGTGTTGAAGCCCAGGTGTTCCAATTTTCCTACCAGATGCTGTGGGATGATGGTGTTAAACGCTGAGCTGAAGTCCAGGAACAGCCTCCGCACATGGGTGTTCTTCTCCTCCAGGTGAGCCAGGCTCAGGTAAAGAACGGAGGAGATGGCGTCCTGAGTGGAGCGGTTTTGCCGGTCGGCAAACTGGAACGGGTCAAATAATAGGGGGAGTCTGGAAACGATGTGACCTTTAAGCAGCCTTTCGAAGCACTTCATCATAGCCGGAGTCAGTGCAACAGGCCGGTAATCATTAAATGAGGTGATTTGAGGTTTCTTCGGCACCGGAATGATGGAGGCAGTCTTAAAGCACGCCGGCACTGTGGCTTGGCCCAGCGAGGTGTTAAAAATGTCTGTGATGACCCCAGCCAGATGACTTGCACATTCCCTGAACACACGCCCAGGAATGTTGTCGGGGCCAGGGGCCTTACAGGGGTTGACTCTCCTCAGGGTCTTCAACACATCGGCGGAGTCAAGGCAGAGTACCTCCTCTTCCTGATGGGGGACAGTTTTAACTGCTGGAGTGCCGTTTAGTGCCTCGAACCTCCCAAAGAAGTTATTTAGACCATTTAGAAAGTCAGCATCAACTACACCCACCGGGGGGGGGGGGAGAGTGAGTTGTAGTCTGTAATCGCCCGTATGCCTTGCCACATACTCCTGATGTTTTTGACGTCGTGAAAACGATCCTGAAATTTTCGACTGCGGTCTCGCTTCGCTATCCTGATGGCACGGTTCAAGTTGACTCTCGCTGTCCTCAGTGTCTCCTTGTCGCCAGACTTGAAGGCAGAGTTCCGCGCTCGTAGCGTTTGACGTACCTCCTCAGTCATCCAGGGTCGTTGGTTGCCCCGGGTGATGATATTCTTAGTGGTGCTGACGTCCTCGGTGCATTTGTTGATGTAGGCTGACACAGTCATGGCACACGCATGTCTAATCTACATCGGGAAAACTTGGAGGGAGGGAGGGAGGGAGGGAGGCAGGCAGGGAGGCAGGCAGTGTCTGTCTGTTGAGGTTTTCACCTTGTTCTTCTCCTGCTGAAGTTCTAACTGGACGTCCATCAGTTTGGTTCTCAGCTCGTCATTGGCGGCCTGAAGGGCGTCCGTTCGCTCCGCCTTGGCCCGCCCTGCCGGAGCTCGTTTGGACATCTCTTACTCGAGTCTCGCCCGGTCGTCAGTCAGAGATCACAACATTTGTACCTGGAGAGCACAAACGCAGCGCTGTTTTCCACTGGCTTCGAACTCAACTTCAATCGGTACCGTAACTTACAACATCATAAACATAGAACTAGCTTGACTTATTCATTGAATAAATGCATTTGGTTCTTCAAAACTGCATCACGCAACATAGCGTGACCGAGACGGCCGTTATCCACCTGCGTGAAGTTATTTGGTGAAATGAATGAGATGTTTAAGACACCATCGTTCTGTCTCTATGTAGATGAAGGGAAATAATCGATTGCTGAAGGTCCAAAGGTGTTGTCAAGTCAAGTCAAGTCAAATTTATTTGTATAGCCCTAAATCACAAACAGTCTCAAAGGGCTTCACATAGCCAAAAATTGACAATTATTCTCAAAGCATCCCCTGATCATAAGCTCCCAAAAGGACAAGATAAAAAAGATTTGTGATAAACAAATAAACATATTAGTTATTAGTGACATATTTGTGATAGACATATTATGCAGGATAATCACATATGTAAACGTGACTGCCCACACTGTATTTATTTATGGTTATTTGTTAAATCGAGTACTGTTAGACATGAAATAGGAAGTGTTTAACATAAATGGAAGACGAAAGGGGTACTCACCATTGTAGCTCCTGCTGGTCAATGATACGAGCCTCTTCTTGCAGTGGAAAACATACAGCCAACAAACACCGTGGAACCTAAAGGAATGAAATTAAACATTAACATTTAGCCTCAACCAACATTCACAGATACAACGCAACGCAAACTACACAAACGTAAATCTTTTTAAACACAATGAGTTGTACTTACCGTGTACGCTCTAGACGGTCCACTTGCAAGCAGAAAATAAAGATATTTCTGTTGATAATCGTCGTGTTTGTATCCGGTGTCTCGCTCAAGGCCATTGCGCCCACAGATTTGAATTTTGGCGAGAGTTCAGCCTATTGACGTCATTTCCGCGGTGTAATACCCGCATATCTGAAACGGCAAAGTTAAGAGTAGAGTTAAATAAAGTTTTTAGTCAACGCAATAATTTACAACCGTTGACCAGTCGAAATAATCGTCGAAATTTGGCGTCTGTGGCTGGAAGCAGACGCCGAGTTCGACATTCCTCCCAAACGCCACACTCCCTCGCTTTTCAGGGCTAAAAAAACCCAGTTGTAATTACCTTGTACGCTCTAGACGGTCAAGTTGCAAGCTGAAAACAAAAATATTTGCCTTGTTAGTCATCGTGTTACTAACCGCTGTATCTTGTTTGCCAGAATTGCCGCTTTCCTACTTCTTGTTGCAAGCCACGCCCACGGATTATAATTTTGCCGTGAGTTCCGCCTATTGACGTCATGTCCGCGTCACATGACTGCGACGTAATATTATCTAAAACTGTTTGTGCGGTATTGTGTTGTTCTGTGCGGTATTGTGTTATTCTGTGCGGCGTCGTGTTGTTCTGTGCGGCGTCGTGTTGTTCAGTGCGACGTCGTGTTGTTCAGTGCGGCATGGTGTTGTTCAGTGCGGCATGGTGTTGTTCAGTGCGGCATGGTGTTGTTCAGTGCGGCATAATGTTGTTCAGTGCGGCATAATGTTGTTCAGTGCGGCATGGTGTTGTTCAGTGCGGCATGGTGTTGTTCAGTGCGGCATAATGTTGTTCAGTGCGCCATAATGTTGTTCAGTGCGGCATGGTGTTGTTCAGTGCGGGATGGTGTTGTTCAGTGCAGGATGGTGTTGTTCAGTGCGGCATGGTGTTGTTCAATGCGGCATGGTGTTGTTCAGTGCGGGATGGTGTTGTTCAGTGCGGCATGGTGTTGTTCAGTGCGGCATAATGTTGTTCAGTGCGGCATGGTGTTGTTCAGTGCGGCATGGTGTTGTTCAGTGCGGCATGGTGTTGTTCAGTGCGGCATGGTGTTGTTCAGTGCGGCATGGTGTTGTTCAGTCCGGGATGGTGTTGTTCAATGCGGGATGGTGTTGTTCAGTGCGGGGTGGTGTTGTTCAGTGCGGGATGGTGTTGTTCAGTGCGGCATGGTGTTGTTCAATGCGGCATGGTGTTGTTCAGTGCGGGATGGTGTTGTTCATTGCGGCATGGTGTTGTTCAGTGCGGCATGGTGTTGTTCAGTGCGGCATGGTGTTGTTCAGTGCGGCATGGTGTTGTTCAGTGCGGCAAAATGTTGTTCAGTGCGGCATGGTGTTGTTCAGTGTGGAAAGGTGTTGTTCAGTGCAGGATGGTGTTGTTCAGTGCGGCATGGTGTTGTTCAATGCAGGATCGTGTTGTTCAGTGCAGCATAATGTTGTTCAGTGCAGCATGGTGTTGTTCAGTGCGGCATTCAGTGCAGGATGGTGTTGTTCAGTGCAGGATGGTGTTGTTCAGTGCGGCATGGTGTTGTTCAATGCAGGATCGTGTTGTTCAGTGCAGCATAATGTTGTTCAGTGCAGCATGGTGTTGTTCAGTGCGGCATGGTGTTGTTCAATGCGGCATGGTGTTGTTCACTGCGGGATGGTGTTGTTCAATGCGGGATCGTGTTGTTCAGTGCGGCATAATGTTGTTCAGTGCAGCATGGTGTTGTTCAGTGCGGCATGGTGTTGTTCAGTGCGACATAATGTTGTTCAGTGCGGCATAATGTTGTTCAGTGCGGCATAATGTTGTTCAGTGCGGCATGGTGTTGTTCAGTGCGGCATGGTGTTGTTCAGTGCGGCATGGTGTTGTTCAGTGCAGGATGGTGTTGTTCAGTGCGGCATGGTGTTGTTCAATGCGGCATGGTGTTGTTCAGTGCGGGATGGTGTTGTTCAGTGCAGGATGGTGTTGTTCAGTGCGGCATGGTGTTGTTCAGTGCGGAATGGTGTTGTTCAGTGCGGCATGGTGTTGTTCAGTGCGGCATGGTGTTGTTCAGTGAAGGATGGTGTTGTTCAATGCAGGATCGTGTTGTTCAGTGCGGCATGGTGTTGTTCAGTGCGGCATGGTGTTGTTCAGTGCGGCATAATGTTGTTCAGTGCGGCATGGTGTTGTTCAGTGCGGAATGGTGTTGTTCAGTGCGGCATGGTGTTGTTCAGTGCGGGATGGTGTTGTTCAATGCGGGATGGTGTTGTTCAGTGCGGGGTGGTGTTGTTCAGTGCAGGATGGTGTTGTTCAGTGCAGGATGGTGCTGTTCAGTGCGGCATGGTGTTGTTCAATGCAGGATCGTGTTGTTCAGTGCAGCATAATGTTGTTCAGTGCAGCATGGTGTTGTTCAGTGCGGCATGGTGTTGTTCAATGCGGCATGGTGTTGTTCAGTGCGGGATGGTGTTGTTCAGTGCGGCATGGTGTTTTTCAGTGCGGCATAATGTTGTTCAGTGCAGCATGGTGTTGTTCAGTGCGGCATGGTGTTGTTCAGTGCGACATAATGTTGTTCAGTGCGACATAATGTTGTTCAGTGCGGCATGGTGTTGTTCAGTGCGGCATGGTGTTGTTCAGTGCGGCATGGTGTTGTTCAGTGCGGCATGGTGTTGTTCAGTGCAGGATGGTGTTGTTCAGTGCAGGATGGTGTTGTTCAATGCGGCATGGTGTTGTTCAGTGCGGGATGGTGTTGTTCAGTGCAGGATGGTGTTGTTCAGTGCGGCATGGTGTTGTTCAATGCGGCATGGTGTTGTTCAGCGCGGCATGGTGTTGTTCAATGCGGCATGGTGTTGTTCAATGCGGCATGGTGTTGTTCAGTGCGGCATGGTGTTTTTCAGTGCGGAATGGTGTTGTTCAGTGCGGCATGGTGTTGTTCAGTGCGGGATGGTGTTGTTCAGTGCGGCATGGTGTTGCTCAGTGCGGCATGGTGTTGTTCAGTGCGGGATGGTGTTGTTCATTGCGGCATGGTGTTGTTCAGTGCGGCATGGTGTTGTTCAGTGCGGCATGGTGTTGTTCAGTGCGGGATGGTGTTGTTCAGTGCGCCATAATGTTGTTCAGTGCGGCATGGTGTTGTGTTGTTCAATGCGGCATGGTGTTGTTCAGTGCGGCATGGTGTTGTTCAGTGCGGAATGGTGTTGTTCAGTGCGGCATGGTGTTGTTCAGTGCGGGATGGTGTTGTTCAGTGCGGCATGGTGTTGCTCAGTGCGGCATGGTGTTGTTCAGTGCGGGATGGTGTTGTTCATTGCGGCATGGTGTTGTTCAGTGCGGCATGGTGTTGTTCAGTGCGGCATGGTGTTGTTCAGTGCGGGATGGTGTTGTTCAGTGCGCCATAATGTTGTTCAGTGCGGCATGGTGTTGTTCAATGCGGCATGGTGTTGTTCAGTTCGGGATGGTGTTGTTCAGTGCAGCATGGTGTTGTTCAATGCGGGATCGTGTTTTTCAGTGCGGCATGGTGTTGTTCAGTGCGGCATGGTGTTGTTCAGTGCAGCATAATGTTGTTCAGTGCGGCATGGTGTTGTTCAGTGCGGAATGGTGTTGTTCAGTGCGGCATGGTGTTGTTCAGTGCGGCATGGTGTTGTTCAGTGCGGCATGGTGTTGTTCAGTGCGGCATGGTGTTGTTCAGTGCGGGATGTGTTCAATGCGGGATCGTGTTGTTCAGTGCGGCATGGTGTTGTTCAGTGCGGCATGGTGTTGTTCAGTGCGGCATGGTGTTGTTCAGTGCGGCATGGTGTTGTTCATTTCGGCATAATGTTGTTCAGTGCGGCATAATGTTGTTTAGTGCGGCATGGTGTTGTTCAGTGCGGGATGGTGTTGTTCAGTGCGTTATAATGTTGTTCAGTGCGGCATGGTGTTGTTCAGTGCGGCATGGTGTTGTTCAGTGCGGCATGGTGTTGTTCAGTGCGGCATAATGTTGTTCAGTGCGGCATAATGTTGTTCAGTGCGGCATGGTGTTGTTCAGTGCGGCATGGTGTTGTTCAGTGCGGCATGGTGTTGTTCAGTGCGGCATAATGTTGTTCAGTGCGGCATATTGTTGTTCAGTGCGGCATGGTGTTGTTCAGTGCGGGATGGTGTTGTTCAGTGCGGGATGGTGTTGTTCAGTGCGGCATGGTGTTCAATGCGGAATGGTGTTGTTCAGTGCAGGATGGTGTTGTTCAGTGCGGCATGGTGCTGTTCAGTGCGGCATAATGTTGTTCAGTGCGGCATGGTGTTGTTCAGTGCGGCATGGTGTTGTTCAGTGCGGCATGGTGTTGTTCAGTGCGGCATGGTGTTGTTCAGTGCGGCATAATGTTGTTCAGTGCGGCATGGTGTTGTTCAGTGCGGCATGGTGTTGTTCAGTGCGGCATAATGTTCAGTGCGGCATAATGTTGTTCAGTGCGGCATGGTGTTGTTCAGTGCGGGATGGTGTTGTTCAGTGCAGGATGGTGTTGTTCAGTGCGGCATGGTGTTCAGTGCGGGATGGTGTCTTTCAGTGCGGCATGGTGTCGTTCAGTGCGGCATGGTGTCTTTCAGTGCGGCATGGTGTCGTTCAGTGAGGCATGGTGTTGTTCAGTGCGGCATGGTGTTGTTTAGTGCGGCATGGTGTTGTTCAGTGCGGGATGGTGTTGTTCAGTGTGGCATGGTGTTCAGTGCGGCATGGTGTTGTTCAGTGCGGTATCGTGTTGTTCAGTGCGGTATCGTGTTTCTCAGTGCGGTATCGTGTTGTTCAGTGCAGTATCGTTGTGTTGTTCGTATTGTGTTGTGTTGTTCGTAATGTGTTGTGTTGTTCGTATTGTGTTGTGTTGTTCGTATTGTGTTGTGTTGTTCGTATTGTGTTGTGTTGTTCATATTGTGTTGAGTTGTTCGTATTGTGTTGTGTTGTTCGTATTGTGTTGCCTTTAACACTTAGCCTCTAACACTTAGCCTCTAACACTTAGCCTCTAGCATCTAGAAGGTAAATAAATAGGAAGGAAGGACTCACCGGTGACGTCTTCGCCCACGTCCAAGCGTTGTACTTTGTATTTTCATCCTTCTGACAGTGGAAAACATAGCCAACAAACACCGTGGAACCTAAACGAATGAAAGAAAACTATCATTTGGCCACAACCAACATTCACAGATACAACACAATGTGACGTGCGGGGTTGAGGTTAAAGGTTGAGTGAAGGGCCCTCGTTTTAAACTACTTTTTTGAAAAGGATTGGGAACAAGTAAGACGTATTTAATTTATTTAATGGGAAGTAGTAAGAGCTATTGAATTTAATCTATGTATTATATTCTATTGTATTGTATTCTGTTGTATTCTTTTGGATTGTATTCACACTAACCCCACTAAAACTTCAGCCCACAAAAACTCGCCTCTGGCGCCTAGCCTCTGGCACTTAGCCTCTAACACTTAGCCTTTAACACTTAGCCTTTAACACTTAGCCTTTAACACTTAGCCTTTAACACTTAGCCTAGAAGGTGAATAAATAGGGTTAAAGGTTGAGTGAAGGGACCTCGTTTTAAACTACTTTTTTGAAAAGGAGTGGGAACAAGTAAGACGTATTTAATTTATTTAATGGGAAGTAGTAAGACTTATTAAATTTATTTAATCTACTTTTCTTCCCAGGCAAAATTTGATGTGCTGCAATTCCAAATTTCCAAAGTGAATGAAGGAATGAAGTCCTTTAAATTATGATTTTGTATGAATACTAGGCATTAACACAAAATCGACGGCACAAAATGGGCAGACTTTACTTGTTTGAAAAGGACTGGTTACAAGACAGACTTTTTTAATTTATTTAATGGGAAGAAGACTTATTTAGTTTAATTGATCTATTTTTGTTCCCTGGCAAAATTCGATTTGCTGCAATTCCAAATTTCCAAAGTGAATGAAGGAAAGAAGTCGTTTAAATTATGATTTTGTTTAAATACTAGGCATAGACACAAAATCTACGGCACAAAATGGGCAGACTTTACTTGTTTGAAGAGGACTGGTTACAAGACAGACTTTTCTGATTTATTTAATGGGAAGAAGACTTATTTAGTTTATTTAATCTATTTTTGTTCCCTGGCAAAATTGGATTTGCTGAAATTGTATTTTGCCAAATCTTGCCTTGAGACCTGATAGGAAGTATTAAACGCTTAGTTAAATCAATACAAGTTGGTAATAAGAGCGAGTAATGTTGGTTGAACCGATGAATGAAGGTTGAAAGCAATTTAAATTATGACTTTGTATAAATACTAGATATTAACAGAACATCTACTGCGCGAAATGGGCAGAGTTTACTTGTTTGAGAAGGAGTGGCTTATTCAAAACTAAGATTTATGTAATCTGTTTGTTCCCAGGCAAAATTGGATGTGATGCAATTCCAAATTTCACCACATGACGGTGCCCAATTTCGACTTCATAGGACATATTAAACACTTAGCTTGTTATTATGTTCAAGGTAATCAGATTTGTTTATTATTCTAATGGCCTCTTCAAAACTATTCTGGATTACTACTTTGGATCTATTCTACATTACTTGGCAACAACATACTCTGTAACAGATTAGGCAGTATAATCATATATGTTAACTTGAGAGTGCCCACACTCAATCTACTTATCGTGATGTGTTAAATCAATTACTGTTAGACATTATTTGTCTGATAATCTACCAAATCTTTGAATTGAAGAATTTGTGATTTAATTAATAGCTTGTTGTTATGTTCAGGGTAATCAGACTTGTATATAATTCTAATGGCCTTCTTTTGAAAACTATTCTGAATTACAACTTTGGATCTTATATTACTTTGCAACAATCTACTCGGTGACAGATTAGGCAGTATAATCACATATGTTAACTTCAGTGCCCACACTGTATTTATTTATGGTTATTTGTTAAATCAAGTACTGTTAGACATGAAATAGGAAGTGTTTAACATAAATGTTATGGCTACTCACCATTGTAGCTCGCTCCTGGTCAATGATACGAGCCTCTTCTTGCAGTGGAAAACTTGCAGCCAACAAACACCGTGGAACCTAAAGGAATGAAATTAAACATTAACATTTCGCCTCGACCAATTTTCACACGTACAACGCAACGCGGCTACACTTCTGCTATTACAAACGTAAATCTCCTTAAACACAATGAGTGTTACTTACCGTGTACGCTCTAGACGGTCCAGTTGCAAGCAGAAAATAAAGATATTTCTGTTGATAATCGTCGCTGCTCAGTGGCTCACGGCCATCGCGCCAACAGATTTGAATTTTGGCGGAGGTTCGGGCAATTACGTCATATCCGCGGCACATGACTGCGACGTAATACCCGCTTATCTGAAACGGCAGTTAAAAGTAGAGTTACATCAAGTTTTCTTGGAACCTAAACGAATGAAAGAAAACTATCATTTGGCCACAACCAACATTCACAGATACAACACAACGTGCGGGGTTGAGGTTAAAGATTGAGTGAAGGGCCCTCGTTTTAAACTACTGTTTTGAAAAGGAGTGGAAACAAGTAAGACGTATTTAATTTATTTAATGGGAAGTAGTAAGACTTATTAAATTTATTTAATCTACTTTTCTTCCCAGGCAAAATTTGATGTGCTGCAATTCCAAATTTCCAAAGTGAATGAAGGAATGAAGTCCTTTAAATTATGATTTTGTATAAATACTAGGCATAAACACAAAATCGACGGCACAAAATGGGCAGACTTTACTTGTTTGAAAAGGACTGGTTACAAGACAGACTTTTTTAATTTATTTAATGGGAAGAAGACTTATTTAGTTTAATTGATCTATTTTTGTTCCCTGGCAAAATTCGATTTGCTGCAATTCCAAATTTCCAAAGTGAATGAAGGAAAGAAGTCGTTTAAATTATGATTTTGTTTAAATACTAGGCATAGACACAAAATCTACGGCACAAAATGGGCAGACTTTACTTGTTTGAAGAGGACTGGTTACAAGACAGACTTTTCTGATTTATTTAATGGGAAGAGGACTTATTTAGTTTATTTAATCTATTTTTGTTCCCTGGCAAAATTGGATTTGCTGAAATTGTATTTTGCCAAATCTCGATTTGAGACCTGATAGGAAGTATTAAACGCTTAGTTAAATCAATACAAGTTGGTAATAAGAGCGAGTAATGTTGGTTGAACCGATGAATGAAGGTTGAAAGCAATTTAAATTATGACTTTGTATAAATACTAGATATTAACAGAACATCTACTGCGCAAAATGGGCAGAGTTTACTTGTTTGAGAAGGAGTGGCTTATTCAAAACTAAGATTTATGTAATCTGTTTGTTCCCAGGCAAAATTGGATGTGATGCAATTCCAAATTTCACCACATGATGGTGCCCAATTTTGACTTCATAGGACATATTAAACACTTAGCTTGTTATTATGTTCAAGGTAATCAGATTTGTTTATCATTCTAATGGCCTCTTCAAAACTATTCTGGATTACTACTTTGGATCTATTCTACATTACTTGGCAACAACATACTCTGTAACAGATTAGGCAGTATAATCACATATGTTAACTTGAGAGTGCCCACACTCAATCTACTTATCGTGATGTGTTAAATCAATTACTGTTAGACATTATTTGTCTGATAATCTACCAAATCTTTGAATTGAAGAATTTGTGATTTAATTAATAGCTTGTTCAGGGTAATCAGACTTGTATATAATTCTAATGGCCTTCTTTTGAAAACTATTCTGAATTAAAACTTTGGATCTTATATTACTTTGCAACAATCTACTCGGTGACAGATTAGGCAGTATAATCACATATGTTAACTTCAGTGCCCACACTGTATTTATTTATGGTTATTTGTTAAATCAAGTACTGTTAGACATGAAATAGGAAGTGTTTAACATAAATGTTATGGCTACTCACCATTGTAGCTCGCTCCTGGTCAATGATATGAGCCTCTTCTTGCAGTGGGAAACTTGCAGCCAACAAACACCGTGGAACCTAAAGGAATGAAATTAAACATTAACATTTCGCCTGGACCAACATTCACACGCGGCTACACTTCTGCTATTACAAACGTAAATCTCCTTAAACACAACGAGTGTTACTTACCGTGTACGCTCTAGGCAAAATTGGATGTGATGCAATTCCAAATCTATCTGAAACGGCAGTTAAAAGTAGAGTTACATCAAGTTTTCTTTTTTAATCAACACAATCATTTACAACCGTTGACCAGAAAGAATCGTCGAAATTCGACGTCCCCCACAAACGCCACGCTCACTCGCTTTTCAGGGCAACAAAAGTACTTCTTTTTAAAAACGATGAGTTGTACTTACCGTGTACGCTCTGGACGGTCCAGTTGCAAGCAGAAAATAAAAATATTTCTCTTGTTAGTCGTATGTTACCATCCGCTGTGTCAACATCGCCGCCATTTTCCTACTTCCTGCTGCGAGCCACGCCCACGGATTTAAATTTGGGCGGAAGCTCTTTCCATTGGCGTCGTTTTCGCGTATAGCAAATCCGATTGGTTGGGAAGGGGGCACGGTTATGCAGCCGAGGGGTCCTGTGATCGGTGGGATGTAAAGTAGGCGTCGACGTCACGTCCGCGTCACGTGACCACGACGTGGCAGACGTCATATAGCAACCGCTGTTTTGTTTAGTAGACTTACAGTTGTTATGCATTGACATAATGGCGCACACACCAAATAGATTTAAATAAATTAAATAATTCTTCTGCCCACTCTCTTTTAAACAAGTTAACTCTCCCCGCGGATTTGAATTCCGGCGAAAGTTACGCCCATCGACGTCACGTATGTCACGTGACCACGACGTGGCAGATGTCATATAGCAACTGCTGTTTTGTTTAGTAGATTTACAGTTGTTATGCATTGGCATAATGGTGTGCACTCAAAATAGATTTAAATAAATTAAATATTTCTTCTGCCCACTCCCTTTTAAACAAGTTAACTCTGCCCACGTCCATTGACGTCTTGTCTGCGTCACGTGACCACGACGTAGCGACGTCATATAGTAACCGCTGTTTTGATCAGTAGACTTACAGTTATTATGCGTTGACATAATGGCGCACTGGTTAGCATGGCCACCTCTTAAGCATGATGTTGCGGGTTCGACGCCTGATCAATGTTAGCATGGAGTGAGCTGAAGTGCATGGCGCTGAAGATTTGAATCTTTGAAATGCGCTGAGGTCTGACATATCAGGCAGAATGGTTTGCCATCACGTTCAACAAAAAATAGAAACTTTCCCACTCTGATTAAAACGTCCTGTGTTCATCTACGTATTTTCGTTTTGCTGTGCATCTTTTCCCTGCCATTTCGAGAGCCCAATTGACACTCATAGTTTAAAGAAATGTGTTTGCCCATCCTACTTTGTGGAATTTCACCACATGCGCTTTTGACCAAAATACCAAATTGAACTCAAGTGAAGCCAACACGCACAACCCCCCCCCCCCCTCCCACACACACACACACACACACAAATGTTGATATGAACATAAAAGAGCCGCATGCGGTTCGGGAGTTGCGGCTTGGCCAAACCTGTACTATACAACTTTATTTGTATAAAATTTTCACAACAGCTGTCACACAAACAAAGCGGGAAAAACCGAAGACGTGCGTGTTCCGCCCACGCTGGATTTATTTGCACCTTTGAAAAGACACCGTATTGCCGCAGATGTGGCAAAGAGTACTTTTGGGCATCTGAGACGGAAGGATGTCCAAAGCATCACGTCACCTGCTCTGGTAGGCATGGTGGTGGGACGTTGAGGTCAACCGCTTTGGGGTTGGCTGAATCTTTGATCGCAGGATGCCACACACTTGAAGACAGAAGCAGAAAAGCAGAGCTAAATGCAAAATGTACTCACCGGTGACTCCAATTTTTTTCCCCCCTGAAGAAACAGCTGGACGGGTGGCCCCGGCTGGCCAGTGGGACTCTTGTTATTCTGACCCTTTTTAGTGCGCGTTTGGGGCAACAACCGTTTTTTGTGGCGCTCTCTTCTGGTTCAAAAGTGCCCTGCATGTGAATTTGCTTTTCCTGCCTTCTGATTGGATGAGCGCCGGTGTGACGCGGTGCCTCTGTCACCGTGGCGGGGGGTATACGTTGGCATCGGAGCGTCTGCCAACGTCTGAGACCGGCTGGCAGTGTATCGGAGGTGTCGAGTGCGGTGCCGCTGGAGCTCACTCACCAGCTGGTGTTAGGGCCACAGAATGAAGGCCAAGGAGAAGAATAGAAAGAGAAACAGAAACTTCTCCTCCAATTGTTTGATTTGTCTCTTCTCCTCCACCCACTTGACATTCTAGAAGAGACAAACGCGTGGACAGCTTTGGAATGTTGTGTTATTTTCATCCACAAATTCTTTGGTTGACTGGAAAATGACATTTGCTTTTCTCCGCATTTTCCCAGCCACGTTCGGGGGGGGGGGGGGCCGGGGGGTTGGTCCAGTAATGCCAGACGGATGAGTGACTGAAGAATGTAGCTATTTTGTCTGAGAAAAAGGTGTGCTCATTGATGAGCTTACCTGTCCTTGTTGCTTCAGCGCTGACTCCAGATCTGCTACTCTGCTTTGATAGTGACCCATTTCTACCATCAGCTTTTCTCTGGTCTGAAAGGAGGAGGAGGGAGGCTCCTCCTCCTCCTTTCAGACCAGAGAACACCCGAGGCTGGGTGAGAACGGGGAGGCTGCGACCCGGCCGGGGGTTGCGGGAAGGGGCGCCACCTTGATCTCCTTCTCGGCGTCGTAGTCCCCTTCGCTGGTCTGGGCTAGCAGAGCGTAGGCTCGTTGCAGCGCTTGATATTCTTGCGTCAGCTGGCGGTAGCGAAGCTCCGCCTCTTCATGCACACACCAATGCAACACAGCACTAGTACCAGAATCAGTCAGACCGGCGACAAAGCACCCGCGACGCAAAGACGAGTCCGATTCCAGGCTGAAGAGGAATGTTTGGTGCCAATACGCTGGCAGAAATGGCGGGCTACCTCTTCGGGTTCCGTGTCGGGGGTTCTGTCGGTGTGAAAAGACAAGGACGATCCGTCCGAGTCCACCAACACGTCTTCGTCGTAGCCGTAAAATGTTTCGATGACCTGCGGGCGCGGAAGCAAACATCTCTCTGAACAAACTGAAGCGACACCTCACGATGAATCGACGAGAGGAACGATAGCGAGAAAAAGGCCATTTCATCTTGCGCAACACCAAGCAGCCGCAAACAAACAGACTCACCTTGCAGGACCTCACGCTTTGTTCCTCCTCAGAGATTCTCGACGTCGGTATCGTAGCAGCAAATCTCTCTCCTGTCGACACAAATAATCCGCCTTTGAGATTCTTTGGATGCAAAGGGAACGAACGGCTCCGGCGCAGAAACAAACGCGACTCACAATGACATTTCTGACATGAGCTCCTGTCTCCAGAGCCTGAAAAACACGTCACCGGCGATGATTGGAGGGACGCTCGTCTTTTCCAAAAGTGACAACTACAGGGTGTGTCAGGGTTTTCCAGATTATCTTTATCGTATCATTGTGTTGCTTTGACTTTGACTGCGACCTGTAATAAATAATATTATTTATCCCTTATTTATCCCTATCGCTTATCCCTTCCTACACAAAGTCGTAAAACACCCCTTGCTATGTTTTGACTAGAGGTCAAGGGCTTCCTCTATTCAATCCACTCTTACACCCACCCTGTTTCTCTTAATTAAAATGCTCGTGCAGGAGCCGAGAGTCAGACTTCATTCGTACAACGGATGGACTCTCCACCTGCAGGTGTCCAAAAGAACTTACTTGTCTCCCGTGTGGTTCTTGCAAAATAAGTTGGAGCGAGCGCAACTCTAACAGGGTGCATTTTGCCACTAGCTGCCTACGGACAATGACGTCGCGCTCGCGGCTCATGGTTGACGGGCTGAGCAGCCGGGCAAGTCCGTCGTTTTCAGCGCACAGCGAGTGGCAAAGGCGCTGACAAAACGGGAGCTTAGAGCTGCTGAAAACGGCAAAACAAGTCTAAAGCGTGTTCAAACGCGTGCGCACAATGCTCCTGCTTGAAAGGTCGGAATTTAAGGGGCCAATTTTTTGGATGGCGGCCGCCGGCCAAGCTTTGGACGGAAAAGGTTTCCTGGCGACAGCGAGCGAGCGCGGCGCTGCCGTACGTGCACCGAGTCGCCTGCCTGAAGACCTTGGACAAGTCGTCGATGATGTGCCGCTGCTCCACAACTTGAAGGAACTCCATTTCACCGTCCTGCTGGCCGCAACCGCGGTCCAGGTCATTGAGCGAACTAGGCCTTCTCTGTGGAACACAAATGCAGTGGACTCTGTTGGCACGCCGCCGTTGTCCGCGTCGACTTACCAAGCTTGCCATCTCCTCGTTCTCCTGGGTGACAAAGCGCACTTTGTTTTCAAGGCGACACAGCACCAGCGAGAGTTCTTCATTCTTCCTGCTCAGGCGTTTGTTTTTGTACAGGAGTGGCAGAAACTGGCTTTCTGTTTCTCTCAGTCGCTTTAGCTGCAAGCATGAAGTGCGGGATGTGAAAGACGCACAACACGCGGGCCAGAACGTATCCATTCCTTTTGCATCGGTTTGAACGGAATCGTGGCTTTGGCTCCCAATAAAAGACATCTACCAGGCAACCGACTCGCCGCGCCGCTCAACTAATAAGCAAGCGCAATGGGTGCCTCGCTGGATGGCGCGCATCAAACGTAGCGCAAACCTTCAAGCGTGCCGTCAATAAATTACCAGTTCATTGCGCTCTTCAGAAAGCAGGGCGTTTCGATCCTCCAGTTTCCTGATGACTGCGCTGAGCTCAGCGATTTTCAGATGAAACCGTCGCGTGTCCCGATCCTCCTGAGACTGAAAACGCCCCGCAACACACACACACAAGCACTCGTACAAAGTTCAAAACTGTTTTTGTGCTACCTTCCTCCAGCAACGAACTAAGTCATGCGTACTGCAAGTGTGTGATGAGGTGGCTTACGCAATGAAGAGGATTGCTAGTAGCGGCGTTGACCCCACTTCCAGGGTAGTTTAGGCCCGCCCTTTGGGAATCCCTCAGGGCAGCGATCTGCTGCTCGGCAGCCTGAGTCTGCAGCTGAAGGCGGTGGACGTGGCCGGCCCCAGGGCTTCATCCAAAACACTAACCGCTCTGTCTTTCAGCTTGATCTCATCCGTCTGGATGTACAAACGGGGAGCACTCAGGCAGGCGGGCAAACTCATTTGCCAGAATTGTGACAAAAACAAAGAGAGCAACCGGCCAATTTTTTTCTTGAATCGACTAGAACACCTTTGCTGTGACAAAAGCGAAGCGAGCAACCGGACATTTTCTTCTTGTGAAATAGAATAGAATAGAATGCCTTAGGTGTCATTGCACTGCAGGTATACAACGAAATTGGGAACATAGCCACGCACCGCGCATCTGATCAGTCCTACCAGTCGGCGGATCTCCCTCTCGCAGTCTCTCTTGGTTCGGCTCAGCTCCTCCCGATGCTGGTGATGAGCCGATCGGAGCTCGGCCGCTCGGGACTGCCAGGCCTGCTGGGCCGCTGCCAGGGCTTCTTCCGCGCTCCTGGTGGAGGCGACACCGCTCGGTCTCCCGACACCGCCGCGTCTCCTCCACCTCCGCCAGCAAAGCGCCCCCCCTCCTCACCTGAGCAGACATTGCGCCACACCGGGCCGTTGAGACCGCAACGGAGCGCCGCGACGCTTACTGGGGACAAGCTACACAATACGGTAGCGGCCGCATCGAAGCCCGACGTGGCGTGCGGATAGTCAGACACGAATAGAGCGGATCACCTTGTCCATGGAGCCGTCCCTCAGGCTGAGGACCAAGGCATTCAGTCGCTGGATCTCTCCATCTTTGATTTTGATCACTCTCATCAGCTCCATTTCATGCTGCCGCAGTAATGTCTCCCTGGTAATGGCTAACTCTTTCTGCTTCTCCTCATGGAGTTTGCTTTTGAGTTCCGTCATGGCGGCGGTGGCACGGTGGTGCTCCGCCCGCAGGTCCTGACTTCTCTCTCTCTCCAGACAGCTGACCTGACATGACTTAGACTTAGACTTAGACAAACTTTATTGTCATCTTGTCTGCACATGGTGCATACAAAACGAAATTCCGTTGCATACGTCTTACAACAAAGTAGTGATATTGCAGTTGAATAGAAGTAACATATCCTATGAAAATATATATATATACATATACTATATATATATATATATATATATTAAAAATAAGTATAAAGTGCAGCAGTGATAATTATGCAATAGTGCAAGTAGGCAAAACAGTATTCAAGAGTGTGCAGAGGAATGCTAAACCATGTATTAAACTTCTATTTAAAGGGTTTATACAAGTTCAGTAAAGTTGGTAGTGCGAGATAGTGCAAGATAGAGGTCCGTAGTGTCATAAAGTACAGTTCTGTGAATGTGTGATGCAGAGTTCAGTTTAGAGCTCAACAGTTCTAGTGTTCAACAGTCTGATGACAGCAGGGAAAAAGCTGTTGCAGAACCTGGTGGACCTGCAGCGGATGCTGCAAACCTCTTCCCAGAGGGCAGCAGGGAGAACAGTCCATGGTGGGGGTGTGATGGGTCATTGATGATGTTACGGGCACGGGACATGCAGCGCTGAGATGAAATGTCCTGAATGGAGGGAAGAGGAGCCCCTATGATCCTCTCTGCTGTCCTCACCACTCTCCTCACGTTCTTCCAATCGGAGGCGGTGCAGCCTCCACACCACACAGAGAGACAGCTTGTCAGAATGCTCTCTATGGTGCTCCTGTAGAACATCCTCATGATGGGTGGGGGCAGGTGGGCTCTCCTCATCCTCCGCAGGAAGTACAAGCGCTTCTGTGCCCTCTTGACCAGTGCCGTAGTGTTCATAGTCCAGGTGAGGTCTTCTGTGATGTGGACCCCCAGGAATTTGGTGGTGCTGACCACCTCCACAGCTGGGCTGTTGATGATCAGTGGAGCGTGGTGAGGCTGTTTTTTCCTGAAGTCGACGATGATCTCCTTCATCTTCTCCTCATTCAGGATCAGGCTGTTTTCTCTGCACCAGCCCACCAGCTGCTCCACCTCCTCTCTGTAGTCCAGGTCGTTGTTGTCTCTGATGAGCCCCACCACCGTTGTGTCGTCTGCTGACTTCACGATGTGATTGGTGGTGAACCTGAGGACGCAGTCGTGTGTCATCAGGGTGCACAGCAGGGGGCTCAGGACGCAGCCTTGAAGGGAGCCTGTGCTGAGGGTGATGACATCAGAGGTGTTCTGTCCGACCCGGACTGACTGAGGTCTGTTGGTGAGGAAGTCTAGCAGCCAGTTGCGAAGGGGGGTGTTGAAGCCCAGGTGTTCCAATTTTCCTACCAGATGCTGTGGGATGATGGTGTTAAACGCTGAGCTGAAGTCCAGGAACAGCCTCCGCACATGGGTGTTCTTCTCCTCCAGGTGAGCCAGGCTCAGGTGAAGAACGGAGGAGATGGCGTCCTGAGTGGAGCGGTTTTGCCGGTCGGCAAACTGGAACGGGTCAAATAATAGGGGGAGTCTGGAAACGATGTGACCTTTAAGCAGCCTTTCGAAGCACTTCATCATAACCGGAGTCAGTGCAACAGGCCGGTAATCATTAAATGAGGTGATTTGAGGTTTCTTCGGCACCGGAATGATGGAGGCAGTCTTAAAGCACGCCGGCACTGTGGCTTGGCCCAGCGAGGTGTTAAAAATGTCTGTGATGACCCCAGCCAGATGACTTGCACATTCCCTGAACACACGCCCAGGAATGTTGTCGGGGCCAGGGGCCTTACAGGGGTTGACTCTCCTCAGGGTCTTCAACACATCGGCGGAGTCAAGGCAGAGTACCTCCTCTTCCTGATGGGGGACAGTTTTAACTGCTGGAGTGCCGTTTAGTGCCTCGAACCTCCCAAAGAAGTTATTTAGACCATTTAGAAAGTCAGCATCAACTACACCCACCGGGGGGGGGGGGGAGAGTGAGTTGTAGTCTGTAATCGCCCGTATGCCTTGCCACATACTCCTGATGTTTTTGACGTCGTGAAAACGATCCTGAAATTTTCGACTGCGGTCTCGCTTCGCTATCCTGATGGCACGGTTCAAGTTGGCTCTCGCTGTCCTCAGTGTCTCCTTGTCGCCAGACTTGAAGGCAGAGTTCCGCGCTCGTAGCGTTTGACGTACCTCCTCAGTCATCCAGGGTCGTTGGTTGCCCCGGGTGATGATATTCTTAGTGGTGCTGACGTCCTCGGTGCATTTGTTGATGTAGGCTGACACAGTCATGGCACACGCATGTCTAATCTACATCGGGAAAACTGGGAGGGAGGGAGGGAGGGAGGCAGGCAGGGAGGCAGGCAGTGTCTGTCTGTTGAGGTTTTCACCTTGTTCTTCTCCTGCTGAAGTTCTAACTGGACGTCCATCAGTTTGGTTCTCAGCTCGTCATTGGCGGCCTGAAGGGCGTCCGTTCGCTCCGCCTTGGCCCGCCCTGCCGGAGCTCGTTTGGACATCTCTTACTCGAGTCTCGCCCGGTCGTCAGTCAGAGATCACAACATTTGTACCTGGAGAGCACAAACGCAGCGCTGTTTTCCACTGGCTTCGAACTCAACTTCAATCGGTACCGTAACTTACAACATCATAAACATAGAACTAGCTTGACTTATTCATTGAATAAATGCATTTGGTTCTTCAAAACTGCATCACGCAACATAGCGTGACCGAGACGGCCGTTATCCACCTGCGTGAAGTTATTTGGTGAAATGAATGAGATGTTTAAGACACCATCGTTCTGTCTCTATGTAGATGAAGGGAAATAATCGATTGCTGAAGGTCCAAAGGTGTTGTGATAAACAAATAAACATATTAGTGATTAGTGACATATTTGTGATAAACATATTAGGCAGGATAATCACATATGTTAACGTGACTGCCCACACTGTATTTATTTATGGTTATTTGTTAAATCGAGTACTGTTAGACATGAAATAGGAAGTGTTTAACATAAATGGAAGACGAAAGGGGTACTCACCATTGTAGCTCCTGCTGGTCAATGATACGAGCCTCTTCTTGCAGTGGAAAACATACAGCCAACAAACACCCTGGAACCTAAAGGAATGAAATTAAACATTAACATTTAGCCTCAACCAACATTCACAGATACAACGCAACGCAAACTACACAAACGTAAATCTTTTTAAACACAATGAGTTGTACTTACCGTGTACGCTCTAGACGGTCCACTTGCAAGCAGAAAATAAAGATATTTCTGTTGATAATCGTCGTGTTTGTATCCGGTGTCTCGCTCAAGGCCATTGCGCCCACAGATTTGAATTTTGGCGAGAGTTCAGCCTATTGACGTCATTTCCGCGGTGTAATACCCGCATATCTGAAACGGCAAAGTTAAGAGTAGAGTTAAATAAAGTTTTTAGTCAACGCAATAATTTACAACCGTTGACCAGTCGAAATAATCGTCGAAATTTGGCGTCTGTGGCTGGAAGCAGACGCCGAGTTCGACATTCCTCCCAAACGCCACACTCCCTCGCTTTTCAGGGCTAAAAAAAAACAGTTGTAATTACCTTGTACGCTCTAGACGGTCAAGTTGCAAGCTGAAAACAAAAATATTTGCCTTGTTAGTCATCGTGTTACTAACCGCTGTGTCTTGTTTGCCAGAACTGCCGCTTTCCTACTTCCTGTTGCAAGCCACGCCCACGGATTGTAATTTTGCCGTGAGTTCCGCCTATTGACGTCATGTCCGCGTCACATGACTGCGACGTAATATTATCTAAAACTGTTTGTGCGGTATTGTGTTGTTCTGTGCGGTATTGTGTTATTCTGTGCGGCGTCGTGTTGTTCTGTGCGGCATCGTGTTGTTCAGTGCGACGTCGTGTTGTTCAGTGCGGCATGGTGTTGTTCAGTGCGGCATGGTGTTGTTCAGTGCGGCATGGTGTTGTTCAGTGCGGCATGGTGTTGTTCAGTGCGGCATAATGTTGTTCAGTGCGGCATGGTGTTGTTCAGTGCGGCATGGTGTTGTTCAGTGCGGCATGGTGTTGTTCAGTGCGGCATGGTGTTGTTCAGTGCGGCATAATGTTGTTCAGTGCGCCATAATGTTGTTCAGTGCGGCATGGTGTTGTTCAGTGCGGGATGGTGTTGTTCAGTGCAGGATGGTGTTGTTCAGTGCGGCATGGTGTTGTTCAATGCGGCATGGTGTTGTTCAGTGCGGGATGGTGTTGTTCAGTGCGGCACTGTGTTGTTCAGTGCGGCATAATGTTGTTCAGTGCGGCATGGTGTTGTTCAGTGCGGCATGGTGTTGTTCAGTGCGGCATGGTGTTGTTCAGTGCGGCATGGTGTTGTTCAGTGCGGAATGGTGTTGTTCAGTGCGGCATGGTGTTGTTCAGTCCGGGATGGTGTTGTTCAATGCAGGATCGTGTTGTTCAGTGCGGGGTGGTGTTGTTCAGTGCGGGATGGTGTTTTTCAGTGCGGCATGGTGTTGTTCAATGCGGCATGGTGTTGTTCAGTGCGGGATGGTGTTGTTCATTGCGGCATGGTGTTGTTCAGTGCGGCAGGGTGTTGTTCAGTGCGGCATGGTGTTGTTCAGTGCGGCATGGTGTTGTTCAGTGCGGCATAATGTTGTTCAGTGCGGCATGGTGTTGTTCAGTGTGGAAAGGTGTTGTTCAGTGCAGGATGGTGCTGTTCAGTGCGGCATGGTGTTGTTCAATGCAGGATCGTGTTGTTCAGTGCAGCATAATGTTGTTCAGTGCAGCATGGTGTTGTTCAGTGCGGCATGGTGTTGTTCAATGCGGCATGGTGTTGTTCACTGCGGGATGGTGTTGTTCAATGCGGGATCGTGTTGTTCAGTGCGGCATAATGTTGTTCAGTGCAGCATGGTGTTGTTCAGTGCGGCATGGTGTTGTTCAGTGCGACATAATGTTGTTTAGTGCGGCATAATGTTGTTCAGTGCGGCATAATGTTCAGTGCGGCATGGTGTTGTTCAGTGCGGCATGGTGTTGTTCAGTGCGGCATGGTGTTGTTCAGTGCAGGATGGTGTTGTTCAGTGCGGCATGGTGTTGTTCAGTGCGGGATGGTGTTGTTCAGTGCAGGATGGTGTTGTTCAGTGCGGCATGGTGTTGTTCAGTGCGGCATGGTGTTGTTCAGTGCAGGATGGTGTTGTTCAATGCGGGATCGTGTTGTTCAGTGCGGCATGGTGTTGTTCAGTGCGGCATGGTGTTGTTCAGTGCGGCATAATGTTGTTCAGTGCGGCATGGTGTTGTTCAGTGCGGCATGGTGCTGTTCAGTGCGGCATGGTGTTGTTCAGTGCGGCATGGTGTTGTTCAGTGCGGCATAATGTTGTCCAGTGCGCCATAATGTTGTTCAGTGCGGCATGGTGTTGTTTAGTGCGGGATGGTGTTGTTCAGTGCAGGATGGTGTTGTTCAGTGCGGCATGGTGTTGTTCAATGCGGCATGGTGTTGTTCAGTGCGGGATGGTGTTGTTCAGTGCGGCATGGTGTTGTTCAGTGCGGCATAATGTTGTTCAGTGCGGCATGGTGTTGTTCAGTGCGGCATGGTGTTGTTCAATGCAGGATCGTGTTGTTCAGTGCAGCATAATGTTGTTCAGTGCGGCATGGTGTTGTTCAGTGCGGCATGGTGTTGTTCAGTGCAGCATGGTGTTGTTCAGTGCGGCATGGTGTTGTTCAGTGCGGCATAATGTTGTTCAGTGCGGCATAATGTTGTTCAGTGCGGCATAATGTTGTTCAGTGCGGCATAATGTTGTTCAGTGCGGCATAATGTTGTTCAGTGCGGGATGGTGTTGTTCTTTGCGGCATGGTGTTGTTCAGTGCGGCATGGTGTTGTTCAGTGCGGCATGGTGTTGTTCAGTGCGGGATGGTGTTGTTCAGTGCAGGATGGTGTTGTTCAGTGCGGCATGGTGTTGTTCAATGCGGCATGGTGTTGTTCAGTTCGGGATGGTGTTGTTCAGTGTGGCATGATGTTGTTCAGTGCGGCATGGTGTTGTTCAGTGCGGCATGGTGTTGTTCAGTGCAGCATAATGTTGTTCAGTGCGGCATGGTGTTGTTCAGTGCGGAATGGTGTTGTTCAGTGCGGCATGGTGTTGTTCAGTGCGGCATGGTGTTGTTCAGTGCGGCATGGTGTTGTTCAGTGCGGCATGGTGTTGTTCAGTGCGGGATGGTGTTCAATGCGGGATCGTGTTGTTCAGTGCGGCATGGTGTTGTTCAGTGCGGCATGGTGTTGTTCAGTGCGGCATGGTGTTGTTCATTTCAGCATAATGTTGTTCAGTGCGGCATAATGTTGTTTAGTGCGGCATGGTGTTGTTCAGTGCGGGATGGTGTTGTTCAGTGCGTTATAATGTTGTTCAGTGCGGCATGGTGTTGTTCAGTGCGGCATAATGTTGTTCAGTGCGGCATGGTGTTGTTCAGTGCGGCATGGTGTTGTTCAGTGCGGCATGGTGTTGTTCAGTGCGGCATGGTGTTGTTCAGTGCGGCATAATATTGTCCAGTGCGCCATAATGTTGTTCAGTGCGGCATGGTGTTGTTCAATGCGGGATCGTGTTGTTCAGTGCGGGGTGGTGTTGTTCAGTGAAGGATGGTGTTGTTCAGTGCAGGATGGTGTTGTTCAGTGCGGCATGGTGTTGTTCAATGCAGGATCGTGTTGTTCAGTGCAGCATAATGTTGTTCAGTGCAGCATGGTGTTGTTCAGTGCGGCATGGTGTTGTTCAATGCGGCATGGTGTTGTTCAGTGCGGGATGGTGTTGTTCAGTGCGGCATGGTGTTTTTCAGTGCGGCATAATGTTGTTCACTGCGGCATGGTGTTGTTCAGTGCGGCATGGTGTTGTTCAGTGCGACATAATGTTGTTCAGTGCGGCATAATGTTGTTCAGTGCGGCATGGTGTTGTTCAGTGCGGCATGGTGTTGTTCAGTGCGGCATGGTGTTGTTCAGTGCGGCATGGTTTTGTTCAGTGCAGCATGGTGTTGTTCAGTGCAGGATGGTGTTGTTCAGTGCAGGATGGTGTTGTTCAATGCGGCATGGTGTTGTTCAGTGCGGGATGGTGTTGTTCAGTGCAGGATGGTGTTGTTCAGTGCGGCATGGTGTTGTTCAGTGCGGAATGGTGTTGTTCAGTGCGGCATGGTGTTGTTCAGTGCGGCATGGTGTTGTTCAGTGCAGGATGGTGTTGTTCAATGCGGGATGGTGTTGTTCAGTGCGGGATGGTGTTGTTCAGTGCAGGATGGTGTTGTTCAGTGCGGCATGGTGTTGTTCAATGCGGCATGGTGTTGTTCAGTGCGGGATGGTGTTGTTCAGTGCGGCATGGTGTTGTTCAATGCGGCATGGTGTTGTTCAATGCGGCATGGTGTTGTTCAGTGCGGCATGGTGTTGTTCAGTGCGGCATGGTGTTGTTCAGTGCAGCGTAATGTTGTTCAGTGCGGCATGGTGTTGTTCAGTGCGGAATGGTGTTGTTCAGTGCGGCATGGTGTTGTTCAGTGCGGGATGGTGTTGTTCAGTGCGGCATGGTGTTGCTCAGTGCGGCATGGTGTTGTTCAGTGCGGGATGGTGTTGTTCATTGCGGCATGGTGTTGTTCAGTGCGGCATGGTGTTGTTCAGTGCGGCATGGTGTTGTTCAGTGCGGCATAATGTTGTTCAGTGCGCCATAATGTTGTTCAGTGCGGCATGGTGTTGTTCAGTGCGGGATGGTGTTGTTCAGTGCAGGATGGTGTTGTTCAGTGCGGCATGGTGTTGTTCAATGCGGGATCGTGTTGTTCAGTGCGGCATGGTGTTGTTC
Organism: Syngnathus floridae; assembly: GCF_059516105.1. Taxonomy (NCBI): domain Eukaryota; kingdom Metazoa; phylum Chordata; class Actinopteri; order Syngnathiformes; family Syngnathidae; genus Syngnathus; species Syngnathus floridae. The sequence goes on along the minus strand of NC_142419.1, from coordinate 401,175 downwards.
AGTGCGGCATGGTGTTGTTCAGTGCGGCATGGTGTTGTTCAGTGCGGCATGGTGTTGTTCAGTGCGGCATAATGTTGTTCAGTGCGGCATAATGTTGTTCAGTGCGGCATAATGTTGTTCAGTGCGGCATAATGTTGTTCTGTGCGGCATAATGTTCAGTGCGGGATGGTGTTGTTCATTGCGGCATGGTGTTGTTCAGTGCGGCATGGTGTTGTTCAGTGCGGCATGGTGTTGTTCAGTGCGGGATGGTGTTGTTCAGTGCAGGATGGTGTTGTTCAGTGCGGCATGGTGTTGTTCAGTGCGGCATGGTGTTGTTCATTTCGGCATAATGTTGTTCAGTGCGGCATAATGTTGTTTAGTGCGGCATAATGTTGTTCAGTGCGTCATGGTGTTGTTCAGTGCGGGATGGTGTTGTTCAGTTTGGGATGGTGTTGTTCAGTGCGGCATGGTGTTCAATGCGGAATGGTGTTGTTCAGTGCAGGATGGTGTTGTTCAGTGCGGCATGGTGTTGTTCAGTGCGGCATAATGTTGTTTAGTGCGGCATGGTGTTGTTCAGTGCGGGATGGTGTTGTTCAGTGCGTTATAATGTTGTTCAGTGCGGCATGGTGTTGTTCAGTGCAGCGTAATGTTGTTCAGTGCGGCATGGTGTTGTTCAGTGCGGAATGGTGTTGTTCAGTGCGGCATGGTGTTGTTCAGTGCGGGATGGTGTTGTTCAGTGCGGCATGGTGTTGCTCAGTGCGGCATGGTGTTGTTCAGTGCGGGATGGTGTTGTTCATTGCGGCATGGTGTTGTTCAGTGCGGCATGGTGTTGTTCAGTGCGGCATGGTGTTGTTCAGTGCGGCATAATGTTGTTCAGTGCGCCATAATGTTGTTCAGTGCGGCATGGTGTTGTTCAGTGCGGGATGGTGTTGTTCAGTGCAGGATGGTGTTGTTCAGTGCGGCATGGTGTTGTTCAATGCGGGATCGTGTTGTTCAGTGCGGCATGGTGTTGTTCAGTGCGGCATGGTGTTGTTCAGTGCGGCATGGTGTTGTTCAGTGCGGCATAATGTTGTTCAGTGCGGCATAATGTTGTTCAGTGCGGCATAATGTTGTTCAGTGCGGCATAATGTTGTTCAGTGCGGCATAATGTTGTTCAGTGCGGGATGGTGTTGTTCATTGCGGCATGGTGTTGTTCAGTGCGGCATGGTGTTGTTCAGTGCGGGATGGTGTTGTTCAGTGCAGGATGGTGTTGTTCAGTGCGGCATGGTGTTGTTCAGTGCGGCATGGTGTTGTTCATTTCGGCATAATGTTGTTCAGTGCGGCATAATGTTGTTTAGTGCGGCATGGTGTTGTTCAGTGCGGGATGGTGTTGTTCAGTGCGTTATAATGTTGTTCAGTGCGGCATGGTGTTGTTCAGTGCGGCATGGTGTTGTTCAGTGCGGCATGGTGTTGTTCAGTGCGGCATAATGTTGTTCAGTGCGGCATAATGTTGTTCAGTGCGGCATGGTGTTGTTCAGTGCGGGATGGTGTTGTTCAGTGCGGCATAATGTTCAGTGCGGCATAATGTTGTTCAGTGCGGCATGGTGTTGTTCAGTGCGGGATGGTGTTGTTCAGTGCAGGATGGTGTTGTTCAGTGCGGCATGGTGTTCAGTGCGGGATGGTGTCTTTCAGTGCGGCATGGTGTCGTTCAGTGCGGCATGGTGTCTTTCAGTGCGGCATGGTGTCGTTCAGTGAGGCATGGTGTTGTTCAGTGCGGCATGGTTTTGTTTAGTGCGGCATGGTGTTGTTCAGTGCGGGATGGTGTTGTTCAGTGTGGCATGGTGTTCAGTGCGGCATGGTGTTGTTCAGTGCGGTATCGTGTTGTTCAGTGCGGTATCGTGTTTCTCAGTGCGGTATCGTGTTGTTCAGTGCAGTATCGTTGTGTTGTTCGTATTGTGTTTAACACTTAGCCTCTAACACTTAGCCTCTAACACTTAGCCTCTAGCATCTAGAAGGTAAATAAATAGGAAGGAAGGACTCACCGGTGACGTCTTCGCCCACGTCCAAGCGTTGTACTTTGTATTTTCATCCTTCTGACAGTGGAAAACATAGCCAACAAACACCGTGGAACCTAAACGAATGAAAGAAAACTATCATTTGGCCACAACCAACATTCACAGATACAACACAATGTGACGTGCGGGGTTGAGGTTAAAGGTTGAGTGAAGGGCCCTCGTTTTAAACTACTTTTTTGAAAAGGATTGGGAACAAGTAAGACGTATTTAATTTATTTAATGGGAAGTAGTAAGAGCTATTGAATTTAATCTATGTATTATATTCTATTGTATTGTATTCTGTTGTATTCTTTTGGATTGTATTCACACTAACCCCACTAAAACTTCAGCCCACAAAAACTCGCCTCTGGCGCCTAGCCTCTGGCACTTAGCCTCTAACACTTAGCCTTTAACACTTAGCCTTTAACACTTAGCCTTTAACACTTAGCCTTTAACACTTAGCCTAGAAGGTGAATAAATAGGGTTAAAGGTTGAGTGAAGGGACCTCGTTTTAAACTACTTTTTTGAAAAGGAGTGGGAACAAGTAAGACGTATTTAATTTATTTAATGGGAAGTAGTAAGACTTATTAAATTTATTTAATCTACTTTTCTTCCCAGGCAAAATTTGATGTGCTGCAATTCCAAATTTCCAAAGTGAATGAAGGAATGAAGTCCTTTAAATTATGATTTTGTATGAATACTAGGCATTAACACAAAATCGACGGCACAAAATGGGCAGACTTTACTTGTTTGAAAAGGACTGGTTACAAGACAGACTTTTTTAATTTATTTAATGGGAAGAAGACTTATTTAGTTTAATTGATCTATTTTTGTTCCCTGGCAAAATTCGATTTGCTGCAATTCCAAATTTCCAAAGTGAATGAAGGAAAGAAGTCGTTTAAATTATGATTTTGTTTAAATACTAGGCATAGACACAAAATCTACGGCACAAAATGGGCAGACTTTACTTGTTTGAAGAGGACTGGTTACAAGACAGACTTTTCTGATTTATTTAATGGGAAGAAGACTTGTTTAGTTTATTTAATCTATTTTTGTTCCCTGGCAAAATTGGATTTGCTGAAATTGTATTTTGCCAAATCTTGCCTTGAGACCTGATAGGAAGTATTAAACGCTTAGTTAAATCAATACAAGTTGGTAATAAGAGCGAGTAATGTTGGTTGAACCGATGAATGAAGGTTGAAAGCAATTTAAATTATGACTTTGTATAAATACTAGATATTAACAGAACATCTACTGCGCGAAATGGGCAGAGTTTACTTGTTTGAGAAGGAGTGGCTTATTCAAAACTAAGATTTATGTAATCTGTTTGTTCCCAGGCAAAATTGGATGTGATGCAATTCCAAATTTCACCACATGACGGTGCCCAATTTCGACTTCATAGGACATATTAAACACTTAGCTTGTTATTATGTTCAAGGTAATCAGATTTGTTTATTATTCTAATGGCCTCTTCAAAACTATTCTGGATTACTACTTTGGATCTATTCTACATTACTTGGCAACAACATACTCTGTAACAGATTAGGCAGTATAATCATATATGTTAACTTGAGAGTGCCCACACTCAATCTACTTATCGTGATGTGTTAAATCAATTACTGTTAGACATTATTTGTCTGATAATCTACCAAATCTTTGAATTGAAGAATTTGTGATTTAATTAATAGCTTGTTGTTATGTTCAGGGTAATCAGACTTGTATATAATTCTAATGGCCTTCTTTTGAAAACTATTCTGAATTACAACTTTGGATCTTATATTACTTTGCAACAATCTACTCGGTGACAGATTAGGCAGTATAATCACATATGTTAACTTCAGTGCCCACACTGTATTTATTTATGGTTATTTGTTAAATCAAGTACTGTTAGACATGAAATAGGAAGTGTTTAACATAAATGTTATGGCTACTCACCATTGTAGCTCGCTCCTGGTCAATGATACGAGCCTCTTCTTGCAGTGGAAAACTTGCAGCCAACAAACACCGTGGAACCTAAAGGAATGAAATTAAACATTAACATTTCGCCTCGACCAATTTTCACACGTACAACGCAACGCGGCTACACTTCTGCTATTACAAACGTAAATCTCCTTAAACACAATGAGTGTTACTTACCGTGTACGCTCTAGACGGTCCAGTTGCAAGCAGAAAATAAAGATATTTCTGTTGATAATCGTCGCTGCTCAGTGGCTCACGGCCATCGCGCCAACAGATTTGAATTTTGGCGGAGGTTCGGGCAATTACGTCATATCCGCGGCACATGACTGCGACGTAATACCCGCTTATCTGAAACGGCAGTTAAAAGTAGAGTTACATCAAGTTTTCTTGGAACCTAAACGAATGAAAGAAAACTATCATTTGGCCACAACCAACATTCACAGATACAACACAACGTGCGGGGTTGAGGTTAAAGATTGAGTGAAGGGCCCTCGTTTTAAACTACTGTTTTGAAAAGGAGTGGAAACAAGTAAGACGTATTTAATTTATTTAATGGGAAGTAGTAAGACTTATTAAATTTATTTAATCTACTTTTCTTCCCAGGCAAAATTTGATGTGCTGCAATTCCAAATTTCCAAAGTGAATGAAGGAATGAAGTCCTTTAAATTATGATTTTGTATAAATACTAGGCATAAACACAAAATCGACGGCACAAAATGGGCAGACTTTACTTGTTTGAAAAGGACTGGTTACAAGACAGACTTTTTTAATTTATTTAATGGGAAGAAGACTTATTTAGTTTAATTGATCTATTTTTGTTCCCTGGCAAAATTCGATTTGCTGCAATTCCAAATTTCCAAAGTGAATGAAGGAAAGAAGTCGTTTAAATTATGATTTTGTTTAAATACTAGGCATAGACACAAAATCTACGGCACAAAATGGGCAGACTTTACTTGTTTGAAGAGGACTGGTTACAAGACAGACTTTTCTGATTTATTTAATGGGAAGAGGACTTATTTAGTTTATTTAATCTATTTTTGTTCCCTGGCAAAATTGGATTTGCTGAAATTGTATTTTGCCAAATCTCGATTTGAGACCTGATAGGAAGTATTAAACGCTTAGTTAAATCAATACAAGTTGGTAATAAGAGCGAGTAATGTTGGTTGAACCGATGAATGAAGGTTGAAAGCAATTTAAATTATGACTTTGTATAAATACTAGATATTAACAGAACATCTACTGCGCAAAATGGGCAGAGTTTACTTGTTTGAGAAGGAGTGGCTTATTCAAAACTAAGATTTATGTAATCTGTTTGTTCCCAGGCAAAATTGGATGTGATGCAATTCCAAATTTCACCACATGATGGTGCCCAATTTTGACTTCATAGGACATATTAAACACTTAGCTTGTTATTATGTTCAAGGTAATCAGATTTGTTTATCATTCTAATGGCCTCTTCAAAACTATTCTGGATTACTACTTTGGATCTATTCTACATTACTTGGCAACAACATACTCTGTAACAGATTAGGCAGTATAATCACATATGTTAACTTGAGAGTGCCCACACTCAATCTACTTATCGTGATGTGTTAAATCAATTACTGTTAGACATTATTTGTCTGATAATCTACCAAATCTTTGAATTGAAGAATTTGTGATTTAATTAATAGCTTGTTCAGGGTAATCAGACTTGTATATAATTCTAATGGCCTTCTTTTGAAAACTATTCTGAATTACAACTTTGGATCTTATATTACTTTGCAACAATCTACTCGGTGACAGATTAGGCAGTATAATCACATATGTTAACTTCAGTGCCCACACTGTATTTATTTATGGTTATTTGTTAAATCAAGTACTGTTAGACATGAAATAGGAAGTGTTTAACATAAATGTTATGGCTACTCACCATTGTAGCTCGCTCCTGGTCAATGATATGAGCCTCTTCTTGCAGTGGGAAACTTGCAGCCAACAAACACCGTGGAACCTAAAGGAATGAAATTAAACATTAACATTTCGCCTGGACCAACATTCACACGCGGCTACACTTCTGCTATTACAAACGTAAATCTCCTTAAACACAACGAGTGTTACTTACCGTGTACGCTCTAGGCAAAATTGGATGTGATGCAATTCCAAATCTATCTGAAACGGCAGTTAAAAGTAGAGTTACATCAAGTTTTCTTTTTTAATCAACACAATCATTTACAACCGTTGACCAGAAAGAATCGTCGAAATTCGACGTCCCCCACAAACGCCACGCTCACTCGCTTTTCAGGGCAACAAAAGTACTTCTTTTTAAAAACGATGAGTTGTACTTACCGTGTACGCTCTGGACGGTCCAGTTGCAAGCAGAAAATAAAAATATTTCTCTTGTTAGTCGTATGTTACCATCCGCTGTGTCAACATCGCCGCCATTTTCCTACTTCCTGCTGCGAGCCACGCCCACGGATTTAAATTTGGGCGGAAGCTCTTTCCATTGGCGTCGTTTTCGCGTATAGCAAATCCGATTGGTTGGGAAGGGGGCACGGTTATGCAGCCGAGGGGTCCTGTGATCGGTGGGATGTAAAGTAGGCGTCGACGTCACGTCCGCGTCACGTGACCACGACGTGGCAGACGTCATATAGCAACCGCTGTTTTGTTTAGTAGACTTACAGTTGTTATGCATTGACATAATGGCGCACACACCAAATAGATTTAAATAAATTAAATAATTCTTCTGCCCACTCTCTTTTAAACAAGTTAACTCTCCCCGCGGATTTGAATTCCGGCGAAAGTTACGCCCATCGACGTCACGTATGTCACGTGACCACGACGTGGCAGATGTCATATAGCAACTGCTGTTTTGTTTAGTAGATTTACAGTTGTTATGCATTGGCATAATGGTGTGCACTCAAAATAGATTTAAATAAATTAAATATTTCTTCTGCCCACTCCCTTTTAAACAAGTTAACTCTGCCCACGTCCATTGACGTCTTGTCTGCGTCACGTGACCACGACGTAGCGACGTCATATAGTAACCGCTGTTTTGATCAGTAGACTTACAGTTATTATGCGTTGACATAATGGCGCACTGGTTAGCATGGCCACCTCTTAAGCATGATGTTGCGGGTTCGACGCCTGATCAATGTTAGCATGGAGTGAGCTGAAGTGCATGGCGCTGAAGATTTGAATCTTTGAAATGCGCTGAGGTCTGACATATCAGGCAGAATGGTTTGCCATCACGTTCAACAAAAAATAGAAACTTTCCCACTCTGATTAAAACGTCCTGTGTTCATCTACGTATTTTCGTTTTGCTGTGCATCTTTTCCCTGCCATTTCGAGAGCCCAATTGACACTCATAGTTTAAAGAAATGTGTTTGCCCATCCTACTTTGTGGAATTTCACCACATGCGCTTTTGACCAAAATACCAAATTGAACTCAAGTGAAGCCAACACGCACAACCCCCCCCCCCCTCCCACACACACACACACACACACAAATGTTGATATGAACATAAAAGAGCCGCATGCGGTTCGGGAGTTGCGGCTTGGCCAAACCTGTACTATACAACTTTATTTGTATAAAATTTTCACAACAGCTGTCACACAAACAAAGCGGGAAAAACCGAAGACGTGCGTGTTCCGCCCACGCTGGATTTATTTGCACCTTTGAAAAGACACCGTATTGCCGCAGATGTGGCAAAGAGTACTTTTGGGCATCTGAGACGGAAGGATGTCCAAAGCATCACGTCACCTGCTCTGGTAGGCATGGTGGTGGGACGTTGAGGTCAACCGCTTTGGGGTTGGCTGAATCTTTGATCGCAGGATGCCACACACTTGAAGACAGAAGCAGAAAAGCAGAGCTAAATGCAAAATGTACTCACCGGTGACTCCAATTTTTTTCCCCCCTGAAGAAACAGCTGGACGGGTGGCCCCGGCTGGCCAGTGGGACTCTTGTTATTCTGACCCTTTTTAGTGCGCGTTTGGGGCAACAACCGTTTTTTGTGGCGCTCTCTTCTGGTTCAAAAGTGCCCTGCATGTGAATTTGCTTTTCCTGCCTTCTGATTGGATGAGCGCCGGTGTGACGCGGTGCCTCTGTCACCGTGGCGGGGGGTATACGTTGGCATCGGAGCGTCTGCCAACGTCTGAGACCGGCTGGCAGTGTATCGGACGTGTCGAGTGCGGTGCCGCTGGAGCTCACTCACCAGCTGGTGTTAGGGCCACAGAATGAAGGCCAAGGAGAAGAATAGAAAGAGAAACAGAAACTTCTCCTCCAATTGTTTGATTTGTCTCTTCTCCTCCACCCACTTGACATTCTAGAAGAGACAAACGCGTGGACAGCTTTGGAATGTTGTGTTATTTTCATCCACAAATTCTTTGGTTGACTGGAAAATGACATTTGCTTTTCTCCGCATTTTCCCAGCCACGTTCGGGGGGGGGGGGGGCCGGGGGGTTGGTCCAGTAATGCCAGACGGATGAGTGACTGAAGAATGTAGCTATTTTGTCTGAGAAAAAGGTGTGCTCATTGATGAGCTTACCTGTCCTTGTTGCTTCAGCGCTGACTCCAGATCTGCTACTCTGCTTTGATAGTGACCCATTTCTACCATCAGCTTTTCTCTGGTCTGAAAGGAGGAGGAGGGAGGCTCCTCCTCCTCCTTTCAGACCAGAGAACACCCGAGGCTGGGTGAGAACGGGGAGGCTGCGACCCGGCCGGGGGTTGCGGGAAGGGGCGCCACCTTGATCTCCTTCTCGGCGTCGTAGTCCCCTTCGCTGGTCTGGGCTAGCAGAGCGTAGGCTCGTTGCAGCGCTTGATATTCTTGCGTCAGCTGGCGGTAGCGAAGCTCCGCCTCTTCATGCACACACCAATGCAACACAGCACTAGTACCAGAATCAGTCAGACCGGCGACAAAGCACCCGCGACGCAAAGACGAGTCCGATTCCAGGCTGAAGAGGAATGTTTGGTGCCAATACGCTGGCAGAAATGGCGGGCTACCTCTTCGGGTTCCGTGTCGGGGGTTCTGTCGGTGTGAAAAGACAAGGACGATCCGTCCGAGTCCACCAACACGTCTTCGTCGTAGCCGTAAAATGTTTCGATGACCTGCGGGCGCGGAAGCAAACATCTCTCTGAACAAACTGAAGCGACACCTCACGATGAATCGACGAGAGGAACGATAGCGAGAAAAAGGCCATTTCATCTTGCGCAACACCAAGCAGCCGCAAACAAACAGACTCACCTTGCAGGACCTCACGCTTTGTTCCTCCTCAGAGATTCTCGACGTCGGTATCGTAGCTGCAAATCTCTCTCCTGTCGACACAAATAATCCGCCTTTGAGATTCTTTGGATGCAAAGGGAACGAACGGCTCCGGCGCAGAAACAAACGCGACTCACAATGACATTTCTGACATGAGCTCCTGTCTCCAGAGCCTGAAAAACACGTCACCGGCGATGATTGGAGGGACGCTCGTCTTTTCCAAAAGTGACAACTACAGGGTGTGTCAGGGTTTTCCAGATTATCTTTATCGTATCATTGTGTTGCTTTGACTTTGACTGCGACCTGTAATAAATAATATTATTTATCCCTTATTTATCCCTATCGCTTATCCCTTCCTACACAAAGTCGTAAAACACCCCTTGCTATGTTTTGACTAGAGGTCAAGGGCTTCCTCTATTCAATCCACTCTTACACCCACCCTGTTTCTCTTAATTAAAATGCTCATGCAGGAGCCGAGAGTCAGACTTCATTCGTACAACGGATGGACTCTCCACCTGCAGGTGTCCAAAAGAACTTACTTGTCTCCCGTGTGGTTCTTGCAAAATAAGTTGGAGCGAGCGCAACTCTAACAGGGTGCATTTTGCCACTAGCTGCCTACGGACAATGACGTCGCGCTCGCGGCTCATGGTTGACGGGCTGAGCAGCCGGGCAAGTCCGTCGTTTTCAGCGCACAGCGAGTGGCAAAGGCGCTGACAAAACGGGAGCTTAGAGCTGCTGAAAACGGCAAAACAAGTCTAAAGCGTGTTCAAACGCGTGCGCACAATGCTCCTGCTTGAAAGGTCGGAATTTAAGGGGCCAATTTTTTGGATGGCGGCCGCCGGCCAAGCTTTGGACGGAAAAGGTTTCCTGGCGACAGCGAGCGAGCGCGGCGCTGCCGTACGTGCACCGAGTCGCCTGCCTGAAGACCTTGGACAAGTCGTCGATGATGTGCCGCTGCTCCACAACTTGAAGGAACTCCATTTCACCGTCCTGCTGGCCGCAACCGCGGTCCAGGTCATTGAGCGAACTAGGCCTTCTCTGTGGAACACAAATGCAGTGGACTCTGTTGGCACGCCGCCGTTGTCCGCGTCGACTTACCAAGCTTGCCATCTCCTCGTTCTCCTGGGTGACAAAGCGCACTTTGTTTTCAAGGCGACACAGCACCAGCGAGAGTTCTTCATTCTTCCTGCTCAGGCGTTTGTTTTTGTACAGGAGTGGCAGAAACTGGCTTTCTGTTTCTCTCAGTCGCTTTAGCTGCAAGCATGAAGTGCGGGATGTGAAAGACGCACAACACGCGGGCCAGAACGTATCCATTCCTTTTGCATCGGTTTGAACGGAATCGTGGCTTTGGCTCCCAATAAAAGACATCTACCAGGCAACCGACTCGCCGCGCCGCTCAACTAATAAGCAAGCGCAATGGGTGCCTCGCTGGATGGCGCGCATCAAACGTAGCGCAAACCTTCAAGCGTGCCGTCAATAAATTACCAGTTCATTGCGCTCTTCAGAAAGCAGGGCGTTTCGATCCTCCAGTTTCCTGATGACTGCGCTGAGCTCAGCGATTTTCAGATGAAACCGTCGCGTGTCCCGATCCTCCTGAGACTGAAAACGCCCCGCAACACACACACACAAGCACTCGTTCAAAGTTCAAAACTGTTTTTGTGCTACCTTCCTCCAGCAACGAACTAAGTCATGCGTACTGCAAGTGTGTGATGAGGTGGCTTACGCAATGAAGAGGATTGCTAGTAGCGGCGTTGACCCCACTTCCAGGGTAGTTTAGGCCCGCCCTTTGGGAATCCCTCAGGGCAGCGATCTGCTGCTCGGCAGCCTGAGTCTGCAGCTGAAGGCGGTGGACGTGGCCGGCCCCAGGGCTTCATCCAAAACACTAACCGCTCTGTCTTTCAGCTTGATCTCATCCGTCTGGATGTACAAACGGGGAGCACTCAGGCAGGCGGGCAAACTCATTTGCCAGAATTGTGACAAAAACAAAGAGAGCAACCGGCCAATTTTTTTCTTGAATCGACTAGAACACCTTTGCTGTGACAAAAGCGAAGCGAGCAACCGGACATTTTCTTCTTGTGAAATAGAATAGAATAGAATGCCTTAGGTGTCATTGCACTGCAGGTATACAACGAAATTGGGAACATAGCCACGCACCGCGCATCTGATCAGTCCTACCAGTCGGCGGATCTCCCTCTCGCAGTCTCTCTTGGTTCGGCTCAGCTCCTCCCGATGCTGGTGATGAGCCGATCGGAGCTCGGCCGCTCGGGACTGCCAGGCCTGCTGGGCCGCTGCCAGGGCTTCTTCCGCGCTCCTGGTGGAGGCGACACCGCTCGGTCTCCCGACACCGCCGCGTCTCCTCCACCTCCGCCAGCAAAGCGCCCCCCCTCCTCACCTGAGCAGACATTGCGCCACACCGGGCCGTTGAGACCGCAACGGAGCGCCGCGACGCTTACTGGGGACAAGCTACACAATACGGTAGCGGCCGCATCGAAGCCCGACGTGGCGTGCGGATAGTCAGACACGAATAGAGCGGATCACCTTGTCCATGGAGCCGTCCCTCAGGCTGAGGACCAAGGCATTCAGTCGCTGGATCTCTCCATCTTTGATTTTGATCACTCTCATCAGCTCCATTTCATGCTGCCGCAGTAATGTCTCCCTGGTAATGGCTAACTCTTTCTGCTTCTCCTCATGGAGTTTGCTTTTGAGTTCCGTCATGGCGGCGGTGGCACGGTGGTGCTCCGCCCGCAGGTCCTGACTTCTCTCTCTCTCCAGACAGCTGACCTGACATGACTTAGACTTAGACTTAGACAAACTTTATTGTCATCTTGTCTGCACATGGTGCATACAAAACGAAATTCCGTTGCATACGTCTTACAACAAAGTAGTGATATTGCAGTTGAATAGAAGTAACATATCCTATGAAAATATATATATATACATATACTATATATATATATATATATATATATTAAAAATAAGTATAAAGTGCAGCAGTGATAATTATGCAATAGTGCAAGTAGGCAAAACAGTATTCAAGAGTGTGCAGAGGAATGCTAAACCATGTATTAAACTTCTATTTAAAGGGTTTATACAAGTTCAGTAAAGTTGGTAGTGCGAGATAGTGCAAGATAGAGGTCCGTAGTGTCATAAAGTACAGTTCTGTGAATGTGTGATGCAGAGTTCAGTTTAGAGCTCAACAGTTCTAGTGTTCAACAGTCTGATGACAGCAGGGAAAAAGCTGTTGCAGAACCTGGTGGACCTGCAGCGGATGCTGCAAACCTCTTCCCAGAGGGCAGCAGGGAGAACAGTCCATGGTGGGGGTGTGATGGGTCATTGATGATGTTACGGGCACGGGACATGCAGCGCTGAGATGAAATGTCCTGAATGGAGGGAAGAGGAGCCCCTATGATCCTCTCTGCTGTCCTCACCACTCTCCTCACGTTCTTCCAATCGGAGGCGGTGCAGCCTCCACACCACACAGAGAGACAGCTTGTCAGAATGCTCTCTATGGTGCTCCTGTAGAACATCCTCATGATGGGTGGGGGCAGGTGGGCTCTCCTCATCCTCCGCAGGAAGTACAAGCGCTTCTGTGCCCTCTTGACCAGTGCCGTAGTGTTCATAGTCCAGGTGAGGTCTTCTGTGATGTGGACCCCCAGGAATTTGGTGGTGCTGACCACCTCCACAGCTGGGCTGTTGATGATCAGTGGAGCGTGGTGAGGCTGTTTTTTCCTGAAGTCGACGATGATCTCCTTCATCTTCTCCTCATTCAGGATCAGGCTGTTTTCTCTGCACCAGCCCACCAGCTGCTCCACCTCCTCTCTGTAGTCCAGGTCGTTGTTGTCTCTGATGAGCCCCACCACCGTTGTGTCGTCTGCTGACTTCACGATGTGATTGGTGGTGAACCTGAGGACGCAGTCGTGTGTCATCAGGGTGCACAGCAGGGGGCTCAGGACGCAGCCTTGAAGGGAGCCTGTGCTGAGGGTGATGACATCAGAGGTGTTCTGTCCGACCCGGACTGACTGAGGTCTGTTGGTGAGGAAGTCTAGCAGCCAGTTGCGAAGGGGGGTGTTGAAGCCCAGGTGTTCCAATTTTCCTACCAGATGCTGTGGGATGATGGTGTTAAACGCTGAGCTGAAGTCCAGGAACAGCCTCCGCACATGGGTGTTCTTCTCCTCCAGGTGAGCCAGGCTCAGGTGAAGAACGGAGGAGATGGCGTCCTGAGTGGAGCGGTTTTGCCGGTCGGCAAACTGGAACGGGTCAAATAATAGGGGGAGTCTGGAAACGATGTGACCTTTAAGCAGCCTTTCGAAGCACTTCATCATAACCGGAGTCAGTGCAACAGGCCGGTAATCATTAAATGAGGTGATTTGAGGTTTCTTCGGCACCGGAATGATGGAGGCAGTCTTAAAGCACGCCGGCACTGTGGCTTGGCCCAGCGAGGTGTTAAAAATGTCTGTGATGACCCCAGCCAGATGACTTGCACATTCCCTGAACACACGCCCAGGAATGTTGTCGGGGCCAGGGGCCTTACAGGGGTTGACTCTCCTCAGGGTCTTCAACACATCGGCGGAGTCAAGGCAGAGTACCTCCTCTTCCTGATGGGGGACAGTTTTAACTGCTGGAGTGCCGTTTAGTGCCTCGAACCTCCCAAAGAAGTTATTTAGACCATTTAGAAAGTCAGCATCAACTACACCCACCGGGGGGGGGGGGGGGAGAGTGAGTTGTAGTCTGTAATCGCCCGTATGCCTTGCCACATACTCCTGATGTTTTTGACGTCGTGAAAACGATCCTGAAATTTTCGACTGCGGTCTCGCTTCGCTATCCTGATGGCACGGTTCAAGTTGGCTCTCGCTGTCCTCAGTGTCTCCTTGTCGCCAGACTTGAAGGCAGAGTTCCGCGCTCGTAGCGTTTGACGTACCTCCTCAGTCATCCAGGGTCGTTGGTTGCCCCGGGTGATGATATTCTTAGTGGTGCTGACGTCCTCGGTGCATTTGTTGATGTAGGCTGACACAGTCATGGCACACGCATGTCTAATCTACATCGGGAAAACTGGGAGGGAGGGAGGGAGGGAGGCAGGCAGGGAGGCAGGCAGTGTCTGTCTGTTGAGGTTTTCACCTTGTTCTTCTCCTGCTGAAGTTCTAACTGGACGTCCATCAGTTTGGTTCTCAGCTCGTCATTGGCGGCCTGAAGGGCGTCCGTTCGCTCCGCCTTGGCCCGCCCTGCCGGAGCTCGTTTGGACATCTCTTACTCGAGTCTCGCCCGGTCGTCAGTCAGAGATCACAACATTTGTACCTGGAGAGCACAAACGCAGCGCTGTTTTCCACTGGCTTCGAACTCAACTTCAATCGGTACCGTAACTTACAACATCATAAACATAGAACTAGCTTGACTTATTCATTGAATAAATGCATTTGGTTCTTCAAAACTGCATCACGCAACATAGCGTGACCGAGACGGCCGTTATCCACCTGCGTGAAGTTATTTGGTGAAATGAATGAGATGTTTAAGACACCATCGTTCTGTCTCTATGTAGATGAAGGGAAATAATCGATTGCTGAAGGTCCAAAGGTGTTGTGATAAACAAATAAACATATTAGTGATTAGTGACATATTTGTGATAAACATATTAGGCAGGATAATCACATATGTTAACGTGACTGCCCACACTGTATTTATTTATGGTTATTTGTTAAATCGAGTACTGTTAGACATGAAATAGGAAGTGTTTAACATAAATGGAAGACGAAAGGGGTACTCACCATTGTAGCTCCTGCTGGTCAATGATACGAGCCTCTTCTTGCAGTGGAAAACATACAGCCAACAAACACCCTGGAACCTAAAGGAATGAAATTAAACATTAACATTTAGCCTCAACCAACATTCACAGATACAACGCAACGCAAACTACACAAACGTAAATCTTTTTAAACACAATGAGTTGTACTTACCGTGTACGCTCTAGACGGTCCACTTGCAAGCAGAAAATAAAGATATTTCTGTTGATAATCGTCGTGTTTGTATCCGGTGTCTCGCTCAAGGCCATTGCGCCCACAGATTTGAATTTTGGCGAGAGTTCAGCCTATTGACGTCATTTCCGCGGTGTAATACCCGCATATCTGAAACGGCAAAGTTAAGAGTAGAGTTAAATAAAGTTTTTAGTCAACGCAATAATTTACAACCGTTGACCAGTCGAAATAATCGTCGAAATTTGGCGTCTGTGGCTGGAAGCAGACGCCGAGTTCGACATTCCTCCCAAACGCCACACTCCCTCGCTTTTCAGGGCTAAAAAAAAACAGTTGTAATTACCTTGTACGCTCTAGACGGTCAAGTTGCAAGCTGAAAACAAAAATATTTGCCTTGTTAGTCATCGTGTTACTAACCGCTGTGTCTTGTTTGCCAGAATTGCCGCTTTCCTACTTCCTGTTGCAAGCCACGCCCACGGATTGTAATTTTGCCGTGAGTTCCGCCTATTGACGTCATGTCCGCGTCACATGACTGCGACGTAATATTATCTAAAACTGTTTGTGCGGTATTGTGTTGTTCTGTGCGGTATTGTGTTATTCTGTGCGGCGTCGTGTTGTTCTGTGCGGCATCGTGTTGTTCAGTGCGACGTCGTGTTGTTCAGTGCGGCATGGTGTTGTTCAGTGCGGCATGGTGTTGTTCAGTGCGGCATGGTGTTGTTCAGTGCGGCATGGTGTTGTTCAGTGCGGCATAATGTTGTTCAGTGCGGCATGGTGTTGTTCAGTGCGGCATGGTGTTGTTCAGTGCGGCATGGTGTTGTTCAGTGCGGCATGGTGTTGTTCAGTGCGGCATAATGTTGTTCAGTGCGCCATAATGTTGTTCAGTGCGGCATGGTGTTGTTCAGTGCGGGATGGTGTTGTTCAGTGCAGGATGGTGTTGTTCAGTGCGGCATGGTGTTGTTCAATGCGGCATGGTGTTGTTCAGTGCGGGATGGTGTTGTTCAGTGCGGCACTGTGTTGTTCAGTGCGGCATAATGTTGTTCAGTGCGGCATGGTGTTGTTCAGTGCGGCATGGTGTTGTTCAGTGCGGCATGGTGTTGTTCAGTGCGGCATGGTGTTGTTCAGTGCGGAATGGTGTTGTTCAGTGCGGCATGGTGTTGTTCAGTCCGGGATGGTGTTGTTCAATGCAGGATCGTGTTGTTCAGTGCGGGGTGGTGTTGTTCAGTGCGGGATGGTGTTTTTCAGTGCGGCATGGTGTTGTTCAATGCGGCATGGTGTTGTTCAGTGCGGGATGGTGTTGTTCATTGCGGCATGGTGTTGTTCAGTGCGGCAGGGTGTTGTTCAGTGCGGCATGGTGTTGTTCAGTGCGGCATGGTGTTGTTCAGTGCGGCATAATGTTGTTCAGTGCGGCATGGTGTTGTTCAGTGTGGAAAGGTGTTGTTCAGTGCAGGATGGTGCTGTTCAGTGCGGCATGGTGTTGTTCAATGCAGGATCGTGTTGTTCAGTGCAGCATAATGTTGTTCAGTGCAGCATGGTGTTGTTCAGTGCGGCATGGTGTTGTTCAATGCGGCATGGTGTTGTTCACTGCGGGATGGTGTTGTTCAATGCGGGATCGTGTTGTTCAGTGCGGCATAATGTTGTTCAGTGCAGCATGGTGTTGTTCAGTGCGGCATGGTGTTGTTCAGTGCGACATAATGTTGTTTAGTGCGGCATAATGTTGTTCAGTGCGGCATAATGTTCAGTGCGGCATGGTGTTGTTCAGTGCGGCATGGTGTTGTTCAGTGCGGCATGGTGTTGTTCAGTGCAGGATGGTGTTGTTCAGTGCGGCATGGTGTTGTTCAGTGCGGGATGGTGTTGTTCAGTGCAGGATGGTGTTGTTCAGTGCGGCATGGTGTTGTTCAGTGCGGCATGGTGTTGTTCAGTGCAGGATGGTGTTGTTCAATGCGGGATCGTGTTGTTCAGTGCGGCATGGTGTTGTTCAGTGCGGCATGGTGTTGTTCAGTGCGGCATAATGTTGTTCAGTGCGGCATGGTGTTGTTCAGTGCGGCATGGTGCTGTTCAGTGCGGCATGGTGTTGTTCAGTGCGGCATGGTGTTGTTCAGTGCGGCATAATGTTGTCCAGTGCGCCATAATGTTGTTCAGTGCGGCATGGTGTTGTTTAGTGCGGGATGGTGTTGTTCAGTGCAGGATGGTGTTGTTCAGTGCGGCATGGTGTTGTTCAATGCGGCATGGTGTTGTTCAGTGCGGGATGGTGTTGTTCAGTGCGGCATGGTGTTGTTCAGTGCGGCATAATGTTGTTCAGTGCGGCATGGTGTTGTTCAGTGCGGCATGGTGTTGTTCAATGCAGGATCGTGTTGTTCAGTGCAGCATAATGTTGTTCAGTGCGGCATGGTGTTGTTCAGTGCGGCATGGTGTTGTTCAGTGCAGCATGGTGTTGTTCAGTGCGGCATGGTGTTGTTCAGTGCGGCATAATGTTGTTCAGTGCGGCATAATGTTGTTCAGTGCGGCATAATGTTGTTCAGTGCGGCATAATGTTGTTCAGTGCGGCATAATGTTGTTCAGTGCGGGATGGTGTTGTTCTTTGCGGCATGGTGTTGTTCAGTGCGGCATGGTGTTGTTCAGTGCGGCATGGTGTTGTTCAGTGCGGGATGGTGTTGTTCAGTGCAGGATGGTGTTGTTCAGTGCGGCATGGTGTTGTTCAATGCGGCATGGTGTTGTTCAGTTCGGGATGGTGTTGTTCAGTGTGGCATGATGTTGTTCAGTGCGGCATGGTGTTGTTCAGTGCGGCATGGTGTTGTTCAGTGCAGCATAATGTTGTTCAGTGCGGCATGGTGTTGTTCAGTGCGGAATGGTGTTGTTCAGTGCGGCATGGTGTTGTTCAGTGCGGCATGGTGTTGTTCAGTGCGGCATGGTGTTGTTCAGTGCGGCATGGTGTTGTTCAGTGCGGGATGGTGTTCAATGCGGGATCGTGTTGTTCAGTGCGGCATGGTGTTGTTCAGTGCGGCATGGTGTTGTTCAGTGCGGCATGGTGTTGTTCATTTCAGCATAATGTTGTTCAGTGCGGCATAATGTTGTTTAGTGCGGCATGGTGTTGTTCAGTGCGGGATGGTGTTGTTCAGTGCGTTATAATGTTGTTCAGTGCGGCATGGTGTTGTTCAGTGCGGCATAATGTTGTTCAGTGCGGCATGGTGTTGTTCAGTGCGGCATGGTGTTGTTCAGTGCGGCATGGTGTTGTTCAGTGCGGCATGGTGTTGTTCAGTGCGGCATAATATTGTCCAGTGCGCCATAATGTTGTTCAGTGCGGCATGGTGTTGTTCAATGCGGGATCGTGTTGTTCAGTGCGGGGTGGTGTTGTTCAGTGAAGGATGGTGTTGTTCAGTGCAGGATGGTGTTGTTCAGTGCGGCATGGTGTTGTTCAATGCAGGATCGTGTTGTTCAGTGCAGCATAATGTTGTTCAGTGCAGCATGGTGTTGTTCAGTGCGGCATGGTGTTGTTCAATGCGGCATGGTGTTGTTCAGTGCGGGATGGTGTTGTTCAGTGCGGCATGGTGTTTTTCAGTGCGGCATAATGTTGTTCACTGCGGCATGGTGTTGTTCAGTGCGGCATGGTGTTGTTCAGTGCGACATAATGTTGTTCAGTGCGGCATAATGTTGTTCAGTGCGGCATGGTGTTGTTCAGTGCGGCATGGTGTTGTTCAGTGCGGCATGGTGTTGTTCAGTGCGGCATGGTTTTGTTCAGTGCAGCATGGTGTTGTTCAGTGCAGGATGGTGTTGTTCAGTGCAGGATGGTGTTGTTCAATGCGGCATGGTGTTGTTCAGTGCGGGATGGTGTTGTTCAGTGCAGGATGGTGTTGTTCAGTGCGGCATGGTGTTGTTCAGTGCGGAATGGTGTTGTTCAGTGCGGCATGGTGTTGTTCAGTGCGGCATGGTGTTGTTCAGTGCAGGATGGTGTTGTTCAATGCGGGATGGTGTTGTTCAGTGCGGGATGGTGTTGTTCAGTGCAGGATGGTGTTGTTCAGTGCGGCATGGTGTTGTTCAATGCGGCATGGTGTTGTTCAGTGCGGGATGGTGTTGTTCAGTGCGGCATGGTGTTGTTCAATGCGGCATGGTGTTGTTCAATGCGGCATGGTGTTGTTCAGTGCGGCATGGTGTTGTTCAGTGCGGCATGGTGTTGTTCAGTGCAGCGTAATGTTGTTCAGTGCGGCATGGTGTTGTTCAGTGCGGAATGGTGTTGTTCAGTGCGGCATGGTGTTGTTCAGTGCGGGATGGTGTTGTTCAGTGCGGCATGGTGTTGCTCAGTGCGGCATGGTGTTGTTCAGTGCGGGATGGTGTTGTTCATTGCGGCATGGTGTTGTTCAGTGCGGCATGGTGTTGTTCAGTGCGGCATGGTGTTGTTCAGTGCGGCATAATGTTGTTCAGTGCGCCATAATGTTGTTCAGTGCGGCATGGTGTTGTTCAGTGCGGGATGGTGTTGTTCAGTGCAGGATGGTGTTGTTCAGTGCGGCATGGTGTTGTTCAATGCGGGATCGTGTTGTTCAGTGCGGCATGGTGTTGTTCAGTGCGGCATGGTGTTGTTCAGTGCGGCATGGTGTTGTTCAGTGCGGCATGGTGTTGTTCAGTGCGGCATAATGTTGTTCAGTGCGGCATAATGTTGTTCAGTGCGGCATAATGTTGTTCAGTGCGGCATAATGTTGTTCTGTGCGGCATAATGTTCAGTGCGGGATGGTGTTGTTCATTGCGGCATGGTGTTGTTCAGTGCGGCATGGTGTTGTTCAGTGCGGCATGGTGTTGTTCAGTGCGGGATGGTGTTGTTCAGTGCAGGATGGTGTTGTTCAGTGCGGCATGGTGTTGTTCAGTGCGGCATGGTGTTGTTCATTTCGGCATAATGTTGTTCAGTGCGGCATAATGTTGTTTAGTGCGGCATAATGTTGTTCAGTGCGTCATGGTGTTGTTCAGTGCGGGATGGTGTTGTTCAGTTTGGGATGGTGTTGTTCAGTGCGGCATGGTGTTCAATGCGGAATGGTGTTGTTCAGTGCAGGATGGTGTTGTTCAGTGCGGCATGGTGTTGTTCAGTGCGGCATAATGTTGTTTAGTGCGGCATGGTGTTGTTCAGTGCGGGATGGTGTTGTTCAGTGCGTTATAATGTTGTTCAGTGCGGCATGGTGTTGTTCAGTGCAGCGTAATGTTGTTCAGTGCGGCATGGTGTTGTTCAGTGCGGAATGGTGTTGTTCAGTGCGGCATGGTGTTGTTCAGTGCGGGATGGTGTTGTTCAGTGCGGCATGGTGTTGCTCAGTGCGGCATGGTGTTGTTCAGTGCGGGATGGTGTTGTTCATTGCGGCATGGTGTTGTTCAGTGCGGCATGGTGTTGTTCAGTGCGGCATGGTGTTGTTCAGTGCGGCATAATGTTGTTCAGTGCGCCATAATGTTGTTCAGTGCGGCATGGTGTTGTTCAGTGCGGGATGGTGTTGTTCAGTGCAGGATGGTGTTGTTCAGTGCGGCATGGTGTTGTTCAATGCGGGATCGTGTTGTTCAGTGCGGCATGGTGTTGTTCAGTGCGGCATGGTGTTGTTCAGTGCGGCATGGTGTTGTTCAGTGCGGCATAATGTTGTTCAGTGCGGCATAATGTTGTTCAGTGCGGCATAATGTTGTTCAGTGCGGCATAATGTTGTTCAGTGCGGCATAATGTTGTTCAGTGCGGGATGGTGTTGTTCATTGCGGCATGGTGTTGTTCAGTGCGGCATGGTGTTGTTCAGTGCGGGATGGTGTTGTTCAGTGCAGGATGGTGTTGTTCAGTGCGGCATGGTGTTGTTCAGTGCGGCATGGTGTTGTTCATTTCGGCATAATGTTGTTCAGTGCGGCATAATGTTGTTTAGTGCGGCATGGTGTTGTTCAGTGCGGGATGGTGTTGTTCAGTGCGTTATAATGTTGTTCAGTGCGGCATGGTGTTGTTCAGTGCGGCATGGTGTTGTTCAGTGCGGCATGGTGTTGTTCAGTGCGGCATAATGTTGTTCAGTGCGGCATAATGTTGTTCAGTGCGGCATGGTGTTGTTCAGTGCGGGATGGTGTTGTTCAGTGCGGCATAATGTTCAGTGCGGCATAATGTTGTTCAGTGCGGCATGGTGTTGTTCAGTGCGGGATGGTGTTGTTCAGTGCAGGATGGTGTTGTTCAGTGCGGCATGGTGTTCAGTGCGGGATGGTGTCTTTCAGTGCGGCATGGTGTCGTTCAGTGCGGCATGGTGTCTTTCAGTGCGGCATGGTGTCGTTCAGTGAGGCATGGTGTTGTTCAGTGCGGCATGGTTTTGTTTAGTGCGGCATGGTGTTGTTCAGTGCGGGATGGTGTTGTTCAGTGTGGCATGGTGTTCAGTGCGGCATGGTGTTGTTCAGTGCGGTATCGTGTTGTTCAGTGCGGTATCGTGTTTCTCAGTGCGGTATCGTGTTGTTCAGTGCAGTATCGTTGTGTTGTTCGTATTGTGTTTAACACTTAGCCTCTAACACTTAGCCTCTAACACTTAGCCTCTAGCATCTAGAAGGTAAATAAATAGGAAGGAAGGACTCACCGGTGACGTCTTCGCCCACGTCCAAGCGTTGTACTTTGTATTTTCATCCTTCTGACAGTGGAAAACATAGCCAACAAACACCGTGGAACCTAAACGAATGAAAGAAAACTATCATTTGGCCACAACCAACATTCACAGATACAACACAATGTGACGTGCGGGGTTGAGGTTAAAGGTTGAGTGAAGGGCCCTCGTTTTAAACTACTTTTTTGAAAAGGATTGGGAACAAGTAAGACGTATTTAATTTATTTAATGGGAAGTAGTAAGAGCTATTGAATTTAATCTATGTATTATATTCTATTGTATTGTATTCTGTTGTATTCTTTTGGATTGTATTCACACTAACCCCACTAAAACTTCAGCCCACAAAAACTCGCCTCTGGCGCCTAGCCTCTGGCACTTAGCCTCTAACACTTAGCCTTTAACACTTAGCCTTTAACACTTAGCCTTTAACACTTAGCCTAGAAGGTGAATAAATAGGGTTAAAGGTTGAGTGAAGGGACCTCGTTTTAAACTACTTTTTTGAAAAGGAGTGGGAACAAGTAAGACGTATTTAATTTATTTAATGGGAAGTAGTAAGACTTATTAAATTTATTTAATCTACTTTTCTTCCCAGGCAAAATTTGATGTGCTGCAATTCCAAATTTCCAAAGTGAATGAAGGAATGAAGTCCTTTAAATTATGATTTTGTATAAATACTAGGCATTAACACAAAATCGACGGCACAAAATGGGCAGACTTTACTTGTTTGAAAAGGACTGGTTACAAGACAGACTTTTTTAATTTATTTAATGGGAAGAAGACTTATTTAGTTTAATTGATCTATTTTTGTTCCCTGGCAAAATTCGATTTGCTGCAATTCCAAATTTCCAAAGTGAATGAAGGAAAGAAGTCGTTTAAATTATGATTTTGTTTAAATACTAGGCATAGACACAAAATCTACGGCACAAAATGGGCAGACTTTACTTGTTTGAAGAGGACTGGTTACAAGACAGACTTTTCTGATTTATTTAATGGGAAGAAGACTTATTTAGTTTATTTAATCTATTTTTGTTCCCTGGCAAAATTGGATTTGCTGAAATTGTATTTTGCCAAATCTTGCCTTGAGACCTGATAGGAAGTATTAAACGCTTAGTTAAATCAATACAAGTTGGTAATAAGAGCGAGTAATGTTGGTTGAACCGATGAATGAAGGTTGAAAGCAATTTAAATTATGACTTTGTATAAATACTAGATATTAACAGAACATCTACTGCGCGAAATGGGCAGAGTTTACTTGTTTGAGAAGGAGTGGCTTATTCAAAACTAAGATTTATTTAATCTGTTTGTTCCCAGGCAAAATTGGATGTGATGCAATTCCAAATTTCACCACATGATGGTGCCCAATTTTGACTTCATAGGACATATTAAACACTTAGCTTGTTATTATGTTCAAGGTAATCAGATTTGTTTATTATTCTAATGGCCTCTTCAAAACTATTCTGGATTACTACTTTGGATCTATTCTACATTACTTGGCAACAACATACTCTGTAACAGATTAGGCAGTATAATCATATCTGTTAACTTGAGAGTGCCCACACTCAATCTACTTATCGTGATGTGTTAAATCAATTACTGTTAGACATTATTTGTCTGATAATCTACCAAATCTTTGAATTGAAGAATTTGTGATTTAATTAATAGCTTGTTGTTATGTTAAGGGTAATCAGACTTGTATATAATTCTAATGGCCTTCTTTTGAAAACTATTCTGAATTACAACTTTGGATCTTATATTACTTTGCAACAATCTACTCGGTGACAGATTAGGCAGTATAATCACATATGTTAACTTCAGTGCCCACACTGTATTTATTTATGGTTATTTGTTAAATCAAGTACTGTTAGACATGAAATAGGAAGTGTTTAACATAAATGTTATGGCTACTCACCATTGTAGCTCGCTCCTGGTCAATGATACGAGCCTCTTCTTGCAGTGGAAAACTTGCAGCCAACAAACACCGTGGAACCTAAAGGAATGAAATTAAACATTAACATTTCGCCTCGACCAATTTTCACACGTACAACGCAACGCGGCTACACTTCTGCTATTACAAACGTAAATCTCCTTAAACACAATGAGTGTTACTTACCGTGTACGCTCTAGACGGTCCAGTTGCAAGCAGAAAATAAAGATATTTCTGTTGATAATCGTCGCTGCTCAGTGGCTCACGGCCATCGCGCCAACAGATTTGAATTTTGGCGGAGGTTCGGGCAATTACGTCATATCCACGGCACATGACTGCGACGTAATACCCGCTTATCTGAAACGGCAGTTAAAAGTAGAGTTACATCAAGTTTTCTTGGAACCTAAACGAATGAAAGAAAACTATCATTTGGCCACAACCAACATTCACAGATACAACACAACGTGCGGGGTTGGGGTTAAAGATTGAGTGAAGGGCCCTCGTTTTAAACTACTGTTTTGAAAAGGAGTGGGAACAAGTAAGACGTATTTAATTTATTTAATGGGAAGTAGTAAGACTTATTAAATTTATTTAATCTACTTTTCTTCCCAGGCAAAATTTGATGTGCTGCAATTCCAAATTTCCAAAGTGAATGAAGGAATGAAGTCCTTTAAATTATGATTTTGTATAAATACTAGGCATTAACACAAAATCGACGGCACAAAATGGGCAGACTTTACTTGTTTGAAAAGGACTGGTTACAAGACAGACTTTTTTAATTTATTTAATGGGAAGAAGACTTATTTAGTTTAATTGATCTATTTTTGTTCCCTGGCAAAATTCGATTTGCTGCAATTCCAAATTTCCAAAGTGAATGAAGGAAAGAAGTCGTTTAAATTATGATTTTGTTTAAATACTAGGCATAGACACAAAATCTACGGCACAAAATGGGCAGACTTTACTTGTTTGAAGAGGACTGGTTACAAGACCGACTTTTCTGATTTATTTAATGGGAAGAGGACTTATTTAGTTTATTTAATCTATTTTTGTTCCCTGGCAAAATTGGATTTGCTGAAATTGTATTTTGCCAAATCTCGATTTGAGACCTGATAGGAAGTATTAAACGCTTAGTTAAATCAATACAAGTTGGTAATAAGAGCGAGTAATGTTGGTTGAACCGATGAATGAAGGTTGAAAGCAATTTAAATTATGACTTTGTATAAATACTAGATATTAACAGAACATCTACTGCGCAAAATGGGCAGAGTTTACTTGTTTGAGAAGGAGTGGCTTATTCAAAACTAAGATTTATGTAATCTGTTTGTTCCCAGGCAAAATTGGATGTGATGCAATTCCAAATTTCACCACATGATGGTGCCCAATTTTGACTTCATAGGACATATTAAACACTTAGCTTGTTATTATGTTCAAGGTAATCAGATTTGTTTATCATTCTAATGGCCTCTTCAAAACTATTCTGGATTACTACTTTGGATCTATTCTACATTACTTGGCAACAACATACTCTGTAACAGATTAGGCAGTATAATCACATATGTTAACTTGAGAGTGCCCACACTCAATCTACTTATCGTGATGTGTTAAATCAATTACTGTTAGACATTATTTGTCTGATAATCTACCAAATCTTTGAATTGAAGAATTTGTGATTTAATTAATAGCTTGTTCAGGGTAATCAGACTTGTATATAATTCTAATGGCCTTCTTTTGAAAACTATTCTGAATTACAACTTTGGATCTTATATTACTTTGCAACAATCTACTCGGTGACAGATTAGGCAGTATAATCACATATGTTAACTTCAGTGCCCACACTGTATTTATTTATGGTTATTTGTTAAATCAAGTACTGTTAGACATGAAATAGGAAGTGTTTAACATAAATGTTATGGCTACTCACCATTGTAGCTCGCTCCTGGTCAATGATACGAGCCTCTTCTTGCAGTGGAAAACTTGCAGCCAACAAACACCGTGGAACCTAAAGGAATGAAATTAAACATTAACATTTCGCCTCGACCAATTTTCACACGTACAACGCAACGCGGCTACACTTCTGCTATTACAAACGTAAATCTCCTTAAACACAATGAGTGTTACTTACCGTGTACGCTCTAGACGGTCCAGTTGCAAGCAGAAAATAAAGATATTTCCGTTGATAATCGTCGCTGCTCAGTGGCTCACGGCCATCGCGCCAACAGATTTGAATTTTGGCGGAGGTTCCGGCAATTACGTCATATCCGCGGCACATGACTGCGACGTAATACCCGCTTATCTGAAACGGCAGTTAAAAGTAGAGTTACATCAAGTTTTCTTGGAACCTAAACGAATGAAAGAAAACTATCATTTGGCCACAACCAACATTCACAGATACAACACAACGTGCGGGGTTGAGGTTAAAGATTGAGTGAAGGGCCCTCGTTTTAAACTACTGTTTTGAAAAGGAGTGGAAACAAGTAAGACGTATTTAATTTATTTAATGGGAAGTAGTAAGACCTATTAAATTTATTTAATCTACTTTTCTTCCCAGGCAAAATTTGATGTGCTGCAATTCCAAATTTCCAAAGTGAATGAAGGAATGAAGTCCTTTAAATTATGATTTTGTATAAATACTAGGCATAAACACAAAATCGACGGCACAAAATGGGCAGACTTTACTTGTTTGAAAAGGACTGGTTACAAGACAGACTTTTCTGATTTATTTAATGGGAAGAGGACTTATTTAGTTTATTTAATCTATTTTTGTTCCCTGGCAAAATTGGATTTGCTGAAATTGTATTTTGCCAAATCTTGATTTGAGACCTGATAGGAAGTATTAAACGCTTAGTTAAATCAATACAAGTTGGTAATAAGAGCGAGTAATGTTGGTTGAACCGATGAATGAAGGTTGAAAGCAATTTAAATTATGACTTTGTATAAATACTAGATATTAACAGAACATCTACTGCGCAAAATGGGCAGAGTTTACTTGTTTGAGAAGGAGTGGCTTATTCAAAACTAAGATTTATGTAATCTGTTTGTTCCCAGGCAAAATTGGATGTGATGCAATTCCAAATTTCACCACATGATGGTGCCCAATTTTGACTTCATAGGACATATTAAACACTTAGCTTGTTATTATGTTCAAGGTAATCAGATTTGTTTATCATTCTAATGGCCTCTTCAAAACTATTCTGGATTACTACTTTGGATCTATTCTACATTACTTGGCAACAACATACTCTGTAACAGATTAGGCAGTATAATCACATATGTTAACTTGAGAGTGCCCACACTCAATCTACTTATCGTGATGTGTTAAATCAATTACTGTTAGACATTATTTGTCTGATAATCTAAAAATCTTTGAATTGAAGAATTTGTGATTTAATTAATAGCTTGTTCAGGGTAATCAGACTTGTATATAATTCTAATGGCCTTCTTTTGAAAACTATTCTGAATTACAACTTTGGATCTTATATTACTTTGCAACAATCTACTCGGTGACAGATTAGGCAGTATAATCACATATGTTAACTTCAGTGCCCACACTGTATTTATTTATGGTTATTTGTTAAATCAAGTACTGTTAGACATGAAATAGGAAGTGTTTAACATAAATGTTATGGCTACTCACCATTGTAGCTCGCTCCTGGTCAATGATATGAGCCTCTTCTTGCAGTGGAAAACTTGCAGCCAACAAACACCGTGGAACCTAAAGGAATGAAATTAAACATTAACATTTCGCCTGGACCAACATTCACACGTACAACGCAACGCGGCTACACTTCTGCTATTACAAACGTAAATCTCCTTAAACACAACGAGTGTTACTTACCGTGTACGCTCTAGGCAAAATTGGATGTGATGCAATTCCAAATCTATCTGAAACGGCAGTTAAAAGTAGAGTTACATCAAGTTTTCTTTTTTAATCAACGCAATCATTTACAACCGTTGACCAGAAAGAATCGTCGAAATTCGACGTCCCCCACAAACGCCACGCTCACTCGCTTTTCAGGGCAACAAAAGTACTTCTTTTTAAAAACGATGAGTTGTACTTACCGTGTACGCTCTGGACGGTCCAGTTGCAAGCAGAAAATAAAAATATTTCTCTTGTTAGTCGTATGTTACCATCCGCTGTGTCTTTGTCAACATCGCCGCCATTTTCCTACTTCCTGCTGCGAGCCACGCCCACGGATTTAAATTTGGGCGGAAGCTCTTTCCATTGGCGTCGTTTTCGCGTATAGCAAATCCGATTGGTTGGGAAGGGGGCACGGTTATGCAGCCGAGGGGTCCTGTGATCGGTGGGATGTAAAGTAGGCGTCGACGTCACGTCCGCGTCACGTGACCACGACGTGGCAGACGTCATATAGCAACCGCTGTTTTGTTTAGTAGACTTACAGTTGTTATGCATTGACATAATGGCGCACACACCAAATAGATTTAAATAAATTAAATAATTCTTCTGCCCACTCTCTTTTAAACAAGTTAACTCTCCCCGCGGATTTGAATTCCGGCGAAAGTTACGCCCATCGACGTCACGTATGTCACGTGACCACGACGTGGCAGATGTCATATAGCAACCGCTGTTTTGTTTAGTAGATTTACAGTTGTTATGCATTGGCATAATGGTGTGCACTCAAAATAGATTTAAATAAATTAAATATTTCTTCTGCCCACTCCCTTTTAAACAAGTTAACTCTGCCCACGTCCATTGACGTCTTGTCTGCGTCACGTGACCACGACGTAGCGACGTCATATAGTAACCGCTGTTTTGATCAGTAGACTTAGTTATTATGCGTTGACATAATGGCGCACTGGTTAGCATGGCCACCTCTTAAGCATGATGTTGCGGGTTCGACGCCTGATCAATGTTAGCATGGAGTGAGCTGAAGTGCATGGCGCTGAAGATTTGAATCTTTGAAATGCGCTGAGGTCTGACATATCAGGCAGAATGGTTTGCCATCACGTTCAACAAAAAATAGAAACTTTCCCACTCTGATTAAAACGTCCTGTGTTCATCTACGTATTTTCGTTTTGCTGTGCATCTTTTCCCTGCCATTTCGAGAGCCCAATTGACACTCATAGTTTAAAGAAATGTGTTTGCACATCCTACTTTGTGGAATTTCACCGCATGCGCTTTTGACCAAAATACCAAATTGAACTCAAGTGAAGCCAACACGCACAACCCCCCCACACACACACACACACAAATGTTGATATGAACATAAAAGAGCCGCATGCGGTTCGGGAGTTGCGGCTTGGCCAAACCTGTACTATACAACTTTATTTGTATAAAATTTTCACAACAGCTGTCACACATACAAAGCGGGAAAAACCGAAGACGTGCGTGTTCCGCCCACGCTGGATTTATTTGCACCTTTGAAAAGACACCGTATTGCCGCAGATGTGGCAAAGAGTACTTTTGGGCATCTGAGACGGAAGGATGTCCAAAGCATCACGTCACCTGCTCTGGTAGGCATGGTGGTGGGACGTTGAGGTCAACCGCTTTGGGGTTGGCTGAATCTTTGATCGCAGGATGCCACACACTTGAAGACAGAAGCAGAAAAGCAGAGCTAAATGCAAAATGTACTCACCGGTGACTCCAATTTTTTTCCCCCCTGAAGAAACAGCTGGACGGGTGGCCCCGGCTGGCCAGTGGGACTCTTGTTATTCTGACCCTTTTTAGTGCGCGTTTGGGGCAACAACCGTTTTTTGTGGCGCTCTCTTCTGGTTCAAAAGTGCCCTGCATGTGAATTTGCTTTTCCTGCCTTCTGATTGGATGAGCGCCGGTGTGACGCGGTGCCTCTGTCACCGTGGCGGGGGGTATACGTTGGCATCGGAGCGTCTGCCAACGTCTGAGACCGGCTGGCAGTGTATCGGAGGTGTCGAGTGCGGTGCCGCTGGAGCTCACTCACCAGCTGGTGTTAGGGCCACAGAATGAAGGCCAAGGAGAAGAATAGAAAGAGAAACAGAAACTTCTCCTCCAATTGTTTGATTTGTCTCTTCTGAGCTTTGATGAATTCTTTCAGCTCTTTGTTCCTCTAGGACGGACAAATGGAAAGTGGCATTCAAAAGCCAGTAAGCGTGCAAGTAAGTGCCGGGCTGGCTTTGGGCCCTTACCTGTTGCGCGCTGTGCAGCAGATCCATTCTCTCTTGGAGGATGCAAGCGTCGCGCTCCCTCAACTCGCACATCAGGGCTCGCTTCCATTGGTCCACGGCGCTCCTAAGCTCTTCTCTCTGATCCGCCGTCAGCACGTCATTCACGCCAGCGTGGCTGGCTTTTTCGCCGTCCGTGGCGGGGCAGTCCCGCTGCGGTAGCGCCTCGTACAACATGGCCTCCAGCTCCAGGATCCTCTGGGCCGCAATCCTCGTCCATCAGTGGTCCGGCGGGAAATTTGAGGGCGGCTTACCTTATGAGCCTGGTCCATGGAACACTTCCTGAAGTCCAACTCTTCATCCAGGTAGCCCTTCTGCTTGCAGAACATATCCTAGCACAGCTCAAGGTCAGAATTGTTGGGGCACATTGCCGGAGTTCCCCTTGGCTGATGTCGCGTGTCTGTCTACCTTCTCACTTTCAATGTCCAACATCTTCTGTTGAAGTGCTGACTTGGTCACTTTGATGTATTCTAACCACTGAGGAAAGGCTGCTGTCACATAAGCAGAATGCGAGAGCGTGCGTGGACGTGCGCGTTACCTTCTCGGCTAGGGTGAGAAGGGTCCTGGCGTGAATCACGACCACCTGCTCCTCGTTGGTGAGATTCTGAGGGAGCCCAAAGGCACAGCGTCAACAAGCTTCTTTCAGCGCAAAGCCTTCCAAAAGTCACATTTGAGCCGCCGAGTCTCGTGGAGTGCGAACATAAGGAGTTCGACATACACTTACGGCGTTATAGCCCAGGATGTCCAGCTTCTTCATCAGATCACTGATGACGATGTCCGGGGGAAAGGCGCAAGGAGCAATGTAAGGTGTTCTGGGACCTCGGGTTAAGGTTAGGGTTGCGAGGGACGCCTTACGTACGCTCACGCCCTCGGCCTCGCACTAGATCTGCAAAGGGCTGAGGCCGTCTGGGAAACAGACTTGCAGAAACTTCAAGACGGGGGAGCGCCACTCCCTCTCCTGAAAGGCAGAGGCATGCATCCGTCCGTCCGTCCGTCCGTCCGTCACATCTCTGGCCTCAACACGCTTGTGCGAGTCTTCCCACCTCCAGCTCCAGGATGCGGAACTCAAGCAGTTCGTTTTGGTCTCGGATATCCTGGATGTGCTCTTTCAGACGCGCTTCTTCCGCCTCCATCCGCCTGACCTGAAAAGACAGTCAGACCTCATCTGCGGGGCTTCCCGACGGGTGTGACGCCAAGCGACTCCGCCCAGCGCCTTTCTTTCCGTCACCTTTTCGGCCACCTGCTGATTGCTCTGACGCAGCAGCTGCTTCTCCTCCACCCACTTGACATTCTAGAAGAGACAAACGCGTGGACAGCTTTGGAATGTTGTGTCATTTTCATCCACAAATTCTTTGGTTGACTGGAAAATGACATTTGCTTTTCTCCGCATTTTCCCAGCCACGTTCGGGGGGGGGGGGGTTGGTCCAGTAATGCCAGACGGATGAGTGACTGAAGAATGTAGCTATTTTGTCTGAGAAAAAGGTGTGCTCATTGATGAGCTTACCTGTCCTTGTTGCTTCAGCGCTGACTCCAGATCTGCTACTCTGCTTTGATAGTGACCCATTTCTACCATCAGCCTCCCTCCTCCTCCTTTCAGACCAGAGAACACCCGAGGCTGGGTGAGAACGGGGAGGCTGCGACCCGGCCGGGGGTTGCGGGAAGGGGCGCCACCTTGATCTCCTTCTCGGCGTCGTAGTCCCCTTCGCTGGTCTGGGCTAGCAGAGCGTAGGCTCGTTGCAGCGCTTGATATTCTTGCGTCAGCTGGCGGTAGCGAAGCTCCGCCTCTTCATGCACACACCAATGCAACACAGCACTAGTACCAGAATCAGTCAGACCGGCGACAAAGCACCCGCGACGCAAAGACGAGTCCGATTCCAGGCTGAAGAGGAATGTTTGGTGCCAATACGCTGGCAGAAATGGCGGGCTACCTCTTCGGGTTCCGTGTCGGGGGTTCTGTCGGTGTGAAAAGACAAGGACGATCCGTCCGAGTCCACCAACACGTCTTCGTCGTAGCCGTAAAATGTTTCGATGACCTGCGGGCGCGGAAGCAAACATCTCTCTGAACAAACTGAAGCGACACCTCACGATGAATCGACGAGAGGAACGATAGCGAGAAAAAGGCCATTTCATCTTGCGCAACACCAAGCAGCCGCAAACAAACAGACTCACCTTGCAGGACCTCACGCTTTGTTCCTCCTCAGAGATTCTCGACGTCGGTATCGTAGCAGCAAATCTCTCTCCTGTCGACACAAATAATCCGCCTTTGAGATTCTTTGGATGCAAAGGGAACGAACGGCTCCGGCGCAGAAACAAACGCGACTCACAATGACATTTCTGACATGAGCTCCTGTCTCCAGAGCCTGAAAAACACGTCACCGGCGATGATTGGAGGGACGCTCGTCTTTTCCAAAAGTGACAACTACAGGGTGTGTTCAGGGTTTTCCAGATTATCTTTATCGTATCATTGTGTTGCTTTGACTTTGACTGCGACCTGTAATAAATAATATTATTTATCCCTCATTTATCCCTATCGCTTATCCCTTCCTACACAAAGTCGTAAAACACCCCTTGCTATGTTTTGACTAGAGGTCAAGGGCTTCCTCTATTCAATCCACTCTTACACCCACCCTGTTTCTCTTAATTAAAATGCTCGTGCAGGAGCCGAGAGTCAGACTTCATTCGTACAACGGATGGACTCTCCACCTGCAGGTGTCCAAAAGAACTTACTTGTCTCCCGTGTGGTTCTTGCAAAATAAGTTGGAGCGAGCGCAACTCTAACAGGGTGCATTTTGCCACTAGCTGCCTACGGACAATGACGTCGCGCTCGCGGCTCATGGTTGACGGGCTGAGCAGCCGGGCAAGTCCGTCGTTTTCAGCGCACAGCGAGTGGCAAAGGCGCTGACAAAACGGGAGCTTTGAGCTGCTGAAAACGGCAAAACAAGTCTAAAGCGTGTTCAAACGCGTGCGCACAATGCTCCTGCTTGAAAGGTCGGAATTTAAGGGGCCAATTTTTTGGATGGCGGCCGCCGGCCAAGCTTTGGACGGAAAAGGTTTCCTGGCGACAGCGAGCGAGCGCGGCGCTGCCGTACGTGCACCGAGTCGCCTGCCTGAAGACCTTGGACAAGTCGTCGATGATGTGCCGCTGCTCCACAACTTGAAGGAACTCCATTTCACCGTCCTGCTGGCCGCAACCGCGGTCCAGGTCATTGAGCGAACTAGGCCTTCTCTGTGGAACACAAATGCAGTGGACTCTGTTGGCACGCCGCCGTTGTCCGCGTCGACTTACCAAGCTTGCCATCTCCTCGTTCTCCTGGGTGACAAAGCGCACTTTGTTTTCAAGGCGACACAGCACCAGCGAGAGTTCTTCATTCTTCCTGCTCAGGCGTTTGTTTTTGTACAGGAGTGGCAGAAACTGGCTTTCTGTTTCTCTCAGTCGCTTTAGCTGCAAGCATGAAGTGCGGGATGTGAAAGACGCACAACACGCGGGCCAGAACGTATCCATTCCTTTTGCATCGGTTTGAACGGAATCGTGGCTTTGGCTCCCAATAAAAGACATCTACCAGGCAACCGACTCGACGCGCCGCTCAACTAATAAGCAAGCGCAATGGGTGCCTCGCTGGATGGCGCGCATCAAACGTAGCGCAAACCTTCAAGCGTGCCGTCAATAAATTACCAGTTCATTGCGCTCTTCAGAAAGCAGGGCGTTTCGATCCTCCAGGTTCCTGATGACTGCGCTGAGCTCAGCGATTTTCAGATGAAACCGTCGCGTGTCCCGATCCTCCTGAGACTGAAAACGCCCCGCAACACACACACACAAGCACTCGTTCAAAGTTCAAAACTGTTTTTGTGCTACCTTCCTCCAGCAACGAACTAAGTCATGCGTACTGCAAGTGTGTGATGAGGTGGCTTACGCAATGAAGAGGATTGCTAGTAGCGGCGTTGACCCCACTTCCAGGGTAGTTTAGGCCCGCCCTTTGGGAATCCCTCAGGGCAGCGATCTGCTGCTCGGCAGCCTGAGTCTGCAGCTGAAGGCGGTGGACGTGGCCGGCCCCAGGGCTTCATCCAAAACACCAACCGCTCTGTCTTTCAGCTTGATCTCATCCGTCTGGATGTACAAACGGGGAGCGCTCAGGCAGGCGGGCAAACTCATTTGCCAGAATTGTGACAAAAACAAAGAGAGCAACCGGCCAATTTTTTTTCTTGAATCGACTAGAACACCTTTGCTGTGACAAAAGCGAAGCGAGCAACCGGACATTTTCTTCTTGTGAAATAGAATAGAATAGAATGCCTTAGGTGTCATTGCACTGCAGGTATACAACGAAATTGGGAACATAGCCACGCACCGCGCATCTGATCAGTCCTACCAGTCGGCGGATCTCCCTCTCGCAGTCTCTCTTGGTTCGGCTCAGCTCCTCCCGATGCTGGTGATGAGCCGATCGGAGCTCGGCCGCTCGGGACTGCCAGGCCTGCTGGGCCGCTGCCAGGGCTTCTTCCGCGCTCCTGGTGGAGGCGACACCGCTCGGTCTCCCGACACCGCCGCGTCTCCTCCACCTCCGCCAGCAAAGCGCCCCCCCTCCTCACCTGAGCAGACATTGCGCCACACCGGGCCGTTGAGACCGCAACGGAGCGCCGCGACGCTTACTGGGGACAAGCTACACAATACGGTAGCGGCCGCATCGAAGCCCGACGTGGCGTGCGGATAGTCAGACACGGATAGAGCGGATCACCTTGTCCATGGAGCCGTCCCTCAGGCTGAGGACCAAGGCATTCAGTCGCTGGATCTCTCCATCTTTGATTTTGATCACTCTCATCAGCTCCATTTCATGCTGCCGCAGGAATGTCTCCCTGGTAATGGCTAACTCTTTCTGCTTCTCCTCATGGAGTTTGCTTTTGAGTTCCGTCATGGCGGCGGTGGCACGGTGGTGCTCCACCCGCAGGTCCTGACTTCTCTCTCTCTCCAGACAGCTGACCTGACATGACTTAGACTTAGACAAACTTTATTGTCATCTTGTCTGCACATGGTGCATACAAAACGAAATTCCGTTGCATACGTCTTACAACAAAGTAGTGATATTGCAGTTGAATAGAAGTAACATATCCTATGAAAATATATATATATACATATATACTATATATATATATATATATATATTAAAAATAAGTATAAAGTGCAGCAGTGATTAATTATGCAATAGTGCAAGTAGGCAAAACAGTATTCAAGAGTGTGCAGAGGAATGCTAAACCATGTATTAAACTTCTATTTAAAGGGTTTATACAAGTTCAGTAAAGTTGGTAGTGCGAGATAGTGCAAGATAGAGGTCCGTAGTGTCATAAAGTACAGTTCTGTGAATGTGTGATGCAGAGTTCAGTTTAGAGCTCAACAGTTCTAGTGTTCAACAGTCTGATGACAGCAGGGAAAAAGCTGTTGCAGAACCTGGTGGACCTGCAGCGGATGCTGCAAACCTCTTCCCAGAGGGCAGCAGGGAGAACAGTCCATGGTGGGGGTGTGATGGGTCATTGATGATGTTACGGGCACGGGACATGCAGCGCTGAGATGAAATGTCCTGAATGGAGGGAAGAGGAGCCCCAATGATCCTCTCTGCTGTCCTCACCACTCTCCTCACGTTCTTCCAATCGGAGGCGGTGCAGCCTCCACACCACACAGAGAGACAGCTTGTCAGAATGCTCTCTATGGTGCTCCTGTAGAACGTCCTCATGATGGGTGGGGGCAGGTGGGCTCTCCTCATCCTCCGCAGGAAGTACAAGCGCTTCTGTGCCCTCTTGACCAGTGCCGTAGTGTTCATAGTCCAGGTGAGGTCTTCTGTGATGTGGACCCCCAGGAATTTGGTGGTGCTGACCACCTCCACAGCTGAGCTGTTGATGATCAGTGGAGCGTGGTGAGGCTGTTTTTTCTTGAAGTCGACGATGATCTCCTTCATCTTCTCCTCATTCAGGATCAGGCTGTTTTCTCTGCACCAGCCCACCAGCTGCTCCACCTCCTCTCTGTAGTCCAGGTCGTTGTTGTCTCTGATGAGCCCCACCACCGTTGTGTCGTCTGCTGACTTCACGATGTGATTGGTGGTGAACCTGAGGACGCAGTCGTGTGTCATCAGGGTGCACAGCAGGGGGCTCAGGACGCAGCCCTGAAGGGAGCCTGTGCTGAGGGTGATGACATCAGAGGTGTTCTGTCCGACCCGGACTGACTGAGGTCTGTTGGTGAGGAAGTCTAGCAGCCAGTTGCGAAGGGGGGTGTTGAAGCCCAGGTGTTCCAATTTTCCTACCAGATGCTGTGGGATGATGGTGTTAAACGCTGAGCTGAAGTCCAGGAACAGCCTCCGCACATGGGTGTTCTTCTCCTCCAGGTGAGCCAGGCTCAGGTGAAGAACGGAGGAGATGGCGTCCTGAGTGGAGCGGTTTTGCCGGTCGGCAAACTGGAACGGGTCAAATAATAGGGGGAGTCTGGAAACGATGTGACCTTTAAGCAGCCTTTCGAAGCACTTCATCATAACCGGAGTCAGTGCAACAGGCCGGTAATCATTAAATGAGGTGATTTGAGGTTTCTTCGGCACCGGAATGATGGAGGCAGTCTTAAAGCACGCCGGCACTGTGGCTTGGCCCAGCGAGGTGTTAAAAATGTCTGTGATGACCCCAGCCAGATGACTTGCACATTCCCTGAACACACGCCCAGGAATGTTGTCGGGGCCAGGGGCCTTACAGGGGTTGACTCTCCTCAGGGTCTTCAACACATCGGCGGAGTCAAGGCAGAGTACCTCCTCTTCCTGATGGGGGACAGTTTTAACTGCTGGAGTGCCGTTTAGTGCCTCGAACCTCCCAAAGAAGTTATTTAGACCATTTAGAAAGTCAGCATCAACTACACCCACCGGGGGGGGGGAGGGTGAGTTGTAGTCTGTAATCGCCCGTATGCCTTGCCACATACTCCTGATGTTTTTGACGTCGTGGAAACGATCCTGAAATTTTCGACTGCGGTCTCGCTTCGCTATCCTGATGGCACGGTTCAAGTTGGCTCTCGCTGTCCTCAGTGTCTCCTTGTCGCCAGACTTGAAGGCAGAGTTCCGCGCTCGTAGCGTTTGACGTACCTCCTCAGTCATCCAGGGTCGTTGGTTGCCCCGGGTGATGATATTCTTAGTGGTGCTGACGTCCTCGGTGCATTTGTTGATGTAGGCTGACACAGTCATGGCACACGCATGTCTAATCTACATCGGGAAAACTGGGAGGGAGGGAGGCAGGCAGGGAGGCAGGCAGGGAGGCAGGCAGGGAGGCAGGCAGTGTCTGTCTGTTGAGGTTTTCACCTTGTTCTTCTCCTGCTGAAGTTCTAACTGGACGTCCATCAGTTTGGTTCTCAGCTCGTCATTGGCGGCCTGAAGGGCGTCCGTTCGCTCCGCCTTGGCCCGCCCTGCCGGAGCTCGTTTGGACATCTCTTACTCGAGTCTCGCCCGGTCGTCAGTCAGAGATCACAACATTTGTACCTGGAGAGCACAAACGCAGCGCTGTTTTCCACTGGCTTCGAACTCAACTTCAATCGGTACCGTAACTTACAACATCATAAACATAGAACTAGCTTGACTTATTCATTGAATAAATGCATTTGGTTCTTCAAAACTGCATCACGCAACATAGCGTGACCGAGACGGCCGTTATCCACCTGCGTGAAGTTATTTGGTGAAATGAATGAGATGTTTAAGACACCATCGTTCTGTCTCTATGTAGATGAAGGGAAATAATCGATTGCTGAAGGTCCAAAGGTGTTGTGATAAACAAATAAACATATTAGTGATTAGTGACATATTTGTGATAAACATATTAGGCAGGATAATCACATATGTTAACGTGACTGCCCACACTGTATTTATTTATGGTTATTTGTTAAATCGAGTACTGTTAGACATGAAATAGGAAGTGTTTAACATAAATGGAAGACGAAAGGGGTACTCACCATTGTAGCTCCTGCTGGTCAATGATACGAGCCTCTTCTTGCAGTGGAAAACATACAGCCAACAAACACCGTGGAACCTAAAGGAATGAAATTAAACATTAACATTTAGCCTCAACCAACATTCACAGATACAACGCAACGCAAACTACACAAACGTAAATCTTTTTAAACACAATGAGTTGTACTTACCGTGTACGCTCTAGACGGTCCACTTGCAAGCGGAAAATAAAGATATTTCTGTTGATAATCGTCGTGTTTGTATCCGGTGTCTCGCTCAAGGCCATTGCGCCCACAGATTTGAATTTTGGCGAGAGTTCAGCCTATTGACGTCATTTCCGCGGTGTAATACCCGCATATCTGAAACGGCAAAGTTAAGAGTAGAGTTAAATAAAGTTTTTAGTCAACGCAATAATTTACAACCGTTGACCAGTCGAAATAATCGTCGAAATTTGGCGTCTGTGGCTGGAAGCAGACGCCGAGTTCGACATTCCTCCCAAACGCCACACTCCCTTGCTTTTCAGGGCTAAAAAAAAACAGTTGTAATTACCTTGTACGCTCTAGACGGTCAAGTTGCAAGCTGAAAACAAAAATATTTGCCTTGTTAGTCATCGTGTTACTAACAGCTGTGTCTTGTTTGCCAGAACTGCCGCTTTCCTACTTCCTGTTGCAAGCCACGCCCACGGATTATAATTTTGCCGTGAGTTCCGCCTATTGACGTCATGTCCGCGTCACATGACTGCGACGTAATATTATCTAAAACTGTTTGTGCGGTATTGTGTTGTTCTGTGCGGTATTGTGTTATTCTGTGCGGCGTCGTGTTGTTCTGTGCGGCGTCGTGTTGTTCAGTGCGACGTCGTGTTGTTCAGTGAGGCATGGTGTTGTTCAGTGCGGCATGGTGTTGTTCAGTGCGGCATGGTGTTGTTCAGTGCGGCATAATGTTGTTCAGTGCGGCATAATGTTGTTCAGTGCGGCATGGTGTTGTTCAGTGCGGCATGGTGTTGTTCAGTGCGGCATGGTGTTGTTCAGTGCGGCATAATGTTGTTCAGTGCGCCATAATGTTGTTCAGTGCGGCATGGTGTTGTTCAGTGCGGGATGGTGTTGTTCAGTGCAGGATGGTGTTGTTCAGTGCGGCACGGTGTTGTTCAATGCGGCATGGTGTTGTTCAGTGCGGGATGGTGTTGTTCAGTGCGGCATGGTGTTGTTCAGTGCGGCATAATGTTGTTCAGTGCGGCATGGTGTTGTTCAGTGCGGCATGGTGTTGTTCAGTGCGGCATGGTGTTGTTCAGTGCGGCATGGTGTTGTTCAGTGCGGAATGGTGTTGTTCAGTGCGGCATGGTGTTGTTCAGTCCGGGATGGTGTTGTTCAATGCGGGATCGTGTTGTTCAGTGCGGGGTGGTGTTGTTCAGTGCGGGATGGTGTTGTTCAGTGCGGCATGGTGTTGTTCAATGCGGCATGGTGTTGTTCAGTGCGGGATGGTGTTGTTCATTGCGGCATGGTGTTGTTCAGTGCGGCATGGTGTTGTTCAGTGCGGCATGGTGTTGTTCAGTGCGGCATGGTGTTGTTCAGTGCGGCATAATGTTGTTCAGTGCGGCATGGTGTTGTTCAGTGTGGAAAGGTGTTGTTCAGTGCAGGATGGTGTTGTTCAGTGCGGCATGGTGTTGTTCAATGCAGGATCGTGTTGTTCAGTGCAGCATAATGTTGTTCAGTGCAGCATGGTGTTGTTCAGTGCGGCATGGTGTTGTTCAATGCGGCATGGTGTTGTTCACTGCGGGATGGTGTTGTTCAATGCGGGATCGTGTTGTTCAGTGCGGCATAATGTTGTTCAGTGCAGCATGGTGTTGTTCAGTGCGGCATGGTGTTGTTCAGTGCGACATAATGTTGTTTAGTGCGGCATAATGTTGTTCAGTGCGGCATAATGTTGTTCAGTGCGGCATGGTGTTGTTCAGTGCGGCATGGTGTTGTTCAGTGCGGCATGGTGTTGTTCAGTGCGGGATGGTGTTGTTCAGTGCGGCATGGTGTTGTTCAATGCGGCATGGTGTTGTTCAGTGCGGGATGGTGTTGATCAGTGCAGGATGGTGTTGTTCAGTGCGGCATGGTGTTGTTCAGTGCGGAATGGTGTTGTTCAGTGCGGCATGGTGTTGTTCAGTGCGGCATGGTGTTGTTCAGTGCAGGATGGTGTTGTTCAATGCGGGATCGTGTTGTTCAGTGCGGCATGGTGTTGTTCAGTGCGGCATGGTGTTGTTCAGTGCGGCATAATGTTGTTCAGTGCGGCATGGTGTTGTTCAGTGCGGCATGGTGTTGTTCAGTGCGGCATGGTGTTGTTCAGTGCGGCATGGTGTTGTTCAGTGCGGCATAATGTTGTCCAGTGCGCCATAATGTTGTTCAGTGCGGCATGGTGTTGTTTAGTGCGGGATGGTGTTGTTCAGTGCAGGATGGTGTTGTTCAGTGCGGCATGGTGTTGTTCAATGCGGCATGGTGTTGTTCAGTGCGGGATGGTGTTGTTCAGTGCGGCATGGTGTTGTTCAGTGCGGCATAATGTTGTTCAGTGCGGCATGGTGTTGTTCAGTGCGGCATGGTGTTGTTCAGTGCGGCATGGTGTTGTTCAGTGCGGCATGGTGTTGTTCAGTGCGGCATAATGTTGTTCAGTGCGCCATAATGTTGTTCAGTGCGGCATGGTGTTGTTCAGTGCGGGATGGTGTTGTTCAGTGCAGGATGGTGTTGTTCAGTGCGGCATGGTGTTGTTCAGTGCGGCATGGTGTTGTTCAGTGCGGCATAATGTTGTTCAGTGCGGCATAATGTTGTTCAGTGCGGGATGGTGTTGTTCATTGCGGCATGGTGTTGTTCAGTGCGGCATGGTGTTGTTCAGTGCGGCATGGTGTTGTTCAGTGCGGGATGGTGTTGTTCAGTGCAGGATGGTGTTGTTCAGTGCGGCATGGTGTTGTTCAGTGCGGCATAATGTTGTTCAGTGCGGCATGGTGTTGTTCAGTGCGGCATGGTGTTGTTCAATGCGGGATCGTGTTGTTCAGTGCGGCATGGTGTTGTTCAGTGCGGCATGGTGTTGTTCAGTGCGGCATGGTGTTGTTCAGTGCGGCATGGTGTTGTTCAGTGCGGCATGGTGTTGTTCAGTGCGGCATAATGTTGTTCAGTGCGGCATAATGTTGTTCAGTGCGGCATGGTGTTGTTCAGTGCGGGATGGTGTTGTTCAGTGCGGGATGGTGTTGTTCAGTGCGGCATGGTGTTCAATGCGGAATGGTGTTGTTCAGTGCAGGATGGTGTTGTTCAGTGCGGCATGGTGTTGTTCAGTGCGGCATAATGTTGTTCAGTGCGGCATGGTGTTGTTCAGTGCGGCATGGTGTTGTTCAGTGCGGCATGGTGTTGTTCAGTGCGGCATAATGTTGTTCAGTGCGGCATGGTGTTGTTCAGTGCGGCATGGTGTTGTTCAGTGCGGCATAATGTTCAGTGCGGCATAATGTTGTTCAGTGCGGCATGGTGTTGTTCAGTGCGGGATGGTGTTGTTCAGTGCAGGATGGTGTTGTTCAGTGCGGCATGGTGTTCAGTGCGGGATGGTGTCTTTCAGTGCGGCATGGTGTCGTTCAGTGCGGCATGGTGTCTTTCAGTGCGGCATGGTGTCGTTCAGTGAGGCATGGTGTTGTTCAGTGCGGCATGGTGTTGTTTAGTGCGGCATGGTGTTGTTCAGTGCGGGATGGTGTTGTTCAGTGTGGCATGGTGTTCAGTGCGGCATGGTGTTGTTCAGTGCGGTATCGTGTTGTTCAGTGCGGTATCGTGTTTCTCAGTGCGGTATCGTGTTGTTCAGTGCAGTATCGTTGTGTTGTTCGTATTGTGTTTAACACTTAGCCTCTAACACTTAGCCTCTAACACTTAGCCTCTAGCATCTAGAAGGTAAATAAATAGGAAGGAAGGACTCACCGGTGACGTCTTCGCCCACGTCCAAGCGTTGTACTTTGTATTTTCATCCTTCTGACAGTGGAAAACATAGCCAACAAACACCGTGGAACCTAAACGAATGAAAGAAAACTATCATTTGGCCACAACCAACATTCACAGATACAACACAATGTGACGTGCGGGGTTGAGGTTAAAGGTTGAGTGAAGGGCCCTCGTTTTAAACTACTTTTTTGAAAAGGATTGGGAACAAGTAAGACGTATTTAATTTATTTAATGGGAAGTAGTAAGAGCTATTGAATTTAATCTATGTATTATATTCTATTGTATTGTATTCTGTTGTATTCTTTTGGATTGTATTCACACTAACCCCACTAAAACTTCAGCCCACAAAAACTCGCCTCTGGCGCCTAGCCTCTGGCACTTAGCCTCTAACACTTAGCCTTTAACACTTAGCCTTTAACACTTAGCCTTTAACACTTAGCCTAGAAGGTGAATAAATAGGGTTAAAGGTTGAGTGAAGGGACCTCGTTTTAAACTACTTTTTTGTAAAGGAGTGGGAACAAGTAAGACGTATTTAATTTATTTAATGGGAAGTAGTAAGACTTATTAAATTTATTTAATCTACTTTTCTTCCCAGGCAAAATTTGATGTGCTGCAATTCCAAATTTCCAAAGTGAATGAAGGAATGAAGTCCTTTAAATTATGATTTTGTATAAATACTAGGCATTAACACAAAATCGACGGCACAAAATGGGCAGACTTTACTTGTTTGAAAAGGACTGGTTACAAGACAGACTTTTTTAATTTATTTAATGGGAAGAAGACTTATTTAGTTTAATTGATCTATTTTTGTTCCCTGCCAAAATTCGATTTGCTGCAATTCCAAATTTCCAAAGTGAATGAAGGAAAGAAGTCGTTTAAATTATGATTTTGTTTAAATACTAGGCATAGACACAAAATCTACGGCACAAAATGGGCAGACTTTACTTGTTTGAAGAGGACTGGTTACAAGACAGACTTTTCTGATTTATTTAATGGGAAGAAGACTTATTTAGTTTATTTAATCTATTTTTGTTCCCTGGCAAAATTGGATTTGCTGAAATTGTATTTTGCCAAATCTTGCCTTGAGACCTGATAGGAAGTATTAAACGCTTAGTTAAATCAATACAAGTTGGTAATAAGAGCGAGTAATGTTGGTTGAACCGATGAATGAAGGTTGAAAGCAATTTAAATTATGACTTTGTATAAATACTAGATATTAACAGAACATCTACTGCGCGAAATGGGCAGAGTTTACTTGTTTGAGAAGGAGTGGCTTATTCAAAACTAAGATTTATTTAATCTGTTTGTTCCCAGGCAAAATTGGATGTGATGCAATTCCAAATTTCACCACATGATGGTGCCCAATTTTGACTTCATAGGACATATTAAACACTTAGCTTGTTATTATGTTCAAGGTAATCAGATTTGTTTATTATTCTAATGGCCTCTTCAAAACTATTCTGGATTACTACTTTGGATCTATTCTACATTACTTGGCAACAAC
Organism: Syngnathus floridae; assembly: GCF_059516105.1. NCBI lineage: Eukaryota > Metazoa > Chordata > Actinopteri > Syngnathiformes > Syngnathidae > Syngnathus > Syngnathus floridae. The sequence continues at coordinate 357,940 of NC_142419.1, read as the reverse complement.
ATACTCTGTAACAGATTAGGCAGTATAATCATATCTGTTAACTTGAGAGTGCCCACACTCAATCTACTTATCGTGATGTGTTAAATCAATTACTGTTAGACATTATTTGTCTGATAATCTACCAAATCTTTGAATTGAAGAATTTGTGATTTAATTAATAGCTTGTTGTTATGTTAAGGGTAATCAGACTTGTATATAATTCTAATGGCCTTCTTTTGAAAACTATTCTGAATTACAACTTTGGATCTTATATTACTTTGCAACAATCTACTCCGTGACAGATTAGGCAGTATAATCACATATGTTAACTTCAGTGCCCACACTGTATTTATTTATGGTTATTTGTTAAATCAAGTACTGTTAGACATGAAATAGGAAGTGTTTAACATAAATGTTATGGCTACTCACCATTGTAGCTCGCTCCTGGTCAATGATACGAGCCTCTTCTTGCAGTGGAAAACTTGCAGCCAACAAACACCGTGGAACCTAAAGGAATGAAATTAAACATTAACATTTCGCCTCGACCAATTTTCACACGTACAACGCAACGCGGCTACACTTCTGCTATTACAAACGTAAATCTCCTTAAACACAATGAGTGTTACTTACCGTGTACGCTCTAGACGGTCCAGTTGCAAGCAGAAAATAAAGATATTTCTGTTGATAATCGTCGCTGCTCAGTGGCTCACGGCCATCGCGCCAACAGATTTGAATTTTGGCGGAGGTTCGGGCAATTACGTCATATCGGCGGCATTTGACTGCGACGTAATACCCGCTTATCTGAAACGGCAGTTAAAAGTAGAGTTACATCAAGTTTTCTTGGAACCTAAACGAATGAAAGAAAACTATCATTTGACCACAACCAACATTCACAGATACAACACAACGTGCGGGGTTGGGGTTAAAGATTGAGTGAAGGGCCCTCGTTTTAAACTACTGTTTTGAAAAGGAGTGGGAACAAGTAAGACGTATTTAATTTATTTAATGGGAAGTAGTAAGACTTATTAAATTTATTTAATCTACTTTTCTTCCCAGGCAAAATTTGATGTGCTGCAATTCCAAATTTCCAAAGTGAATGAAGGAATGAAGTCCTTTAAATTATGATTTTGTATAAATACTAGGCATTAACACAAAATCGACGGCACAAAATGGGCAGACTTTACTTGTTTGAAAAGGACTGGTTACAAGACAGACTTTTTTAATTTATTTAATGGGAAGAAGACTTATTTAGTTTAATTGATCTATTTTTGTTCCCTGCCAAAATTCGATTTGCTGCAATTCCAAATTTCCAAAGTGAATGAAGGAAAGAAGTCGTTTAAATTATGATTTTGTTTAAATACTAGGCATAGACACAAAATCTACGGCACAAAATGGGCAGACTTTACTTGTTTGAAGAGGACTGGTTACAAGACAGACTTTTCTGATTTATTTAATGGGAAGAAGACTTATTTAGTTTATTTAATCTATTTTTGTTCCCTGGCAAAATTGGATTTGCTGAAATTGTATTTTGCCAAATCTTGCCTTGAGACCTGATAGGAAGTATTAAACGCTTAGTTAAATCAATACAAGTTGGTAATAAGAGCGAGTAATGTTGGTTGAACCGATGAATGAAGGTTGAAAGCAATTTAAATTATGACTTTGTATAAATACTAGATATTAACAGAACATCTACTGCGCGAAATGGGCAGAGTTTACTTGTTTGAGAAGGAGTGGCTTATTCAAAACTAAGATTTATTTAATCTGTTTGTTCCCAGGCAAAATTGGATGTGATGCAAATCCAAATTTCACCACATGATGGTGCCCAATTTTGACTTCATAGGACATATTAAACACTTAGCTTGTTATTATGTTCAAGGTAATCAGATTTGTTTATTATTCTAATGGCCTCTTCAAAACTATTCTGGATTACTACTTTGGATCTATTCTACATTACTTGGCAACAACATACTCTGTAACAGATTAGGCAGTATAATCACATATGTTAACTTGAGAGTGCCCACACTCAATCTACTTATCGTGATGTGTTAAATCAATTACTGTTAGACATTATTTGTCTGATAATCTACCAAATCTTTGAATTGAAGAATTTGTGATTTAATTAATAGCTTGTTCAGGGTAATCAGACTTGTATATTATTCTAATGGCCTTCTTTTGAAAACTATTCTGAATTACAACTTTGGATCTTATATTACTTTGCAACAATCTACTCCGTGACAGATTAGGCAGTATAATCACATATGTTAACTTCAGTGCCCACACTGTATTTATTTATGGTTATTTGTTAAATCAAGTACTGTTAGACATGAAATAGGAAGTGTTTAACATAAATGTTATGGCTACTCACCATTGTAGCTCGCTCCTGGTCAATGATACGAGCCTCTTCTTGCAGTGGAAAACTTGCAGCCAACAAACACCGTGGAACCTAAAGGAATGAAATTAAACATTAACATTTCGCCTCGACCAATTTTCACACGTACAACGCAACGCGGCTACACTTCTGCTATTACAAACGTAAATCTCCTTAAACACAATGAGTGTTACTTACCGTGTACGCTCTAGACGGTCCAGTTGCAAGCAGAAAATAAAGATATTTCTGTTGATAATCGTCGCTGCTCAGTGGCTCACGGCCATCGCGCCAACAGATTTGAATTTTGGCGGAGGTTCGGGCAATTACGTCATATCCGCGGCATTTGACTGCGACGTAATACCCGCTTATCTGAAACGGCAGTTAAAAGTAGAGTTACATCAAGTTTTCTTGGAACCTAAACGAATGAAAGAAAACTATCATTTGGCCACAACCAACATTCACAGATACAACACAACGTGCGGGGTTGAGGTTAAAGATTGAGTGAAGGGCCCTCGTTTTAAACTACTGTTTTGAAAAGGAGTGGGAACAAGTAAGACGTATTTAATTTATTTAATGGGAAGTAGTAAGACTTATTAAATTTATTTAATCTACTTTTCTTCCCAGGCAAAATTTGATGTGCTGCAATTCCAAATTTCCAAAGTGAATGAAGGAATGAAGTCCTTTAAATTATGATTTTGTATAAATACTAGGCATTAACACAAAATCGACGGCACAAAATGGGCAGACTTTACTTGTTTGAAAAGGACTGGTTACAAGACAGACTTTTTTAATTTATTTAATGGGAAGAAGACTTATTTAGTTTAATTGATCTATTTTTGTTCCCTGCCAAAATTCGATTTGCTGCAATTCCAAATTTCCAAAGTGAATGAAGGAAAGAAGTCGTTTAAATTATGATTTTGTTTAAATACTAGGCATAGACACAAAATCTACGGCACAAAATGGGCAGACTTTACTTGTTTGAAGAGGACTGGTTACAAGACAGACTTTTCTGATTTATTTAATGGGAAGAGGACTTATTTAGTTTATTTAATCTATTTTTGTTCCCTGGCAAAATTGGATTTGCTGAAATTGTATTTTGCCAAATCTCGATTTGAGACCTGATAGGAAGTATTAAACGCTTAGTTAAATCAATACAAGTTGGTAAGAAGAGCGAGTAATGTTGGTTGAACCGATGAATGAAGGTTGAAAGCAATTTAAATTATGACTTTGTATAAATACTAGATATTAACAGAACATCTACTGCGCAAAATGGGCAGAGTTTACTTGTTTGAGAAGGAGTGGCTTATTCAAAACTAAGATTTATGTAATCTGTTTGTTCCCAGGCAAAATTGGATGTGATGCAATTCCAAATTTCACCACATGATGGTGCCCAATTTTGACTTCATAGGACATATTAAACACTTAGCTTGTTATTATGTTCAAGGTAATCAGATTTGTTTATCATTCTAATGGCCTCTTCAAAACTATTCTGGATTACTACTTTGGATCTATTCTACATTACTTGGCAACAACATACTCTGTAACAGATTAGGCAGTATAATCACATAGGTTAACTTGAGAGTGCCCACACTCAATCTACTTATCGTGATGTGTTAAATCAATTACTGTTAGACATTATTTGTCTGATAATCTACCAAATCTTTGAATTGAAGAATTTGTGATTTAATTAATAGCTTGTTCGGGGTAATCAGACTTGTATATAATTCTAATGGCCTTCTTTTGAAAACTATTCTGAATTACAACTTTGGATCTTATATTACTTTGCAACAATCTACTCGGTGACAGATTAGGCAGTATAATCACATATGTTAACTTCAGTGCCCACACTGTATTTATTTATGGTTATTTGTTAAATCAAGTACTGTTAGACATGAAATAGGAAGTGTTTAACATAAATGTTATGGCTACTCACCATTGTAGCTCGCTCCTGGTCAATGATATGAGCCTCTTCTTGCAGTGGAAAACTTGCAGCCAACAAACACCGTGGAACCTAAAGGAATGAAATTAAACATTAACATTTCGCCCGGACCAACATTCACACGTACAACGCAACGCGGCTACACTTCTGCTATTACAAACGTAAATCTCCTTAAACACAACGAGTGTTACTTACCGTGTACGCTCTAGGCAAAATTGGATGTGATGCAATTCCAAATCTATCTGAAACGGCAGTTAAAAGTAGAGTTACATCAAGTTTTCTTTTTTAATCAACACAATCATTTACAACCGTTGACCAGAAAGAATCGTCGAAATTCGACGTCCCCCACAAACGCCACGCTCACTCGCTTTTCAGGGCAACAAAAGTACTTCTTTTTAAAAACGATGAGTTGTACTTACCGTGTACGCTCTGGAGGGTCCAGTTGCAAGCAGAAAATAAAAATATTTCTCTTGTTAGTCGTATGTTACCATCCGCTGTGTCTTTGTCAACATCGCCGCCATTTTCCTACTTCCTGCTGCGAGCCACGCCCACGGATTTAAATTTGGGCGGAAGCTCTTTCCATTGGCGTCGTTTTCGCGTATAGCAAATCCGATTGGTTGGGAAGGGGGCACGGTTATGCAGCCGAGGAGTCCTGTGATCGGTGGGATGTAAAGTAGGCGTCGACGTCACGTCCGCGTCACGTGACCACGACGTGGCAGACGTCAAATAGCAACCGCTGTTTTGTTTAGTAGACTTACAGTTGTTATGCATTGACATAATGGCGCACACACCAAATAGATTTAAATAAATTAAATAATTCTTCTGCCCACTCTCTTTTAAACAAGTTAACTCTCCCCGCGGATTTGAATTCCGGCGAAAGTTACGCCCATCGACGTCACGTATGTCACGTGACCACGACGTGGCAGATGTCATATAGCAACCGCTGTTTTGTTTAGTAGATTTACAGTTGTTATGCATTGGCATAATGGTGTGCACTCAAAATAGATTTAAATAAATTAAATATTTCTTCTGCCTACTCCCTTTTAAACAAGTTAACTCTGCCCACGTCCATTGACGTCTTGTCTGCGTCACGTGACCACGACGTAGCGACGTCATATAGTAACCGCTGTTTTGACCAGTAGACTTAGTTATTATGCGTTGACATAATGGCGCACTGGTTAGCATGGCCACCTCTTAAGCATGATGATGCGGGTTCGACGCCTGATCAACGTTAGCATGGAGTGAGCTGAAGTGCATGGCGCTGAAGATTTGAATCTTTGAAATGCGCTGAGGTCTGACATATCAGGCAGAATGGTTTGCCATCACGTTCAACAAAAAATAGAAACTTTCCCACTCTGATTAAAACGTCCTGTGTTCATCTACGTATTTTTGTTTTGCTGTGCATCTTTTCCCTGCCATTTCGAGAGCCCAATTGACACTCATAGTTTAAAGAAATGTGTTTGCCCATCCTACTTTGTGGAATTTCACCACATGCGCTTTTGACCAAAATACCAAATTGAACTCAAGTGAAGCCAACACGCACAACCCCCCCCCCCCCCCCCCCCACACACACACACACACACACAAATGTTGATATGAACATAAAAGAGCCGCATGCGGTTCGGGAGTTGCGGCTTGGCCAAACCTGTACTATACAACTTTATTTGTATAAAATTTTCACAACAGCTGTCACACAAACAAAGCGGGAAAAACCGAAGACGTGCGTGTTCCGCCCACGCTGGATTTATTTGCACCTTTGAAAAGACACCGTATTGCCGCAGATGTGGCAAAGAGTACTTTTGGGCATCTGAGACGGAAGGATGTCCAAAGCATCACGTCACCTGCTCTGGTAGGCATGGTGGTGGGACGTTGAGGTCAACCGCTTTGGGGTTGGCTGACTCTTTGATCGCAGGATGCCACACACTTGAAGACAGAAGCAGAAAAGCAGAGCTAAATGCAAAATGTACTCACCGGTGACTCCAATTTTTTTCCCCCCTGAAGAAACAGCTGGACGGGTGGCCCCGGCTGGCCAGTGGGACTCTTGTTATTCTGACCCTTTTTAGTGCGCGTTTGGGGCAACAACCGTTTTTTGTGGCGCTCTCTTCTGGTTCAAAAGTGCCCTGCATGTGAATTTGCTTTTCCTGCCTTCTGATTGGATGAGCGCCGGTGTGACGCGGTGCCTCTGTCACCGTGGCGGGGGGTATACGTTGGCATCGGAGCGTCTGCCAACGTCTGAGACCGGCTGGCAGTGTATCGGAGGTGTCGACTGCGGTGCCGCTGGAGCTCACTCACCAGCTGGTGTTAGGGCCACAGAATGAAGGCCAAGGAGAAGAATAGAAAGAGAAACAGAAACTTCTCCTCCAATTGTTTGATTTGTCTCTTCTGAGCTTCGATGAATTCTTTCAGCTCTTTGTTCCTCTAGGACGGACAAATGGAAAGTGGCATTCAAAAGCCAGTAAGCGTGCAAGTAAGTGCCGGGCTGGCTTTGGGCCCTTACCTGTTGCGCGCTGTGCAGCAGATCCATTCTCTCTTGGAGGATGCAAGCGTCGCGCTCCCTCAACTCGCACATCAGGGCTCGCTTCCATTGGTCCACGGCGCTCCTAAGCTCTTCTCTCTGATCCGCCGTCAGCACGTCATTCACGCCAGCGTGGCTGGCTTTTTCGCCGTCCGTGGCGGGGCAGTCCCGCTGCGGTAGCGCCTCGTACAACATGGCCTCCAGCTCCAGGATCCTCTGGGCCGCAATCCTCGTCCATCAGTGGTCCGGCGGGAGATTTGAGGGCGGCTTACCTTATGAGCCTGGTCCATGGAACACTTCCTGAAGTCCAACTCTTCATCCAGGTAGCCCTTCTGCTTGCAGAACATATCCTAGCACAGCTCAAGGTCAGAATTGTTGGGGCACATTGCCGGAGTTCCCCTTGGCTGATGTCGCGTGTCTGTCTACCTTCTCACTTTCAATGTCCAACATCTTCTGTTGAAGTGCTGACTTGGTCACTTTGATGTATTCTAACCACTGAGGAAAGGCTGCTGTCACATAAGCAGAATGCGAGAGCGTGCGTGGACGTGCGCGTTACCTTCTCGGCTAGGGTGAGAAGGGTCCTGGCGTGAATCACGACCACCTGCTCCTCGTTGGTGAGATTCTGCAAGAGCCCAAAGGCACAGCGTCAACAAGCTTCTTTCAGCGCAAAGCCTTCCAAAAGTCACATTTGAGCCGCCGAGTCTCGTGGAGTGCGAACATAAGGAGTTCGACATACACTTACGGCGTTATAGCCCAGGATGTCCAGCTTCTTCATCAGATCACTGATGACGATGTCCGGGGGAAAGGCGCAAGGAGCAATGTAAGGTGTTCTGGGACCTCGGGTTAAGGTTAGGGTTGCGAGGGACGCCTTACGTACGCTCACGCCCTCGGCCTCGCAGTAGATCTGCAAAGGGCTGAGGCCGTCTGGGAAACGGACTTGCAGAAACTTCAAGACGGGGGAGCGCCACTCCCTCTCCTGAAAGGCACCTCCAGCTCCAGGATGCGGAACTCAAGCAGTTCGTTTTGGTCTCGGATATCCTGGATGTGCTCTTTCAGACGCGCTTCTTCCGCCTCCATCCGCCTGACCTGAAAAGACAGTCAGACCTCATCTGCGGGGCTTCCCGACAGGTGTGACGCCAAGCGACTCCGCCCAGCGCATTTCTTTCCGTCACCTTTTCGGCCAACTGCTGATTGCTCTGACGCAGCAGCTGCTTCTCCTCCACCCACTTGACATTCTAGAAGAGACAAACGCGTGGACAGCTTTGGAATGTTGTGTCATTTTCATCCACAAATTCTTTGGTTGACTGGAAAATGACATTTGCTTTTCTCCGCATTTTCCCAGCCACGTTCGGGGGGGGGGGGGGGGGGGGGGTTGGTCCAGTAATGCCAGACGGATGAGTGACTGAAGAATGTAGCTATTTTGTCTGAGAAAAAGGTGTGCTCATTGATGAGCTTACCTGTCCTTGTTGCTTCAGCGCTGACTCCAGATCTGCTACTCTGCTTTGATAGTGACCCATTTCTACCATCAGCTTTTCTCTGGTCTGAAAGGAGGAGGAGGGAGGCTCCTCCTCCTCCTTTCAGACCAGAGAACACCCGAGGCTGGGTGAGAACGGGGAGGCTGCGACCCGGCCGGGGGTTGCGGGAAGGGGCGCCACCTTGATCTCCTTCTCGGCGTCGTAGTCCCCTTTCGCTGGTCTGGGCTAGCAGAGCGTAGGCTCGTTGCAGCGCTTGATATTCTTGCGTCAGCTGGCGGTAGCGAAGCTCCGCCTCTTCATGCACACACCAATGCAACACAGCACTAGTACCAGAATCAGTCAGACCGGCGACAAAGCACCCGCGACGCAAAGACGAGTCCGATTCCAGGCTGAAGAGGAATGTTTGGTGTCAATACGCTGGCAGAAATGGCGGGCTACCTCTTCGGGTTCCGTGTCGGGGGTTCTGTCGGTGTGAAAAGACAAGGACGATCCGTCCGAGTCCACCAACACATCTCTCTGAACAAACTGAAGCGACACCTCACGATGAATCGACGAGAGGAACGATAGCGAGAAAAAGGCCATTTCATCTTGCGCAACACCAAGCAGCCGCAAACAAACAGACTCACCTTGCAGGACCTCACGCTTTGTTCCTCCTCAGAGATTCTCGACGTCGGTATCGTAGCAGCAAATCTCTCTCCTGTCGACACAAATAATCCGCCTTTGAGATTCTTTGGATGCAAAGGGAACGAACGGCTCCGGCGCAGAAACAAACGCGACTCACAATGACATTTCTGACATGAGCTCCTGTCTCCAGAGCCTGAAAAACACGTCACCGGCGATGATTGGAGGGACGCTCGTCTTTTCCAAAAGTGACAACTACAGGGTGTGTCAGGGTTTTCCAGATTATCTTTATCGTATCATTGTGTTGCTTTGACTTTGACTGCGACCTGTAATAAATAATATTATTTATCCCTTATTTATCCCTATCGCTTATCCCTTCCTACACAAAGTCGTAAAACACCCCTTGCTATGTTTTGACTAGAGGTCAAGGGCTTCCTCTATTCAATCCACTCTTACACCCACCCTGTTTCTCTTAATTAAAATGCTCGTGCAGGAGCCGAGAGTCAGACTTCATTCGTACAACGAATGGACTCTCCACCTGCAGGTGTCCAAAAGAACTTACTTGTCTCCCGTGTGGTTCTTGCAAAATAAGTTGGAGCGAGCGCAACTCTAACAGGGTGCATTTTGCCACTAGCTGCCTACGGACAATGACGTCGCGCTCGCGGCTCATGGTTGACGGGCTGAGCAGCCGGGCAAGTCCGTCGTTTTCAGCGCACAGCGAGTGGCAAAGGCGCTGACAAAACGGGAGCTTTGAGCTGCTGAAAACGGCAAAACAAGTCTAAAGCGTGTTCAAACGCGTGCGCACAATGCTCCTGCTTGAAAGGTCGGAATTTAAGGGGCCAATTTTTTGGATGGCGGCCGCCGGCCAAGCTTTGGACGGAAAAGGTTTCCTGGCGACAGCGAGCGAGCGCGGCGCTGCCGTACGTGCACCGAGTCGCCTGCCTGAAGACCTTGGACAAGTCGTCGATGATGTGCCGCTGCTCCACAACTTGAAGGAACTCCATTTCACCGTCCTGCTGGCCGCAACCGCGGTCCAGGTCATTGAGCGAACTAGGCCTTCTCTGTGGAACACAAATGCAGTGGACTCTGTTGGCACGCCGCCGTTGTCCGCGTCGACTTACCAAGCTTGCCATCTCCTCGTTCTCCTGGGTGACAAAGCGCACTTTGTTTTCAAGGCGACACAGCACCAGCGAGAGTTCTTCATTCTTCCTGCTCAGGCGTTTGTTTTTGTACAGGAGTGGCAGAAACTGGCTTTCTGTTTCTCTCAGTCGCTTTAGCTGCAAGCATGAAGTGCGGGATGTGAAAGACGCACAACACGCGGGCCAGAACGTATCCATTCCTTTTGCATCGGTTTGAACGGAATCGTGGCTTTGGCTCCCAATAAAAGACATCTACCAGGCAACCGACTCGCTGCGCCGCTCAACTAATAAGCAAGCGCAATGGGTGCCTCGCTGGATGGCGCGCATCAAACGTAGCGCAAACCTTCAAGCGTGCCGTCAATAAATTACCAGTTCATTGCGCTCTTCAGAAAGCAGGGCGTTTCGATCCTCCAGTTTCCTGATGACTGCGCTGAGCTCAGCGATTTTCAGATGAAACCGTCGCGTGTCCCGATCCTCCTGAGACTGAAAACGCCCCGCAACACACACACACAAGCACTCGTTCAAAGTTCAAAACTGTTTTTGTGCTACCTTCCTCCAGCAACGAACTAAGTCATGCGTACTGCAAGTGTGTGATGAGGTGGCTTACGCAATGAAGAGGATTGCTAGTAGCGGCGTTGACCCCACTTCCAGGGTAGTTTAGGCCCGCCCTTTGGGAATCCCTCAGGGCAGCGATCTGCTGCTCGGCAGCCTGAGTCTGCAGCTGAAGGCGGTGGACGTGGCCGGCCCCAGGGCTTCATCCAAAACACTAACCGCTCTGTCTTTCAGCTTGATCTCATCCGTCTGGATGTACAAACGGGGAGCGCTCAGGCAGGCGGGCAAACTCATTTGCCAGAATTGTGACAAAAACAAAGAGAGCAACCGGCCAATTTTTTTCTTGAATCGACTAGAACACCTTTGCTGTGACAAAAGCGAAGCGAGCAACCGGACATTTTCTTCTTGTGAAATAGAATAGAATAGAATGCCTTAGGTGTCATTGCACTGCAGGTATACAACGAAATTGGGAACATAGCCACGCACCGCGCATCTGATCAGTCCTACCAGTCGGCGGATCTCCCTCTCGCAGTCTCTCTTGGTTCGGCTCAGCTCCTCCCGATGCTGGTGATGAGCCGATCGGAGCTCGGCCGCTCGGGACTGCCAGGCCTGCTGGGCCGCTGCCAGGGCTTCTTCCGCGCTCCTGGTGGAGGCGACACCGCTCGGTCTCCCGACACCGCCGCGTCTCCTCCACCTCCGCCAGCAAAGCGCCCCCCCCTCCTCACCTGAGCAGACATTGCGCCACACCGGGCCGTTGAGACCGCAACGGAGCGCCGCGACGCTTACTGGGGACAAGCTACACAATACGGTAGCGGCCGCATCGAAGCCCGACGTGGCGTGCGGATAGTCAGACACGGATAGAGCGGATCACCTTGTCCATGGAGCCGTCCCTCAGGCTGAGGACCAAGGCATTCAGTCGCTGGATCTCTCCATCTTTGATTTTGATCACTCTCATCAGCTCCATTTCATGCTGCCGCAGTAATGTCTCCCTGGTAATGGCTAACTCTTTCTGCTTCTCCTCATGGAGTTTGCTTTTGAGTTCCGTCATGGCGGCGGTGGCACGGTGGTGCTCCGCCCGCAGGTCCTGACTTCTCTCTCTCTCCAGACAGCTGACCTGACATGACTTAGACTTAGACAAACTTTATTGTCATCTTGTCTGCACATGGTGCATACAAAACGAAATTCCGTTGCATACGTCTTACAACAAAGTAGTGATATTGCAGTTGAATAGAAGTAACATATCCTATGAAAATATATATATACATATATACTATATATATATATATATATATATATTAAAAATAAGTATAAAGTGCAGCAGTGATAATTATGCAATAGTGCAAGTAGGCAAAACAGTATTCAAGAGTGTGCAGAGGAATGCTAAACCATGTATTAAACTTCTATTTAAAGGGTTTATACAAGTTCAGTAAAGTTGGTAGTGCGAGATAGTGCAAGATAGAGGTCCGTAGTGTCATAAAGTACAGTTCTGTGAATGTGTGATGCAGAGTTCAGTTTAGAGCTCAACAGTTCTAGTGTTCAACAGTCTGATGACAGCAGGGAAAAAGCTGTTGCAGAACCTGGTGGACCTGCAGCGGATGCTGCAAACCTCTTCCCAGAGGGCAGCAGGGAGAACAGTCCATGGTGGGGGTGTGATGGGTCATTGATGATGTTACGGGCACGGGACATGCAGCGCTGAGATGAAATGTCCTGAATGGAGGGAAGAGGAGCCCCTATGATCCTCTCTGCTGTCCTCACCACTCTCCTCACGTTCTTCCAATCGGAGGCGGTGCAGCCTCCACACCACACAGAGAGACAGCTTGTCAGAATGCTCTCTATGGTGCTCCTGTAGAACGTCCTCATGATGGGTGGGGGCAGGTGGGCTCTCCTCATCCTCCGCAGGAAGTACAAGCGCTTCTGTGCCCTCTTGACCAGTGCCGTAGTGTTCATAGTCCAGGTGAGGTCTTCTGTGATGTGGACCCCCAGGAATTTGGTGGTGCTGACCACCTCCACAGCTGAGCTGTTGATGATCAGTGGAGCGTGGTGAGGCTGTTTTTTCCTGAAGTCGACGATGATCTCCTTCATCTTCTCCTCATTCAGGATCAGGCTGTTTTCTCTGCACCAGCCCACCAGCTGCTCCACCTCCTCTCTGTAGTCCAGGTCGTTGTTGTCTCTGATGAGCCCCACCACCGTTGTGTCGTCTGCTGACTTCACGATGTGATTGGTGGTGAACCTGAGGACGCAGTCGTGTGTCATCAGGGTGCACAGCAGGGGGCTCAGGACGCAGCCCTGAAGGGAGCCTGTGCTGAGGGTGATGACATCAGAGGTGTTCTGTCCGACCCGGACTGACTGAGGTCTGTTGGTGAGGAAGTCTAGCAGCCAGTTGCGAAGGGGGGTGTTGAAGCCCAGGTGTTCCAATTTTCCTACCAGATGCTGTGGGATGATGGTGTTAAACGCTGAGCTGAAGTCCAGGAACAGCCTCCGCACATGGGTGTTCTTCTCCTCCAGGTGAGCCAGGCTCAGGTGAAGAACGGAGGAGATGGCGTCCTGAGTGGAGCGGTTTTGCCGGTCGGCAAACTGGAACGGGTCAAATAATAGGGGGAGTCTGGAAACGATGTGACCTTTAAGCAGCCTTTCGAAGCACTTCATCATAACCGGAGTCAGTGCAACAGGCCGGTAATCATTAAATGAGGTGATTTGAGGTTTCTTCGGCACCGGAATGATGGAGGCAGTCTTAAAGCACGCCGGCACTGTGGCTTGGCCCAGCGAGGTGTTAAAAATGTCTGTGATGACCCCAGCCAGATGACTTGCACATTCCCTGAACACACGCCCAGGAATGTTGTCGGGGCCAGGGGCCTTACAGGGGTTGACTCTCCTCAGGGTCTTCAACACATCGGCGGAGTCAAGGCAGAGTACCTCCTCTTCCTGATGGGGGACAGTTTTAACTGCTGGAGTGCCGTTTAGTGCCTCGAACCTCCCAAAGAAGTTATTTAGACCATTTAGAAAGTCAGCATCAACTACACCCACCGGGGGGGGGGAGGGTGAGTTGTAGTCTGTAATCGCCCGTATGCCTTGCCACATACTCCTGATGTTTTTGACGTCGTGGAAACGATCCTGAAATTTTCGACTGCGGTCTCGCTTCGCTATCCTGATGGCACGGTTCAAGTTGGCTCTCGCTGTCCTCAGTGTCTCCTTGTCGCCAGACTTGAAGGCAGAGTTCCGCGCTCGTAGCGTTTGACGTACCTCCTCAGTCATCCAGGGTCGTTGGTTGCCCCGGGTGATGATATTCTTAGTGGTGCTGACGTCCTCGGTGCATTTGTTGATGTAGGCTGACACAGTCATGGCACACGCATGTCTAATCTACATCGGGAAAACTGGGAGGGAGGGAGGCAGGCAGGGAGGCAGGCAGGGAGGCAGGCAGGGAGGCAGGCAGTGTCTGTCTGTTGAGGTTTTCACCTTGTTCTTCTCCTGCTGAAGTTCTAACTGGACGTCCATCAGTTTGGTTCTCAGCTCGTCATTGGCGGCCTGAAGGGCGTCCGTTCGCTCCGCCTTGGCCCGCCCTGCCGGAGCTCGTTTGGACATCTCTTACTCGAGTCTCGCCCGGTCGTCAGTCAGAGATCACAACATTTGTACCTGGAGAGCACAAACGCAGCGCTGTTTTCCACTGGCTTCGAACTCAACTTCAATCGGTACCGTAACTTACAACATCATAAACATAGAACTAGCTTGACTTATTCATTGAATAAATGCATTTGGTTCTTCAAAACTGCATCACGCAACATAGCGTGACCGAGACGGCCGTTATCCACCTGCGTGAAGTTATTTGGTGAAATGAATGAGATGTTTAAGACACCATCGTTCTGTCTCTATGTAGATGAAGGTAAATAATCGATTGCTGAAGGTCCAAAGGTGTTGTGATAAACAAATAAACATATTAGTGATTAGTGACATATTTGTGATAAACATATTAGGCAGGATAATCACATATGTTAACGTGACTGCCCACACTGTATTTATTTATGGTTATTTGTTAAATCGAGTACTGTTAGACATGAAATAGGAAGTGTTTATCATAAATGGAAGACGAAAGGGGTACTCACCATTGTAGCTCCTGCTGGTCAATGATACGAGCCTCTTCTTGCAGTGGAAAACATACAGCCAACAAACACCGTGGAACCTAAAGGAATGAAATTAAACATTAACATTTAGCCTCAACCAACATTCACAGATACAACGCAACGCAAACTACACAAACGTAAATCTTTTTAAACACAATGAGTTGTACTTACCGTGTACGCTCTAGACGGTCCACTTGCAAGCGGAAAATAAAGATATTTCTGTTGATAATCGTCGTGTTTGTATCCGGTGTCTCGCTCAAGGCCATTGCGCCCACAGATTTGAATTTTGGCGAGAGTTCAGCCTATTGACGTCATTTCCGCGGTGTAATACCCGCATATCTGAAACGGCAAAGTTAAGAGTAGAGTTAAATAAAGTTTTTAGTCAACGCAATAATTTACAACCGTTGACCAGTCGAAATAATCGTCGAAATTTGGCGTCTGTGGCTGGAAGCAGACGCCGAGTTCGACATTCCTCCCAAACGCCACACTCCCTCGCTTTTCAGGGCTAAAAAAAAACAGTTGTAATTACCTTGTACGCTCTAGACGGTCAAGTTGCAAGCTGAAAACAAAAATATTTGCCTTGTTAGTCATCGTGTTACTAACAGCTGTGTCTTGTTTGCCAGAACTGCCGCTTTCCTACTTCCTGTTGCAAGCCACGCCCACGGATTATAATTTTGCCGTGAGTTCCGCCTATTGACGTCATGTCCGCGTCACATGACTGCGACGTAATATTATCTAAAACTGTTTGTGCGGTATTGTGTTGTTCTGTGCGGTATTGTGTTATTCTGTGCGGCGTCGTGTTGTTCTGTGCGGCGTCGTGTTGTTCAGTGCGACGTCGTGTTGTTCAGTGCGGCATGGTGTTGTTCAGTGCGGCATGGTGTTGTTCAGTGCGGCATGGTGTTGTTCAGTGCGGCATAATGTTGTTCAGTGCGGCATAATGTTGTTCAGTGCGGCATGGTGTTGTTCAGTGCGGCATGGTGTTGTTCAGTGCGGCATGGTGTTGTTCAGTGCGGCATAATGTTGTTCAGTGCGCCATAATGTTGTTCAGTGCGGCATGGTGTTGTTCAGTGCGGGATGGTGTTGTTCAGTGCAGGATGGTGTTGTTCAGTGCGGCATGGTGTTGTTCAATGCGGCATGGTGTTGTTCAGTGCGGGATGGTGTTGTTCAGTGCGGCATGGTGTTGTTCAGTGCGGCATAATGTTGTTCAGTGCGGCATGGTGTTGTTCAGTGCGGCATGGTGTTGTTCAGTGCGGCATGGTGTTGTTCAGTGCGGCATGGTGTTGTTCAGTGCGGAATGGTGTTGTTCAGTGCGGCATGGTGTTGTTCAGTCCGGGATGGTGTTGTTCAATGCGGGATCGTGTTGTTCAGTGCGGGGTGGTGTTGTTCAGTGCGGGATGGTGTTGTTCAGTGCGGCATGGTGTTGTTCAATGCGGCATGGTGTTGTTCAGTGCGGGATGGTGTTGTTCATTGCGGCATGGTGTTGTTCAGTGCGGCATGGTGTTGTTCAGTGCGGCATGGTGTTGTTCAGTGCGGCATGGTGTTGTTCAGTGCGGCATAATGTTGTTCAGTGCGGCATGGTGTTGTTCAGTGTGGACAGGTGTTGTTCAGTGCAGGATGGTGTTGTTCAGTGCGGCATGGTGTTGTTCAATGCAGGATCGTGTTGTTCAGTGCAGCATAATGTTGTTCAGTGCAGCATGGTGTTGTTCAGTGCGGCATGGTGTTGTTCAATGCTGCATGGTGTTGTTCACTGCGGGATGGTGTTGTTCAATGCGGGATCGTGTTGTTCAGTGCGGCATAATGTTCAGTGCAGCATGGTGTTGTTCAGTGCGGCATGGTGTTGTTCAGTGCGACATAATGTTGTTTAGTGCGGCATAATGTTGTTCAGTGCGGCATAATGTTGTTCAGTGCGGCATGGTGTTGTTCAGTGCGGCATGGTGTTGTTCAGTGCGGCATGGTGTTGTTCAGTGCGGGATGGTGTTGTTCAGTGCGGCATGGTGTTGTTCAATGCGGCATGGTGTTGTTCAGTGCGGGATGGTGTTGTTCAGTGCAGGATGGTGTTGTTCAGTGCGGCATGGTGTTGTTCAGTGCGGAATGGTGTTGTTCAGTGCGGCATGGTGTTGTTCAGTGCGGCATGGTGTTGTTCAGTGCAGGATGGTGTTGTTCAATGCGGGATCGTGTTGTTCAGTGCGGCATGGTGTTGTTCAGTGCGGCATGGTGTTGTTCAGTGCGGCATAATGTTGTTCAGTGCGGCATGGTGTTGTTCAGTGCGGCATGGTGTTGTTCAGTGCGGCATGGTGTTGTTCAGTGCGGCATGGTGTTGTTCAGTGCGGCATAATGTTGTCCAGTGCGCCATAATGTTGTTCAGTGCGGCATGGTGTTGTTTAGTGCGGGATGGTGTTGTTCAGTGCAGGATGGTGTTGTTCAGTGCGGCATGGTGTTGTTCAATGCGGCATGGTGTTGTTCAGTGCGGGATGGTGTTGTTCAGTGCGGCATGGTGTTGTTCAGTGCGGCATAATGTTGTTCAGTGCGGCATGTTGTTGTTCAGTGCGGCATGGTGTTGTTCAGTGCGGCATGGTGTTGTTCAGTGCGGCATGGTGTTGTTCAGTGCGGAATGGTGTTGTTCAGTGCGGCATGGTGTTGTTCAGTGCGGGATGGTGTTGTTCAATGCGGGATCGTGTTGTTCAGTGCGGGGTGGTGTTGTTCAGTGCAGGATGGTGTTGTTCAGTGCAGGATGGTGTTGTTCAGTGCGGCATGGTGTTGTTCAATGCAGGATCGTGTTGTTCAGTGCAGCATAATGTTGTTCAGTGCAGCATGGTGTTGTTCAGTGCGGCATGGTGTTGTTCAATGCGGCATGGTGTTGTTCAGTGCGGGATGGTGTTGTTCAGTGCGGCATGGTGTTTTTCAGTGCGGCATAATGTTGTTCAGTGCGGCATGGTGTTGTTCAGTGCGGCATGGTGTTGTTCAGTGCAGGATGGTGTTGTTCAGTGCGGCATGGTGTTGTTCAATGCAGGATCGTGTTGTTCAGTGCAGCATAATGTTGTTCAGTGCAGCATGGTGTTGTTCAGTGCGGCATGGTGTTGTTCAATGCGGCATGGTGTTGTTCACTGCGGGATGGTGTTGTTCAATGCGGGATCGTGTTGTTCAGTGCGGCATAATGTTGTTCAGTGCAGCATGGTGTTGTTCAGTGCGGCATGGTGTTGTTCAGTGCGACATAATGTTGTTTAGTGCGGCATAATGTTGTTCAGTGCGGCATAATGTTGTTCAGTGCGGCATGGTGTTGTTCAGTGCGGCATGGTGTTGTTCAGTGCGGCATGGTGTTGTTCAGTGCAGGATGGTGTTGTTCAGTGCGGCATGGTGTTGTTTAATGCGGCATGGTGTTGTTCAGTGCGGGATGGTGTTGTTCAGTGCAGGATGGTGTCGTTCAGTGCGGCATGGTGTTGTTCAGTGCGGAATGGTGTTGTTCAGTGCGGCATGGTGTTGTTCAGTGCGGCATGGTGTTGTTCAGTGCAGGATGGTGTTGTTCAATGCGGGATCGTGTTGTTCAGTGCGGCATGGTGTTGTTCAGTGCGGCATGGTGTTGTTCAGTGCGGCATAATGTTGTTCAGTGCGGCATGGTGTTGTTCAGTGCGGCATGGTGTTGTTCAGTGCGGCATGGTGTTGTTCAGTGCGGCATGGTGTTGTTCAGTGCGGCATAATGTTGTCCAGTGCGCCATAATGTTGTTCAGTGCGGCATGGTGTTGTTTAGTGCGGGATGGTGTTGTTCAGTGCAGGATGGTGTTGTTCAGTGCGGCATGGTGTTGTTCAATGCGGCATGGTGTTGTTCAGTGCGGGATGGTGTTGTTCAGTGCGGCATGGTGTTGTTCAGTGCGGCATAATGTTGTTCAGTGCGGCATGGTGTTGTTCAGTGCGGCATGGTGTTGTTCAGTGCGGCATGGTGTTGTTCAGTGCGGCATGGTGTTGTTCAGTGCGGAATGGTGTTGTTCAGTGCGGCATGGTGTTGTTCAGTGCGGGATGGTGTTCAATGCGGGATCGTGTTGTTCAGTGCGGGGTGGTGTTGTTCAGTGCAGGATGGTGTTGTTCAGTGCAGGATGGTGTTGTTCAGTGCGGCATGGTGTTGTTCAATGCAGGATCGTGTTGTTCAGTGCAGCATAATGTTGTTCAGTGCAGCATGGTGTTGTTCAGTGCGGCATGGTGTTGTTCAGTGCGGCATGGTGTTGTTCAGTGCGGCGTAATGTTGTTCAGTGCGGCATGGTGTTGTTCAGTGCGGAATGGTGTTGTTCAGTGCGGCATGGTGTTGTTCAGTGCAGGATGGTGTTGTTCAGTGCGGCATGGTGTTGCTCAGTGCGGCATGGTGTTGTTCAGTGCGGGATGGTGTTGTTCATTGCGGCATGGTGTTGTTCAGTGCGGCATGGTGTTGTTCAGTGCGGCATGGTGTTGTTCAGTGCGGCATAATGTTGTTCAGTGCGCCATAATGTTGTTCAGTGCGGCATGGTGTTGTTCAGTGCAGGATGGTGTTGTTCAGTGCAGGATGGTGTTGTTCAGTGCGGCATGGTGTTGTTCAGTGCGGCATAATGTTGTTCAGTGCGGCATAATGTTGTTCAGTGCGGCATAATGTTGTTCAGTGCGGGATGGTGTTGTTCATTGCGGCATGGTGTTTTTCAGTGCGGCATGGTGTTGTTCAATGCGGGATCGTGTTGTTCAGTGCGGCATGGTGTTGTTCAGTGCGGCATGGTGTTGTTCAGTGCGGCATGGTGTTGTTCAGTGCGGCATAATGTTGTTCAGTGCGGCATAATGTTGTTCAGTGCGGCATAATGTTGTTCAGTGCGGCATAATGTTGTTCAGTGCGGCATAATGTTGTTCAGTGCGGGATGGTGTTGTTCATTGCGGCATGGTGTTGTTCAGTGCGGCATGGTGTTGTTCAGTGCGGGATGGTGTTGTTCAGTGCAGGATGGTGTTGTTCAGTGCGGCATGGTGTTGTTCAGTGCGGCATGGTGTTGTTCATTTCGGCATAATGTTGTTCAGTGCGGCATAATGTTGTTTAGTGCGGCATGGTGTTGTTCAGTGCGGGATGGTGTTGTTCAGTGCGTTATAATGTTGTTCAGTGCGGCATGGTGTTGTTCAGTGCGGCATGGTGTTGTTCAGTGCGGCATGGTGTTGTTCAGTGCGGCATAATGTTGTTCAGTGCGGCATAATGTTGTTCAGTGCGGCATGGTGTTGTTCAGTGCGGGATGGTGTTGTTCAGTGCGGCATAATGTTCAGTGCGGCATAATGTTGTTCAGTGCGGCATGGTGTTGTTCAGTGCGGGATGGTGTTGTTCAGTGCAGGATGGTGTTGTTCAGTGCGGCATGGTGTTCAGTGCGGGATGGTGTCTTTCAGTGCGGCATGGTGTCGTTCAGTGCGGCATGGTGTCTTTCAGTGCGGCATGGTGTCGTTCAGTGAGGCATGGTGTTGTTCAGTGCGGCATGGTTTTGTTTAGTGCGGCATGGTGTTGTTCAGTGCGGGATGGTGTTGTTCAGTGTGGCATGGTGTTCAGTGCGGCATGGTGTTGTTCAGTGCGGTATCGTGTTGTTCAGTGCGGTATCGTGTTTCTCAGTGCGGTATCGTGTTGTTCAGTGCAGTATCGTTGTGTTGTTCGTATTGTGTTTAACACTTAGCCTCTAACACTTAGCCTCTAACACTTAGCCTCTAGCATCTAGAAGGTAAATAAATAGGAAGGAAGGACTCACCGGTGACGTCTTCGCCCACGTCCAAGCGTTGTACTTTGTATTTTCATCCTTCTGACAGTGGAAAACATAGCCAACAAACACCGTGGAACCTAAACGAATGAAAGAAAACTATCATTTGGCCACAACCAACATTCACAGATACAACACAATGTGACGTGCGGGGTTGAGGTTAAAGGTTGAGTGAAGGGCCCTCGTTTTAAACTACTTTTTTGAAAAGGATTGGGAACAAGTAAGACGTATTTAATTTATTTAATGGGAAGTAGTAAGAGCTATTGAATTTAATCTATGTATTATATTCTATTGTATTGTATTCTGTTGTATTCTTTTGGATTGTATTCACACTAACCCCACTAAAACTTCAGCCCACAAAAACTCGCCTCTGGCGCCTAGCCTCTGGCACTTAGCCTCTAACACTTAGCCTTTAACACTTAGCCTTTAACACTTAGCCTTTAACACTTAGCCTAGAAGGTGAATAAATAGGGTTAAAGGTTGAGTGAAGGGACCTCGTTTTAAACTACTTTTTTGAAAAGGAGTGGGAACAAGTAAGACGTATTTAATTTATTTAATGGGAAGTAGTAAGACTTATTAAATTTATTTAATCTACTTTTCTTCCCAGGCAAAATTTGATGTGCTGCAATTCCAAATTTCCAAAGTGAATGAAGGAATGAAGTCCTTTAAATTATGATTTTGTATAAATACTAGGCATTAACACAAAATCGACGGCACAAAATGGGCAGACTTTACTTGTTTGAAAAGGACTGGTTACAAGACAGACTTTTTTAATTTATTTAATGGGAAGAAGACTTATTTAGTTTAATTGATCTATTTTTGTTCCCTGGCAAAATTCGATTTGCTGCAATTCCAAATTTCCAAAGTGAATGAAGGAAAGAAGTCGTTTAAATTATGATTTTGTTTAAATACTAGGCATAGACACAAAATCTACGGCACAAAATGGGCAGACTTTACTTGTTTGAAGAGGACTGGTTACAAGACAGACTTTTCTGATTTATTTAATGGGAAGAAGACTTATTTAGTTTATTTAATCTATTTTTGTTCCCTGGCAAAATTGGATTTGCTGAAATTGTATTTTGCCAAATCTTGCCTTGAGACCTGATAGGAAGTATTAAACGCTTAGTTAAATCAATACAAGTTGGTAATAAGAGCGAGTAATGTTGGTTGAACCGATGAATGAAGGTTGAAAGCAATTTAAATTATGACTTTGTATAAATACTAGATATTAACAGAACATCTACTGCGCGAAATGGGCAGAGTTTACTTGTTTGAGAAGGAGTGGCTTATTCAAAACTAAGATTTATTTAATCTGTTTGTTCCCAGGCAAAATTGGATGTGATGCAATTCCAAATTTCACCACATGATGGTGCCCAATTTTGACTTCATAGGACATATTAAACACTTAGCTTGTTATTATGTTCAAGGTAATCAGATTTGTTTATTATTCTAATGGCCTCTTCAAAACTATTCTGGATTACTACTTTGGATCTATTCTACATTACTTGGCAACAACATACTCTGTAACAGATTAGGCAGTATAATCATATCTGTTAACTTGAGAGTGCCCACACTCAATCTACTTATCGTGATGTGTTAAATCAATTACTGTTAGACATTATTTGTCTGATAATCTACCAAATCTTTGAATTGAAGAATTTGTGATTTAATTAATAGCTTGTTGTTATGTTAAGGGTAATCAGACTTGTATATAATTCTAATGGCCTTCTTTTGAAAACTATTCTGAATTACAACTTTGGATCTTATATTACTTTGCAACAATCTACTCGGTGACAGATTAGGCAGTATAATCACATATGTTAACTTCAGTGCCCACACTGTATTTATTTATGGTTATTTGTTAAATCAAGTACTGTTAGACATGAAATAGGAAGTGTTTAACATAAATGTTATGGCTACTCACCATTGTAGCTCGCTCCTGGTCAATGATACGAGCCTCTTCTTGCAGTGGAAAACTTGCAGCCAACAAACACCGTGGAACCTAAAGGAATGAAATTAAACATTAACATTTCGCCTCGACCAATTTTCACACGTACAACGCAACGCGGCTACACTTCTGCTATTACAAACGTAAATCTCCTTAAACACAATGAGTGTTACTTACCGTGTACGCTCTAGACGGTCCAGTTGCAAGCAGAAAATAAAGATATTTCTGTTGATAATCGTCGCTGCTCAGTGGCTCACGGCCATCGCGCCAACAGATTTGAATTTTGGCGGAGGTTCGGGCAATTACGTCATATCCACGGCACATGACTGCGACGTAATACCCGCTTATCTGAAACGGCAGTTAAAAGTAGAGTTACATCAAGTTTTCTTGGAACCTAAACGAATGAAAGAAAACTATCATTTGGCCACAACCAACATTCACAGATACAACACAACGTGCGGGGTTGGGGTTAAAGATTGAGTGAAGGGCCCTCGTTTTAAACTACTGTTTTGAAAAGGAGTGGGAACAAGTAAGACGTATTTAATTTATTTAATGGGAAGTAGTAAGACTTATTAAATTTATTTAATCTACTTTTCTTCCCAGGCAAAATTTGATGTGCTGCAATTCCAAATTTCCAAAGTGAATGAAGGAATGAAGTCCTTTAAATTATGATTTTGTATAAATACTAGGCATTAACACAAAATCGACGGCACAAAATGGGCAGACTTTACTTGTTTGAAAAGGACTGGTTACAAGACAGACTTTTTTAATTTATTTAATGGGAAGAAGACTTATTTAGTTTAATTGATCTATTTTTGTTCCCTGGCAAAATTCGATTTGCTGCAATTCCAAATTTCCAAAGTGAATGAAGGAAAGAAGTCGTTTAAATTATGATTTTGTTTAAATACTAGGCATAGACACAAAATCTACGGCACAAAATGGGCAGACTTTACTTGTTTGAAGAGGACTGGTTACAAGACCGACTTTTCTGATTTATTTAATGGGAAGAGGACTTATTTAGTTTATTTAATCTATTTTTGTTCCCTGGCAAAATTGGATTTGCTGAAATTGTATTTTGCCAAATCTCGATTTGAGACCTGATAGGAAGTATTAAACGCTTAGTTAAATCAATACAAGTTGGTAATAAGAGCGAGTAATGTTGGTTGAACCGATGAATGAAGGTTGAAAGCAATTTAAATTATGACTTTGTATAAATACTAGATATTAACAGAACATCTACTGCGCAAAATGGGCAGAGTTTACTTGTTTGAGAAGGAGTGGCTTATTCAAAACTAAGATTTATGTAATCTGTTTGTTCCCAGGCAAAATTGGATGTGATGCAATTCCAAATTTCACCACATGATGGTGCCCAATTTTGACTTCATAGGACATATTAAACACTTAGCTTGTTATTATGTTCAAGGTAATCAGATTTGTTTATCATTCTAATGGCCTCTTCAAAACTATTCTGGATTACTACTTTGGATCTATTCTACATTACTTGGCAACAACATACTCTGTAACAGATTAGGCAGTATAATCACATATGTTAACTTGAGAGTGCCCACACTCAATCTACTTATCGTGATGTGTTAAATCAATTACTGTTAGACATTATTTGTCTGATAATCTACCAAATCTTTGAATTGAAGAATTTGTGATTTAATTAATAGCTTGTTCAGGGTAATCAGACTTGTATATAATTCTAATGGCCTTCTTTTGAAAACTATTCTGAATTACAACTTTGGATCTTATATTACTTTGCAACAATCTACTCGGTGACAGATTAGGCAGTATAATCACATATGTTAACTTCAGTGCCCACACTGTATTTATTTATGGTTATTTGTTAAATCAAGTACTGTTAGACATGAAATAGGAAGTGTTTAACATAAATGTTATGGCTACTCACCATTGTAGCTCGCTCCTGGTCAATGATACGAGCCTCTTCTTGCAGTGGAAAACTTGCAGCCAACAAACACCGTGGAACCTAAAGGAATGAAATTAAACATTAACATTTCGCCTCGACCAATTTTCACACGTACAACGCAACGCGGCTACACTTCTGCTATTACAAACGTAAATCTCCTTAAACACAATGAGTGTTACTTACCGTGTACGCTCTAGACGGTCCAGTTGCAAGCAGAAAATAAAGATATTTCCGTTGATAATCGTCGCTGCTCAGTGGCTCACGGCCATCGCGCCAACAGATTTGAATTTTGGCGGAGGTTCCGGCAATTACGTCATATCCGCGGCACATGACTGCGACGTAATACCCGCTTATCTGAAACGGCAGTTAAAAGTAGAGTTACATCAAGTTTTCTTGGAACCTAAACGAATGAAAGAAAACTATCATTTGGCCACAACCAACATTCACAGATACAACACAACGTGCGGGGTTGAGGTTAAAGATTGAGTGAAGGGCCCTCGTTTTAAACTACTGTTTTGAAAAGGAGTGGAAACAAGTAAGACGTATTTAATTTATTTAATGGGAAGTAGTAAGACCTATTAAATTTATTTAATCTACTTTTCTTCCCAGGCAAAATTTGATGTGCTGCAATTCCAAATTTCCAAAGTGAATGAAGGAATGAAGTCCTTTAAATTATGATTTTGTATAAATACTAGGCATAAACACAAAATCGACGGCACAAAATGGGCAGACTTTACTTGTTTGAAAAGGACTGGTTACAAGACAGACTTTTCTGATTTATTTAATGGGAAGAGGACTTATTTAGTTTATTTAATCTATTTTTGTTCCCTGGCAAAATTGGATTTGCTGAAATTGTATTTTGCCAAATCTTGATTTGAGACCTGATAGGAAGTATTAAACGCTTAGTTAAATCAATACAAGTTGGTAATAAGAGCGAGTAATGTTGGTTGAACCGATGAATGAAGGTTGAAAGCAATTTAAATTATGACTTTGTATAAATACTAGATATTAACAGAACATCTACTGCGCAAAATGGGCAGAGTTTACTTGTTTGAGAAGGAGTGGCTTATTCAAAACTAAGATTTATGTAATCTGTTTGTTCCCAGGCAAAATTGGATGTGATGCAATTCCAAATTTCACCACATGATGGTGCCCAATTTTGACTTCATAGGACATATTAAACACTTAGCTTGTTATTATGTTCAAGGTAATCAGATTTGTTTATCATTCTAATGGCCTCTTCAAAACTATTCTGGATTACTACTTTGGATCTATTCTACATTACTTGGCAACAACATACTCTGTAACAGATTAGGCAGTATAATCACATATGTTAACTTGAGAGTGCCCACACTCAATCTACTTATCGTGATGTGTTAAATCAATTACTGTTAGACATTATTTGTCTGATAATCTAAAAATCTTTGAATTGAAGAATTTGTGATTTAATTAATAGCTTGTTCAGGGTAATCAGACTTGTATATAATTCTAATGGCCTTCTTTTGAAAACTATTCTGAATTACAACTTTGGATCTTATATTACTTTGCAACAATCTACTCGGTGACAGATTAGGCAGTATAATCACATATGTTAACTTCAGTGCCCACACTGTATTTATTTATGGTTATTTGTTAAATCAAGTACTGTTAGACATGAAATAGGAAGTGTTTAACATAAATGTTATGGCTACTCACCATTGTAGCTCGCTCCTGGTCAATGATATGAGCCTCTTCTTGCAGTGGAAAACTTGCAGCCAACAAACACCGTGGAACCTAAAGGAATGAAATTAAACATTAACATTTCGCCTGGACCAACATTCACACGTACAACGCAACGCGGCTACACTTCTGCTATTACAAACGTAAATCTCCTTAAACACAACGAGTGTTACTTACCGTGTACGCTCTAGGCAAAATTGGATGTGATGCAATTCCAAATCTATCTGAAACGGCAGTTAAAAGTAGAGTTACATCAAGTTTTCTTTTTTAATCAACGCAATCATTTACAACCGTTGACCAGAAAGAATCGTCGAAATTCGACGTCCCCCACAAACGCCACGCTCACTCGCTTTTCAGGGCAACAAAAGTACTTCTTTTTAAAAACGATGAGTTGTACTTACCGTGTACGCTCTGGACGGTCCAGTTGCAAGCAGAAAATAAAAATATTTCTCTTGTTAGTCGTATGTTACCATCCGCTGTGTCTTTGTCAACATCGCCGCCATTTTCCTACTTCCTGCTGCGAGCCACGCCCACGGATTTAAATTTGGGCGGAAGCTCTTTCCATTGGCGTCGTTTTCGCGTATAGCAAATCCGATTGGTTGGGAAGGGGGCACGGTTATGCAGCCGAGGGGTCCTGTGATCGGTGGGATGTAAAGTAGGCGTCGACGTCACGTCCGCGTCACGTGACCACGACGTGGCAGACGTCATATAGCAACCGCTGTTTTGTTTAGTAGACTTACAGTTGTTATGCATTGACATAATGGCGCACACACCAAATAGATTTAAATAAATTAAATAATTCTTCTGCCCACTCTCTTTTAAACAAGTTAACTCTCCCCGCGGATTTGAATTCCGGCGAAAGTTACGCCCATCGACGTCACGTATGTCACGTGACCACGACGTGGCAGATGTCATATAGCAACCGCTGTTTTGTTTAGTAGATTTACAGTTGTTATGCATTGGCATAATGGTGTGCACTCAAAATAGATTTAAATAAATTAAATATTTCTTCTGCCCACTCCCTTTTAAACAAGTTAACTCTGCCCACGTCCATTGACGTCTTGTCTGCGTCACGTGACCACGACGTAGCGACGTCATATAGTAACCGCTGTTTTGATCAGTAGACTTAGTTATTATGCGTTGACATAATGGCGCACTGGTTAGCATGGCCACCTCTTAAGCATGATGTTGCGGGTTCGACGCCTGATCAATGTTAGCATGGAGTGAGCTGAAGTGCATGGCGCTGAAGATTTGAATCTTTGAAATGCGCTGAGGTCTGACATATCAGGCAGAATGGTTTGCCATCACGTTCAACAAAAAATAGAAACTTTCCCACTCTGATTAAAACGTCCTGTGTTCATCTACGTATTTTCGTTTTGCTGTGCATCTTTTCCCTGCCATTTCGAGAGCCCAATTGACACTCATAGTTTAAAGAAATGTGTTTGCACATCCTACTTTGTGGAATTTCACCGCATGCGCTTTTGACCAAAATACCAAATTGAACTCAAGTGAAGCCAACACGCACAACCCCCCCACACACACACACACACAAATGTTGATATGAACATAAAAGAGCCGCATGCGGTTCGGGAGTTGCGGCTTGGCCAAACCTGTACTATACAACTTTATTTGTATAAAATTTTCACAACAGCTGTCACACATACAAAGCGGGAAAAACCGAAGACGTGCGTGTTCCGCCCACGCTGGATTTATTTGCACCTTTGAAAAGACACCGTATTGCCGCAGATGTGGCAAAGAGTACTTTTGGGCATCTGAGACGGAAGGATGTCCAAAGCATCACGTCACCTGCTCTGGTAGGCATGGTGGTGGGACGTTGAGGTCAACCGCTTTGGGGTTGGCTGAATCTTTGATCGCAGGATGCCACACACTTGAAGACAGAAGCAGAAAAGCAGAGCTAAATGCAAAATGTACTCACCGGTGACTCCAATTTTTTTCCCCCCTGAAGAAACAGCTGGACGGGTGGCCCCGGCTGGCCAGTGGGACTCTTGTTATTCTGACCCTTTTTAGTGCGCGTTTGGGGCAACAACCGTTTTTTGTGGCGCTCTCTTCTGGTTCAAAAGTGCCCTGCATGTGAATTTGCTTTTCCTGCCTTCTGATTGGATGAGCGCCGGTGTGACGCGGTGCCTCTGTCACCGTGGCGGGGGGTATACGTTGGCATCGGAGCGTCTGCCAACGTCTGAGACCGGCTGGCAGTGTATCGGAGGTGTCGAGTGCGGTGCCGCTGGAGCTCACTCACCAGCTGGTGTTAGGGCCACAGAATGAAGGCCAAGGAGAAGAATAGAAAGAGAAACAGAAACTTCTCCTCCAATTGTTTGATTTGTCTCTTCTGAGCTTTGATGAATTCTTTCAGCTCTTTGTTCCTCTAGGACGGACAAATGGAAAGTGGCATTCAAAAGCCAGTAAGCGTGCAAGTAAGTGCCGGGCTGGCTTTGGGCCCTTACCTGTTGCGCGCTGTGCAGCAGATCCATTCTCTCTTGGAGGATGCAAGCGTCGCGCTCCCTCAACTCGCACATCAGGGCTCGCTTCCATTGGTCCACGGCGCTCCTAAGCTCTTCTCTCTGATCCGCCGTCAGCACGTCATTCACGCCAGCGTGGCTGGCTTTTTCGCCGTCCGTGGCGGGGCAGTCCCGCTGCGGTAGCGCCTCGTACAACATGGCCTCCAGCTCCAGGATCCTCTGGGCCGCAATCCTCGTCCATCAGTGGTCCGGCGGGAAATTTGAGGGCGGCTTACCTTATGAGCCTGGTCCATGGAACACTTCCTGAAGTCCAACTCTTCATCCAGGTAGCCCTTCTGCTTGCAGAACATATCCTAGCACAGCTCAAGGTCAGAATTGTTGGGGCACATTGCCGGAGTTCCCCTTGGCTGATGTCGCGTGTCTGTCTACCTTCTCACTTTCAATGTCCAACATCTTCTGTTGAAGTGCTGACTTGGTCACTTTGATGTATTCTAACCACTGAGGAAAGGCTGCTGTCACATAAGCAGAATGCGAGAGCGTGCGTGGACGTGCGCGTTACCTTCTCGGCTAGGGTGAGAAGGGTCCTGGCGTGAATCACGACCACCTGCTCCTCGTTGGTGAGATTCTGAGGGAGCCCAAAGGCACAGCGTCAACAAGCTTCTTTCAGCGCAAAGCCTTCCAAAAGTCACATTTGAGCCGCCGAGTCTCGTGGAGTGCGAACATAAGGAGTTCGACATACACTTACGGCGTTATAGCCCAGGATGTCCAGCTTCTTCATCAGATCACTGATGACGATGTCCGGGGGAAAGGCGCAAGGAGCAATGTAAGGTGTTCTGGGACCTCGGGTTAAGGTTAGGGTTGCGAGGGACGCCTTACGTACGCTCACGCCCTCGGCCTCGCACTAGATCTGCAAAGGGCTGAGGCCGTCTGGGAAACAGACTTGCAGAAACTTCAAGACGGGGGAGCGCCACTCCCTCTCCTGAAAGGCAGAGGCATGCATCCGTCCGTCCGTCCGTCCGTCCGTCACATCTCTGGCCTCAACACGCTTGTGCGAGTCTTCCCACCTCCAGCTCCAGGATGCGGAACTCAAGCAGTTCGTTTTGGTCTCGGATATCCTGGATGTGCTCTTTCAGACGCGCTTCTTCCGCCTCCATCCGCCTGACCTGAAAAGACAGTCAGACCTCATCTGCGGGGCTTCCCGACGGGTGTGACGCCAAGCGACTCCGCCCAGCGCCTTTCTTTCCGTCACCTTTTCGGCCACCTGCTGATTGCTCTGACGCAGCAGCTGCTTCTCCTCCACCCACTTGACATTCTAGAAGAGACAAACGCGTGGACAGCTTTGGAATGTTGTGTCATTTTCATCCACAAATTCTTTGGTTGACTGGAAAATGACATTTGCTTTTCTCCGCATTTTCCCAGCCACGTTCGGGGGGGGGGGGGTTGGTCCAGTAATGCCAGACGGATGAGTGACTGAAGAATGTAGCTATTTTGTCTGAGAAAAAGGTGTGCTCATTGATGAGCTTACCTGTCCTTGTTGCTTCAGCGCTGACTCCAGATCTGCTACTCTGCTTTGATAGTGACCCATTTCTACCATCAGCCTCCCTCCTCCTCCTTTCAGACCAGAGAACACCCGAGGCTGGGTGAGAACGGGGAGGCTGCGACCCGGCCGGGGGTTGCGGGAAGGGGCGCCACCTTGATCTCCTTCTCGGCGTCGTAGTCCCCTTCGCTGGTCTGGGCTAGCAGAGCGTAGGCTCGTTGCAGCGCTTGATATTCTTGCGTCAGCTGGCGGTAGCGAAGCTCCGCCTCTTCATGCACACACCAATGCAACACAGCACTAGTACCAGAATCAGTCAGACCGGCGACAAAGCACCCGCGACGCAAAGACGAGTCCGATTCCAGGCTGAAGAGGAATGTTTGGTGCCAATACGCTGGCAGAAATGGCGGGCTACCTCTTCGGGTTCCGTGTCGGGGGTTCTGTCGGTGTGAAAAGACAAGGACGATCCGTCCGAGTCCACCAACACGTCTTCGTCGTAGCCGTAAAATGTTTCGATGACCTGCGGGCGCGGAAGCAAACATCTCTCTGAACAAACTGAAGCGACACCTCACGATGAATCGACGAGAGGAACGATAGCGAGAAAAAGGCCATTTCATCTTGCGCAACACCAAGCAGCCGCAAACAAACAGACTCACCTTGCAGGACCTCACGCTTTGTTCCTCCTCAGAGATTCTCGACGTCGGTATCGTAGCAGCAAATCTCTCTCCTGTCGACACAAATAATCCGCCTTTGAGATTCTTTGGATGCAAAGGGAACGAACGGCTCCGGCGCAGAAACAAACGCGACTCACAATGACATTTCTGACATGAGCTCCTGTCTCCAGAGCCTGAAAAACACGTCACCGGCGATGATTGGAGGGACGCTCGTCTTTTCCAAAAGTGACAACTACAGGGTGTGTTCAGGGTTTTCCAGATTATCTTTATCGTATCATTGTGTTGCTTTGACTTTGACTGCGACCTGTAATAAATAATATTATTTATCCCTCATTTATCCCTATCGCTTATCCCTTCCTACACAAAGTCGTAAAACACCCCTTGCTATGTTTTGACTAGAGGTCAAGGGCTTCCTCTATTCAATCCACTCTTACACCCACCCTGTTTCTCTTAATTAAAATGCTCGTGCAGGAGCCGAGAGTCAGACTTCATTCGTACAACGGATGGACTCTCCACCTGCAGGTGTCCAAAAGAACTTACTTGTCTCCCGTGTGGTTCTTGCAAAATAAGTTGGAGCGAGCGCAACTCTAACAGGGTGCATTTTGCCACTAGCTGCCTACGGACAATGACGTCGCGCTCGCGGCTCATGGTTGACGGGCTGAGCAGCCGGGCAAGTCCGTCGTTTTCAGCGCACAGCGAGTGGCAAAGGCGCTGACAAAACGGGAGCTTTGAGCTGCTGAAAACGGCAAAACAAGTCTAAAGCGTGTTCAAACGCGTGCGCACAATGCTCCTGCTTGAAAGGTCGGAATTTAAGGGGCCAATTTTTTGGATGGCGGCCGCCGGCCAAGCTTTGGACGGAAAAGGTTTCCTGGCGACAGCGAGCGAGCGCGGCGCTGCCGTACGTGCACCGAGTCGCCTGCCTGAAGACCTTGGACAAGTCGTCGATGATGTGCCGCTGCTCCACAACTTGAAGGAACTCCATTTCACCGTCCTGCTGGCCGCAACCGCGGTCCAGGTCATTGAGCGAACTAGGCCTTCTCTGTGGAACACAAATGCAGTGGACTCTGTTGGCACGCCGCCGTTGTCCGCGTCGACTTACCAAGCTTGCCATCTCCTCGTTCTCCTGGGTGACAAAGCGCACTTTGTTTTCAAGGCGACACAGCACCAGCGAGAGTTCTTCATTCTTCCTGCTCAGGCGTTTGTTTTTGTACAGGAGTGGCAGAAACTGGCTTTCTGTTTCTCTCAGTCGCTTTAGCTGCAAGCATGAAGTGCGGGATGTGAAAGACGCACAACACGCGGGCCAGAACGTATCCATTCCTTTTGCATCGGTTTGAACGGAATCGTGGCTTTGGCTCCCAATAAAAGACATCTACCAGGCAACCGACTCGACGCGCCGCTCAACTAATAAGCAAGCGCAATGGGTGCCTCGCTGGATGGCGCGCATCAAACGTAGCGCAAACCTTCAAGCGTGCCGTCAATAAATTACCAGTTCATTGCGCTCTTCAGAAAGCAGGGCGTTTCGATCCTCCAGGTTCCTGATGACTGCGCTGAGCTCAGCGATTTTCAGATGAAACCGTCGCGTGTCCCGATCCTCCTGAGACTGAAAACGCCCCGCAACACACACACACAAGCACTCGTTCAAAGTTCAAAACTGTTTTTGTGCTACCTTCCTCCAGCAACGAACTAAGTCATGCGTACTGCAAGTGTGTGATGAGGTGGCTTACGCAATGAAGAGGATTGCTAGTAGCGGCGTTGACCCCACTTCCAGGGTAGTTTAGGCCCGCCCTTTGGGAATCCCTCAGGGCAGCGATCTGCTGCTCGGCAGCCTGAGTCTGCAGCTGAAGGCGGTGGACGTGGCCGGCCCCAGGGCTTCATCCAAAACACCAACCGCTCTGTCTTTCAGCTTGATCTCATCCGTCTGGATGTACAAACGGGGAGCGCTCAGGCAGGCGGGCAAACTCATTTGCCAGAATTGTGACAAAAACAAAGAGAGCAACCGGCCAATTTTTTTTCTTGAATCGACTAGAACACCTTTGCTGTGACAAAAGCGAAGCGAGCAACCGGACATTTTCTTCTTGTGAAATAGAATAGAATAGAATGCCTTAGGTGTCATTGCACTGCAGGTATACAACGAAATTGGGAACATAGCCACGCACCGCGCATCTGATCAGTCCTACCAGTCGGCGGATCTCCCTCTCGCAGTCTCTCTTGGTTCGGCTCAGCTCCTCCCGATGCTGGTGATGAGCCGATCGGAGCTCGGCCGCTCGGGACTGCCAGGCCTGCTGGGCCGCTGCCAGGGCTTCTTCCGCGCTCCTGGTGGAGGCGACACCGCTCGGTCTCCCGACACCGCCGCGTCTCCTCCACCTCCGCCAGCAAAGCGCCCCCCCTCCTCACCTGAGCAGACATTGCGCCACACCGGGCCGTTGAGACCGCAACGGAGCGCCGCGACGCTTACTGGGGACAAGCTACACAATACGGTAGCGGCCGCATCGAAGCCCGACGTGGCGTGCGGATAGTCAGACACGGATAGAGCGGATCACCTTGTCCATGGAGCCGTCCCTCAGGCTGAGGACCAAGGCATTCAGTCGCTGGATCTCTCCATCTTTGATTTTGATCACTCTCATCAGCTCCATTTCATGCTGCCGCAGGAATGTCTCCCTGGTAATGGCTAACTCTTTCTGCTTCTCCTCATGGAGTTTGCTTTTGAGTTCCGTCATGGCGGCGGTGGCACGGTGGTGCTCCACCCGCAGGTCCTGACTTCTCTCTCTCTCCAGACAGCTGACCTGACATGACTTAGACTTAGACAAACTTTATTGTCATCTTGTCTGCACATGGTGCATACAAAACGAAATTCCGTTGCATACGTCTTACAACAAAGTAGTGATATTGCAGTTGAATAGAAGTAACATATCCTATGAAAATATATATATATACATATATACTATATATATATATATATATATATTAAAAATAAGTATAAAGTGCAGCAGTGATTAATTATGCAATAGTGCAAGTAGGCAAAACAGTATTCAAGAGTGTGCAGAGGAATGCTAAACCATGTATTAAACTTCTATTTAAAGGGTTTATACAAGTTCAGTAAAGTTGGTAGTGCGAGATAGTGCAAGATAGAGGTCCGTAGTGTCATAAAGTACAGTTCTGTGAATGTGTGATGCAGAGTTCAGTTTAGAGCTCAACAGTTCTAGTGTTCAACAGTCTGATGACAGCAGGGAAAAAGCTGTTGCAGAACCTGGTGGACCTGCAGCGGATGCTGCAAACCTCTTCCCAGAGGGCAGCAGGGAGAACAGTCCATGGTGGGGGTGTGATGGGTCATTGATGATGTTACGGGCACGGGACATGCAGCGCTGAGATGAAATGTCCTGAATGGAGGGAAGAGGAGCCCCAATGATCCTCTCTGCTGTCCTCACCACTCTCCTCACGTTCTTCCAATCGGAGGCGGTGCAGCCTCCACACCACACAGAGAGACAGCTTGTCAGAATGCTCTCTATGGTGCTCCTGTAGAACGTCCTCATGATGGGTGGGGGCAGGTGGGCTCTCCTCATCCTCCGCAGGAAGTACAAGCGCTTCTGTGCCCTCTTGACCAGTGCCGTAGTGTTCATAGTCCAGGTGAGGTCTTCTGTGATGTGGACCCCCAGGAATTTGGTGGTGCTGACCACCTCCACAGCTGAGCTGTTGATGATCAGTGGAGCGTGGTGAGGCTGTTTTTTCTTGAAGTCGACGATGATCTCCTTCATCTTCTCCTCATTCAGGATCAGGCTGTTTTCTCTGCACCAGCCCACCAGCTGCTCCACCTCCTCTCTGTAGTCCAGGTCGTTGTTGTCTCTGATGAGCCCCACCACCGTTGTGTCGTCTGCTGACTTCACGATGTGATTGGTGGTGAACCTGAGGACGCAGTCGTGTGTCATCAGGGTGCACAGCAGGGGGCTCAGGACGCAGCCCTGAAGGGAGCCTGTGCTGAGGGTGATGACATCAGAGGTGTTCTGTCCGACCCGGACTGACTGAGGTCTGTTGGTGAGGAAGTCTAGCAGCCAGTTGCGAAGGGGGGTGTTGAAGCCCAGGTGTTCCAATTTTCCTACCAGATGCTGTGGGATGATGGTGTTAAACGCTGAGCTGAAGTCCAGGAACAGCCTCCGCACATGGGTGTTCTTCTCCTCCAGGTGAGCCAGGCTCAGGTGAAGAACGGAGGAGATGGCGTCCTGAGTGGAGCGGTTTTGCCGGTCGGCAAACTGGAACGGGTCAAATAATAGGGGGAGTCTGGAAACGATGTGACCTTTAAGCAGCCTTTCGAAGCACTTCATCATAACCGGAGTCAGTGCAACAGGCCGGTAATCATTAAATGAGGTGATTTGAGGTTTCTTCGGCACCGGAATGATGGAGGCAGTCTTAAAGCACGCCGGCACTGTGGCTTGGCCCAGCGAGGTGTTAAAAATGTCTGTGATGACCCCAGCCAGATGACTTGCACATTCCCTGAACACACGCCCAGGAATGTTGTCGGGGCCAGGGGCCTTACAGGGGTTGACTCTCCTCAGGGTCTTCAACACATCGGCGGAGTCAAGGCAGAGTACCTCCTCTTCCTGATGGGGGACAGTTTTAACTGCTGGAGTGCCGTTTAGTGCCTCGAACCTCCCAAAGAAGTTATTTAGACCATTTAGAAAGTCAGCATCAACTACACCCACCGGGGGGGGGGAGGGTGAGTTGTAGTCTGTAATCGCCCGTATGCCTTGCCACATACTCCTGATGTTTTTGACGTCGTGGAAACGATCCTGAAATTTTCGACTGCGGTCTCGCTTCGCTATCCTGATGGCACGGTTCAAGTTGGCTCTCGCTGTCCTCAGTGTCTCCTTGTCGCCAGACTTGAAGGCAGAGTTCCGCGCTCGTAGCGTTTGACGTACCTCCTCAGTCATCCAGGGTCGTTGGTTGCCCCGGGTGATGATATTCTTAGTGGTGCTGACGTCCTCGGTGCATTTGTTGATGTAGGCTGACACAGTCATGGCACACGCATGTCTAATCTACATCGGGAAAACTGGGAGGGAGGGAGGCAGGCAGGGAGGCAGGCAGGGAGGCAGGCAGGGAGGCAGGCAGTGTCTGTCTGTTGAGGTTTTCACCTTGTTCTTCTCCTGCTGAAGTTCTAACTGGACGTCCATCAGTTTGGTTCTCAGCTCGTCATTGGCGGCCTGAAGGGCGTCCGTTCGCTCCGCCTTGGCCCGCCCTGCCGGAGCTCGTTTGGACATCTCTTACTCGAGTCTCGCCCGGTCGTCAGTCAGAGATCACAACATTTGTACCTGGAGAGCACAAACGCAGCGCTGTTTTCCACTGGCTTCGAACTCAACTTCAATCGGTACCGTAACTTACAACATCATAAACATAGAACTAGCTTGACTTATTCATTGAATAAATGCATTTGGTTCTTCAAAACTGCATCACGCAACATAGCGTGACCGAGACGGCCGTTATCCACCTGCGTGAAATTATTTGGTGAAATGAATGAGATGTTTAAGACACCATCGTTCTGTCTCTATGTAGATGAAGGGAAATAATCGATTGCTGAAGGTCCAAAGGTGTTGTGATAAACAAATAAACATATTAGTGATTAGTGACATATTTGTGATAAACATATTAGGCAGGATAATCACATATGTTAACGTGACTGCCCACACTGTATTTATTTATGGTTATTTGTTAAATCGAGTACTGTTAGACATGAAATAGGAAGTGTTTAACATAAATGGAAGACGAAAGGGGTACTCACCATTGTAGCTCCTGCTGGTCAATGATACGAGCCTCTTCTTGCAGTGGAAAACATACAGCCAACAAACACCGTGGAACCTAAAGGAATGAAATTAAACATTAACATTTAGCCTCAACCAACATTCACAGATACAACGCAACGCAAACTACACAAACGTAAATCTTTTTAAACACAATGAGTTGTACTTACCGTGTACGCTCTAGACGGTCCACTTGCAAGCGGAAAATAAAGATATTTCTGTTGATAATCGTCGTGTTTGTATCCGGTGTCTCGCTCAAGGCCATTGCGCCCACAGATTTGAATTTTGGCGAGAGTTCAGCCTATTGACGTCATTTCCGCGGTGTAATACCCGCATATCTGAAACGGCAAAGTTAAGAGTAGAGTTAAATAAAGTTTTTAGTCAACGCAATAATTTACAACCGTTGACCAGTCGAAATAATCGTCGAAATTTGGCGTCTGTGGCTGGAAGCAGACGCCGAGTTCGACATTCCTCCCAAACGCCACACTCCCTTGCTTTTCAGGGCTAAAAAAAAACAGTTGTAATTACCTTGTACGCTCTAGACGGTCAAGTTGCAAGCTGAAAACAAAAATATTTGCCTTGTTAGTCATCGTGTTACTAACAGCTGTGTCTTGTTTGCCAGAACTGCCGCTTTCCTACTTCCTGTTGCAAGCCACGCCCACGGATTATAATTTTGCCGTGAGTTCCGCCTATTGACGTCATGTCCGCGTCACATGACTGCGACGTAATATTATCTAAAACTGTTTGTGCGGTATTGTGTTGTTCTGTGCGGTATTGTGTTATTCTGTGCGGCGTCGTGTTGTTCTGTGCGGCGTCGTGTTGTTCAGTGCGACGTCGTGTTGT
Organism: Syngnathus floridae; assembly: GCF_059516105.1. NCBI lineage: Eukaryota > Metazoa > Chordata > Actinopteri > Syngnathiformes > Syngnathidae > Syngnathus > Syngnathus floridae. The sequence goes on along the minus strand of NC_142419.1, from coordinate 320,591 downwards.
TCAGTGAGGCATGGTGTTGTTCAGTGCGGCATGGTGTTGTTCAGTGCGGCATGGTGTTGTTCAGTGCGGCATAATGTTGTTCAGTGCGGCATAATGTTGTTCAGTGCGGCATGGTGTTGTTCAGTGCGGCATGGTGTTGTTCAGTGCGGCATGGTGTTGTTCAGTGCGGCATAATGTTGTTCAGTGCGCCATAATGTTGTTCAGTGCGGCATGGTGTTGTTCAGTGCGGGATGGTGTTGTTCAGTGCAGGATGGTGTTGTTCAGTGCGGCACGGTGTTGTTCAATGCGGCATGGTGTTGTTCAGTGCGGGATGGTGTTGTTCAGTGCGGCATGGTGTTGTTCAGTGCGGCATAATGTTGTTCAGTGCGGCATGGTGTTGTTCAGTGCGGCATGGTGTTGTTCAGTGCGGCATGGTGTTGTTCAGTGCGGCATGGTGTTGTTCAGTGCGGAATGGTGTTGTTCAGTGCGGCATGGTGTTGTTCAGTCCGGGATGGTGTTGTTCAATGCGGGATCGTGTTGTTCAGTGCGGGGTGGTGTTGTTCAGTGCGGGATGGTGTTGTTCAGTGCGGCATGGTGTTGTTCAATGCGGCATGGTGTTGTTCAGTGCGGGATGGTGTTGTTCATTGCGGCATGGTGTTGTTCAGTGCGGCATGGTGTTGTTCAGTGCGGCATGGTGTTGTTCAGTGCGGCATGGTGTTGTTCAGTGCGGCATAATGTTGTTCAGTGCGGCATGGTGTTGTTCAGTGTGGAAAGGTGTTGTTCAGTGCAGGATGGTGTTGTTCAGTGCGGCATGGTGTTGTTCAATGCAGGATCGTGTTGTTCAGTGCAGCATAATGTTGTTCAGTGCAGCATGGTGTTGTTCAGTGCGGCATGGTGTTGTTCAATGCGGCATGGTGTTGTTCACTGCGGGATGGTGTTGTTCAATGCGGGATCGTGTTGTTCAGTGCGGCATAATGTTGTTCAGTGCAGCATGGTGTTGTTCAGTGCGGCATGGTGTTGTTCAGTGCGACATAATGTTGTTTAGTGCGGCATAATGTTGTTCAGTGCGGCATAATGTTGTTCAGTGCGGCATGGTGTTGTTCAGTGCGGCATGGTGTTGTTCAGTGCGGCATGGTGTTGTTCAGTGCGGGATGGTGTTGTTCAGTGCGGCATGGTGTTGTTCAATGCGGCATGGTGTTGTTCAGTGCGGGATGGTGTTGATCAGTGCAGGATGGTGTTGTTCAGTGCGGCATGGTGTTGTTCAGTGCGGAATGGTGTTGTTCAGTGCGGCATGGTGTTGTTCAGTGCGGCATGGTGTTGTTCAGTGCAGGATGGTGTTGTTCAATGCGGGATCGTGTTGTTCAGTGCGGCATGGTGTTGTTCAGTGCGGCATGGTGTTGTTCAGTGCGGCATAATGTTGTTCAGTGCGGCATGGTGTTGTTCAGTGCGGCATGGTGTTGTTCAGTGCGGCATGGTGTTGTTCAGTGCGGCATGGTGTTGTTCAGTGCGGCATAATGTTGTCCAGTGCGCCATAATGTTGTTCAGTGCGGCATGGTGTTGTTTAGTGCGGGATGGTGTTGTTCAGTGCAGGATGGTGTTGTTCAGTGCGGCATGGTGTTGTTCAATGCGGCATGGTGTTGTTCAGTGCGGGATGGTGTTGTTCAGTGCGGCATGGTGTTGTTCAGTGCGGCATAATGTTGTTCAGTGCGGCATGGTGTTGTTCAGTGCGGCATGGTGTTGTTCAGTGCGGCATGGTGTTGTTCAGTGCGGCATGGTGTTGTTCAGTGCGGCATAATGTTGTTCAGTGCGCCATAATGTTGTTCAGTGCGGCATGGTGTTGTTCAGTGCGGGATGGTGTTGTTCAGTGCAGGATGGTGTTGTTCAGTGCGGCATGGTGTTGTTCAGTGCGGCATGGTGTTGTTCAGTGCGGCATAATGTTGTTCAGTGCGGCATAATGTTGTTCAGTGCGGGATGGTGTTGTTCATTGCGGCATGGTGTTGTTCAGTGCGGCATGGTGTTGTTCAGTGCGGCATGGTGTTGTTCAGTGCGGGATGGTGTTGTTCAGTGCAGGATGGTGTTGTTCAGTGCGGCATGGTGTTGTTCAGTGCGGCATAATGTTGTTCAGTGCGGCATGGTGTTGTTCAGTGCGGCATGGTGTTGTTCAATGCGGGATCGTGTTGTTCAGTGCGGCATGGTGTTGTTCAGTGCGGCATGGTGTTGTTCAGTGCGGCATGGTGTTGTTCAGTGCGGCATGGTGTTGTTCAGTGCGGCATGGTGTTGTTCAGTGCGGCATAATGTTGTTCAGTGCGGCATAATGTTGTTCAGTGCGGCATGGTGTTGTTCAGTGCGGGATGGTGTTGTTCAGTGCGGGATGGTGTTGTTCAGTGCGGCATGGTGTTCAATGCGGAATGGTGTTGTTCAGTGCAGGATGGTGTTGTTCAGTGCGGCATGGTGTTGTTCAGTGCGGCATAATGTTGTTCAGTGCGGCATGGTGTTGTTCAGTGCGGCATGGTGTTGTTCAGTGCGGCATGGTGTTGTTCAGTGCGGCATAATGTTGTTCAGTGCGGCATGGTGTTGTTCAGTGCGGCATGGTGTTGTTCAGTGCGGCATAATGTTCAGTGCGGCATAATGTTGTTCAGTGCGGCATGGTGTTGTTCAGTGCGGGATGGTGTTGTTCAGTGCAGGATGGTGTTGTTCAGTGCGGCATGGTGTTCAGTGCGGGATGGTGTCTTTCAGTGCGGCATGGTGTCGTTCAGTGCGGCATGGTGTCTTTCAGTGCGGCATGGTGTCGTTCAGTGAGGCATGGTGTTGTTCAGTGCGGCATGGTGTTGTTTAGTGCGGCATGGTGTTGTTCAGTGCGGGATGGTGTTGTTCAGTGTGGCATGGTGTTCAGTGCGGCATGGTGTTGTTCAGTGCGGTATCGTGTTGTTCAGTGCGGTATCGTGTTTCTCAGTGCGGTATCGTGTTGTTCAGTGCAGTATCGTTGTGTTGTTCGTATTGTGTTTAACACTTAGCCTCTAACACTTAGCCTCTAACACTTAGCCTCTAGCATCTAGAAGGTAAATAAATAGGAAGGAAGGACTCACCGGTGACGTCTTCGCCCACGTCCAAGCGTTGTACTTTGTATTTTCATCCTTCTGACAGTGGAAAACATAGCCAACAAACACCGTGGAACCTAAACGAATGAAAGAAAACTATCATTTGGCCACAACCAACATTCACAGATACAACACAATGTGACGTGCGGGGTTGAGGTTAAAGGTTGAGTGAAGGGCCCTCGTTTTAAACTACTTTTTTGAAAAGGATTGGGAACAAGTAAGACGTATTTAATTTATTTAATGGGAAGTAGTAAGAGCTATTGAATTTAATCTATGTATTATATTCTATTGTATTGTATTCTGTTGTATTCTTTTGGATTGTATTCACACTAACCCCACTAAAACTTCAGCCCACAAAAACTCGCCTCTGGCGCCTAGCCTCTGGCACTTAGCCTCTAACACTTAGCCTTTAACACTTAGCCTTTAACACTTAGCCTTTAACACTTAGCCTAGAAGGTGAATAAATAGGGTTAAAGGTTGAGTGAAGGGACCTCGTTTTAAACTACTTTTTTGTAAAGGAGTGGGAACAAGTAAGACGTATTTAATTTATTTAATGGGAAGTAGTAAGACTTATTAAATTTATTTAATCTACTTTTCTTCCCAGGCAAAATTTGATGTGCTGCAATTCCAAATTTCCAAAGTGAATGAAGGAATGAAGTCCTTTAAATTATGATTTTGTATAAATACTAGGCATTAACACAAAATCGACGGCACAAAATGGGCAGACTTTACTTGTTTGAAAAGGACTGGTTACAAGACAGACTTTTTTAATTTATTTAATGGGAAGAAGACTTATTTAGTTTAATTGATCTATTTTTGTTCCCTGCCAAAATTCGATTTGCTGCAATTCCAAATTTCCAAAGTGAATGAAGGAAAGAAGTCGTTTAAATTATGATTTTGTTTAAATACTAGGCATAGACACAAAATCTACGGCACAAAATGGGCAGACTTTACTTGTTTGAAGAGGACTGGTTACAAGACAGACTTTTCTGATTTATTTAATGGGAAGAAGACTTATTTAGTTTATTTAATCTATTTTTGTTCCCTGGCAAAATTGGATTTGCTGAAATTGTATTTTGCCAAATCTTGCCTTGAGACCTGATAGGAAGTATTAAACGCTTAGTTAAATCAATACAAGTTGGTAATAAGAGCGAGTAATGTTGGTTGAACCGATGAATGAAGGTTGAAAGCAATTTAAATTATGACTTTGTATAAATACTAGATATTAACAGAACATCTACTGCGCGAAATGGGCAGAGTTTACTTGTTTGAGAAGGAGTGGCTTATTCAAAACTAAGATTTATTTAATCTGTTTGTTCCCAGGCAAAATTGGATGTGATGCAATTCCAAATTTCACCACATGATGGTGCCCAATTTTGACTTCATAGGACATATTAAACACTTAGCTTGTTATTATGTTCAAGGTAATCAGATTTGTTTATTATTCTAATGGCCTCTTCAAAACTATTCTGGATTACTACTTTGGATCTATTCTACATTACTTGGCAACAACATACTCTGTAACAGATTAGGCAGTATAATCATATCTGTTAACTTGAGAGTGCCCACACTCAATCTACTTATCGTGATGTGTTAAATCAATTACTGTTAGACATTATTTGTCTGATAATCTACCAAATCTTTGAATTGAAGAATTTGTGATTTAATTAATAGCTTGTTGTTATGTTAAGGGTAATCAGACTTGTATATAATTCTAATGGCCTTCTTTTGAAAACTATTCTGAATTACAACTTTGGATCTTATATTACTTTGCAACAATCTACTCCGTGACAGATTAGGCAGTATAATCACATATGTTAACTTCAGTGCCCACACTGTATTTATTTATGGTTATTTGTTAAATCAAGTACTGTTAGACATGAAATAGGAAGTGTTTAACATAAATGTTATGGCTACTCACCATTGTAGCTCGCTCCTGGTCAATGATACGAGCCTCTTCTTGCAGTGGAAAACTTGCAGCCAACAAACACCGTGGAACCTAAAGGAATGAAATTAAACATTAACATTTCGCCTCGACCAATTTTCACACGTACAACGCAACGCGGCTACACTTCTGCTATTACAAACGTAAATCTCCTTAAACACAATGAGTGTTACTTACCGTGTACGCTCTAGACGGTCCAGTTGCAAGCAGAAAATAAAGATATTTCTGTTGATAATCGTCGCTGCTCAGTGGCTCACGGCCATCGCGCCAACAGATTTGAATTTTGGCGGAGGTTCGGGCAATTACGTCATATCGGCGGCATTTGACTGCGACGTAATACCCGCTTATCTGAAACGGCAGTTAAAAGTAGAGTTACATCAAGTTTTCTTGGAACCTAAACGAATGAAAGAAAACTATCATTTGACCACAACCAACATTCACAGATACAACACAACGTGCGGGGTTGGGGTTAAAGATTGAGTGAAGGGCCCTCGTTTTAAACTACTGTTTTGAAAAGGAGTGGGAACAAGTAAGACGTATTTAATTTATTTAATGGGAAGTAGTAAGACTTATTAAATTTATTTAATCTACTTTTCTTCCCAGGCAAAATTTGATGTGCTGCAATTCCAAATTTCCAAAGTGAATGAAGGAATGAAGTCCTTTAAATTATGATTTTGTATAAATACTAGGCATTAACACAAAATCGACGGCACAAAATGGGCAGACTTTACTTGTTTGAAAAGGACTGGTTACAAGACAGACTTTTTTAATTTATTTAATGGGAAGAAGACTTATTTAGTTTAATTGATCTATTTTTGTTCCCTGCCAAAATTCGATTTGCTGCAATTCCAAATTTCCAAAGTGAATGAAGGAAAGAAGTCGTTTAAATTATGATTTTGTTTAAATACTAGGCATAGACACAAAATCTACGGCACAAAATGGGCAGACTTTACTTGTTTGAAGAGGACTGGTTACAAGACAGACTTTTCTGATTTATTTAATGGGAAGAAGACTTATTTAGTTTATTTAATCTATTTTTGTTCCCTGGCAAAATTGGATTTGCTGAAATTGTATTTTGCCAAATCTTGCCTTGAGACCTGATAGGAAGTATTAAACGCTTAGTTAAATCAATACAAGTTGGTAATAAGAGCGAGTAATGTTGGTTGAACCGATGAATGAAGGTTGAAAGCAATTTAAATTATGACTTTGTATAAATACTAGATATTAACAGAACATCTACTGCGCGAAATGGGCAGAGTTTACTTGTTTGAGAAGGAGTGGCTTATTCAAAACTAAGATTTATTTAATCTGTTTGTTCCCAGGCAAAATTGGATGTGATGCAAATCCAAATTTCACCACATGATGGTGCCCAATTTTGACTTCATAGGACATATTAAACACTTAGCTTGTTATTATGTTCAAGGTAATCAGATTTGTTTATTATTCTAATGGCCTCTTCAAAACTATTCTGGATTACTACTTTGGATCTATTCTACATTACTTGGCAACAACATACTCTGTAACAGATTAGGCAGTATAATCACATATGTTAACTTGAGAGTGCCCACACTCAATCTACTTATCGTGATGTGTTAAATCAATTACTGTTAGACATTATTTGTCTGATAATCTACCAAATCTTTGAATTGAAGAATTTGTGATTTAATTAATAGCTTGTTCAGGGTAATCAGACTTGTATATTATTCTAATGGCCTTCTTTTGAAAACTATTCTGAATTACAACTTTGGATCTTATATTACTTTGCAACAATCTACTCCGTGACAGATTAGGCAGTATAATCACATATGTTAACTTCAGTGCCCACACTGTATTTATTTATGGTTATTTGTTAAATCAAGTACTGTTAGACATGAAATAGGAAGTGTTTAACATAAATGTTATGGCTACTCACCATTGTAGCTCGCTCCTGGTCAATGATACGAGCCTCTTCTTGCAGTGGAAAACTTGCAGCCAACAAACACCGTGGAACCTAAAGGAATGAAATTAAACATTAACATTTCGCCTCGACCAATTTTCACACGTACAACGCAACGCGGCTACACTTCTGCTATTACAAACGTAAATCTCCTTAAACACAATGAGTGTTACTTACCGTGTACGCTCTAGACGGTCCAGTTGCAAGCAGAAAATAAAGATATTTCTGTTGATAATCGTCGCTGCTCAGTGGCTCACGGCCATCGCGCCAACAGATTTGAATTTTGGCGGAGGTTCGGGCAATTACGTCATATCCGCGGCATTTGACTGCGACGTAATACCCGCTTATCTGAAACGGCAGTTAAAAGTAGAGTTACATCAAGTTTTCTTGGAACCTAAACGAATGAAAGAAAACTATCATTTGGCCACAACCAACATTCACAGATACAACACAACGTGCGGGGTTGAGGTTAAAGATTGAGTGAAGGGCCCTCGTTTTAAACTACTGTTTTGAAAAGGAGTGGGAACAAGTAAGACGTATTTAATTTATTTAATGGGAAGTAGTAAGACTTATTAAATTTATTTAATCTACTTTTCTTCCCAGGCAAAATTTGATGTGCTGCAATTCCAAATTTCCAAAGTGAATGAAGGAATGAAGTCCTTTAAATTATGATTTTGTATAAATACTAGGCATTAACACAAAATCGACGGCACAAAATGGGCAGACTTTACTTGTTTGAAAAGGACTGGTTACAAGACAGACTTTTTTAATTTATTTAATGGGAAGAAGACTTATTTAGTTTAATTGATCTATTTTTGTTCCCTGCCAAAATTCGATTTGCTGCAATTCCAAATTTCCAAAGTGAATGAAGGAAAGAAGTCGTTTAAATTATGATTTTGTTTAAATACTAGGCATAGAAACAAAATCTACGGCACAAAATGGGCAGACTTTACTTGTTTGAAGAGGACTGGTTACAAGACAGACTTTTCTGATTTATTTAATGGGAAGAGGACTTATTTAGTTTATTTAATCTATTTTTGTTCCCTGGCAAAATTGGATTTGCTGAAATTGTATTTTGCCAAATCTCGATTTGAGACCTGATAGGAAGTATTAAACGCTTAGTTAAATCAATACAAGTTGGTAAGAAGAGCGAGTAATGTTGGTTGAACCGATGAATGAAGGTTGAAAGCAATTTAAATTATGACTTTGTATAAATACTAGATATTAACAGAACATCTACTGCGCAAAATGGGCAGAGTTTACTTGTTTGAGAAGGAGTGGCTTATTCAAAACTAAGATTTATGTAATCTGTTTGTTCCCAGGCAAAATTGGATGTGATGCAATTCCAAATTTCACCACATGATGGTGCCCAATTTTGACTTCATAGGACATATTAAACACTTAGCTTGTTATTATGTTCAAGGTAATCAGATTTGTTTATCATTCTAATGGCCTCTTCAAAACTATTCTGGATTACTACTTTGGATCTATTCTACATTACTTGGCAACAACATACTCTGTAACAGATTAGGCAGTATAATCACATAGGTTAACTTGAGAGTGCCCACACTCAATCTACTTATCGTGATGTGTTAAATCAATTACTGTTAGACATTATTTGTCTGATAATCTACCAAATCTTTGAATTGAAGAATTTGTGATTTAATTAATAGCTTGTTCGGGGTAATCAGACTTGTATATAATTCTAATGGCCTTCTTTTGAAAACTATTCTGAATTACAACTTTGGATCTTATATTACTTTGCAACAATCTACTCGGTGACAGATTAGGCAGTATAATCACATATGTTAACTTCAGTGCCCACACTGTATTTATTTATGGTTATTTGTTAAATCAAGTACTGTTAGACATGAAATAGGAAGTGTTTAACATAAATGTTATGGCTACTCACCATTGTAGCTCGCTCCTGGTCAATGATATGAGCCTCTTCTTGCAGTGGAAAACTTGCAGCCAACAAACACCGTGGAACCTAAAGGAATGAAATTAAACATTAACATTTCGCCCGGACCAACATTCACACGTACAACGCAACGCGGCTACACTTCTGCTATTACAAACGTAAATCTCCTTAAACACAACGAGTGTTACTTACCGTGTACGCTCTAGGCAAAATTGGATGTGATGCAATTCCAAATCTATCTGAAACGGCAGTTAAAAGTAGAGTTACATCAAGTTTTCTTTTTTAATCAACACAATCATTTACAACCGTTGACCAGAAAGAATCGTCGAAATTCGACGTCCCCCACAAACGCCACGCTCACTCGCTTTTCAGGGCAACAAAAGTACTTCTTTTTAAAAACGATGAGTTGTACTTACCGTGTACGCTCTGGAGGGTCCAGTTGCAAGCAGAAAATAAAAATATTTCTCTTGTTAGTCGTATGTTACCATCCGCTGTGTCTTTGTCAACATCGCCGCCATTTTCCTACTTCCTGCTGCGAGCCACGCCCACGGATTTAAATTTGGGCGGAAGCTCTTTCCATTGGCGTCGTTTTCGCGTATAGCAAATCCGATTGGTTGGGAAGGGGGCACGGTTATGCAGCCGAGGAGTCCTGTGATCGGTGGGATGTAAAGTAGGCGTCGACGTCACGTCCGCGTCACGTGACCACGACGTGGCAGACGTCAAATAGCAACCGCTGTTTTGTTTAGTAGACTTACAGTTGTTATGCATTGACATAATGGCGCACACACCAAATAGATTTAAATAAATTAAATAATTCTTCTGCCCACTCTCTTTTAAACAAGTTAACTCTCCCCGCGGATTTGAATTCCGGCGAAAGTTACGCCCATCGACGTCACGTATGTCACGTGACCACGACGTGGCAGATGTCATATAGCAACCGCTGTTTTGTTTAGTAGATTTACAGTTGTTATGCATTGGCATAATGGTGTGCACTCAAAATAGATTTAAATAAATTAAATATTTCTTCTGCCTACTCCCTTTTAAACAAGTTAACTCTGCCCACGTCCATTGACGTCTTGTCTGCGTCACGTGACCACGACGTAGCGACGTCATATAGTAACCGCTGTTTTGACCAGTAGACTTAGTTATTATGCGTTGACATAATGGCGCACTGGTTAGCATGGCCACCTCTTAAGCATGATGATGCGGGTTCGACGCCTGATCAACGTTAGCATGGAGTGAGCTGAAGTGCATGGCGCTGAAGATTTGAATCTTTGAAATGCGCTGAGGTCTGACATATCAGGCAGAATGGTTTGCCATCACGTTCAACAAAAAATAGAAACTTTCCCACTCTGATTAAAACGTCCTGTGTTCATCTACGTATTTTTGTTTTGCTGTGCATCTTTTCCCTGCCATTTCGAGAGCCCAATTGACACTCATAGTTTAAAGAAATGTGTTTGCCCATCCTACTTTGTGGAATTTCACCACATGCGCTTTTGACCAAAATACCAAATTGAACTCAAGTGAAGCCAACACGCACAACCCCCCCCCCCCCCCCCCCCCCCCCACACACACACACACACAAATGTTGATATGAACATAAAAGAGCCGCATGCGGTTCGGGAGTTGCGGCTTGGCCAAACCTGTACTATACAACTTTATTTGTATAAAATTTTCACAACAGCTGTCACACAAACAAAGCGGGAAAAACCGAAGACGTGCGTGTTCCGCCCACGCTGGATTTATTTGCACCTTTGAAAAGACACCGTATTGCCGCAGATGTGGCAAAGAGTACTTTTGGGCATCTGAGACGGAAGGATGTCCAAAGCATCACGTCACCTGCTCTGGTAGGCATGGTGGTGGGACGTTGAGGTCAACCGCTTTGGGGTTGGCTGACTCTTTGATCGCAGGATGCCACACACTTGAAGACAGAAGCAGAAAAGCAGAGCTAAATGCAAAATGTACTCACCGGTGACTCCAATTTTTTTCCCCCCTGAAGAAACAGCTGGACGGGTGGCCCCGGCTGGCCAGTGGGACTCTTGTTATTCTGACCCTTTTTAGTGCGCGTTTGGGGCAACAACCGTTTTTTGTGGCGCTCTCTTCTGGTTCAAAAGTGCCCTGCATGTGAATTTGCTTTTCCTGCCTTCTGATTGGATGAGCGCCGGTGTGACGCGGTGCCTCTGTCACCGTGGCGGGGGGTATACGTTGGCATCGGAGCGTCTGCCAACGTCTGAGACCGGCTGGCAGTGTATCGGAGGTGTCGACTGCGGTGCCGCTGGAGCTCACTCACCAGCTGGTGTTAGGGCCACAGAATGAAGGCCAAGGAGAAGAATAGAAAGAGAAACAGAAACTTCTCCTCCAATTGTTTGATTTGTCTCTTCTGAGCTTCGATGAATTCTTTCAGCTCTTTGTTCCTCTAGGACGGACAAATGGAAAGTGGCATTCAAAAGCCAGTAAGCGTGCAAGTAAGTGCCGGGCTGGCTTTGGGCCCTTACCTGTTGCGCGCTGTGCAGCAGATCCATTCTCTCTTGGAGGATGCAAGCGTCGCGCTCCCTCAACTCGCACATCAGGGCTCGCTTCCATTGGTCCACGGCGCTCCTAAGCTCTTCTCTCTGATCCGCCGTCAGCACGTCATTCACGCCAGCGTGGCTGGCTTTTTCGCCGTCCGTGGCGGGGCAGTCCCGCTGCGGTAGCGCCTCGTACAACATGGCCTCCAGCTCCAGGATCCTCTGGGCCGCAATCCTCGTCCATCAGTGGTCCGGCGGGAGATTTGAGGGCGGCTTACCTTATGAGCCTGGTCCATGGAACACTTCCTGAAGTCCAACTCTTCATCCAGGTAGCCCTTCTGCTTGCAGAACATATCCTAGCACAGCTCAAGGTCAGAATTGTTGGGGCACATTGCCGGAGTTCCCCTTGGCTGATGTCGCGTGTCTGTCTACCTTCTCACTTTCAATGTCCAACATCTTCTGTTGAAGTGCTGACTTGGTCACTTTGATGTATTCTAACCACTGAGGAAAGGCTGCTGTCACATAAGCAGAATGCGAGAGCGTGCGTGGACGTGCGCGTTACCTTCTCGGCTAGGGTGAGAAGGGTCCTGGCGTGAATCACGACCACCTGCTCCTCGTTGGTGAGATTCTGCAAGAGCCCAAAGGCACAGCGTCAACAAGCTTCTTTCAGCGCAAAGCCTTCCAAAAGTCACATTTGAGCCGCCGAGTCTCGTGGAGTGCGAACATAAGGAGTTCGACATACACTTACGGCGTTATAGCCCAGGATGTCCAGCTTCTTCATCAGATCACTGATGACGATGTCCGGGGGAAAGGCGCAAGGAGCAATGTAAGGTGTTCTGGGACCTCGGGTTAAGGTTAGGGTTGCGAGGGACGCCTTACGTACGCTCACGCCCTCGGCCTCGCAGTAGATCTGCAAAGGGCTGAGGCCGTCTGGGAAACGGACTTGCAGAAACTTCAAGACGGGGGAGCGCCACTCCCTCTCCTGAAAGGCACCTCCAGCTCCAGGATGCGGAACTCAAGCAGTTCGTTTTGGTCTCGGATATCCTGGATGTGCTCTTTCAGACGCGCTTCTTCCGCCTCCATCCGCCTGACCTGAAAAGACAGTCAGACCTCATCTGCGGGGCTTCCCGACAGGTGTGACGCCAAGCGACTCCGCCCAGCGCATTTCTTTCCGTCACCTTTTCGGCCAACTGCTGATTGCTCTGACGCAGCAGCTGCTTCTCCTCCACCCACTTGACATTCTAGAAGAGACAAACGCGTGGACAGCTTTGGAATGTTGTGTCATTTTCATCCACAAATTCTTTGGTTGACTGGAAAATGACATTTGCTTTTCTCCGCATTTTCCCAGCCACGTTCGGGGGGGGGGGGGGGGGGGGGGTTGGTCCAGTAATGCCAGACGGATGAGTGACTGAAGAATGTAGCTATTTTGTCTGAGAAAAAGGTGTGCTCATTGATGAGCTTACCTGTCCTTGTTGCTTCAGCGCTGACTCCAGATCTGCTACTCTGCTTTGATAGTGACCCATTTCTACCATCAGCTTTTCTCTGGTCTGAAAGGAGGAGGAGGGAGGCTCCTCCTCCTCCTTTCAGACCAGAGAACACCCGAGGCTGGGTGAGAACGGGGAGGCTGCGACCCGGCCGGGGGTTGCGGGAAGGGGCGCCACCTTGATCTCCTTCTCGGCGTCGTAGTCCCCTTTCGCTGGTCTGGGCTAGCAGAGCGTAGGCTCGTTGCAGCGCTTGATATTCTTGCGTCAGCTGGCGGTAGCGAAGCTCCGCCTCTTCATGCACACACCAATGCAACACAGCACTAGTACCAGAATCAGTCAGACCGGCGACAAAGCACCCGCGACGCAAAGACGAGTCCGATTCCAGGCTGAAGAGGAATGTTTGGTGTCAATACGCTGGCAGAAATGGCGGGCTACCTCTTCGGGTTCCGTGTCGGGGGTTCTGTCGGTGTGAAAAGACAAGGACGATCCGTCCGAGTCCACCAACACATCTCTCTGAACAAACTGAAGCGACACCTCACGATGAATCGACGAGAGGAACGATAGCGAGAAAAAGGCCATTTCATCTTGCGCAACACCAAGCAGCCGCAAACAAACAGACTCACCTTGCAGGACCTCACGCTTTGTTCCTCCTCAGAGATTCTCGACGTCGGTATCGTAGCAGCAAATCTCTCTCCTGTCGACACAAATAATCCGCCTTTGAGATTCTTTGGATGCAAAGGGAACGAACGGCTCCGGCGCAGAAACAAACGCGACTCACAATGACATTTCTGACATGAGCTCCTGTCTCCAGAGCCTGAAAAACACGTCACCGGCGATGATTGGAGGGACGCTCGTCTTTTCCAAAAGTGACAACTACAGGGTGTGTCAGGGTTTTCCAGATTATCTTTATCGTATCATTGTGTTGCTTTGACTTTGACTGCGACCTGTAATAAATAATATTATTTATCCCTTATTTATCCCTATCGCTTATCCCTTCCTACACAAAGTCGTAAAACACCCCTTGCTATGTTTTGACTAGAGGTCAAGGGCTTCCTCTATTCAATCCACTCTTACACCCACCCTGTTTCTCTTAATTAAAATGCTCGTGCAGGAGCCGAGAGTCAGACTTCATTCGTACAACGGATGGACTCTCCACCTGCAGGTGTCCAAAAGAACTTACTTGTCTCCCGTGTGGTTCTTGCAAAATAAGTTGGAGCGAGCGCAACTCTAACAGGGTGCATTTTGCCACTAGCTGCCTACGGACAATGACGTCGCGCTCGCGGCTCATGGTTGACGGGCTGAGCAGCCGGGCAAGTCCGTCGTTTTCAGCGCACAGCGAGTGGCAAAGGCGCTGACAAAACGGGAGCTTTGAGCTGCTGAAAACGGCAAAACAAGTCTAAAGCGTGTTCAAACGCGTGCGCACAATGCTCCTGCTTGAAAGGTCGGAATTTAAGGGGCCAATTTTTTGGATGGCGGCCGCCGGCCAAGCTTTGGACGGAAAAGGTTTCCTGGCGACAGCGAGCGAGCGCGGCGCTGCCGTACGTGCACCGAGTCGCCTGCCTGAAGACCTTGGACAAGTCGTCGATGATGTGCCGCTGCTCCACAACTTGAAGGAACTCCATTTCACCGTCCTGCTGGCCGCAACCGCGGTCCAGGTCATTGAGCGAACTAGGCCTTCTCTGTGGAACACAAATGCAGTGGACTCTGTTGGCACGCCGCCGTTGTCCGCGTCGACTTACCAAGCTTGCCATCTCCTCGTTCTCCTGGGTGACAAAGCGCACTTTGTTTTCAAGGCGACACAGCACCAGCGAGAGTTCTTCATTCTTCCTGCTCAGGCGTTTGTTTTTGTACAGGAGTGGCAGAAACTGGCTTTCTGTTTCTCTCAGTCGCTTTAGCTGCAAGCATGAAGTGCGGGATGTGAAAGACGCACAACACGCGGGCCAGAACGTATCCATTCCTTTTGCATCGGTTTGAACGGAATCGTGGCTTTGGCTCCCAATAAAAGACATCTACCAGGCAACCGACTCGCTGCGCCGCTCAACTAATAAGCAAGCGCAATGGGTGCCTCGCTGGATGGCGCGCATCAAACGTAGCGCAAACCTTCAAGCGTGCCGTCAATAAATTACCAGTTCATTGCGCTCTTCAGAAAGCAGGGCGTTTCGATCCTCCAGTTTCCTGATGACTGCGCTGAGCTCAGCGATTTTCAGATGAAACCGTCGCGTGTCCCGATCCTCCTGAGACTGAAAACGCCCCGCAACACACACACACAAGCACTCGTTCAAAGTTCAAAACTGTTTTTGTGCTACCTTCCTCCAGCAACGAACTAAGTCATGCGTACTGCAAGTGTGTGATGAGGTGGCTTACGCAATGAAGAGGATTGCTAGTAGCGGCGTTGACCCCACTTCCAGGGTAGTTTAGGCCCGCCCTTTGGGAATCCCTCAGGGCAGCGATCTGCTGCTCGGCAGCCTGAGTCTGCAGCTGAAGGCGGTGGACGTGGCCGGCCCCAGGGCTTCATCCAAAACACTAACCGCTCTGTCTTTCAGCTTGATCTCATCCGTCTGGATGTACAAACGGGGAGCGCTCAGGCAGGCGGGCAAACTCATTTGCCAGAATTGTGACAAAAACAAAGAGAGCAACCGGCCAATTTTTTTCTTGAATCGACTAGAACACCTTTGCTGTGACAAAAGCGAAGCGAGCAACCGGACATTTTCTTCTTGTGAAATAGAATAGAATAGAATGCCTTAGGTGTCATTGCACTGCAGGTATACAACGAAATTGGGAACATAGCCACGCACCGCGCATCTGATCAGTCCTACCAGTCGGCGGATCTCCCTCTCGCAGTCTCTCTTGGTTCGGCTCAGCTCCTCCCGATGCTGGTGATGAGCCGATCGGAGCTCGGCCGCTCGGGACTGCCAGGCCTGCTGGGCCGCTGCCAGGGCTTCTTCCGCGCTCCTGGTGGAGGCGACACCGCTCGGTCTCCCGACACCGCCGCGTCTCCTCCACCTCCGCCAGCAAAGCGCCCCCCCCTCCTCACCTGAGCAGACATTGCGCCACACCGGGCCGTTGAGACCGCAACGGAGCGCCGCGACGCTTACTGGGGACAAGCTACACAATACGGTAGCGGCCGCATCGAAGCCCGACGTGGCGTGCGGATAGTCAGACACGGATAGAGCGGATCACCTTGTCCATGGAGCCGTCCCTCAGGCTGAGGACCAAGGCATTCAGTCGCTGGATCTCTCCATCTTTGATTTTGATCACTCTCATCAGCTCCATTTCATGCTGCCGCAGTAATGTCTCCCTGGTAATGGCTAACTCTTTCTGCTTCTCCTCATGGAGTTTGCTTTTGAGTTCCGTCATGGCGGCGGTGGCACGGTGGTGCTCCGCCCGCAGGTCCTGACTTCTCTCTCTCTCCAGACAGCTGACCTGACATGACTTAGACTTAGACAAACTTTATTGTCATCTTGTCTGCACATGGTGCATACAAAACGAAATTCCGTTGCATACGTCTTACAACAAAGTAGTGATATTGCAGTTGAATAGAAGTAACATATCCTATGAAAATATATATATACATATATACTATATATATATATATATATATATATTAAAAATAAGTATAAAGTGCAGCAGTGATAATTATGCAATAGTGCAAGTAGGCAAAACAGTATTCAAGAGTGTGCAGAGGAATGCTAAACCATGTATTAAACTTCTATTTAAAGGGTTTATACAAGTTCAGTAAAGTTGGTAGTGCGAGATAGTGCAAGATAGAGGTCCGTAGTGTCATAAAGTACAGTTCTGTGAATGTGTGATGCAGAGTTCAGTTTAGAGCTCAACAGTTCTAGTGTTCAACAGTCTGATGACAGCAGGGAAAAAGCTGTTGCAGAACCTGGTGGACCTGCAGCGGATGCTGCAAACCTCTTCCCAGAGGGCAGCAGGGAGAACAGTCCATGGTGGGGGTGTGATGGGTCATTGATGATGTTACGGGCACGGGACATGCAGCGCTGAGATGAAATGTCCTGAATGGAGGGAAGAGGAGCCCCTATGATCCTCTCTGCTGTCCTCACCACTCTCCTCACGTTCTTCCAATCGGAGGCGGTGCAGCCTCCACACCACACAGAGAGACAGCTTGTCAGAATGCTCTCTATGGTGCTCCTGTAGAACGTCCTCATGATGGGTGGGGGCAGGTGGGCTCTCCTCATCCTCCGCAGGAAGTACAAGCGCTTCTGTGCCCTCTTGACCAGTGCCGTAGTGTTCATAGTCCAGGTGAGGTCTTCTGTGATGTGGACCCCCAGGAATTTGGTGGTGCTGACCACCTCCACAGCTGAGCTGTTGATGATCAGTGGAGCGTGGTGAGGCTGTTTTTTCCTGAAGTCGACGATGATCTCCTTCATCTTCTCCTCATTCAGGATCAGGCTGTTTTCTCTGCACCAGCCCACCAGCTGCTCCACCTCCTCTCTGTAGTCCAGGTCGTTGTTGTCTCTGATGAGCCCCACCACCGTTGTGTCGTCTGCTGACTTCACGATGTGATTGGTGGTGAACCTGAGGACGCAGTCGTGTGTCATCAGGGTGCACAGCAGGGGGCTCAGGACGCAGCCCTGAAGGGAGCCTGTGCTGAGGGTGATGACATCAGAGGTGTTCTGTCCGACCCGGACTGACTGAGGTCTGTTGGTGAGGAAGTCTAGCAGCCAGTTGCGAAGGGGGGTGTTGAAGCCCAGGTGTTCCAATTTTCCTACCAGATGCTGTGGGATGATGGTGTTAAACGCTGAGCTGAAGTCCAGGAACAGCCTCCGCACATGGGTGTTCTTCTCCTCCAGGTGAGCCAGGCTCAGGTGAAGAACGGAGGAGATGGCGTCCTGAGTGGAGCGGTTTTGCCGGTCGGCAAACTGGAACGGGTCAAATAATAGGGGGAGTCTGGAAACGATGTGACCTTTAAGCAGCCTTTCGAAGCACTTCATCATAACCGGAGTCAGTGCAACAGGCCGGTAATCATTAAATGAGGTGATTTGAGGTTTCTTCGGCACCGGAATGATGGAGGCAGTCTTAAAGCACGCCGGCACTGTGGCTTGGCCCAGCGAGGTGTTAAAAATGTCTGTGATGACCCCAGCCAGATGACTTGCACATTCCCTGAACACACGCCCAGGAATGTTGTCGGGGCCAGGGGCCTTACAGGGGTTGACTCTCCTCAGGGTCTTCAACACATCGGCGGAGTCAAGGCAGAGTACCTCCTCTTCCTGATGGGGGACAGTTTTAACTGCTGGAGTGCCGTTTAGTGCCTCGAACCTCCCAAAGAAGTTATTTAGACCATTTAGAAAGTCAGCATCAACTACACCCACCGGGGGGGGGGAGGGTGAGTTGTAGTCTGTAATCGCCCGTATGCCTTGCCACATACTCCTGATGTTTTTGACGTCGTGGAAACGATCCTGAAATTTTCGACTGCGGTCTCGCTTCGCTATCCTGATGGCACGGTTCAAGTTGGCTCTCGCTGTCCTCAGTGTCTCCTTGTCGCCAGACTTGAAGGCAGAGTTCCGCGCTCGTAGCGTTTGACGTACCTCCTCAGTCATCCAGGGTCGTTGGTTGCCCCGGGTGATGATATTCTTAGTGGTGCTGACGTCCTCGGTGCATTTGTTGATGTAGGCTGACACAGTCATGGCACACGCATGTCTAATCTACATCGGGAAAACTGGGAGGGAGGGAGGCAGGCAGGGAGGCAGGCAGGGAGGCAGGCAGGGAGGCAGGCAGTGTCTGTCTGTTGAGGTTTTCACCTTGTTCTTCTCCTGCTGAAGTTCTAACTGGACGTCCATCAGTTTGGTTCTCAGCTCGTCATTGGCGGCCTGAAGGGCGTCCGTTCGCTCCGCCTTGGCCCGCCCTGCCGGAGCTCGTTTGGACATCTCTTACTCGAGTCTCGCCCGGTCGTCAGTCAGAGATCACAACATTTGTACCTGGAGAGCACAAACGCAGCGCTGTTTTCCACTGGCTTCGAACTCAACTTCAATCGGTACCGTAACTTACAACATCATAAACATAGAACTAGCTTGACTTATTCATTGAATAAATGCATTTGGTTCTTCAAAACTGCATCACGCAACATAGCGTGACCGAGACGGCCGTTATCCACCTGCGTGAAGTTATTTGGTGAAATGAATGAGATGTTTAAGACACCATCGTTCTGTCTCTATGTAGATGAAGGTAAATAATCGATTGCTGAAGGTCCAAAGGTGTTGTGATAAACAAATAAACATATTAGTGATTAGTGACATATTTGTGATAAACATATTAGGCAGGATAATCACATATGTTAACGTGACTGCCCACACTGTATTTATTTATGGTTATTTGTTAAATCGAGTACTGTTAGACATGAAATAGGAAGTGTTTATCATAAATGGAAGACGAAAGGGGTACTCACCATTGTAGCTCCTGCTGGTCAATGATACGAGCCTCTTCTTGCAGTGGAAAACATACAGCCAACAAACACCGTGGAACCTAAAGGAATGAAATTAAACATTAACATTTAGCCTCAACCAACATTCACAGATACAACGCAACGCAAACTACACAAACGTAAATCTTTTTAAACACAATGAGTTGTACTTACCGTGTACGCTCTAGACGGTCCACTTGCAAGCGGAAAATAAAGATATTTCTGTTGATAATCGTCGTGTTTGTATCCGGTGTCTCGCTCAAGGCCATTGCGCCCACAGATTTGAATTTTGGCGAGAGTTCAGCCTATTGACGTCATTTCCGCGGTGTAATACCCGCATATCTGAAACGGCAAAGTTAAGAGTAGAGTTAAATAAAGTTTTTAGTCAACGCAATAATTTACAACCGTTGACCAGTCGAAATAATCGTCGAAATTTGGCGTCTGTGGCTGGAAGCAGACGCCGAGTTCGACATTCCTCCCAAACGCCACACTCCCTCGCTTTTCAGGGCTAAAAAAAAACAGTTGTAATTACCTTGTACGCTCTAGACGGTCAAGTTGCAAGCTGAAAACAAAAATATTTGCCTTGTTAGTCATCGTGTTACTAACAGCTGTGTCTTGTTTGCCAGAACTGCCGCTTTCCTACTTCCTGTTGCAAGCCACGCCCACGGATTATAATTTTGCCGTGAGTTCCGCCTATTGACGTCATGTCCGCGTCACATGACTGCGACGTAATATTATCTAAAACTGTTTGTGCGGTATTGTGTTGTTCTGTGCGGTATTGTGTTATTCTGTGCGGCGTCGTGTTGTTCTGTGCGGCGTCGTGTTGTTCAGTGCGACGTCGTGTTGTTCAGTGCGGCATGGTGTTGTTCAGTGCGGCATGGTGTTGTTCAGTGCGGCATGGTGTTGTTCAGTGCGGCATAATGTTGTTCAGTGCGGCATAATGTTGTTCAGTGCGGCATGGTGTTGTTCAGTGCGGCATGGTGTTGTTCAGTGCGGCATGGTGTTGTTCAGTGCGGCATAATGTTGTTCAGTGCGCCATAATGTTGTTCAGTGCGGCATGGTGTTGTTCAGTGCGGGATGGTGTTGTTCAGTGCAGGATGGTGTTGTTCAGTGCGGCATGGTGTTGTTCAATGCGGCATGGTGTTGTTCAGTGCGGGATGGTGTTGTTCAGTGCGGCATGGTGTTGTTCAGTGCGGCATAATGTTGTTCAGTGCGGCATGGTGTTGTTCAGTGCGGCATGGTGTTGTTCAGTGCGGCATGGTGTTGTTCAGTGCGGCATGGTGTTGTTCAGTGCGGAATGGTGTTGTTCAGTGCGGCATGGTGTTGTTCAGTCCGGGATGGTGTTGTTCAATGCGGGATCGTGTTGTTCAGTGCGGGGTGGTGTTGTTCAGTGCGGGATGGTGTTGTTCAGTGCGGCATGGTGTTGTTCAATGCGGCATGGTGTTGTTCAGTGCGGGATGGTGTTGTTCATTGCGGCATGGTGTTGTTCAGTGCGGCATGGTGTTGTTCAGTGCGGCATGGTGTTGTTCAGTGCGGCATGGTGTTGTTCAGTGCGGCATAATGTTGTTCAGTGCGGCATGGTGTTGTTCAGTGTGGACAGGTGTTGTTCAGTGCAGGATGGTGTTGTTCAGTGCGGCATGGTGTTGTTCAATGCAGGATCGTGTTGTTCAGTGCAGCATAATGTTGTTCAGTGCAGCATGGTGTTGTTCAGTGCGGCATGGTGTTGTTCAATGCTGCATGGTGTTGTTCACTGCGGGATGGTGTTGTTCAATGCGGGATCGTGTTGTTCAGTGCGGCATAATGTTCAGTGCAGCATGGTGTTGTTCAGTGCGGCATGGTGTTGTTCAGTGCGACATAATGTTGTTTAGTGCGGCATAATGTTGTTCAGTGCGGCATAATGTTGTTCAGTGCGGCATGGTGTTGTTCAGTGCGGCATGGTGTTGTTCAGTGCGGCATGGTGTTGTTCAGTGCGGGATGGTGTTGTTCAGTGCGGCATGGTGTTGTTCAATGCGGCATGGTGTTGTTCAGTGCGGGATGGTGTTGTTCAGTGCAGGATGGTGTTGTTCAGTGCGGCATGGTGTTGTTCAGTGCGGAATGGTGTTGTTCAGTGCGGCATGGTGTTGTTCAGTGCGGCATGGTGTTGTTCAGTGCAGGATGGTGTTGTTCAATGCGGGATCGTGTTGTTCAGTGCGGCATGGTGTTGTTCAGTGCGGCATGGTGTTGTTCAGTGCGGCATAATGTTGTTCAGTGCGGCATGGTGTTGTTCAGTGCGGCATGGTGTTGTTCAGTGCGGCATGGTGTTGTTCAGTGCGGCATGGTGTTGTTCAGTGCGGCATAATGTTGTCCAGTGCGCCATAATGTTGTTCAGTGCGGCATGGTGTTGTTTAGTGCGGGATGGTGTTGTTCAGTGCAGGATGGTGTTGTTCAGTGCGGCATGGTGTTGTTCAATGCGGCATGGTGTTGTTCAGTGCGGGATGGTGTTGTTCAGTGCGGCATGGTGTTGTTCAGTGCGGCATAATGTTGTTCAGTGCGGCATGTTGTTGTTCAGTGCGGCATGGTGTTGTTCAGTGCGGCATGGTGTTGTTCAGTGCGGCATGGTGTTGTTCAGTGCGGAATGGTGTTGTTCAGTGCGGCATGGTGTTGTTCAGTGCGGGATGGTGTTGTTCAATGCGGGATCGTGTTGTTCAGTGCGGGGTGGTGTTGTTCAGTGCAGGATGGTGTTGTTCAGTGCAGGATGGTGTTGTTCAGTGCGGCATGGTGTTGTTCAATGCAGGATCGTGTTGTTCAGTGCAGCATAATGTTGTTCAGTGCAGCATGGTGTTGTTCAGTGCGGCATGGTGTTGTTCAATGCGGCATGGTGTTGTTCAGTGCGGGATGGTGTTGTTCAGTGCGGCATGGTGTTTTTCAGTGCGGCATAATGTTGTTCAGTGCGGCATGGTGTTGTTCAGTGCGGCATGGTGTTGTTCAGTGCAGGATGGTGTTGTTCAGTGCGGCATGGTGTTGTTCAATGCAGGATCGTGTTGTTCAGTGCAGCATAATGTTGTTCAGTGCAGCATGGTGTTGTTCAGTGCGGCATGGTGTTGTTCAATGCGGCATGGTGTTGTTCACTGCGGGATGGTGTTGTTCAATGCGGGATCGTGTTGTTCAGTGCGGCATAATGTTGTTCAGTGCAGCATGGTGTTGTTCAGTGCGGCATGGTGTTGTTCAGTGCGACATAATGTTGTTTAGTGCGGCATAATGTTGTTCAGTGCGGCATAATGTTGTTCAGTGCGGCATGGTGTTGTTCAGTGCGGCATGGTGTTGTTCAGTGCGGCATGGTGTTGTTCAGTGCAGGATGGTGTTGTTCAGTGCGGCATGGTGTTGTTTAATGCGGCATGGTGTTGTTCAGTGCGGGATGGTGTTGTTCAGTGCAGGATGGTGTCGTTCAGTGCGGCATGGTGTTGTTCAGTGCGGAATGGTGTTGTTCAGTGCGGCATGGTGTTGTTCAGTGCGGCATGGTGTTGTTCAGTGCAGGATGGTGTTGTTCAATGCGGGATCGTGTTGTTCAGTGCGGCATGGTGTTGTTCAGTGCGGCATGGTGTTGTTCAGTGCGGCATAATGTTGTTCAGTGCGGCATGGTGTTGTTCAGTGCGGCATGGTGTTGTTCAGTGCGGCATGGTGTTGTTCAGTGCGGCATGGTGTTGTTCAGTGCGGCATAATGTTGTCCAGTGCGCCATAATGTTGTTCAGTGCGGCATGGTGTTGTTTAGTGCGGGATGGTGTTGTTCAGTGCAGGATGGTGTTGTTCAGTGCGGCATGGTGTTGTTCAATGCGGCATGGTGTTGTTCAGTGCGGGATGGTGTTGTTCAGTGCGGCATGGTGTTGTTCAGTGCGGCATAATGTTGTTCAGTGCGGCATGGTGTTGTTCAGTGCGGCATGGTGTTGTTCAGTGCGGCATGGTGTTGTTCAGTGCGGCATGGTGTTGTTCAGTGCGGAATGGTGTTGTTCAGTGCGGCATGGTGTTGTTCAGTGCGGGATGGTGTTCAATGCGGGATCGTGTTGTTCAGTGCGGGGTGGTGTTGTTCAGTGCAGGATGGTGTTGTTCAGTGCAGGATGGTGTTGTTCAGTGCGGCATGGTGTTGTTCAATGCAGGATCGTGTTGTTCAGTGCAGCATAATGTTGTTCAGTGCAGCATGGTGTTGTTCAGTGCGGCATGGTGTTGTTCAGTGCGGCATGGTGTTGTTCAGTGCGGCGTAATGTTGTTCAGTGCGGCATGGTGTTGTTCAGTGCGGAATGGTGTTGTTCAGTGCGGCATGGTGTTGTTCAGTGCAGGATGGTGTTGTTCAGTGCGGCATGGTGTTGCTCAGTGCGGCATGGTGTTGTTCAGTGCGGGATGGTGTTGTTCATTGCGGCATGGTGTTGTTCAGTGCGGCATGGTGTTGTTCAGTGCGGCATGGTGTTGTTCAGTGCGGCATAATGTTGTTCAGTGCGCCATAATGTTGTTCAGTGCGGCATGGTGTTGTTCAGTGCAGGATGGTGTTGTTCAGTGCAGGATGGTGTTGTTCAGTGCGGCATGGTGTTGTTCAGTGCGGCATAATGTTGTTCAGTGCGGCATAATGTTGTTCAGTGCGGCATAATGTTGTTCAGTGCGGGATGGTGTTGTTCATTGCGGCATGGTGTTTTTCAGTGCGGCATGGTGTTGTTCAGTGCGGCATGGTGTTGTTCAGTGCGGGATGGTGTTGTTCAGTGCAGGATGGTGTTGTTCAGTGCGGCATGGTGTTGTTCAGTGCGGCATGGTGTTGTTCATTTCGGCATAATGTTGTTCAGTGCGGCATAATGTTGTTTAGTGCGGCATGGTGTTGTTCAGTGCGGGATGGTGTTGTTCAGTGCGTTATAATGTTGTTCAGTGCGGCATGGTGTTGTTCAGTGCGGCATGGTGTTGTTCAGTGCGGCATGGTGTTGTTCAGTGCGGCATAATGTTGTTCAGTGCGGCATAATGTTGTTCAGTGCGGCATGGTGTTGTTCAGTGCGGGATGGTGTTGTTCAGTGCGGGATGGTGTTGTTCAGTGCGGGATGGTGTTGTTCAGTGCGGAATGGTGTTGTTCAGTGCAGGATGGTGTTGTTCAGTGCGGCATGGTGTTGTTCAGTGCGGCATAATGTTGTTCAGTGCGGCATGGTGTTGTTCAGTGCGGCATGGTGTTGTTCAGTGCGGCATGGTGTTGTTCAGTGCGGCATAATGTTGTTCAGTGCGGCATGGTGTTGTTCAGTGCGGCATGGTGTTGTTCAGTGCGGCATAATGTTCAGTGCGGCATAATGTTGTTCAGTGCGGCATGGTGTTGTTCAGTGCGGGATGGTGTTGTTCAGTGCAGGATGGTGTTGTTCAGTGCGGCATGGTGTTCAGTGCGGGATGGTGTCTTTCAGTGCGGCATGGTGTCGTTCAGTGCGGCATGGTGTCTTTCAGTGCGGCATGGTGTCGTTCAGTGAGGCATGGTGTTGTTCAGTGCGGCATGGTGTTGTTTAGTGCGGCATGGTGTTGTTCAGTGCGGGATGGTGTTGTTCAGTGTGGCATGGTGTTCAGTGCGGCATGGTGTTGTTCAGTGCGGTATCGTGTTGTTCAGTGCGGTATCGTGTTTCTCAGTGCGGTATCGTGTTGTTCAGTGCAGTATCGTTGTGTTGTTCGTATTGTGTTTAACACTTAGCCTCTAACACTTAGCCTCTAACACTTAGCCTCTAGCATCTAGAAGGTAAATAAATAGGAAGGAAGGACTCACCGGTGACGTCTTCGCCCACGTCCAAGCGTTGTACTTTGTATTTTCATCCTTCTGACAGTGGAAAACATAGCCAACAAACACCGTGGAACCTAAACGAATGAAAGAAAACTATCATTTGGCCACAACCAACATTCACAGATACAACACAATGTGACGTGCGGGGTTGAGGTTAAAGGTTGAGTGAAGGGCCCTCGTTTTAAACTACTTTTTTGAAAAGGATTGGGAACAAGTAAGACGTATTTAATTTATTTAATGGGAAGTAGTAAGAGCTATTGAATTTAATCTATGTATTATATTCTATTGTATTGTATTCTGTTGTATTCTTTTGGATTGTATTCACACTAACCCCACTAAAACTTCAGCCCACAAAAACTCGCCTCTGGCGCCTAGCCTCTGGCACTTAGCCTCTAACACTTAGCCTTTAACACTTAGCCTTTAACACTTAGCCTTTAACACTTAGCCTAGAAGGTGAATAAATAGGGTTAAAGGTTGAGTGAAGGGACCTCGTTTTAAACTACTTTTTTGTAAAGGAGTGGGAACAAGTAAGACGTATTTAATTTATTTAATGGGAAGTAGTAAGACTTATTAAATTTATTTAATCTACTTTTCTTCCCAGGCAAAATTTGATGTGCTGCAATTCCAAATTTCCAAAGTGAATGAAGGAATGAAGTCCTTTAAATTATGATTTTGTATAAATACTAGGCATTAACACAAAATCGACGGCACAAAATGGGCAGACTTTACTTGTTTGAAAAGGACTGGTTACAAGACAGACTTTTTTAATTTATTTAATGGGAAGAAGACTTATTTAGTTTAATTGATCTATTTTTGTTCCCTGGCAAAATTCGATTTGCTGCAATTCCAAATTTCCAAAGTGAATGAAGGAAAGAAGTCGTTTAAATTATGATTTTGTTTAAATACTAGGCATAGACACAAAATCTACGGCACAAAATGGGCAGACTTTACTTGTTTGAAGAGGACTGGTTACAAGACAGACTTTTCTGATTTATTTAATGGGAAGAAGACTTATTTAGTTTATTTAATCTATTTTTGTTCCCTGGCAAAATTGGATTTGCTGAAATTGTATTTTGCCAAATCTTGCCTTGAGACCTGATAGGAAGTATTAAACGCTTAGTTAAATCAATACAAGTTGGTAATAAGAGCGAGTAATGTTGGTTGAACCGATGAATGAAGGTTGAAAGCAATTTAAATTATGACTTTGTATAAATACTAGATATTAACAGAACATCTACTGCGCGAAATGGGCAGAGTTTACTTGTTTGAGAAGGAGTGGCTTATTCAAAACTAAGATTTATTTAATCTGTTTGTTCCCAGGCAAAATTGGATGTGATGCAATTCCAAATTTCACCACATGATGGTGCCCAATTTTGACTTCATAGGACATATTAAACACTTAGCTTGTTATTATGTTCAAGGTAATCAGATTTGTTTATTATTCTAATGGCCTCTTCAAAACTATTCTGGATTACTACTTTGGATCTATTCTACATTACTTGGCAACAACATACTCTGTAACAGATTAGGCAGTATAATCATATCTGTTAACTTGAGAGTGCCCACACTCAATCTACTTATCGTGATGTGTTAAATCAATTACTGTTAGACATTATTTGTCTGATAATCTACCAAATCTTTGAATTGAAGAATTTGTGATTTAATTAATAGCTTGTTGTTATGTTAAGGGTAATCAGACTTGTATATAATTCTAATGGCCTTCTTTTGAAAACTATTCTGAATTACAACTTTGGATCTTATATTACTTTGCAACAATCTACTCCGTGACAGATTAGGCAGTATAATCACATATGTTAACTTCAGTGCCCACACTGTATTTATTTATGGTTATTTGTTAAATCAAGTACTGTTAGACATGAAATAGGAAGTGTTTAACATAAATGTTATGGCTACTCACCATTGTAGCTCGCTCCTGGTCAATGATACGAGCCTCTTCTTGCAGTGGAAAACTTGCAGCCAACAAACACCGTGGAACCTAAAGGAATGAAATTAAACATTAACATTTCGCCTCGACCAATTTTCACACGTACAACGCAACGCGGCTACACTTCTGCTATTACAAACGTAAATCTCCTTAAACACAATGAGTGTTACTTACCGTGTACGCTCTAGACGGTCCAGTTGCAAGCAGAAAATAAAGATATTTCTGTTGATAATCGTCGCTGCTCAGTGGCTCACGGCCATCGCGCCAACAGATTTGAATTTTGGCGGAGGTTCGGGCAATTACGTCATATCCACGGCACATGACTGCGACGTAATACCCGCTTATCTGAAACGGCAGTTAAAAGTAGAGTTACATCAAGTTTTCTTGGAACCTAAACGAATGAAAGAAAACTATCATTTGGCCACAACCAACATTCACAGATACAACACAACGTGCGGGGTTGGGGTTAAAGATTGAGTGAAGGGCCCTCGTTTTAAACTACTGTTTTGAAAAGGAGTGGGAACAAGTAAGACGTATTTAATTTATTTAATGGGAAGTAGTAAGACTTATTAAATTTATTTAATCTACTTTTCTTCCCAGGCAAAATTTGATGTGCTGCAATTCCAAATTTCCAAAGTGAATGAAGGAATGAAGTCCTTTAAATTATGATTTTGTATAAATACTAGGCATTAACACAAAATCGACGGCACAAAATGGGCAGACTTTACTTGTTTGAAAAGGACTGGTTACAAGACAGACTTTTTTAATTTATTCAATGGGAAGAAGACTTATTTAGTTTAATTGATCTATTTTTGTTCCCTGCCAAAATTCGATTTGCTGCAATTCCAAATTTCCAAAATGAATAAAGGAAAGAAGTCGTTTAAATTATGATTTTGTTTAAATACTAGGCATAGACACAAAATCTACGGCACAAAATGGGCAGACTTTACTTGTTTGAAGAGGACTGGTTACAAGACAGACTTTTCTGATTTATTTAATGGGAAGAGGACTTATTTAGTTTATTTAATCTATTTTTGTTCCCTGGCAAAATTGGATTTGCTGAAATTGTATTTTGCCAAATCTCGATTTGAGACCTGATAGGAAGTATTAAACGCTTAGTTAAATCAATACAAGTTGGTAATAAGAGCGAGTAATGTTGGTTGAACCGATGAATGAAGGTTGAAAGCAATTTAAATTATGACTTTGTATAAATACTAGATATTAACAGAACATCTACTGCGCAAAATGGGCAGAGTTTACTTGTTTGAGAAGGAGTGGCTTATTCAAAACTAAGATTTATGTAATCTGTTTGTTCCCAGGCAAAATTGGATGTGATGCAATTCCAAATTTCACCACATGATGGTGCCCAATTTTGACTTCATAGGACATATTAAACACTTAGCTTGTTATTATGTTCAAGGTAATCAGATTTGTTTATCATTCTAATGGCCTCTTCAAAACTATTCTGGATTACTACTTTGGATCTATTCTACATTACTTGGCAACAACATACTCTGTAACAGATTAGGCAGTATAATCATGTCTGTTAACTTGAGAGTGCCCACACTCAATCTACTTATCGTGATGTGTTAAATCAATTACTGTTAGACATTATTTGTCTGATAATCTACCAAATCTTTGAATTGAAGAATTTGTGATTTAATTAATAGCTTGTTGTTATGTTAAGGGTAATCAGACTTGTATATAATTCTAATGGCCTTCTTTTGAAAACTATTCTGAATTACAACTTTGGATCTTATATTACTTTGCAACAATCTACTCCGTGACAGATTAGGCAGTATAATCACATATGTTAACTTCAGTGCCCACACTGTATTTATTTATGGTTATTTGTTAAATCAAGTACTGTTAGACATGAAATAGGAAGTGTTTAACATAAATGTTATGGCTACTCACCATTGTAGCTCGCTCCTGGTCAATGATACGAGCCTCTTCTTGCAGTGGAAAACTTGCAGCCAACAAACACCGTGGAACCTAAAGGAATGAAATTAAACATTAACATTTCGCCTCGACCAATTTTCACACGTACAACGCAACGCGGCTACACTTCTGCTATTACAAACGTAAATCTCCTTAAACACAATGAGTGTTACTTACCGTGTACGCTCTAGACGGTCCAGTTGCAAGCAGAAAATAAAGATATTTCTGTTGATAATCGTCGCTGCTCAGTGGCTCACGGCCATCGCGCCAACAGATTTGAATTTTGGCGGAGGTTCGGGCAATTACGTCATATCCACGGCACATGACTGCGACGTAATACCCGCTTATCTGAAACGGCAGTTAAAAGTAGAGTTACATCAAGTTTTCTTGGAACCTAAACGAATGAAAGAAAACTATCATTTGGCCACAACCAACATTCACAGATACAACACAACGTGCGGGGTTGGGGTTAAAGATTGAGTGAAGGGCCCTCGTTTTAAACTACTGTTTTGAAAAGGAGTGGGAACAAGTAAGACGTATTTAATTTATTTAATGGGAAGTAGTAAGACTTATTAAATTTATTTAATCTACTTTTCTTCCCAGGCAAAATTTGATGTGCTGCAATTCCAAATTTCCAAAGTGAATGAAGGAATGAAGTCCTTTAAATTATGATTTTGTATAAATACTAGGCATTAACACAAAATCGACGGCACAAAATGGGCAGACTTTACTTGTTTGAAAAGGACTGGTTACAAGACAGACTTTTTTAATTTATTTAATGGGAAGAAGACTTATTTAGTTTAATTGATCTATTTTTGTTCCCTGCCAAAATTCGATTTGCTGCAATTCCAAATTTCCAAAGTGAATGAAGGAAAGAAGTCGTTTAAATTATGATTTTGTTTAAATACTAGGCATAGACACAAAATCTACGGCACAAAATGGGCAGACTTTACTTGTTTGAAGAGGACTGGTTACAAGACAGACTTTTCTGATTTATTTAATGGGAAGAGGACTTATTTAGTTTATTTAATCTATTTTTGTTCCCTGGCAAAATTGGATTTGCTGAAATTGTATTTTGCCAAATCTCGATTTGAGACCTGATAGGAAGTATTAAACGCTTAGTTAAATCAATACAAGTTGGTAATAAGAGCGAGTAATGTTGGTTGAACCGATGAATGAAGGTTGAAAGCAATTTAAATTATGACTTTGTATAAATACTAGATATTAACAGAACATCTACTGCGCAAAATGGGCAGAGTTTACTTGTTTGAGAAGGAGTGGCTTATTCAAAACTAAGATTTATGTAATCTGTTTGTTCCCAGGCAAAATTGGATGTGATGCAATTCCAAATTTCACCACATGATGGTGCCCAATTTTGACTTCATAGGACATATTAAACACTTAGCTTGTTATTATGTTCAAGGTAATCAGATTTGTTTATCATTCTAATGGCCTCTTCAAAACTATTCTGGATTACTACTTTGGATCTATTCTACATTACTTGGCAACAACATACTCTGTAACAGATTAGGCAGTATAATCACATATGTTAACTTGAGAGTGCCCACACTCAATCTACTTATCGTGATGTGTTAAATCAATTACTGTTAGACATTATTTGTCTGATAATCTACCAAATCTTTGAATTGAAGAATTTGTGATTTAATTAATAGCTTGTTCAGGGTAATCAGACTTGTATATAATTCTAATGGCCTTCTTTTGAAAACTATTCTGAATTACAACTTTGGATCTTATATTACTTTGCAACAATCTACTCCGTGACAGATTAGGCAGTATAATCACATATGTTAACTTCAGTGCCCACACTGTATTTATTTATGGTTATTTGTTAAATCAAGTACTGTTAGACATGAAATAGGAAGTGTTTAACATAAATGTTATGGCTACTCACCATTGTAGCTCGCTCCTGGTCAATGATACGAGCCTCTTCTTGCAGTGGAAAACTTGCAGCCAACAAACACCGTGGAACCTAAAGGAATGAAATTAAACATTAACATTTCGCCTCGACCAATTTTCACACGTACAACGCAACGCGGCTACACTTCTGCTATTACAAACGTAAATCTCCTTAAACACAATGAGTGTTACTTACCGTGTACGCTCTAGACGGTCCAGTTGCAAGCAGAAAATAAAGATATTTCTGTTGATAATCGTCGCTGCTCAGTGGCTCACGGCCATCGCGCCAACAGATTTGAATTTTGGCGGAGGTTCGGGCAATTACGTCATATCCGCGGCATTTGACTGCGACGTAATACCCGCTTATCTGAAACGGCAGTTAAAAGTAGAGTTACATCAAGTTTTCTTGGAACCTAAACGAATGAAAGAAAACTATCATTTGGCCACAACCAACATTCACAGATACAACACAACGTGCGGGGTTGAGGTTAAAGATTGAGTGAAGGGCCCTCGTTTTAAACTACTGTTTTGAAAAGGAGTGGGAACAAGTAAGACGTATTTAATTTATTTAATGGGAAGTAGTAAGACTTATTAAATTTATTTAATCTACTTTTCTTCCCAGGCAAAATTTGATGTGCTGCAATTCCAAATTTCCAAAGTGAATGAAGGAATGAAGTCCTTTAAATTATGATTTTGTATAAATACTAGGCATTAACACAAAATCGACGGCACAAAATGGGCAGACTTTACTTGTTTGAAAAGGACTGGTTACAAGACAGACTTTTTTAATTTATTTAATGGGAAGAAGACTTATTTAGTTTAATTGATCTATTTTTGTTCCCTGCCAAAATTCGATTTGCTGCAATTCCAAATTTCCAAAGTGAATGAAGGAAAGAAGTCGTTTAAATTATGATTTTGTTTAAATACTAGGCATAGACACAAAATCTACGGCACAAAATGGGCAGACTTTACTTGTTTGAAGAGGACTGGTTACAAGACAGACTTTTCTGATTTATTTAATGGGAAGAGGACTTATTTAGTTTATTTAATCTATTTTTGTTCCCTGGCAAAATT
Source organism: Syngnathus floridae (assembly GCF_059516105.1). NCBI lineage: Eukaryota > Metazoa > Chordata > Actinopteri > Syngnathiformes > Syngnathidae > Syngnathus > Syngnathus floridae. Next base: position 288,659 of record NC_142419.1, on the reverse strand, counting down.
GGATTTGCTGAAATTGTATTTTGCCAAATCTCGATTTGAGACCTGATAGGAAGTATTAAACGCTTAGTTAAATCAATACAAGTTGGTAAGAAGAGCGAGTAATGTTGGTTGAACCGATGAATGAAGGTTGAAAGCAATTTAAATTATGACTTTGTATAAATACTAGATATTAACAGAACATCTACTGCGCAAAATGGGCAGAGTTTACTTGTTTGAGAAGGAGTGGCTTATTCAAAACTAAGATTTATGTAATCTGTTTGTTCCCAGGCAAAATTGGATGTGATGCAATTCCAAATTTCACCACATGATGGTGCCCAATTTTGACTTCATAGGACATATTAAACACTTAGCTTGTTATTATGTTCAAGGTAATCAGATTTGTTTATCATTCTAATGGCCTCTTCAAAACTATTCTGGATTACTACTTTGGATCTATTCTACATTACTTGGCAACAACATACTCTGTAACAGATTAGGCAGTATAATCACATATGTTAACTTGAGAGTGCCCACACTCAATCTACTTATCGTGATGTGTTAAATCAATTACTGTTAGACATTATTTGTCTGATAATCTACCAAATCTTTGAATTGAAGAATTTGTGATTTAATTAATAGCTTGTTCGGGGTAATCAGACTTGTATATAATTCTAATGGCCTTCTTTTGAAAACTATTCTGAATTACAACTTTGGATCTTATATTACTTTGCAACAATCTACTCGGTGACAGATTAGGCAGTATAATCACATATGTTAACTTCAGTGCCCACACTGTATTTATTTATGGTTATTTGTTAAATCAAGTACTGTTAGACATGAAATAGGAAGTGTTTAACATAAATGTTATGGCTACTCACCATTGTAGCTCGCTCCTGGTCAATGATATGAGCCTCTTCTTGCAGTGGAAAACTTGCAGCCAACAAACACCGTGGAACCTAAAGGAATGAAATTAAACATTAACATTTCGCCCGGACCAACATTCACACGTACAACGCAACGCGGCTACACTTCTGCTATTACAAACGTAAATCTCCTTAAACACAACGAGTGTTACTTACCGTGTACGCTCTAGGCAAAATTGGATGTGATGCAATTCCAAATCTATCTGAAACGGCAGTTAAAAGTAGAGTTACATCAAGTTTTCTTTTTTAATCAACACAATCATTTACAACCGTTGACCAGAAAGAATCGTCGAAATTCGACGTCCCCCACAAACGCCACGCTCACTCGCTTTTCAGGGCAACAAAAGTACTTCTTTTTAAAAACGATGAGTTGTACTTACCGTGTACGCTCTGGACGGTCCAGTTGCAAGCAGAAAATAAAAATATTTCTCTTGTTAGTCGTATGTTACCATCCGCTGTGTCTTTGTCAACATCGCCGCCATTTTCCTACTTCCTGCTGCGAGCCACGCCCACGGATTTAAATTTGGGCGGAAGCTCTTTCCATTGGCGTCGTTTTCGCGTATAGCAAATCCGATTGGTTGGGAAGGGGGCACGGTTATGCAGCCGAGGAGTCCTGTGATCGGTGGGATGTAAAGTAGGCGTCGACGTCACGTCCGCGTCACGTGACCACGACGTGGCAGACGTCAAATAGCAACCGCTGTTTTGTTTAGTAGACTTACAGTTGTTATGCATTGACATAATGGCGCACACACCAAATAGATTTAAATAAATTAAATAATTCTTCTGCCCACTCTCTTTTAAACAAGTTAACTCTCCCCGCGGATTTGAATTCCGGCGAAAGTTACGCCCATCGACGTCACGTATGTCACGTGACCACGACGTGGCAGATGTCATATAGCAACCGCTGTTTTGTTTAGTAGATTTACAGTTGTTATGCATTGGCATAATGGTGTGCACTCAAAATAGATTTAAATAAATTAAATATTTCTTCTGCCTACTCCCTTTTAAACAAGTTAACTCTGCCCACGTCCATTGACGTCTTGTCTGCGTCACGTGACCACGACGTAGCGACGTCATATAGTAACCGCTGTTTTGACCAGTAGACTTAGTTATTATGCGTTGACATAATGGCGCACTGGTTAGCATGGCCACCTCTTAAGCATGATGATGCGGGTTCGACGCCTGATCAATGTTAGCATGGAGTGAGCTGAAGTGCATGGCGCTGAAGATTTGAATCTTTGAAATGCGCTGAGGTCTGACATATCAGGCAGAATGGTTTGCCATCACGTTCAACAAAAAATAGAAACTTTCCCACTCTGATTAAAACGTCCTGTGTTCATCTACGTATTTTCGTTTTGCTGTGCATCTTTTCCCTGCCATTTCGAGAGCCCAATTGACACTCATAGTTTAAAGAAATGTGTTTGCCCATCCTACTTTGTGGAATTTCACCACATGCGCTTTTGACCAAAATACCAAATTGAACTCAAGTGAAGCCAACACGCACAACCCCCCCCCCCCCCCCCCCCACACACACACACACAAATGTTGATATGAACATAAAAGAGCCGCATGCGGTTCGGGAGTTGCGGCTTGGCCAAACCTGTACTATACAACTTTATTTGTATAAAATTTTCACAACAGCTGTCACACAAACAAAGCGGGAAAAACCGAAGACGTGCGTGTTCCGCCCACGCTGGATTTATTTGCACCTTTGAAAAGACACCGTATTGCCGCAGATGTGGCAAAGAGTACTTTTGGGCATCTGAGACGGAAGGATGTCCAAAGCATCACGTCACCTGCTCTGGTAGGCATGGTGGTGGGACGTTGAGGTCAACCGCTTTGGGGTTGGCTGACTCTTTGATCGCAGGATGCCACACACTTGAAGACAGAAGCAGAAAAGCAGAGCTAAATGCAAAATGTACTCACCGGTGACTCCAATTTTTTTCCCCCCTGAAGAAACAGCTGGACGGGTGGCCCCGGCTGGCCAGTGGGACTCTTGTTATTCTGACCCTTTTTAGTGCGCGTTTGGGGCAACAACCGTTTTTTGTGGCGCTCTCTTCTGGTTCAAAAGTGCCCTGCATGTGAATTTGCTTTTCCTGCCTTCTGATTGGATGAGCGCCGGTGTGACGCGGTGCCTCTGTCACCGTGGCGGGGGGTATACGTTGGCATCGGAGCGTCTGCCAACGTCTGAGACCGGCTGGCAGTGTATCGGAGGTGTCGAGTGCGGTGCCGCTGGAGCTCACTCACCAGCTGGTGTTAGGGCCACAGAATGAAGGCCAAGGAGAAGAATAGAAAGAGAAACAGAAACTTCTCCTCCAATTGTTTGATTTGTCTCTTCTGAGCTTCGATGAATTCTTTCAGCTCTTTGTTCCTCTAGGACGGACAAATGGAAAGTGGCATTCAAAAGCCAGTAAGCGTGCAAGTAAGTGCCGGGCTGGCTTTGGGCCCTTACCTGTTGCGCGCTGTGCAGCAGATCCATTCTCTCTTGGAGGATGCAAGCGTCGCGCTCCCTCAACTCGCACATCAGGGCTCGCTTCCATTGGTCCACGGCGCTCCTAAGCTCTTCTCTCTGATCCGCTGTCAGCACGTCATTCACGCCAGCGTGGCTGGCTTTTTCGCCGTCCGTGGCGGGGCAGTCCCGCTGCGGTAGCGCCTCGTACAACATGGCCTCCAGCTCCAGGATCCTCTGGGCCGCAATCCTCGTCCATCAGTGGTCCGGCGGGAGATTTGAGGGCGGCTTACCTTATGAGCCTGGTCCATGGAACACTTCCTGAAGTCCAACTCTTCATCCAGGTAGCCCTTCTGCTTGCAGAACATATCCTAGCACAGCTCAAGGTCAGAATTGTTGGGGCACATTGCCGGAGTTCCCCTTGGCTGATGTCGCGTGTCTGTCTACCTTCTCACTTTCAATGTCCAACATCTTCTGTTGAAGTGCTGACTTGGTCACTTTGATGTATTCTAACCACTGAGGAAAGGCTGCTGTCACATAAGCAGAATGCGAGAGCGTGCGTGGACGTGCGCGTTACCTTCTCGGCTAGGGTGAGAAGGGTCCTGGCGTGAATCACGACCACCTGCTCCTCGTTGGTGAGATTCTGCAAGAGCCCAAAGGCACAGCGTCAACAAGCTTCTTTCAGCGCAAAGCCTTCCAAAAGTCACATTTGAGCCGCCGAGTCTCGTGGAGTGCGAACATAAGGAGTTCGACATACACTTACGGCGTTATAGCCCAGGATGTCCAGCTTCTTCATCAGATCACTGATGACGATGTCCGGGGGAAAGGCGCAAGGAGCAATGTAAGGTGTTCTGGGACCTCGGGTTAAGGTTAGGGTTGCGAGGGACGCCTTACGTACGCTCACGCCCTCGGCCTCGCAGTAGATCTGCAAAGGGCTGAGGCCGTCTGGGAAACGGACTTGCAGAAACTTCAAGACGGGGGAGCGCCACTCCCTCTCCTGAAAGGCAGAGGCATGCATCCGTCCGTCCGTCCGTCCGTCCGTCCGTCCGTCACATCTCTGGCCTCAACACGCTTGTGCGAGTCTTCCCACCTCCAGCTCCAGGATGCGGAACTCAAGCAGTTCGTTTTGGTCTCGGATATCCTGGATGTGCTCTTTCAGACGCGCTTCTTCCGCCTCCATCCGCCTGACCTGAAAAGACAGTCAGACCTTATCTGCGGGGCTTCCCGACAGGTGTGACGCCAAGCGACTCCGCCCAGCGCCTTTCTTTCCGTCACCTTTTCGGCCAACTGCTGATTGCTCTGACGCAGCAGCTGCTTCTCCTCCACCCACTTGACATTCTAGAAGAGACAAACGCGTGGACAGCTTTGGAATGTTGTGTCATTTTCATCCACAAATTCTTTGGTTGACTGGAAAATGACATTTGCTTTTCTCCGCATTTTCCCAGCCACGTTCGGGGGGGGGGGGGGGGGGTTGGTCCAGTAATGCCAGACGGATGAGTGACTGAAGAATGTAGCTATTTTGTCTGAGAAAAAGGTGTGCTCATTGATGAGCTTACCTGTCCTTGTTGCTTCAGCGCTGACTCCAGATCTGCTACTCTGCTTTGATAGTGACCCATTTCTACCATCAGCTTTTCTCTGGTCTGAAAGGAGGAGGAGGGAGGCTCCTCCTCCTCCTTTCAGACCAGAGAACACCCGAGGCTGGGTGAGAACGGGGAGGCTGCGACCCGGCCGGGGGTTGCGGGAAGGGGCGCCACCTTGATCTCCTTCTCGGCGTCGTAGTCCCCTTTCGCTGGTCTGGGCTAGCAGAGCGTAGGCTCGTTGCAGCGCTTGATATTCTTGCGTCAGCTGGCGGTAGCGAAGCTCCGCCTCTTCATGCACACACCAATGCAACACAGCACTAGTACCAGAATCAGTCAGACCGGCGACAAAGCACCCGCGACGCAAAGACGAGTCCGATTCCAGGCTGAAGAGGAATGTTTGGTGTCAATACGCTGGCAGAAATGGCAGGCTACCTCTTCGGGTTCCGTGTCGGGGGTTCTGTCGGTGTGAAAAGACAAGGACGATCCGTCCGAGTCCACCAACACGTCTTCGTCGTAGCCGTAAAATGTTTCGATGACCTGCGGGCGCGGAAGCAAACATCTCTCTGAACAAACTGAAGCGACACCTCACGATGAATCGACGAGAGGAACGATAGCGAGAAAAAGGCCATTTCATCTTGCGCAACACCAAGCAGCCGCAAACAAACAGACTCACCTTGCAGGACCTCACGCTTTGTTCCTCCTCAGAGATTCTCGACGTCGGTATCGTAGCAGCAAATCTCTCTCCTGTCGACACAAATAATCCGCCTTTGAGATTCTTTGGATGCAAAGGGAACGAACGGCTCCGGCGCAGAAACAAACGCGACTCACAATGACATTTCTGACATGAGCTCCTGTCTCCAGAGCCTGAAAAACACGTCACCGGCGATGATTGGAGGGACGCTCGTCTTTTCCAAAAGTGACAACTACAGGGTGTGTCAGGGTTTTCCAGATTATCTTTATCGTATCATTGTGTTGCTTTGACTTTGACTGCGACCTGTAATAAATAATATTATTTATCCCTTATTTATCCCTATCGCTTATCCCTTCCTACACAAAGTCGTAAAACACCCCTTGCTATGTTTTGACTAGAGGTCAAGGGCTTCCTCTATTCAATCCACTCTTACACCCACCCTGTTTCTCTTAATTAAAATGCTCGTGCAGGAGCCGAGAGTCAGACTTCATTCGTACAACGGATGGACTCTCCACCTGCAGGTGTCCAAAAGAACTTACTTGTCTCCCGTGTGGTTCTTGCAAAATAAGTTGGAGCGAGCGCAACTCTAACAGGGTGCATTTTGCCACTAGCTGCCTACGGACAATGACGTCGCGCTCGCGGCTCATGGTTGACGGGCTGAGCAGCCGGGCAAGTCCGTCGTTTTCAGCGCACAGCGAGTGGCAAAGGCGCTGACAAAACGGGAGCTTTGAGCTGCTGAAAACGGCAAAACAAGTCTAAAGCGTGTTCAAACGCGTGCGCACAATGCTCCTGCTTGAAAGGTCGGAATTTAAGGGGCCAATTTTTTGGATGGCGGCCGCCGGCCAAGCTTTGGACGGAAAAGGTTTCCTGGCGACAGCGAGCGAGCGCGGCGCTGCCGTACGTGCACCGAGTCGCCTGCCTGAAGACCTTGGACAAGTCGTCGATGATGTGCCGCTGCTCCACAACTTGAAGGAACTCCATTTCACCGTCCTGCTGGCCGCAACCGCGGTCCAGGTCATTGAGCGAACTAGGCCTTCTCTGTGGAACACAAATGCAGTGGACTCTGTTGGCACGCCGCCGTTGTCCGCGTCGACTTACCAAGCTTGCCATCTCCTCGTTCTCCTGGGTGACAAAGCGCACTTTGTTTTCAAGGCGACACAGCACCAGCGAGAGTTCTTCATTCTTCCTGCTCAGGCGTTTGTTTTTGTACAGGAGTGGCAGAAACTGGCTTTCTGTTTCTCTCAGTCGCTTTAGCTGCAAGCATGAAGTGCGGGATGTGAAAGACGCACAACACGCGGGCCAGAACGTATCCATTCCTTTTGCATCGGTTTGAACGGAATCGTGGCTTTGGCTCCCAATAAAAGACATCTACCAGGCAACCGACTCGCCGCGCCGCTCAACTAATAAGCAAGCGCAATGGGTGCCTCGCTGGATGGCGCGCATCAAACGTAGCGCAAACCTTCAAGCGTGCCGTCAATAAATTACCAGTTCATTGCGCTCTTCAGAAAGCAGGGCGTTTCGATCCTCCAGTTTCCTGATGACTGCGCTGAGCTCAGCGATTTTCAGATGAAACCGTCGCGTGTCCCGATCCTCCTGAGACTGAAAACGCCCCGCAACACACACACACAAGCACTCGTTCAAAGTTCAAAACTGTTTTTGTGCTACCTTCCTCCAGCAACGAACTAAGTCATGCGTACTGCAAGTGTGTGATGAGGTGGCTTACGCAATGAAGAGGATTGCTAGTAGCGGCGTTGACCCCACTTCCAGGGTAGTTTAGGCCCGCCCTTTGGGAATCCCTCAGGGCAGCGATCTGCTGCTCGGCAGCCTGAGTCTGCAGCTGAAGGCGGTGGACGTGGCCGGCCCCAGGGCTTCATCCAAAACACTAACCGCTCTGTCTTTCAGCTTGATCTCATCCGTCTGGATGTACAAACGGGGAGCGCTCAGGCAGGCGGGCAAACTCATTTGCCAGAATTGTGACAAAAACAAAGAGAGCAACCGGCCAATTTTTTTCTTGAATCGACTAGAACACCTTTGCTGTGACAAAAGCGAAGCGAGCAACCGGACATTTTCTTCTTGTGAAATAGAATAGAATAGAATGCCTTAGGTGTCATTGCACTGCAGGTATACAACGAAATTGGGAACATAGCCACGCACCGCGCATCTGATCAGTCCTACCAGTCGGCGGATCTCCCTCTCGCAGTCTCTCTTGGTTCGGCTCAGCTCCTCCCGATGCTGGTGATGAGCCGATCGGAGCTCGGCCGCTCGGGACTGCCAGGCCTGCTGGGCCGCTGCCAGGGCTTCTTCCGCGCTCCTGGTGGAGGCGACACCGCTCGGTCTCCCGACACCGCCGCGTCTCCTCCACCTCCGCCAGCAAAGCGCCCCCCCTCCTCACCTGAGCAGACATTGCGCCACACCGGGCCGTTGAGACCGCAACGGAGCGCCGCGACGCTTACTGGGGACAAGCTACACAATACGGTAGCGGCCGCATCGAAGCCCGACGTGGCGTGCGGATAGTCAGACACGGATAGAGCGGATCACCTTGTCCATGGAGCCGTCCCTCAGGCTGAGGACCAAGGCATTCAGTCGCTGGATCTCTCCATCTTTGATTTTGATCACTCTCATCAGCTCCATTTCATGCTGCCGCAGTAATGTCTCCCTGGTAATGGCTAACTCTTTCTGCTTCTCCTCATGGAGTTTGCTTTTGAGTTCCGTCATGGCGGCGGTGGCACGGTGGTGCTCCGCCCGCAGGTCCTGACTTCTCTCTCTCTCCAGACAGCTGACCTGACATGACTTAGACTTAGACAAACTTTATTGTCATCTTGTCTGCACATGGTGCATACAAAACGAAATTCCGTTGCATACGTCTTACAACAAAGTAGTGATATTGCAGTTGAATAGAAGTAACATATCCTATGAAAATATATATATATACATATATACTATATATATATATATATATATATATATATATTAAAAATAAGTATAAAGTGCAGCAGTGATAATTATGCAATAGTGCAAGTAGGCAAAACAGTATTCAAGAGTGTGCAGAGGAATGCTAAACCATGTATTAAACTTCTATTTAAAGGGTTTATACAAGTTCAGTAAAGTTGGTAGTGCGAGATAGTGCAAGATAGAGGTCCGTAGTGTCATAAAGTACAGTTCTGTGAATGTGTGATGCAGAGTTCAGTTTAGAGCTCAACAGTTCTAGTGTTCAACAGTCTGATGACAGCAGGGAAAAAGCTGTTGCAGAACCTGGTGGACCTGCAGCGGATGCTGCAAACCTCTTCCCAGAGGGCAGCAGGGAGAACAGTCCATGGTGGGGGTGTGATGGGTCATTGATGATGTTACGGGCACGGGACATGCAGCGCTGAGATGAAATGTCCTGAATGGAGGGAAGAGGAGCCCCTATGATCCTCTCTGCTGTCCTCACCACTCTCCTCACGTTCTTCCAATCGGAGGCGGTGCAGCCTCCACACCACACAGAGAGACAGCTTGTCAGAATGCTCTCTATGGTGCTCCTGTAGAACGTCCTCATGATGGGTGGGGGCAGGTGGGCTCTCCTCATCCTCCGCAGGAAGTACAAGCGCTTCTGTGCCCTCTTGACCAGTGCCGTAGTGTTCATAGTCCAGGTGAGGTCTTCTGTGATGTGGACCCCCAGGAATTTGGTGGTGCTGACCACCTCCACAGCTGAGCTGTTGATGATCAGTGGAGCGTGGTGAGGCTGTTTTTTCCTGAAGTCGACGATGATCTCCTTCATCTTCTCCTCATTCAGGATCAGGCTGTTTTCTCTGCACCAGCCCACCAGCTGCTCCACCTCCTCTCTGTAGTCCAGGTCGTTGTTGTCTCTGATGAGCCCCACCACCGTTGTGTCGTCTGCTGACTTCACGATGTGATTGGTGGTGAACCTGAGGACGCAGTCGTGTGTCATCAGGGTGCACAGCAGGGGGCTCAGGACGCAGCCCTGAAGGGAGCCTGTGCTGAGGGTGATGACATCAGAGGTGTTCTGTCCGACCCGGACTGACTGAGGTCTGTTGGTGAGGAAGTCTAGCAGCCAGTTGCGAAGGGGGGTGTTGAAGCCCAGGTGTTCCAATTTTCCTACCAGATGCTGTGGGATGATGGTGTTAAACGCTGAGCTGAAGTCCAGGAACAGCCTCCGCACATGGGTGTTCTTCTCCTCCAGGTGAGCCAGGCTCAGGTGAAGAACGGAGGAGATGGCGTCCTGAGTGGAGCGGTTTTGCCGGTCGGCAAACTGGAACGGGTCAAATAATAGGGGGAGTCTGGAAACGATGTGACCTTTAAGCAGCCTTTCGAAGCACTTCATCATAACCGGAGTCAGTGCAACAGGCCGGTAATCATTAAATGAGGTGATTTGAGGTTTCTTCGGCACCGGAATGATGGAGGCAGTCTTAAAGCACGCCGGCACTGTGGCTTGGCCCAGCGAGGTGTTAAAAATGTCTGTGATGACCCCAGCCAGATGACTTGCACATTCCCTGAACACACGCCCAGGAATGTTGTCGGGGCCAGGGGCCTTACAGGGGTTGACTCTCCTCAGGGTCTTCAACACATCGGCGGAGTCAAGGCAGAGTACCTCCTCTTCCTGATGGGGGACAGTTTTAACTGCTGGAGTGCCGTTTAGTGCCTCGAACCTCCCAAAGAAGTTATTTAGACCATTTAGAAAGTCAGCATCAACTACACCCACCTGGGGGGGGGAGGGTGAGTTGTAGTCTGTAATCGCCCGTATGCCTTGCCACATACTCCTGATGTTTTTGACGTCGTGGAAACGATCCTGAAATTTTCGACTGCGGTCTCGCTTCGCTATCCTGATGGCACGGTTCAAGTTGGCTCTCGCTGTCCTCAGTGTCTCCTTGTCGCCAGACTTGAAGGCAGAGTTCCGCGCTCGTAGCGTTTGACGTACCTCCTCAGTCATCCAGGGTCGTTGGTTGCCCCGGGTGATGATATTCTTAGTGGTGCTGACGTCCTCGGTGCATTTGTTGATGTAGGCTGACACAGTCATGGCACACGCATGTCTAATCTACATCGGGAAAACTGGGAGGGAGGGAGGCAGGCAGGGAGGCAGGCAGGGAGGCAGGCAGGGAGGCAGGCAGTGTCTGTCTGTTGAGGTTTTCACCTTGTTCTTCTCCTGCTGAAGTTCTAACTGGACGTCCATCAGTTTGGTTCTCAGCTCGTCATTGGCGGCCTGAAGGGCGTCCGTTCGCTCCGCCTTGGCCCGCCCTGCCGGAGCTCGTTTGGACATCTCTTACTCGAGTCTCGCCCGGTCGTCAGTCAGAGATCACAACATTTGTACCTGGAGAGCACAAACGCAGCGCTGTTTTCCACTGGCTTCGAACTCAACTTCAATCGGTACCGTAACTTACAACATCATAAACATAGAACTAGCTTGACTTATTCATTGAATAAATGCATTTGGTTCTTCAAAACTGCATCACGCAACATAGCGTGACCGAGACGGCCGTTATCCACCTGCGTGAAGTTATTTGGTGAAATGAATGAGATGTTTAAGACACCATCGTTCTGTCTCTATGTAGATGAAGGTAAATAATCGATTGCTGAAGGTCCAAAGGTGTTGTGATAAACAAATAAACATATTAGTGATTAGTGACATATTTGTGATAAACATATTAGGCAGGATAATCACATATGTTAACGTGACTGCCCACACTGTATTTATTTATGGTTATTTGTTAAATCGAGTACTGTTAGACATGAAATAGGAAGTGTTTAACATAAATGGAAGACGAAAGGGGTACTCACCATTGTAGCTCCTGCTGGTCAATGATACGAGCCTCTTCTTGCAGTGGAAAACATACAGCCAACAAACACCGTGGAACCTAAAGGAATGAAATTAAACATTAACATTTAGCCTCAACCAACATTCACAGATACAACGCAACGCAAACTACACAAACGTAAATCTTTTTAAACACAATGAGTTGTACTTACCGTGTACGCTCTAGACGGTCCACTTGCAAGCGGAAAATAAAGATATTTCTGTTGATAATCGTCGTGTTTGTATCCGGTGTCTCGCTCAAGGCCATTGCGCCCACAGATTTGGATTTTGGCGAGAGTTCAGCCTATTGACGTCATTTCCGCGGTGTAATACCCGCATATCTGAAACGGCAAAGTTAAGAGTAGAGTTAAATAAAGTTTTTAGTCAACGCAATAATTTACAACCGTTGACCAGTCGAAATAATCGTCAAAATTTGGCGTCTGTGGCTGGAAGCAGACGCCGAGTTCGACATTCCTCCCAAACGCCACACTCCCTCGCTTTTCAGGGCTAAAAAAAAACAGTTGTAATTACCTTGTACGCTCTAGACGGTCAAGTTGCAAGCTGAAAACAAAAATATTTGCCTTGTTAGTCATCGTGTTACTAACAGCTGTGTCTTGTTTGCCAGAACTGCCGCTTTCCTACTTCCTGTTGCAAGCCACGCCCACGGATTATAATTTTGCCGTGAGTTCCGCCTATTGACGTCATGTCCGCGTCACATGACTGCGACGTAATATTATCTAAAACTGTTTGTGCGGTATTGTGTTGTTCTGTGCGGTATTGTGTTATTCTGTGCGGCGTCGTGTTGTTCTGTGCGGCGTCGTGTTGTTCAGTGCGACGTCGTGTTGTTCAGTGCGGCATGGTGTTGTTCAGTGCGGCATGGTGTTGTTCAGTGCGGCATGGTGTTGTTCAGTGCGGCATAATGTTGTTCAGTGCGGCATAATGTTGTTCAGTGCGGCATGGTGTTGTTCAGTGCGGCATGGTGTTGTTCAGTGCGGCATGGTGTTGTTCAGTGCGGCATAATGTTGTTCAGTGCGCCATAATGTTGTTCAGTGCGGCATGGTGTTGTTCAGTGCGGGATGGTGTTGTTCAGTGCAGGATGGTGTTGTTCAGTGTGGCATGGTGTTGTTCAATGCGGCATGGTGTTGTTCAGTGCGGGATGGTGTTGTTCAGTGCGGCATGGTGTTGTTCAGTGCGGCATAATGTTGTTCAGTGCGGCATGGTGTTGTTCAGTGCGGCATGGTGTTGTTCAGTGCGGCATGGTGTTGTTCAGTGCGGCATGGTGTTGTTCAGTGCGGAATGGTGTTGTTCAGTGCGGCATGGTGTTGTTCAGTCCGGGATGGTGTTGTTCAATGCGGGATCGTGTTGTTCAGTGCGGGGTGGTGTTGTTCAGTGCGGGATGGTGTTGTTCAGTGCGGCATGGTGTTGTTCAATGCGGCATGGTGTTGTTCAGTGCGGGATGGTGTTGTTCAGTGTGGCATGGTGTTGTTCAGTGTGGCATGGTGTTGTTCAGTGCGGCATGGTGTTGTTCAGTGCGGCATGGTGTTGTTCAGTGCGGCATGGTGTTGTTCAGTGCGGCATAATGTTGTTCAGTGCGGCATGGTGTTGTTCAGTGTGGAATGGTGTTGTTCAGTGCGGCATGGTGTTGTTCAATGCTGGATCGTGTTGTTCAGTGCAGCATAATGTTGTTCAGTGCAGCATGGTGTTGTTCAGTGCGGCATGGTGTTGTTCAATGCGGCATGGTGTTGTTCACTGCGGGATGGTGTTGTTCACTGCGGGATGTTCACTGCGGGATGGTGTTGTTCACTGCGGGATCGTGTTGTTCAATGCGGGATCGTGTTGTTCAGTGCGGCATAATGTTGTTCAGTGCAGCATGGTGTTGTTCAGTGCGGCATGGTGTTGTTCAGTGCGACATAATGTTGTTCAGTGCGGCATAATGTTGTTCAGTGCGGCATAATGTTGTTCAGTGCGGCATGGTGTTGTTCAGTGCGGCATGGTGTTGTTCAGTGCGGCATGGTGTTGTTCAGTGCAGGATGGTGTTGTTCAGTGCGGCATGGTGTTGTTCAATGCGGCATGGTGTTGTTCAGTGCGGGATGGTGTTGTTCAGTGCAGGATGGTGTTGTTCAGTGCGGCATGGTGTTGTTCAGTGCGGAATGGTGTTGTTCAGTGCGGCATGGTGTTGTTCAGTGCGGCATGGTGTTGTTCAGTGCAGGATGGTGTTGTTCAATGCGGGATCGTGTTGTTCAGTGCGGCATGGTGTTGTTCAGTGCGGCATGGTGTTGTTCAGTGCGGCATAATGTTGTTCAGTGCGGCATGGTGTTGTTCAGTGCGGCATGGTGTTGTTCAGTGCGGCATGGTGTTGTTCAGTGCGGCATGGTGTTGTTCAGTGCGGCATAATGTTGTCCAGTGCGCCATAATGTTGTTCAGTGCGGCATGGTGTTGTTTAGTGCGGGATGGTGTTGTTCAGTGCAGGATGGTGTTGTTCAGTGCGGCATGGTGTTGTTCAATGCGGCATGGTGTTGTTCAGTGCGGGATGATGTTGTTCAGTGCGGCATGGTGTTGTTCAGTGCGGCATAATGTTGTTCAGTGCGGCATGTTGTTGTTCAGTGCGGCATGGTGTTGTTCAGTGCGGCATGGTGTTGTTCAGTGCGGCATGGTGTTGTTCAGTGCGGAATGGTGTTGTTCAGTGCGGCATGGTGTTGTTCAGTGCGGGATGGTGTTGTTCAATGCGGGATCGTGTTGTTCAGTGCGGGGTGGTGTTGTTCAGTGCAGGATGGTGTTGTTCAGTGCAGGATGGTGTTGTTCAGTGCGGCATGGTGTTGTTCAATGCAGGATCGTGTTGTTCAGTGCAGCATAATGTTGTTCAGTGCAGCATGGTGTTGTTCAGTGCGGCATGGTGTTGTTCAATGCGGCATGGTGTTGTTCAGTGCGGGATGGTGTTGTTCAGTGCGGCATGGTGTTTTTCAGTGCGGCATAATGTTGTTCAGTGCGGCATGGTGTTGTTCAGTGCGGCATGGTGTTGTTCAATGCAGGATGGTGTTGTTCAGTGCGGCATGGTGTTGTTCAATGCAGGATCGTGTTGTTCAGTGCAGCATAATGTTGTTCAGTGCAGCATGGTGTTGTTCAGTGCGGCATGGTGTTGTTCAATGCGGCATGGTGTTGTTCACTGCGGGATGGTGTTGTTCAATGCGGGATCGTGTTGTTCAGTGCGGCATAATGTTGTTCAGTGCAGCATGGTGTTGTTCAGTGCGGCATGGTGTTGTTCAGTGCGACATAATGTTGTTTAGTGCGGCATAATGTTGTTCAGTGCGGCATAATGTTGTTCAGTGCGGCATGGTGTTGTTCAGTGCGGCATGGTGTTGTTCAGTGCGGCATGGTGTTGTTCAGTGCAGGATGGTGTTGTTCAGTGCGGCATGGTGTTGTTTAATGCGGCATGGTGTTGTTCAGTGCGGGATGGTGTCGTTCAGTGCAGGATGGTGTCGTTCAGTGCGGCATGGTGTTGTTCAGTGCGGCATGGTGTTGTTCAGTGCGGCATGGTGTTGTTCAGTGCGGCATGGTGTTGTTCAGTGCAGGATGGTGTTGTTCAATGCGGGATCGTGTTGTTCAGTGCGGCATGGTGTTGTTCAGTGCGGCATGGTGTTGTTCAGTGCGGCATAATGTTGTTCAGTGCGGCATGGTGTTGTTCAGTGCGGCATGGTGTTGTTCAGTGCGGCATGGTGTTGTTCAGTGCGGCATGGTGTTGTTCAGTGCGGCATAATGTTGTCCAGTGCGCCATAATGTTGTTCAGTGCGGCATGGTGTTGTTCAGTGCGGGATGGTGTTGTTCAGTGCAGGATGGTGTTGTTCAGTGCGGCATGGTGTTGTTCAATGCGGCATGGTGTTGTTCAGTGCGGGATGGTGTTGTTCAGTGCGGCATGGTGTTGTTCAGTGCGGCATAATGTTGTTCAGTGCGGCATGGTGTTGTTCAGTGCGGCATGGTGTTGTTCAGTGCGGCATGGTGTTGTTCAGTGCGGCATGGTGTTGTTCAGTGCGGAATGGTGTTGTTCAGTGCGGCATGGTGTTGTTCAGTGCGGGATGGTGTTCAATGCGGGATCGTGTTGTTCAGTGCGGGGTGGTGTTGTTCAGTGCAGGATGGTGTTGTTCAGTGCAGGATGGTGTTGTTCAGTGCGGCATGGTGTTGTTCAATGCAGGATCGTGTTGTTCAGTGCAGCATAATGTTGTTCAGTGCAGCATGGTGTTGTTCAGTGCGGCATGGTGTTGTTCAGTGCGGCATGGTGTTGTTCAGTGCGGCGTAATGTTGTTCAGTGCGGCATGGTGTTGTTCAGTGCGGAATGGTGTTGTTCAGTGCGGCATGGTGTTGTTCAGTGCAGGATGGTGTTGTTCAGTGCGGCATGGTGTTGCTCAGTGCGGCATGGTGTTGTTCAGTGCGGGATGGTGTTGTTCATTGCGGCATGGTGTTGTTCAGTGCGGCATGGTGTTGTTCAGTGCGGCATGGTGTTGTTCAGTGCGGCATAATGTTGTTCAGTGCGCCATAATGTTGTTCAGTGCGGCATGGTGTTGTTCAGTGCAGGATGGTGTTGTTCAGTGCAGGATGGTGTTGTTCAGTGCGGCATGGTGTTGTTCAGTGCGGCATAATGTTGTTCAGTGCGGCATAATGTTGTTCAGTGCGGCATAATGTTGTTCAGTGCGGGATGGTGTTGTTCATTGCGGCATGGTGTTGTTCAGTGCGGCATGGTGTTGTTCAGTGCGGCATGGTGTTGTTCAGTGCGGGATGGTGTTGTTCAGTGCAGGATGGTGTTGTTCAGTGCGGCATGGTGTTGTTCAGTGCGGCATGGTGTTGTTCATTTCGGCATAATGTTGTTCAGTGCGGCATAATGTTGTTTAGTGCGGCATGGTGTTGTTCAGTGCGGGATGGTGTTGTTCAGTGCGTTATAATGTTGTTCAGTGCGGCATGGTGTTGTTCAGTGCGGCATGGATTTGTTCAGTGCGGCATGGTGTTGTTCAGTGCGGCATAATGTTGTTCAGTGCGGCATAATGTTGTTCAGTGCGGCATGGTGTTGTTCAGTGCGGGATGGTGTTGTTCAGTGCGGGATGGTGTTGTTCAGTGCGGCATGGTGTTCAATGCGGAATGGTGTTGTTCAGTGCAGGATGGTGTTGTTCAGTGCGGCATGGTGTTGTTCAGTGCGGCATAATGTTGTTCAGTGCGGCATGGTGTTGTTCAGTGCGGCATGGTGTTGTTCAGTGCGGCATGGTGTTGTTCAGTGCGGCATAATGTTGTTCAGTGCGGCATGGTGTTGTTCAGTGCGGCATGGTGTTGTTCAGTGCGGCATAATGTTCAGTGCGGCATAATGTTGTTCAGTGCGGCATGGTGTTCAGTGCGGCATGGTGTTCAGTGCGGGATGGTGTTGTTCAGTGCAGGATGGTGTTGTTCAGTGCGGCATGGTGTTCAGTGCGGGATGGTGTCTTTCAGTGCGGCATGGTGTCGTTCAGTGCGGCATGGTGTCTTTCAGTGCGGCATGGTGTCGTTCAGTGAGGCATGGTGTTGTTCAGTGCGGCATGGTGTTGTTTAGTGCGGCATGGTGTTGTTCAGTGCGGGATGGTGTTGTTCAGTGTGGCATGGTGTTCAGTGCGGCATGGTGTTGTTCAGTGCGGTATCGTGTTGTTCAGTGCGGTATCGTGTTTCTCAGTGCGGTATCGTGTTGTTCAGTGCAGTATCGTTGTGTTGTTCGTATTGTGTTTAACACTTAGCCTCTAACACTTAGCCTCTAACACTTAGCCTCTAGCATCTAGAAGGTAAATAAATAGGAAGGAAGGACTCACCGGTGACGTCTTCGCCCACGTCCAAGCGTTGTACTTTGTATTTTCATCCTTCTGACAGTGGAAAACATAGCCAACAAACACCGTGGAACCTAAACGAATGAAAGAAAACTATCATTTGGCCACAACCAACATTCACAGATACAACACAATGTGACGTGCGGGGTTGAGGTTAAAGGTTGAGTGAAGGGCCCTCGTTTTAAACTACTTTTTTGAAAAGGATTGGGAACAAGTAAGACGTATTTAATTTATTTAATGGGAAGTAGTAAGAGCTATTGAATTTAATCTATGTATTATATTCTATTGTATTGTATTCTGTTGTATTCTTTTGGATTGTATTCACACTAACCCCACTAAAACTTCAGCCCACAAAAACTCGCCTCTGGCGCCTAGCCTCTGGCACTTAGCCTCTAACACTTAGCCTTTAACACTTAGCCTTTAACACTTAGCCTTTAACACTTAGCCTAGAAGGTGAATAAATAGGGTTAAAGGTTGAGTGAAGGGACCTCGTTTTAAACTACTTTTTTGTAAAGGAGTGGGAACAAGTAAGACGTATTTAATTTATTTAATGGGAAGTAGTAAGACTTATTAAATTTATTTAATCTACTTTTCTTCCCAGGCAAAATTTGATGTGCTGCAATTCCAAATTTCCAAAGTGAATGAAGGAATGAAGTCCTTTAAATTATGATTTTGTATAAATACTAGGCATTAACACAAAATCGACGGCACAAAATGGGCAGACTTTACTTGTTTGAAAAGGACTGGTTACAAGACAGACTTTTTTAATTTATTTAATGGGAAGAAGACTTATTTAGTTTAATTGATCTATTTTTGTTCCCTGGCAAAATTCGATTTGCTGCAATTCCAAATTTCCAAAGTGAATGAAGGAAAGAAGTCGTTTAAATTATGATTTTGTTTAAATACTAGGCATAGACACAAAATCTACGGCACAAAATGGGCAGACTTTACTTGTTTGAAGAGGACTGGTTACAAGACAGACTTTTCTGATTTATTTAATGGGAAGAAGACTTATTTAGTTTATTTAATCTATTTTTGTTCCCTGGCAAAATTGGATTTGCTGAAATTGTATTTTGCCAAATCTTGCCTTGAGACCTGATAGGAAGTATTAAACGCTTAGTTAAATCAATACAAGTTGGTAATAAGAGCGAGTAATGTTGGTTGAACCGATGAATGAAGGTTGAAAGCAATTTAAATTATGACTTTGTATAAATACTAGATATTAACAGAACATCTACTGCGCGAAATGGGCAGAGTTTACTTGTTTGAGAAGGAGTGGCTTATTCAAAACTAAGATTTATTTAATCTGTTTGTTCCCAGGCAAAATTGGATGTGATGCAATTCCAAATTTCACCACATGATGGTGCCCAATTTTGACTTCATAGGACATATTAAACACTTAGCTTGTTATTATGTTCAAGGTAATCAGATTTGTTTATTATTCTAATGGCCTCTTCAAAACTATTCTGGATTACTACTTTGGATCTATTCTACATTACTTGGCAACAACATACTCTGTAACAGATTAGGCAGTATAATCATATCTGTTAACTTGAGAGTGCCCACACTCAATCTACTTATCGTGATGTGTTAAATCAATTACTGTTAGACATTATTTGTCTGATAATCTACCAAATCTTTGAATTGAAGAATTTGTGATTTAATTAATAGCTTGTTGTTATGTTAAGGGTAATCAGACTTGTATATAATTCTAATGGCCTTCTTTTGAAAACTATTCTGAATTACAACTTTGGATCTTATATTACTTTGCAACAATCTACTCCGTGACAGATTAGGCAGTATAATCACATATGTTAACTTCAGTGCCCACACTGTATTTATTTATGGTTATTTGTTAAATCAAGTACTGTTAGACATGAAATAGGAAGTGTTTAACATAAATGTTATGGCTACTCACCATTGTAGCTCGCTCCTGGTCAATGATACGAGCCTCTTCTTGCAGTGGAAAACTTGCAGCCAACAAACACCGTGGAACCTAAAGGAATGAAATTAAACATTAACATTTCGCCTCGACCAATTTTCACACGTACAACGCAACGCGGCTACACTTCTGCTATTACAAACGTAAATCTCCTTAAACACAATGAGTGTTACTTACCGTGTACGCTCTAGACGGTCCAGTTGCAAGCAGAAAATAAAGATATTTCTGTTGATAATCGTCGCTGCTCAGTGGCTCACGGTCATCGCGCCAACAGATTTGAATTTTGGCGGCGGTTCGGGCAATTACGTCATATCCACGGCACATGACTGCGACGTAATACCCGCTTATCTGAAACGGCAGTTAAAAGTAGAGTTACATCAAGTTTTCTTGGAACCTAAACGAATGAAAGAAAACTATCATTTGGCCACAACCAACATTCACAGATACAACACAACGTGCGGGGTTGGGGTTAAAGATTGAGTGAAGGGCCCTCGTTTTAAACTACTGTTTTGAAAAGGAGTGGGAACAAGTAAGACGTATTTAATTTATTTAATGGGAAGTAGTAAGACTTATTAAATTTATTTAATCTACTTTTCTTCCCAGGCAAAATTTGATGTGCTGCAATTCCAAATTTCCAAAGTGAATGAAGGAATGAAGTCCTTTAAATTTGATGTGCTGCAATTCCAAATTTCCAAAGTGAATGAAGGAATGAAGTCCTTTAAATTATGATTTTGTATAAATACTAGGCATTAACACAAAATCGACGGCACAAAATGGGCAGACTTTACTTGTTTGAAAAGGACTGGTTACAAGACAGACTTTTTTAATTTATTTAATGGGAAGAAGACTTATTTAGTTTAATTGATCTATTTTTGTTCCCTGGCAAAATTCGATTTGCTGCAATTCCAAATTTCCAAAGTGAATGAAGGAAAGAAGTCGTTTAAATTATGATTTTGTTTAAATACTAGGCATAGACACAAAATCTACGGCACAAAATGGGCAGACTTTACTTGTTTGAAGAGGACTGGTTACAAGACAGACTTTTCTGATTTATTTAATGGGAAGAAGACTTATTTAGTTTATTTAATCTATTTTTGTTCCCTGGCAAAATTGGATTTGCTGAAATTGTATTTTGCCAAATCTTGCCTTGAGACCTGATAGGAAGTATTAAACGCTTAGTTAAATCAATACAAGTTGGTAATAAGAGCGAGTAATGTTGGTTGAACCGATGAATGAAGGTTGAAAGCAATTTAAATTATGACTTTGTATAAATACTAGATATTAACAGAACATCTACTGCGCGAAATGGGCAGAGTTTACTTGTTTGAGAAGGAGTGGCTTATTCAAAACTAAGATTTATTTAATCTGTTTGTTCCCAGGCAAAATTGGATGTGATGCAATTCCAAATTTCACCACATGATGGTGCCCAATTTTGACTTCATAGGACATATTAAACACTTAGCTTGTTATTATGTTCAAGGTAATCAGATTTGTTTATTATTCTAATGGCCTCTTCAAAACTATTCTGGATTACTACTTTGGATCTATTCTACATTACTTGGCAACAACATACTCTGTAACAGATTAGGCAGTATAATCATATCTGTTAACTTGAGAGTGCCCACACTCAATCTACTTATCGTGATGTGTTAAATCAATTACTGTTAGACATTATTTGTCTGATAATCTACCAAATCTTTGAATTGAAGAATTTGTGATTTAATTAATAGCTTGTTGTTATGTTAAGGGTAATCAGACTTGTATATAATTCTAATGGCCTTCTTTTGAAAACTATTCTGAATTACAACTTTGGATCTTATATTACTTTGCAACAATCTACTCCGTGACAGATTAGGCAGTATAATCACATATGTTAACTTCAGTGCCCACACTGTATTTATTTATGGTTATTTGTTAAATCAAGTACTGTTAGACATGAAATAGGAAGTGTTTAACATAAATGTTATGGCTACTCACCATTGTAGCTCGCTCCTGGTCAATGATACGAGCCTCTTCTTGCAGTGGAAAACTTGCAGCCAACAAACACCGTGGAACCTAAAGGAATGAAATTAAACATTAACATTTCGCCTCGACCAATTTTCACACGTACAACGCAACGCGGCTACACTTCTGCTATTACAAACGTAAATCTCCTTAAACACAATGAGTGTTACTTACCGTGTACGCTCTAGACGGTCCAGTTGCAAGCAGAAAATAAAGATATTTCTGTTGATAATCGTCGCTGCTCAGTGGCTCACGGCCATCGCGCCAACAGATTTGAATTTTGGCGGAGGTTCGGGCAATTACGTCATATCCACGGCACATGACTGCGACGTAATACCCGCTTATCTGAAACGGCAGTTAAAAGTAGAGTTACATCAAGTTTTCTTGGAACCTAAACGAATGAAAGAAAACTATCATTTGGCCACAACCAACATTCACAGATACAACACAACGTGCGGGGTTGGGGTTAAAGATTGAGTGAAGGGCCCTCGTTTTAAACTACTGTTTTGAAAAGGAGTGGGAACAAGTAAGACGTATTTAATTTATTTAATGGGAAGTAGTAAGACTTATTAAATTTATTTAATCTACTTTTCTTCCCAGGCAAAATTTGATGTGCTGCAATTCCAAATTTCCAAAGTGAATGAAGGAATGAAGTCCTTTAAATTATGATTTTGTATAAATACTAGGCATTAACACAAAATCGACGGCACAAAATGGGCAGACTTTACTTGTTTGAAAAGGACTGGTTACAAGACAGACTTTTTTAATTTATTCAATGGGAAGAAGACTTATTTAGTTTAATTGATCTATTTTTGTTCCCTGCCAAAATTCGATTTGCTGCAATTCCAAATTTCCAAAGTGAATGAAGGAAAGAAGTCGTTTAAATTATGATTTTGTTTAAATACTAGGCATAGACACAAAATCTACGGCACAAAATGGGCAGACTTTACTTGTTTGAAGAGGACTGGTTACAAGACAGACTTTTCTGATTTATTTAATGGGAAGAGGACTTATTTAGTTTATTTAATCTATTTTTGTTCCCTGGCAAAATTGGATTTGCTGAAATTGTATTTTGCCAAATCTCGATTTGAGACCTGATAGGAAGTATTAAACGCTTAGTTAAATCAATACAAGTTGGTAATAAGAGCGAGTAATGTTGGTTGAACCGATGAATGAAGGTTGAAAGCAATTTAAATTATGACTTTGTATAAATACTAGATATTAACAGAACATCTACTGCGCAAAATGGGCAGAGTTTACTTGTTTGAGAAGGAGTGGCTTATTCAAAACTAAGATTTATGTAATCTGTTTGTTCCCAGGCAAAATTGGATGTGATGCAATTCCAAATTTCACCACATGATGGTGCCCAATTTTGACTTCATAGGACATATTAAACACTTAGCTTGTTATTATGTTCAAGGTAATCAGATTTGTTTATCATTCTAATGGCCTCTTCAAAACTATTCTGGATTACTACTTTGGATCTATTCTACATTACTTGGCAACAACATACTCTGTAACAGATTAGGCAGTATAATCATATCTGTTAACTTGAGAGTGCCCACACTCAATCTACTTATCGTGATGTGTTAAATCAATTACTGTTAGACATTATTTGTCTGATAATCTACCAAATCTTTGAATTGAAGAATTTGTGATTTAATTAATAGCTTGTTGTTATGTTAAGGGTAATCAGACTTGTATATAATTCTAATGGCCTTCTTTTGAAAACTATTCTGAATTACAACTTTGGATCTTATATTACTTTGCAACAATCTACTCCGTGACAGATTAGGCAGTATAATCACATATGTTAACTTCAGTGCCCACACTGTATTTATTTATGGTTATTTGTTAAATCAAGTACTGTTAGACATGAAATAGGAAGTGTTTAACATAAATGTTATGGCTACTCACCATTGTAGCTCGCTCCTGGTCAATGATACGAGCCTCTTCTTGCAGTGGAAAACTTGCAGCCAACAAACACCGTGGAACCTAAAGGAATGAAATTAAACATTAACATTTCGCCTCGACCAATTTTCACACGTACAACGCAACGCGGCTACACTTCTGCTATTACAAACGTAAATCTCCTTAAACACAATGAGTGTTACTTACCGTGTACGCTCTAGACGGTCCAGTTGCAAGCAGAAAATAAAGATATTTCTGTTGATAATCGTCGCTGCTCAGTGGCTCACGGCCATCGCGCCAACAGATTTGAATTTTGGCGGAGGTTCGGGCAATTACGTCATATCCACGGCACATGACTGCGACGTAATACCCGCTTATCTGAAACGGCAGTTAAAAGTAGAGTTACATCAAGTTTTCTTGGAACCTAAACGAATGAAAGAAAACTATCATTTGGCCACAACCAACATTCACAGATACAACACAACGTGCGGGGTTGGGGTTAAAGATTGAGTGAAGGGCCCTCGTTTTAAACTACTGTTTTGAAAAGGAGTGGGAACAAGTAAGACGTATTTAATTTATTTAATGGGAAGTAGTAAGACTTATTAAATTTATTTAATCTACTTTTCTTCCCAGGCAAAATTTGATGTGCTGCAATTCCAAATTTCCAAAGTGAATGAAGGAATGAAGTCCTTTAAATTATGATTTTGTATAAATACTAGGCATTAACACAAAATCGACGGCACAAAATGGGCAGACTTTACTTGTTTGAAAAGGACTGGTTACAAGACAGACTTTTTTAATTTATTTAATGGGAAGAAGACTTATTTAGTTTAATTGATCTATTTTTGTTCCCTGCCAAAATTCGATTTGCTGCAATTCCAAATTTCCAAAGTGAATGAAGGAAAGAAGTCGTTTAAATTATGATTTTGTTTAAATACTAGGCATAGACACAAAATCTACGGCACAAAATGGGCAGACTTTACTTGTTTGAAGAGGACTGGTTACAAGACAGACTTTTCTGATTTATTTAATGGGAAGAGGACTTATTTAGTTTATTTAATCTATTTTTGTTCCCTGGCAAAATTGGATTTGCTGAAATTGTATTTTGCC
Organism: Syngnathus floridae; assembly: GCF_059516105.1. Taxonomy (NCBI): domain Eukaryota; kingdom Metazoa; phylum Chordata; class Actinopteri; order Syngnathiformes; family Syngnathidae; genus Syngnathus; species Syngnathus floridae. The sequence continues at coordinate 264,451 of NC_142419.1, read as the reverse complement.
AAATCTCGATTTGAGACCTGATAGGAAGTATTAAACGCTTAGTTAAATCAATACAAGTTGGTAATAAGAGCGAGTAATGTTGGTTGAACCGATGAATGAAGGTTGAAAGCAATTTAAATTATGACTTTGTATAAATACTAGATATTAACAGAACATCTACTGCGCAAAATGGGCAGAGTTTACTTGTTTGAGAAGGAGTGGCTTATTCAAAACTAAGATTTATGTAATCTGTTTGTTCCCAGGCAAAATTGGATGTGATGCAATTCCAAATTTCACCACATGATGGTGCCCAATTTTGACTTCATAGGACATATTAAACACTTAGCTTGTTATTATGTTCAAGGTAATCAGATTTGTTTATCATTCTAATGGCCTCTTCAAAACTATTCTGGATTACTACTTTGGATCTATTCTACATTACTTGGCAACAACATACTCTGTAACAGATTAGGCAGTATAATCACATATGTTAACTTGAGAGTGCCCACACTCAATCTACTTATCGTGATGTGTTAAATCAATTACTGTTAGACATTATTTGTCTGATAATCTACCAAATCTTTGAATTGAAGAATTTGTGATTTAATTAATAGCTTGTTCAGGGTAATCAGACTTGTATATAATTCTAATGGCCTTCTTTTGAAAACTATTCTGAATTACAACTTTGGATCTTATATTACTTTGCAACAATCTACTCCGTGACAGATTAGGCAGTATAATCACATATGTTAACTTCAGTGCCCACACTGTATTTATTTATGGTTATTTGTTAAATCAAGTACTGTTAGACATGAAATAGGAAGTGTTTAACATAAATGTTATGGCTACTCACCATTGTAGCTCGCTCCTGGTCAATGATACGAGCCTCTTCTTGCAGTGGAAAACTTGCAGCCAACAAACACCGTGGAACCTAAAGGAATGAAATTAAACATTAACATTTCGCCTCGACCAATTTTCACACGTACAACGCAACGCGGCTACACTTCTGCTATTACAAACGTAAATCTCCTTAAACACAATGAGTGTTACTTACCGTGTACGCTCTAGACGGTCCAGTTGCAAGCAGAAAATAAAGATATTTCTGTTGATAATCGTCGCTGCTCAGTGGCTCACGGCCATCGCGCCAACAGATTTGAATTTTGGCGGAGGTTCGGGCAATTACGTCATATCCGCGGCATTTGACTGCGACGTAATACCCGCTTATCTGAAACGGCAGTTAAAAGTAGAGTTACATCAAGTTTTCTTGGAACCTAAACGAATGAAAGAAAACTATCATTTGGCCACAACCAACATTTACAGATACAACACAACGTGCGGGGTTGAGGTTAAAGATTGAGTGAAGGGCCCTCGTTTTAAACTACTGTTTTGAAAAGGAGTGGGAACAAGTAAGACGTATTTAATTTATTTAATGGGAAGTAGTAAGACTTATTAAATTTATTTAATCTACTTTTCTTCCCAGGCAAAATTTGATGTGCTGCAATTCCAAATTTCCAAAGTGAATGAAGGAATGAAGTCCTTTAAATTATGATTTTGTATAAATACTAGGCATTAACACAAAATCGACGGCACAAAATGGGCAGACTTTACTTGTTTGAAAAGGACTGGTTACAAGACAGACTTTTTTAATTTATTTAATGGGAAGAAGACTTATTTAGTTTAATTGATCTATTTTTGTTCCCTGCCAAAATTCGATTTGCTGCAATTCCAAATTTCCAAAGTGAATGAAGGAAAGAAGTCGTTTAAATTATGATTTTGTTTAAATACTAGGCATAGACACAAAATCTACGGCACAAAATGGGCAGACTTTACTTGTTTGAAGAGGACTGGTTACAAGACAGACTTTTCTGATTTATTTAATGGGAAGAGGACTTATTTAGTTTATTTAATCTATTTTTGTTCCCTGGCAAAATTGGATTTGCTGAAATTGTATTTTGCCAAATCTCGATTTGAGACCTGATAGGAAGTATTAAACGCTTAGTTAAATCAATACAAGTTGGTAAGAAGAGCGAGTAATGTTGGTTGAACCGATGAATGAAGGTTGAAAGCAATTTAAATTATGACTTTGTATAAATACTAGATATTAACAGAACATCTACTGCGCAAAATGGGCAGAGTTTACTTGTTTGAGAAGGAGTGGCTTATTCAAAACTAAGATTTATGTAATCTGTTTGTTCCCAGGCAAAATTGGATGTGATGCAATTCCAAATTTCACCACATGATGGTGCCCAATTTTGACTTCATAGGACATATTAAACACTTAGCTTGTTATTCTGTTCAAGGTAATCAGATTTGTTTATCATTCTAATGGCCTCTTCAAAACTATTCTGGATTACTACTTTGGATCTATTCTACATTACTTGGCAACAACATACTCTGTAACAGATTAGGCAGTATAATCACATATGTTAACTTGAGAGTGCCCATACTCAATCTACTTATCGTGATGTGTTAAATCAATTACTGTTAGACATTATTTGTCTGATAATCTACCAAATCTTTGAATTGAAGAATTTGTGATTTAATTAATAGCTTGTTCGGGGTAATCAGACTTGTATATAATTCTAATGGCCTTCTTTTGAAAACTATTCTGAATTACAACTTTGGATCTTATATTACTTTGCAACAATCTACTCGGTGACAGATTAGGCAGTATAATCACATATGTTAACTTCAGTGCCCACACTGTATTTATTTATGGTTATTTGTTAAATCAAGTACTGTTAGACATGAAATAGGAAGTGTTTAACATAAATGTTATGGCTACTCACCATTGTAGCTCGCTCCTGGTCAATGATATGAGCCTCTTCTTGCAGTGGAAAACTTGCAGCCAACAAACACCGTGGAACCTAAAGGAATGAAATTAAACATTAACATTTCGCCCGGACCAACATTCACACGTACAACGCAACGCGGCTACACTTCTGCTATTACAAACGTAAATCTCCTTAAACACAACGAGTGTTACTTACCGTGTACGCTCTAGGCAAAATTGGATGTGATGCAATTCCAAATCTATCTGAAACGGCAGTTAAAAGTAGAGTTACATCAAGTTTTCTTTTTTAATCAACACAATCATTTACAACCGTTGACCAGAAAGAATCGTCGAAATTCGACGTCCCCCACAAACGCCACGCTCACTCGCTTTTCAGGGCAACAAAAGTACTTCTTTTTAAAAACGATGAGTTGTACTTACCGTGTACGCTCTGGACGGTCCAGTTGCAAGCAGAAAATAAAAATATTTCTCTTGTTAGTCGTATGTTACCATCCGCTGTGTCTTTGTCAACATCGCCGCCATTTTCCTACTTCCTGCTGCGAGCCACGCCCACGGATTTAAATTTGGGCGGAAGCTCTTTCCATTGGCGTCGTTTTCGCGTATAGCAAATCCGATTGGTTGGGAAGGGGGCACGGTTATGCAGCCGAGGAGTCCTGTGATCGGTGGGATGTAAAGTAGGCGTCGACGTCACGTCCGCGTCACGTGACCACGACGTGGCAGACGTCAAATAGCAACCGCTGTTTTGTTTAGTAGACTTACAGTTGTTATGCATTGACATAATGGCGCACACACCAAATAGATTTAAATAAATTAAATAATTCTTCTGCCCACTCTCTTTTAAACAAGTTAACTCTCCCCGCGGATTTGAATTCCGGCGAAAGTTACGCCCATCGACGTCACGTATGTCACGTGACCACGACGTGGCAGATGTCATATAGCAACCGCTGTTTTGTTTAGTAGATTTACAGTTGTTATGCATTGGCATAATGGTGTGCACTCAAAATAGATTTAAATAAATTAAATATTTCTTCTGCCTACTCCCTTTTAAACAAGTTAACTCTGCCCACGTCCATTGACGTCTTGTCTGCGTCACGTGACCACGACGTAGCGACGTCATATAGTAACCGCTGTTTTGACCAGTAGACTTAGTTATTATGCGTTGACATAATGGCGCACTGGTTAGCATGGCCACCTCTTAAGCATGATGATGCGGGTTCGACGCCTGATCAACGTTAGCATGGAGTGAGCTGAAGTGCATGGCGCTGAAGATTTGAATCTTTGAAATGCGCTGAGGTCTGACATATCAGGCAGAATGGTTTGCCATCACGTTCAACAAAAAATAGAAACTTTCCCACTCTGATTAAAACGTCCTGTGTTCATCTACGTATTTTCGTTTTGCTGTGCATCTTTTCCCTGCCATTTCGAGAGCCCAATTGACACTCATAGTTTAAAGAAATGTGTTTGCCCATCCTACTTTGTGGAATTTCACCACATGCGCTTTTGACCAAAATACCAAATTGAACTCAAGTGAAGCCAACACGCACAACCCCCCCCCCCCCCCCCCCACACACACACACACACAAATGTTGATATGAACATAAAAGAGCCGCATGCGGTTCGGGAGTTGCGGCTTGGCCAAACCTGTACTATACAACTTTATTTGTATAAAATTTTCACAACAGCTGTCACACAAACAAAGCGGGAAAAACCGAAGACGTGCGTGTTCCGCCCACGCTGGATTTATTTGCACCTTTGAAAAGACACCGTATTGCCGCAGATGTGGCAAAGAGTACTTTTGGGCATCTGAGACGGAAGGATGTCCAAAGCATCACGTCACCTGCTCTGGTAGGCATGGTGGTGGGACGTTGAGGTCAACCGCTTTGGGGTTGGCTGACTCTTTGATCGCAGGATGCCACACACTTGAAGACAGAAGCAGAAAAGCAGAGCTAAATGCAAAATGTACTCACCGGTGACTCCAATTTTTTTCCCCCCTGAAGAAACAGCTGGACGGGTGGCCCCGGCTGGCCAGTGGGACTCTTGTTATTCTGACCCTTTTTAGTGCGCGTTTGGGGCAACAACCGTTTTTTGTGGCGCTCTCTTCTGGTTCAAAAGTGCCCTGCATGTGAATTTGCTTTTCCTGCCTTCTGATTGGATGAGCGCCGGTGTGACGCGGTGCCTCTGTCACCGTGGCGGGGGGTATACGTTGGCATCGGAGCGTCTGCCAACGTCTGAGACCGGCTGGCAGTGTATCGGAGGTGTCGAGTGCGGTGCCGCTGGAGCTCACTCACCAGCTGGTGTTAGGGCCACAGAATGAAGGCCAAGGAGAAGAATAGAAAGAGAAACAGAAACTTCTCCTCCAATTGTTTGATTTGTCTCTTCTGAGCTTCGATGAATTCTTTCAGCTCTTTGTTCCTCTAGGACGGACAAATGGAAAGTGGCATTCAAAAGCCAGTAAGCGTGCAAGTAAGTGCCGGGCTGGCTTTGGGCCCTTACCTGTTGCGCGCTGTGCAGCAGATCCATTCTCTCTTGGAGGATGCAAGCGTCGCGCTCCCTCAACTCGCACATCAGGGCTCGCTTCCATTGGTCCACGGCGCTCCTAAGCTCTTCTCTCTGATCCGCCGTCAGCACGTCATTCACGCCAGCGTGGCTGGCTTTTTCGCCGTCCGTGGCGGGGCAGTCCCGCTGCGGTAGCGCCTCGTACAACATGGCCTCCAGCTCCAGGATCCTCTGGGCCGCAATCCTCGTCCATCAGTGGTCCGGCGGGAGATTTGAGGGCGGCTTACCTTATGAGCCTGGTCCATGGAACACTTCCTGAAGTCCAACTCTTCATCCAGGTAGCCCTTCTGCTTGCAGAACATATCCTAGCACAGCTCAAGGTCAGAATTGTTGGGGCACATTGCCGGAGTTCCCCTTGGCTGATGTCGCGTGTCTGTCTACCTTCTCACTTTCAATGTCCAACATCTTCTGTTGAAGTGCTGACTTGGTCACTTTGATGTATTCTAACCACTGAGGAAAGGCTGCTGTCACATAAGCAGAATGCGAGAGCGTGCGTGGACGTGCGCGTTACCTTCTCGGCTAGGGTGAGAAGGGTCCTGGCGTGAATCACGACCACCTGCTCCTCGTTGGTGAGATTCTGCAAGAGCCCAAAGGCACAGCGTCAACAAGCTTCTTTCAGCGCAAAGCCTTCCAAAAGTCACATTTGAGCCGCCGAGTCTCGTGGAGTGCGAACATAAGGAGTTCGACATACACTTACGGCGTTATAGCCCAGGATGTCCAGCTTCTTCATCAGATCACTGATGACGATGTCCGGGGGAAAGGCGCAAGGAGCAATGTAAGGTGTTCTGGGACCTCGGGTTAAGGTTAGGGTTGCGAGGGACGCCTTACGTACGCTCACGCCCTCGGCCTCGCAGTAGATCTGCAAAGGGCTGAGGCCGTCTGGGAAACGGACTTGCAGAAACTTCAAGACGGGGGAGCGCCACTCCCTCTCCTGAAAGGCAGAGGCATGCATCCGTCCGTCCGTCCGTCCGTCCGTCCGTCCGTCACATCTCTGGCCTCAACACGCTTGTGCGAGTCTTCCCACCTCCAGCTCCAGGATGCGGAACTCAAGCAGTTCGTTTTGGTCTCGGATATCCTGGATGTGCTCTTTCAGACGCGCTTCTTCCGCCTCCATCCGCCTGACCTGAAAAGACAGTCAGACCTCATCTGCGGGGCTTCCCGACAGGTGTGACGCCAAGCGACTCCGCCCAGCGCCTTTCTTTCCGTCACCTTTTCGGCCAACTGCTGATTGCTCTGACGCAGCAGCTGCTTCTCCTCCACCCACTTGACATTCTAGAAGAGACAAACGCGTGGACAGCTTTGGAATGTTGTGTCATTTTCATCCACAAATTCTTTGGTTGACTGGAAAATGACATTTGCTTTTCTCCGCATTTTCCCAGCCACGTTCGGGGGGGGGGGGTGGGGGGTTGGTCCAGTAATGCCAGACGGATGAGTGACTGAAGAATGTAGCTATTTTGTCTGAGAAAAAGGTGTGCTCATTGATGAGCTTACCTGTCCTTGTTGCTTCAGCGCTGACTCCAGATCTGCTACTCTGCTTTGATAGTGACCCATTTCTACCATCAGCTTTTCTCTGGTCTGAAAGGAGGAGGAGGGAGGCTCCTCCTCCTCCTTTCAGACCAGAGAACACCCGAGGCTGGGTGAGAACGGGGAGGCTGCGACCCGGCCGGGGGTTGCGGGAAGGGGCGCCACCTTGATCTCCTTCTCGGCGTCGTAGTCCCCTTTCGCTGGTCTGGGCTAGCAGAGCGTAGGCTCGTTGCAGCGCTTGATATTCTTGCGTCAGCTGGCGGTAGCGAAGCTCCGCCTCTTCATGCACACACCAATGCAACACAGCACTAGTACCAGAATCAGTCAGACCGGCGACAAAGCACCCGCGACGCAAAGACGAGTCCGATTCCAGGCTGAAGAGGAATGTTTGGTGTCAATACGCTGGCAGAAATGGCGGGCTACCTCTTCGGGTTCCGTGTCGGGGGTTCTGTCGGTGTGAAAAGACAAGGACGATCCGTCCGAGTCCACCAACACGTCTTCGTCGTAGCCGTAAAATGTTTCGATGACCTGCGGGCGCGGAAGCAAACATCTCTCTGAACAAACTGAAGCGACACCTCACGATGAATCGACGAGAGGAACGATAGCGAGAAAAAGGCCATTTCATTTTGCGCAACACCAAGCAGCCGCAAACAAACAGACTCACCTTGCAGGACCTCACGCTTTGTTCCTCCTCAGAGATTCTCGACGTCGATATCGTAGCAGCAAATCTCTCTCCTGTCGACACAAATAATCCGCCTTTGAGATTCTTTGGATGCAAAGGGAACGAACGGCTCCGGCGCAGAAACAAACGCGACTCACAATGACATTTCTGACATGAGCTCCTGTCTCCAGAGCCTGAAAAACACGTCACCGGCGATGATTGGAGGGACGCTCGTCTTTTCCAAAAGTGACAACTACAGGGTGTGTCAGGGTTTTCCAGATTATCTTTATCGTATCATTGTGTTGCTTTGACTTTGACTGCGACCTGTAATAAATAATATTATTTATCCCTTATTTATCCCTATCGCTTATCCCTTCCTACACAAAGTCGTAAAACACCCCTTGCTATGTTTTGACTAGAGGTCAAGGGCTTCCTCTATTCAATCCACTCTTACACCCACCCTGTTTCTCTTAATTAAAATGCTCGTGCAGGAGCCGAGAGTCAGACTTCATTCGTACAACGGATGGACTCTCCACCTGCAGGTGTCCAAAAGAACTTACTTGTCTCCCGTGTGGTTCTTGCAAAATAAGTTGGAGCGAGCGCAACTCTAACAGGGTGCATTTTGCCACTAGCTGCCTACGGACAATGACGTCGCGCTCGCGGCTCATGGTTGACGGGCTGAGCAGCCGGGCAAGTCCGTTGTTTTCAGCGCACAGCGAGTGGCAAAGGCGCTGACAAAACGGGAGCTTTGAGCTGCTGAAAACGGCAAAACAAGTCTAAAGCGTGTTCAAACGCGTGCGCACAATGCTCCTGCTTGAAAGGTCGGAATTTAAGGGGCCAATTTTTTGGATGGCGGCCGCCGGCCAAGCTTTGGACGGAAAAGGTTTCCTGGCGACAGCGAGCGAGCGCGGCGCTGCCGTACGTGCATCGAGTCGCCTGCCTGAAGACCTTGGACAAGTCGTCGATGATGTGCCGCTGCTCCACAACTTGAAGGAACTCCATTTCACCGTCCTGCTGGCCGCAACCGCGGTCCAGGTCATTGAGCGAACTAGGCCTTCTCTGTGGAACACAAATGCAGTGGACTCTGTTGGCACGCCGCCGTTGTCCGCGTCGACTTACCAAGCTTGCCATCTCCTCGTTCTCCTGGGTGACAAAGCGCACTTTGTTTTCAAGGCGACACAGCACCAGCGAGAGTTCTTCATTCTTCCTGCTCAGGCGTTTGTTTTTGTACAGGAGTGGCAGAAACTGGCTTTCTGTTTCTCTCAGTCGCTTTAGCTGCAAGCATGAAGTGCGGGATGTGAAAGACGCACAACACGCGGGCCAGAACGTATCCATTCCTTTTGCATCGGTTTGAACGGAATCGTGGCTTTGGCTCCCAATAAAAGACATCTACCAGGCAACCGACTCGCTGCGCCGCTCAACTAATAAGCAAGCGCAATGGGTGCCTCGCTGGATGGCGCGCATCAAACGTAGCGCAAACCTTCAAGCGTGCCGTCAATAAATTACCAGTTCATTGCGCTCTTCAGAAAGCAGGGCGTTTCGATCCTCCAGTTTCCTGATGACTGCGCTGAGCTCAGCGATTTTCAGATGAAACCGTCGCGTGTCCCGATCCTCCTGAGACTGAAAACGCCCCGCAACACACACACACAAGCACTCGTTCAAAGTTCAAAACTGTTTTTGTGCTACCTTCCTCCAGCAACGAACTAAGTCATGCGTACTGCAAGTGTGTGATGAGGTGGCTTACGCAATGAAGAGGATTGCTAGTAGCGGCGTTGACCCCACTTCCAGGGTAGTTTAGGCCCGCCCTTTGGGAATCCCTCAGGGCAGCGATCTGCTGCTCGGCAGCCTGAGTCTGCAGCTGAAGGCGGTGGACGTGGCCGGCCCCAGGGCTTCATCCAAAACACTAACCGCTCTGTCTTTCAGCTTGATCTCATCCGTCTGGATGTACAAACGGGGAGCGCTCAGGCAGGCGGGCAAACTCATTTGCCAGAATTGTGACAAAAACAAAGAGAGCAACCGGCCAATTTTTTTCTTGAATCGACTAGAACACCTTTGCTGTGACAAAAGCGAAGCGAGCAACCGGACATTTTCTTCTTGTGAAATAGAATAGAATAGAATGCCTTAGGTGTCATTGCACTGCAGGTATACAACGAAATTGGGAACATAGCCACGCACCGCGCATCTGATCAGTCCTACCAGTCGGCGGATCTCCCTCTCGCAGTCTCTCTTGGTTCGGCTCAGCTCCTCCCGATGCTGGTGATGAGCCGATCGGAGCTCGGCCGCTCGGGACTGCCAGGCCTGCTGGGCCGCTGCCAGGGCTTCTTCCGCGCTCCTGGTGGAGGCGACACCGCTCGGTCTCCCGACACCGCCGCGTCTCCTCCACCTCCGCCAGCAAAGCGCCCCCCCTCCTCACCTGAGCAGACATTGCGCCACACCGGGCCGTTGAGACCGCAACGGAGCGCCGCGACGCTTACTGGGGACAAGCTACACAATACGGTAGCGGCCGCATCGAAGCCCGACGTGGCGTGCGGATAGTCAGACACGGATAGAGCGGATCACCTTGTCCATGGAGCCGTCCCTCAGGCTGAGGACCAAGGCATTCAGTCGCTGGATCTCTCCATCTTTGATTTTGATCACTCTCATCAGCTCCATTTCATGCTGCCGCAGTAATGTCTCCCTGGTAATGGCTAACTCTTTCTGCTTCTCCTCATGGAGTTTGCTTTTGAGTTCCGTCATGGCGGCGGTGGCACGGTGGTGCTCCGCCCGCAGGTCCTGACTTCTCTCTCTCTCCAGACAGCTGACCTGACATGACTTAGACTTAGACAAACTTTATTGTCATCTTGTCTGCACATGGTGCATACAAAACGAAATTCCGTTGCATACGTCTTACAACAAAGTAGTGATATTGCAGTTGAATAGAAGTAACATATCCTATGAAAATATATATATATACATATATACTATATATATATATATATATATATATATATATTAAAAATAAGTATAAAGTGCAGCAGTGATAATTATGCAATAGTGCAAGTAGGCAAAACAGTATTCAAGAGTGTGCAGAGGAATGCTAAACCATGTATTAAACTTCTATTTAAAGGGTTTATACAAGTTCAGTAAAGTTGGTAGTGCGAGATAGTGCAAGATAGAGGTCCGTAGTGTCATAAAGTACAGTTCTGTGAATGTGTGATGCAGAGTTCAGTTTAGAGCTCAACAGTTCTAGTGTTCAACAGTCTGATGACAGCAGGGAAAAAGCTGTTGCAGAACCTGGTGGACCTGCAGCGGATGCTGCAAACCTCTTCCCAGAGGGCAGCAGGGAGAACAGTCCATGGTGGGGGTGTGATGGGTCATTGATGATGTTACGGGCACGGGACATGCAGCGCTGAGATGAAATGTCCTGAATGGAGGGAAGAGGAGCCCCTATGATCCTCTCTGCTGTCCTCACCACTCTCCTCACGTTCTTCCAATCGGAGGCGGTGCAGCCTCCACACCACACAGAGAGACAGCTTGTCAGAATGCTCTCTATGGTGCTCCTGTAGAACGTCCTCATGATGGGTGGGGGCAGGTGGGCTCTCCTCATCCTCCGCAGGAAGTACAAGCGCTTCTGTGCCCTCTTGACCAGTGCCGTAGTGTTCATAGTCCAGGTGAGGTCTTCTGTGATGTGGACCCCCAGGAATTTGGTGGTGCTGACCACCTCCACAGCTGAGCTGTTGATGATCAGTGGAGCGTGGTGAGGCTGTTTTTTCCTGAAGTCGACGATGATCTCCTTCATCTTCTCCTCATTCAGGATCAGGCTGTTTTCTCTGCACCAGCCCACCAGCTGCTCCACCTCCTCTCTGTAGTCCAGGTCGTTGTTGTCTCTGATGAGCCCCACCACCGTTGTGTCGTCTGCTGACTTCACGATGTGATTGGTGGTGAACCTGAGGACGCAGTCGTGTGTCATCAGGGTGCACAGCAGGGGGCTCAGGACGCAGCCCTGAAGGGAGCCTGTGCTGAGGGTGATGACATCAGAGGTGTTCTGTCCGACCCGGACTGACTGAGGTCTGTTGGTGAGGAAGTCTAGCAGCCAGTTGCGAAGGGGGGTGTTGAAGCCCAGGTGTTCCAATTTTCCTACCAGATGCTGTGGGATGATGGTGTTAAACGCTGAGCTGAAGTCCAGGAACAGCCTCCGCACATGGGTGTTCTTCTCCTCCAGGTGAGCCAGGCTCAGGTGAAGAACGGAGGAGATGGCGTCCTGAGTGGAGCGGTTTTGCCGGTCGGCAAACTGGAACGGGTCAAATAATAGGGGGAGTCTGGAAACGATGTGACCTTTAAGCAGCCTTTCGAAGCACTTCATCATAACCGGAGTCAGTGCAACAGGCCGGTAATCATTAAATGAGGTGATTTGAGGTTTCTTCGGCACCGGAATGATGGAGGCAGTCTTAAAGCACGCCGGCACTGTGGCTTGGCCCAGCGAGGTGTTAAAAATGTCTGTGATGACCCCAGCCAGATGACTTGCACATTCCCTGAACACACGCCCAGGAATGTTGTCGGGGCCAGGGGCCTTACAGGGGTTGACTCTCCTCAGGGTCTTCAACTCATCGGCGGAGTCAAGGCAGAGTACCTCCTCTTCCTGATGGGGGACAGTTTTAACTGCTGGAGTGCCGTTTAGTGCCTCGAACCTCCCAAAGAAGTTATTTAGACCATTTAGAAAGTCAGCATCAACTACACCCACCGGGGGGGGGGAGGGTGAGTTGTAGTCTGTAATCGCCCGTATGCCTTGCCACATACTCCTGATGTTTTTGACGTCGTGGAAACGATCCTGAAATTTTCGACTGCGGTCTCGCTTCGCTATCCTGATGGCACGGTTCAAGTTGGCTCTCGCTGTCCTCAGTGTCTCCTTGTCGCCAGACTTGAAGGCAGAGTTCCGCGCTCGTAGCGTTTGACGTACCTCCTCAGTCATCCAGGGTCGTTGGTTGCCCCGGGTGATGATATTCTAAGTGGTGCTGACGTCCTCGGTGCATTTGTTGATGTAGGCTGACACAGTCATGGCACACGCATGTCTAATCTACATCGGGAAAACTGGGAGGGAGGGAGGCAGGCAGGGAGGCAGGCAGGGAGGCAGGCAGGGAGGCAGGCAGTGTCTGTCTGTTGAGATTTTCATCTTGTTCTTCTCCTGCTGAAGTTCTAACTGGACGTCCATCAGTTTGGTTCTCAGCTCGTCATTGGCGGCCTGAAGGGCGTCCGTTCGCTCCGCCTTGGCCCGCCCTGCCGGAGCTCGTTTGGACATCTCTTACTCGAGTCTCGCCCGGTCGTCAGTCAGAGATCACAACATTTGTACCTGGAGAGCACAAACGCAGCGCTGTTTTCCACTGGCTTCGAACTCAACTTCAATCGGTACCGTAACTTACAACATCATAAACATAGAACTAGCTTGACTTATTCATTGAATAAATGCATTTGGTTCTTCAAAACTGCATCACGCAACATAGCGTGACCGAGACGGCCGTTATCCACCTGCGTGAAGTTATTTGGTGAAATGAATGAGATGTTTAAGACACCATCGTTCTGTCTCTATGTAGATGAAGGTAAATAATCGATTGCTGAAGGTCCAAAGGTGTTGTGATAAACAAATAAACATATTAGTGATTAGTGACATATTTGTGATAAACATATTAGGCAGGATAATCACATATGTTAACGTGACTGCCCACACTGTATTTATTTATGGTTATTTGTTAAATCGAGTACTGTTAGACATGAAATAGGAAGTGTTTAACATAAATGGAAGACGAAAGGGGTACTCACCATTGTAGCTCCTGCTGGTCAATGATACGAGCCTCTTCTTGCAGTGGAAAACATACAGCCAACAAACACCGTGGAACCTAAAGGAATGAAATTAAACATTAACATTTAGCCTCAACCAACATTCACAGATACAACGCAACGCAAACTACACAAACGTAAATCTTTTTAAACACAATGAGTTGTACTTACCGTGTACGCTCTAGACGGTCCACTTGCAAGCGGAAAATAAAGATATTTCTGTTGATAATCGTCGTGTTTGTATCCGGTGTCTCGCTCAAGGCCATTGCGCCCACAGATTTGAATTTTGGCGAGAGTTCAGCCTATTGACGTCATTTCCGCGGTGTAATACCCGCATATCTGAAACGGCAAAGTTAAGAGTAGAGTTAAATAAAGTTTTTAGTCAACGCAATAATTTACAACCGTTGACCAGTCGAAATAATCGTCGAAATTTGGCGTCTGTGGCTGGAAGCAGACGCCGAGTTCGACATTCCTCCCAAACGCCACACTCCCTTGCTTTTCAGGGCTAAAAAAAAACAGTTGTAATTACCTTGTACGCTCTAGACGGTCAAGTTGCAAGCTGAAAACAAAAATATTTGCCTTGTTAGTCATCGTGTTACTAACAGCTGTGTCTTGTTTGCCAGAACTGCCGCTTTCCTACTTCCTGTTGCAAGCCACGCCCACGGATTATAATTTTGCCGTGAGTTCCGCCTATTGACGTCATGTCCGCGTCACATGACTGCGACGTAATATTATCTAAAACTGTTTGTGCGGTATTGTGTTGTTCTGTGCGGTATTGTGTTATTCTGTGCGGCGTCGTGTTGTTCTGTGCGGCGTCGTGTTGTTCAGTGCGACGTCGTGTTGTTCAGTGCGGCATGGTGTTGTTCAGTGCGGCATGGTGTTGTTCAGTGCGGCATGGTGTTGTTCAGTGCGGCATAATGTTGTTCAGTGCGGCATAATGTTGTTCAGTGCGGCATGGTGTTGTTCAGTGCGGCATGGTGTTGTTCAGTGCGGCATGGTGTTGTTCAGTGCGGCATAATGTTGTTCAGTGCGCCATAATGTTGTTCAGTGCGGCATGGTGTTGTTCAGTGCGGGATGGTGTTGTTCAGTGCAGGATGGTGTTGTTCAGTGCGGCACGGTGTTGTTCAATGCGGCATGGTGTTGTTCAGTGCGGGATGGTGTTGTTCAGTGCGGCATGGTGTTGTTCAGTGCGGCATAATGTTGTTCAGTGCGGCATGGTGTTGTTCAGTGCCGCATGGTGTTGTTCAGTGCGGCATGGTGTTGTTCAGTGCGGCATGGTGTTGTTCAGTGCGGAATGGTGTTGTTCAGTGCGGCATGGTGTTGTTCAGTCCGGGATGGTGTTGTTCAATGCGGGATCGTGTTGTTCAGTGCGGGGTGGTGTTGTTCAGTGTGGGATGGTGTTGTTCAGTGCGGCATGGTGTTGTTCAATGCGGCATGGTGTTGTTCAGTGCGGGATGGTGTTGTTCATTGCGGCATGGTGTTGTTCAGTGCGGCATGGTGTTGTTCAGTGCGGCATGGTGTTGTTCAGTGCGGCATGGTGTTGTTCAGTGCGGCATAATGTTGTTCAGTGCGGCATGGTGTTGTTCAGTGTGGAAAGGTGTTGTTCAGTGCAGGATGGTGTTGTTCAGTGCGGCATGGTGTTGTTCAATGCAGGATCGTGTTGTTCAGTGCAGCATAATGTTGTTCAGTGCAGCATGGTGTTGTTCAGTGCGGCATGGTGTTGTTCAATGCGGCATGGTGTTGTTCACTGCGGGATGGTGTTGTTCAATGCGGGATCGTGTTGTTCAGTGCGGCATAATGTTGTTCAGTGCAGCATGGTGTTGTTCAGTGCGGCATGGTGTTGTTCAGTGCGACATAATGTTGTTTAGTGCGGCATAATGTTGTTCAGTGCGGCATAATGTTGTTCAGTGCGGCATGGTGTTGTTCAGTGCGGCATGGTGTTGTTCAGTGCGGCATGGTGTTGTTCAGTGCAGGATGGTGTTGTTCAGTGCGGCATGGTGTTGTTCAATGCGGCATGGTGTTGTTCAGTGCGGGATGGTGTTGTTCAGTGCAGGATGGTGTTGTTCAGTGCGGCATGGTGTTGTTCAGTGCGGAATGGTGTTGTTCAGTGCGGCATGGTGTTGTTCAGTGCGGCATGGTGTTGTTCAGTGCAGGATGGTGTTGTTCAATGCGGGATCGTGTTGTTCAGTGCGGCATGGTGTTGTTCAGTGCGGCATGGTGTTGTTCAGTGCGGCATAATGTTAGTCAGTGCGGCATGGTGTTGTTCAGTGCGGCATGGTGTTGTTCAGTGCGGCATGGTGTTGTTCAGTGCGGCATGGTGTTGTTCAGTGCGGCATAATGTTGTCCAGTGCGCCATAATGTTGTTCAGTGCGGCATGGTGTTGTTTAGTGCGGGATGGTGTTGTTCAGTGCAGGATGGTGTTGTTCAGTGCGGCATGGTGTTGTTCAATGCGGCATGGTGTTGTTCAGTGCGGGATGGTGTTGTTCAGTGCGGCATGGTGTTGTTCAGTGCGGCATAATGTTGTTCAGTGCGGCATGGTGTTGTTCAGTGCGGCATGGTGTTGTTCAGTGCGGCATGGTGTTGTTCAGTGCGGCATGGTGTTGTTCAGTGCGGAATGGTGTTGTTCAGTGCGGCATGGTGTTGTTCAGTGCGGGATGGTGTTGTTCAATGCGGGATCGTGTTGTTCAGTGCGGGGTGGTGTTGTTCAGTGCAGGATGGTGTTGTTCAGTGCAGGATGGTGTTGTTCAGTGCGGCATGGTGTTGTTCAATGCAGGATCGTGTTGTTCAGTGCAGCATAATGTTGTTCAGTGCAGCATGGTGTTGTTCAGTGCAGCATGGTGTTGTTCAGTGCGGCATGGTGTTGTTCAATGCGGCATGGTGTTGTTCAGTGCGGGATGGTGTTGTTCAGTGCGGCATGGTGTTTTTCAGTGCGGCATAATGTTGTTCAGTGCGGCATGGTGTTCAGTGCGGCATGGTGTTGTTCAGTGCAGGATGGTGTTGTTCAGTGCGGCATGGTGTTGTTCAATGCAGGATCGTGTTGTTCAGTGCAGCATAATGTTGTTCAGTGCAGCATGGTGTTGTTCAGTGCGGCATGGTGTTGTTCAATGCGGCATGGTGTTGTTCACTGCGGGATGGTGTTGTTCAATGCGGGATCGTGTTGTTCAGTGCGGCATAATGTTGTTCAGTGCAGCATGGTGTTGTTCAGTGCGGCATGGTGTTGTTCAGTGCGACATAATGTTGTTTAGTGCGGCATAATGTTGTTCAGTGCGGCATAATGTTGTTCAGTGCGGCATGGTGTTGTTCAGTGCGGCATGGTGTTGTTCAGTGCGGCATGGTGTTGTTCAGTGCAGGATGGTGTTGTTCAGTGCGGCATGGTGTTGTTTAATGCGGCATGGTGTTGTTCAGTGCGGGATGGTGTTGTTCAGTGCAGGATGGTGTCGTTCAAGATTCAAGATTCAAGAGTTTTTTATTCGCCACGTTTGAGCGTGCCAAACAAGGAATTTGACTTCGGTAAATCACAGCCTCTGTTCAACATTTAGGTGACTAACAACAACACTCAGCACATGTGAAGAACGAAAGATATTCTCAAGCATCCCCAGATCTTAAACTCCCAAGAGGGCAAGGGAAAACTCAAAACTCCAGCTATGGGAAATGAGAAACCTTGAGAAAAGTCCACAGATGGGAGGGTCCCTCTTCTAGGATGACCAGGCTGCAATGGATGCAGAGAGGACACATAGTACAAACAGTGTAAACAAAAAAGGTGTGGAAAGCAGGATGTTATTGCACAGTAATGACTCTGAGACTCTAAGAGTGGTGTGAGTTCATCAGAGCGACAGCCTGGGGGAAGAAGCTGTCTCTGTGTCTGCTGGTTTTAGTGTACAGAGCTCTATAACGGCGTCCGGAGGGGAGTAGTTCAAACAGGCTGCAACCTGGGTGCGAAGGGTCTGTTGAGATGTTACTTGCACGTTTCCTGGTCCTGGTCAGGTACAAGTCTTGAATAGATGGGAGGTTGATTCCAATTATCTTTTCTGCAGTCCTTATTGTCCGTTGCAGTCTGTGCTTGTCTTGTTTGGAGGCCGATCCAAACCAGACAGTGATGGAGGTGCAGAGGACAGACTGGATGATGGCAGTGTAGAAGGTCTTCAGCAGCTCCCGCGGCAGGTTGAACTTCTTGAGCTGTCTCAGGAAGTACAGCCTCTGCTGGGCCTTCTTCCGGACAGAGTCTATGTGGCCGGTCCATTTCAGGTCCCGAGAGATTGTGGTTCCCAGGAACTTGAAGGTGTCTGATGAGAGAATAGTATTACTGCGGATAGTGAGGGGTGAAAGTGGTGAAGGGCCTCGCCTGAAGTCCACTGTCATCTCCACGGTCTTGAGCGGGTTCAGGTCCAGGTGGTTTTGGCTGCACCAGTGGACCAGCTGCTCCACCTCCTGTCTGTATGCAGTCTCATCACCGTTCTGGATCAGTCCGATGAGAGTGGTGTCGTCTGCATACTTCAGGAGCTTCACAGAAGAGTCACTTGCGGAGAAATCGTTGGTGTAGAGGGAGAAGAGCAGTGGGGAGAGGACGCACCCCTGAGGGGCTCCAGTGTTGGTAGTCAGAGTGTCAGATGTGATGCTCCCCAGCCTCACACGCTGTCTCCTGTTGGTCAGGAAGCTGGTGATCCACTGACAGGTGGAGGCAGGCACCGCGAGCTGGATGAGCTTCTGTTGGAGGATGTCAGGAGCGATGGTGTTGAACGCCGAGCTGAAGTCCACAAACAGGATCCTGGCGTACTTTCCTGGGGTGTCCAGGTGTTGCAGGATGTAGTGCAGACCCATGTTGACCGCATCATCCACCGACCTGTTTGCCCGGTAGGCAAACTGGAGGGGGTCCAGCAGGGGGCCCGTGACATCCTTCAGGTGGTTCAGCACTAACCTCTCGAAAGATTTCATGACCACAGATGTCAGTGCAACAGGTCTATAGTCATTCAGACCTGTGATGGCGGGCTTCTTGGCCACTGGAACGATGGTGGAGCTCTTGAAGCACGCGGGCACCTCACACAGCTCCAGGGAACGATTGAAGATCCGTGCAAAGGTGGGTGCCAGCTGCTCAGCGCAAACTTTCAAGCAGGAAGGTGACACGCCGTCTGGGCCCGGTGCCTTCCTGATCTTTTGTCTTCGGAACATCTGGCGCACTTCCTCCTCGCGAATCTGGAGTGCGGGCGCGGCCTCTGCAAGAGAGAGAGTCGGTGACCACGGTGATGGAGGTGTGGACAGAGCAGTTGTGGGGGGAGGTGAGTATGTGGATTGTGCTGCAGGAAGTCCCGTTGTGTGGGAAGACCGATCAAACCTGCAGTAGAACCTGTTTAGCTGGTTAGCGAGCCTTGGGCTCTCCACAGGACGGGGGGTTCGTTTCTTGAAGCCCGTGATGCTCTGCAGGCCTTTCCACACTGTTGAGGGATCAGGATTGGCAGAGAGGTGTCTCTCCAGGCTCTCCCCGTAACACCTCCTGGCTTTCCTGACCTCTCGGTTCAGTGTGTTTCTGGTCTGCTTGAACAGGTCCCGGTCGCCGCTCCTGTAGGCCTCCTCCTTGACTTTGCGCAGCCTCCTAAGGTTCGGTGTAAACCAAGGTTTGTCGTTGTTGTACGTGCAGAAGGTCTTAGTCTGCACACACAGATCCTCACAAAAACTGATGTATGATGTGACAGTGTCAGTGAGTTCATGCAAGTCTGAATCTGCAGCTTCGAAAACTCTCCAATCGGTGCAGTCAAAGCAGGCTTGGAGGTTCTGCCTTGACTCCACTGTCCACTTCCTGACAGTCCTTACCACAGGCTTAGAAGTTTTTAGTTTCTGTCTGTAGGCAGGGATCAGATGAACTAGACAGTGGTCCGAGAGTCCTAAAGCTGCACGAGCCACAGAGTGGTATGCATCCTTAATTACGGTGTAGCAGTGGTCCAGTGTCTGTGCCCCTCTGGTGGGACACGTTATGTGCTGTCTGTATCTGGGGAGTTCGTGTGCGAGGTTCGCCCTGTTAAGATCACCCAGAACAATGATTAGTGAATTTGGTAGAAGTTTCTCCATGTCTGTCACCTGGTCAGCCAGCATCTGCGTGGCTTCACTCGCACGTGCGTGTGGTGGGATGTAAACAGCAGCCATGACGATCGAGGAGAACTCCCGTGGTGAATAGAACGGCCGGCAGTTTATGAAAAGTGTTTCTAGGAGAGGGCTGCAAAACTCTTTCAACACCATGACATCGGTACACCAACGTTCATTAATGTAGAAACAGAGACCACCTCCCTTTGATTTTCCGGAGAGCTCCGCGCTGCGATCTGCACGCGTTAGCCGAAACCCAGCTAACTCCATGGCGTGGTGGGGGGTTCGTTCGCTAAGCCACGTTTCAACAAAACACAGCGCGGCGGATCTGCTGAAGTCCGTGTTCCTTGAAGTGAGGAGCAGCAGTTCGTCCATCTTGTTCGCCAGGGAGCGGACATTCGCCAGATGAATTGACGGTAGGGCAGAACGGAACCCTTTCTGCCTCAGCTTTACGAGGGCTCCGGCTCGTTTTCCGCGTCGCCGCCGTCGCGCTAGCTTGTATAGCACCGCCGCTCCGGCTAAAATCTCCGACAAACAGTCTGAATCAGAGAAAACAGGAGAGAAAATACCAGAAGAAGACTGACCGATGTTTAACAGTACTTCTCTAGTAAAAGTGATCCGGGATGGACAGCAGAAGACGCAGAAAACACACAAAATAAGACAAAGAAACAGAGAGCGACTCACCGTGGCAGCCATCCGCGGCGCCATCAGATGACGTCCGGTGCGGCATGGTGTTGTTCAGTGCGGAATGGTGTTGTTCAGTGCGGCATGGTGTTGTTCAGTGCGGCATGGTGTTGTTCAGTGCAGGATGGTGTTGTTCAATGCGGGATCGTGTTGTTCAGTGCGGCATGGTGTTGTTCAGTGCGGCATGGTGTTGTTCAGTGCGGCATAATGTTGTTCAGTGCGGCATGGTGTTGTTCAGTGCGGCATGGTGTTCAGTGCGGCATGGTGTTGTTCAGTGCGGCATGGTGTTGTTCAGTGCGGCATAATGTTGTCCAGTGCGCCATAATGTTGTTCAGTGCGGCATGGTGTTGTTTAGTGCGGGATGGTGTTGTTCAGTGCAGGATGGTGTTGTTCAGTGCGGCATGGTGTTGTTCAATGCGGCATGGTGTTGTTCAGTGCGGGATGGTGTTGTTCAGTGCGGCATGGTGTTGTTCAGTGCGGCATAATGTTGTTCAGTGCGGCATGGTGTTGTTCAGTGCGGCATGGTGTTGTTCAGTGCGGCATGGTGTTGTTCAGTGCGGCATGGTGTTGTTCAGTGCGGAATGGTGTTGTTCAGTGCGGCATGGTGTTGTTCAGTGCGGGATGGTGTTCAATGCGGGATCGTGTTGTTCAGTGCGGGGTGGTGTTGTTCAGTGCAGGATGGTGTTGTTCAGTGCAGGATGGTGTTGTTCAGTGCGGCATGGTGTTGTTCAATGCAGGATCGTGTTGTTCAGTGCAGCATAATGTTGTTCAGTGCAGCATGGTGTTGTTCAGTGCGGCATGGTGTTGTTCAATGCGGCATGGTGTTGTTCAGTGCGGGATGGTGTTGTTCAGTGCGGCATGGTGTTTTTCAGTGCGGCATAATGTTGTTCAGTGCGGCATGGTGTTGTTCAGTGCGGCATGGTGTTGTTCAGTGCGACATAATGTTGTTCAGTGCGGCATAATGTTGTTCAGTGCGGCATGGTGTTGTTCAGTGCGGCATGGTGTTGTTCAGTGCGGCATGGTGTTGTTCAGTGCGGCATGGTGTTGTTCAGTGCAGGATGGTGTTGTTCAGTGCAGGATGGTGTTGTTCAATGCGGCATGGTGTTGTTCAGTGCGGGATGGTGTTGTTCAGTGCAGGATGGTGTTGTTCAGTGCGGCATGGTGTTGTTCAGTGCGGAATGGTGTTGTTCAGTGCGGCATGGTGTTGTTCAGTGCGGCATGGTGTTGTTCAGTGCAGGATGGTGTTGTTCAATGCGGGATGGTGTTGTTCAGTGCGGGATGGTGTTGTTCAGTGCAGGATGGTGTTGTTCAGTGCGGCATGGTGTTGTTCAATGCGGCATGGTGTTGTTCAGTGCAGGATGGTGTTGTTCAGTGCGGCATGGTGTTGTTCAATGCGGCATGGTGTTGTTCAATGCGGCATGGTGTTGTTCAGTGCGGCATGGTGTTGTTCAGTGCGGCATGGTGTTGTTCAGTGCAGCGTAATGTTGTTCAGTGCGGCATGGTGTTGTTCAGTGCGGAATGGTGTTGTTCAGTGCGGCATGGTGTTGTTCAGTGCAGGATGGTGTTGTTCAGTGCGGCATGGTGTTGCTCAGTGCGGCATGGTGTTGTTCAGTGCGGGATGGTGTTGTTCATTGCGGCATGGTGTTGTTCAGTGCGGCATGGTGTTGTTCAGTGCGGCATGGTGTTGTTCAGTGCGGCATAATGTTGTTCAGTGCGGCATGGTGTTGTTCAGTGCGGGATGGTGTTGTTCAGTGCGGGATGGTGTTGTTCAGTGCAGGATGGTGTTGTTCAGTGCGGCATGGTGTTGTTCAGTGCGGCATGGTGTTGTTCAGTGCGGCATAATGTTGTTCAGTGCGGCATAATGTTGTTCAGTGCGGGATGGTGTTGTTCATTGCGGCATGGTGTTGTTCAGTGCGGCATGGTGTTGTTCAGTGCGGCATGGTGTTGTTCAGTGCGGGATGGTGTTGTTCAGTGCAGGATGGTGTTGTTCAGTGCGGCATGGTGTTGTTCAGTGCGGCATGGTGTTGTTCATTTCGGCATAATGTTGTTCAGTGCGGCATAATGTTGTTTAGTGCGGCATGGTGTTGTTCAGTGCGGGATGGTGTTGTTCAGTGCGTTATAATGTTGTTCAGTGCGGCATGGTGTTGTTCAGTGCGGCATGGTGTTGTTCAGTGCGGCATGGTGTTGTTCAGTGCGGCATAATGTTGTTCAGTGCGGCATAATGTTGTTCAGTGCGGCATGGTGTTGTTCAGTGCGGGATGGTGTTGTTCAGTGCGGGATGGTGTTGTTCAGTGCGGCATGGTGTTCAATGCGGAATGGTGTTGTTCAGTGCAGGATGGTGTATTTCAGTGCGGCATGGTGTTGTTCAGTGCGGCATAATGTTGTTCAGTGCGGCATGGTGTTGTTCAGTGCGGCATGGTGTTGTTCAGTGCGGCATGGTGTTGTTCAGTGCGGCATAATGTTGTTCAGTGCGGCATGGTGTTGTTCAGTGCGGCATGGTGTTGTTCAGTGCGGGATGGTGTTGTTCAGTGCAGGATGGTGTTGTTCAGTGCGGCATGGTGTTCAGTGCGGGATGGTGTCTTTCAGTGCGGCATGGTGTCGTTCAGTGCGGCATGGTGTCTTTCAGTGCGGCATGGTGTCGTTCAGTGAGGCATGGTGTTGTTCAGTGCGGCATGGTGTTGTTTAGTGCGGCATGGTGTTGTTCAGTGCGGGATGGTGTTGTTCAGTGTGGCATGGTGTTCAGTGCGGCATGGTGTTGTTCAGTGCGGTATCGTGTTGTTCAGTGCGGTATCGTGTTTCTCAGTGCGGTATCGTGTTGTTCAGTGCAGTATCGTTGTGTTGTTCGTATTGTGTTTAACACTTAGCCTCTAACACTTAGCCTCTAACACTTAGCCTCTAGCATCTAGAAGGTAAATAAATAGGAAGGAAGGACTCACCGGTGATGTCTTCGCCCACGTCCAAGCGTTGTACTTTGTATTTTCATCCTTCTGACAGTGGAAAACATAGCCAACAAACACCGTGGAACCTAAACGAATGAAAGAAAACTATCATTTGGCCACAACCAACATTCACAGATACAACACAATGTGACGTGCGGGGTTGAGGTTAAAGGTTGAGTGAAGGGCCCTCGTTTTAAACTACTTTTTTGAAAAGGATTGGGAACAAGTAAGACGTATTTAATTTATTTAATGGGAAGTAGTAAGAGCTATTGAATTTAATCTATGTATTATATTCTATTGTATTGTATTCTGTTGTATTCTTTTGGATTGTATTCACACTAACCCCACTAAAACTTCAGCCCACAAAAACTCGCCTCTGGCGCCTAGCCTCTGGCACTTAGCCTCTAACACTTAGCCTTTAACACTTAGCCTTTAACACTTAGCCTTTAACACTTAGCCTAGAAGGTGAATAAATAGGGTTAAAGGTTGAGTGAAGGGCCCTCGTTTTAAACTACTTTTTTGTAAAGGAGTGGGAACAAGTAAGACGTATTTAATTTATTTAATGGGAAGTAGTAAGACTTATTAAATTTATTTAATCTACTTTTCTTCCCAGGCAAAATTTGATGTGCTGCAATTCCAAATTTCCAAAGTGAATGAAGGAATGAAGTCCTTTAAATTATGATTTTGTATAAATACTAGGCATTAACACAAAATCGACGGCACAAAATGGGCAGACTTTACTTGTTTGAAAAGGACTGGTTACAAGACAGACTTTTTTAATTTATTTAATGGGAAGAAGACTTATTTAGTTTAATTGATCTATTTTTGTTCCCTGGCAAAATTCGATTTGCTGCAATTCCAAATTTCCAAAGTGAATGAAGGAAAGAAGTCGTTTAAATTATGATTTTGTTTAAATACTAGGCATAGACACAAAATCTACGGCACAAAATGGGCAGACTTTACTTGTTTGAAGAGGACTGGTTACAAGACAGACCTTTCTGATTTATTTAATGGGAAGAAGACTTATTTAGTTTATTTAATCTATTTTTGTTCCCTGGCAAAATTGGATTTGCTGAAATTGTATTTTGCCAAATCTTCCCTTGAGACATGATAGGAAGTATTAAACGCTTAGTTAAATCAATACAAGTTGGTAATAAGAGCGAGTAATGTTGGTTGAACCGATGAATGAAGGTTGAAAGCAATTTAAATTATGACTTTGTATAAATACTAGATATTAACAGAACATCTACTGCGCGAAATGGGCAGAGTTTACTTGTTTGAGAAGGAGTGGCTTATTCAAAACTAAGATTTATTTAATCTGTTTGTTCCCAGGCAAAATTGGATGTGATGCAATTCCAAATTTCACCACATGATGGTGCCCAATTTTGACTTCATAGGACATATTAAACACTTAGCTTGTTATTATGTTCAAGGTAATCAGATTTGTTTATTATTCTAATGGCCTCTTCAAAACTATTCTGGATTACTACTTTGGATCTATTCTACATTACTTGGCAACAACATACTCTGTAACAGATTAGGCAGTATAATCATATCTGTTAACTTGAGAGTGCCCACACTCAATCTACTTATCGTGATGTGTTAAATCAATTACTGTTAGACATTATTTGTCTGATAATCTACCAAATCTTTGAATTGAAGAATTTGTGATTTAATTAATAGCTTGTTGTTATGTTAAGGGTAATCAGACTTGTATATAATTCTAATGGCCTTCTTTTGAAAACTATTCTGAATTACAACTTTGGATCTTATATTACTTTGCAACAA
This sequence comes from Syngnathus floridae, assembly GCF_059516105.1. Taxonomy (NCBI): domain Eukaryota; kingdom Metazoa; phylum Chordata; class Actinopteri; order Syngnathiformes; family Syngnathidae; genus Syngnathus; species Syngnathus floridae. Next base: position 239,643 of record NC_142419.1, on the reverse strand, counting down.
TCTACTCCGTGACAGATTAGGCAGTATAATCACATATGTTAACTTCAGTGCCCACACTGTATTTATTTATGGTTATTTGTTAAATCAAGTACTGTTAGACATGAAATAGGAAGTGTTTAACATAAATGTTATGGCTACTCACCATTGTAGCTCGCTCCTGGTCAATGATACGAGCCTCTTCTTGCAGTGGAAAACTTGCAGCCAACAAACACCGTGGAACCTAAAGGAATGAAATTAAACATTAACATTTCGCCTCGACCAATTTTCACACGTACAACGCAACGCGGCTACACTTCTGCTATTACAAACGTAAATCTCCTTAAACACAATGAGTGTTACTTACCGTGTACGCTCTAGACGGTCCAGTTGCAAGCAGAAAATAAAGATATTTCTGTTGATAATCGTCGCTGCTCAGTGGCTCACGGCCATCGCGCCAACAGATTTGAATTTTGGCGGAGGTTCGGGCAATTACGTCATATCCACGGCACATGACTGCGACGTAATACCCGCTTATCTGAAACGGCAGTTAAAAGTAGAGTTACATCAAGTTTTCTTGGAACCTAAACGAATGAAAGAAAACTATCATTTGGCCACAACCAACATTCACAGATACAACACAACGTGCGGGGTTGGGGTTAAAGATTGAGTGAAGGGCCCTCGTTTTAAACTACTGTTTTGAAAAGGAGTGGGAACAAGTAAGACGTATTTAATTTATTTAATGGGAAGTAGTAAGACTTATTAAATTTATTTAATCTACTTTTCTTCCCAGGCAAAATTTGATGTGCTGCAATTCCAAATTTCCAAAGTGAATGAAGGAATGAAGTCCTTTAAATTATGATTTTGTATAAATACTAGGCATTAACACAAAATCGACGGCACAAAATGGGCAGACTTTACTTGTTTGAAAAGGACTGGTTACAAGACAGACTTTTTTAATTTATTTAATGGGAAGAAGACTTATTTAGTTTAATTGATCTATTTTTGTTCCCTGGCAAAATTCGATTTGCTGCAATTCCAAATTTCCAAAGTGAATGAAGGAAAGAAGTCGTTTAAATTATGATTTTGTTTAAATACTAGGCATAGACACAAAATCTACGGCACAAAATGGGCAGACTTTACTTGTTTGAAGAGGACTGGTTACAAGACAGACCTTTCTGATTTATTTAATGGGAAGAAGACTTATTTAGTTTATTTAATCTATTTTTGTTCCCTGGCAAAATTGGATTTGCTGAAATTGTATTTTGCCAAATCTTGCCTTGAGACATGATAGGAAGTATTAAACGCTTAGTTAAATCAATACAAGTTGGTAATAAGAGCGAGTAATGTTGGTTGAACCGATGAATGAAGGTTGAAAGCAATTTAAATTATGACTTTGTATAAATACTAGATATTAACAGAACATCTACTGCGCGAAATGGGCAGAGTTTACTTGTTTGAGAAGGAGTGGCTTATTCAAAACTAAGATTTATTTAATCTGTTTGTTCCCAGGCAAAATTGGATGTGATGCAATTCCAAATTTCACCACATGATGGTGCCCAATTTTGACTTCATAGGACATATTAAACACTTAGCTTGTTATTATGTTCAAGGTAATCAGATTTGTTTATTATTCTAATGGCCTCTTCAAAACTATTCTGGATTACTACTTTGGATCTATTCTACATTACTTGGCAACAACATACTCTGTAACAGATTAGGCAGTATAATCATATCTGTTAACTTGAGAGTGCCCACACTCAATCTACTTATCGTGATGTGTTAAATCAATTACTGTTAGACATTATTTGTCTGATAATCTACCAAATCTTTGAATTGAAGAATTTGTGATTTAATTAATAGCTTGTTGTTATGTTAAGGGTAATCAGACTTGTATATAATTCTAATGGCCTTCTTTTGAAAACTATTCTGAATTACAACTTTGGATCTTATATTACTTTGCAACAATCTACTCCGTGACAGATTAGGCAGTATAATCACATATGTTAACTTCAGTGCCCACACTGTATTTATTTATGGTTATTTGTTAAATCAAGTACTGTTAGACATGAAATAGGAAGTGTTTAACATAAATGTTATGGCTACTCACCATTGTAGCTCGCTCCTGGTCAATGATACGAGCCTCTTCTTGCAGTGGAAAACTTGCAGCCAACAAACACCGTGGAACCTAAAGGAATGAAATTAAACATTAACATTTCGCCTCGACCAATTTTCACACGTACAACGCAACGCGGCTACACTTCTGCTATTACAAACGTAAATCTCCTTAAACACAATGAGTGTTACTTACCGTGTACGCTCTAGACGGTCCAGTTGCAAGCAGAAAATAAAGATATTTCTGTTGATAATCGTCGCTGCTCAGTGGCTCACGGCCATCGCGCCAACAGATTTGAATTTTGGCGGAGGTTCGGGCAATTACGTCATATCCACGGCACATGACTGCGACGTAATACCCGCTTATCTGAAACGGCAGTTAAAAGTAGAGTTACATCAAGTTTTCTTGGAACCTAAACGAATGAAAGAAAACTATCATTTGGCCACAACCAACATTCACAGATACAACACAACGTGCGGGGTTGGGGTTAAAGATTGAGTGAAGGGCCCTCGTTTTAAACTACTGTTTTGAAAAGGAGTGGGAACAAGTAAGACGTATTTAATTTATTTAATGGGAAGTAGTAAGACTTATTAAATTTATTTAATCTACTTTTCTTCCCAGGCAAAATTTGATGTGCTGCAATTCCAAATTTCCAAAGTGAATGAAGGAATGAAGTCCTTTAAATTATGATTTTGTATAAATACTAGGCATTAACACAAAATCGACGGCACAAAATGGGCAGACTTTACTTGTTTGAAAAGGACTGGTTACAAGACAGACTTTTTTAATTTATTTAATGGGAAGAAGACTTATTTAGTTTAATTGATCTATTTTTGTTCCCTGCCAAAATTCGATTTGCTGCAATTCCAAATTTCCAAAGTGAATGAAGGAAAGAAGTCGTTTAAATTATGATTTTGTTTAAATACTAGGCATAGACACAAAATCTACGGCACAAAATGGGCAGACTTTACTTGTTTGAAGAGGACTGGTTACAAGACAGACTTTTCTGATTTATTTAATAGGAAGAGGACTTATTTAGTTTATTTAATCTATTTTTGTTCCCTGGCAAAATTGGATTTGCTGAAATTGTATTTTGCCAAATCTCGATTTGAGACCTGATAGGAAGTATTAAACGCTTAGTTAAATCAATACAAGTTGGTAATAAGAGCGAGTAATGTTGGTTGAACCGATGAATGAAGGTTGAAAGCAATTTAAATTATGACTTTGTATAAATACTAGATATTAACAGAACATCTACTGCGCAAAATGGGCAGAGTTTACTTGTTTGAGAAGGAGTGGCTTATTCAAAACTAAGATTTATGTAATCTGTTTGTTCCCAGGCAAAATTGGATGTGATGCAATTCCAAATTTCACCACATGATGGTGCCCAATTTTGACTTCATAGGACATATTAAACACTTAGCTTGTTATTATGTTCAAGGTAATTAGATTTGTTTATCATTCTAATGGCCTCTTCAAAACTATTCTGGATTACTACTTTGGATCTATTCTACATTACTTGGCAACAACATACTCTGTAACAGATTAGGCAGTATAATCACATATGTTAACTTGAGAGTGCCCACACTCAATCTACTTATCGTGATGTGTTAAATCAATTACTGTTAGACATTATTTGTCTGATAATCTACCAAATCTTTGAATTGAAGAATTTGTGATTTAATTAATAGCTTGTTCAGGGTAATCAGACTTGTATATAACTCTAATGGCCTTCTTTTGAAAACTATTCTGAATTACAACTTTGGATCTTATATTACTTTGCAACAATCTACTCCGTGACAGATTAGGCAGTATAATCACATATGTTAACTTCAGTGCCCACACTGTATTTATTTATGGTTATTTGTTAAATCAAGTACTGTTAGACATGAAATAGGAAGTGTTTAACATAAATGTTATGGCTACTCACCATTGTAGCTCGCTCCTGGTCAATGATACGAGCCTCCTCTTGCAGTGGAAAACTTGCAGCCAACAAACACCGTGGAACCTAAAGGAATGAAATTAAACATTAACATTTCGCCTCGACCAATTTTCACACGTACAACGCAACGCGGCTACACTTCTGCTATTACAAACGTAAATCTCCTTAAACACAATGAGTGTTACTTACCGTGTACGCTCTAGACGGTCCAGTTGCAAGCAGAAAATAAAGATATTTCTGTTGATAATCGTCGCTGCTCAGTGGCTCACGGCCATCGCGCCAACAGATTTGAATTTTGGCGGAGGTTCGGGCAATTACGTCATATCCGCGGCATTTGACTGCGACGTAATACCCGCTTATCTGAAACGGCAGTTAAAAGTAGAGTTACATCAAGTTTTCTTGGAACCTAAACGAATGAAAGAAAACTATCATTTGGCCACAACCAACATTCACAGATACAACACAACGTGCGGGGTTGAGGTTAAAGATTGAGTGAAGGGCCCTCGTTTTAAACTACTGTTTTGAAAAGGAGTGGGAACAAGTAAGACGTATTTAATTTATTTAATGGGAAGTAGTAAGACTTATTAAATTTATTTAATCTACTTTTCTTCCCAGGCAAAATTTGATGTGCTGCAATTCCAAATTTCCAAAGTGAATGAAGGAATGAAGTCCTTTAAATTATGATTTTGTATAAATACTAGGCATTAACACAAAATCGACGGCACAAAATGGGCAGACTTTACTTGTTTGAAAAGGACTGGTTACATGACAGACTTTTTTAATTTATTTAATGGGAAGAAGACTTATTTAGTTTAATTGATCTATTTTTGTTCCCTGCCAAAATTCGATTTGCTGCAATTCCAAATTTCCAAAGTGAATGAAGGAAAGAAGTCGTTTAAATTATGATTTTGTTTAAATACTAGGCATAGACACAAAATCTACGGCACAAAATGGGCAGACTTTACTTGTTTGAAGAGGACTGGTTACAAGACAGACTTTTCTGATTTATTTAATGGGAAGAGGACTTATTTAGTTTATTTAATCTATTTTTGTTCCCTGGCAAAATTGGATTTGCTGAAATTGTATTTTGCCAAATCTCGATTTGAGACCTGATAGGAAGTATTAAACGCTTAGTTAAATCAATACAAGTTGGTAAGAAGAGCGAGTAATGTTGGTTGAACCGATGAATGAAGGTTGAAAGCAATTTAAATTATGACTTTGTATAAATACTAGATATTAACAGAACATCTACTGCGCAAAATGGGCAGAGTTTACTTGTTTGAGAAGGAGTGGCTTATTCAAAACTAAGATTTATGTAATCTGTTTGTTCCCAGGCAAAATTGGATGTGATGCAATTCCAAATTTCACCACATGATGGTGCCCAATTTTGACTTCATAGGACATATTAAACACTTAGCTTGTTATTATGTTCAAGGTAATCAGATTTGTTTATCATTCTAATGGCCTCTTCAAAACTATTCTGGATTACTACTTTGGATCTATTCTACATTACTTGGCAACAACATACTCTGTAACAGATTAGGCAGTATAATCACATATGTTAACTTGAGAGTGCCCATACTCAATCTACTTATCGTGATGTGTTAAATCAATTACTGTTAGACATTATTTGTCTGATAATCTACCAAATCTTTGAATTGAAGAATTTGTGATTTAATTAATAGCTTGTTCGGGGTAATCAGACTTGTATATAATTCTAATGGCCTTCTTTTGAAAACTATTCTGAATTACAACTTTGGATCTTATATTACTTTGCAACAATCTACTCGGTGACAGATTAGGCAGTATAATCACATATGTTAACTTCAGTGCCCACACTGTATTTATTTATGGTTATTTGTTAAATCAAGTACTGTTAGACATGAAATAGGAAGTGTTTAACATAAATGTTATGGCTACTCACCATTGTAGCTCGCTCCTGGTCAATGATATGAGCCTCTTCTTGCAGTGGAAAACTTGCAGCCAACAAACACCGTGGAACCTAAAGGAATGAAATTAAACATTAACATTTCGCCCGGACCAACATTCACACGTACAACGCAACGCGGCTACACTTCTGCTATTACAAACGTAAATCTCCTTAAACACAACGAGTGTTACTTACCGTGTACGCTCTAGGCAAAATTGGATGTGATGCAATTCCAAATCTATCTGAAACGGCAGTTAAAAGTAGAGTTACATCAAGTTTTCTTTTTTAATCAACACAATCATTTACAACCGTTGACCAGAAAGAATCGTCGAAATTCGACGTCCCCCACAAACGCCACGCTCACTCGCTTTTCAGGGCAACAAAAGTACTTCTTTTTAAAAACGATGAGTTGTACTTACCGTGTACGCTCTGGACGGTCCAGTTGCAAGCAGAAAATAAAAATATTTCTCTTGTTAGTCGTATGTTACCATCCGCTGTGTCTTTGTCAACATCGCCGCCATTTTCCTACTTCCTGCTGCGAGCCACGCCCACGGATTTAAATTTGGGCGGAAGCTCTTTCCATTGGCGTCGTTTTCGCGTATAGCAAATCCGATTGGTTGGGAAGGGGGCACGGTTATGCAGCCGAGGAGTCCTGTGATCGGTGGGATGTAAAGTAGGCGTCGACGTCACGTCCGCGTCACGTGACCACGACGTGGCAGACGTCAAATAGCAACCGCTGTTTTGTTTAGTAGACTTACAGTTGTTATGCATTGACATAATGGCGCACACACCAAATAGATTTAAATAAATTAAATAATTCTTCTGCCCACTCTCTTTTAAACAAGTTAACTCTCCCCGCGGATTTGAATTCCGGCGAAAGTTACGCCCATCGACGTCACGTATGTCACGTGACCACGACGTGGCAGATGTCATATAGCAACCGCTGTTTTGTTTAGTAGATTTACAGTTGTTATGCATTGGCATAATGGTGTGCACTCAAAATAGATTTAAATAAATTAAATATTTCTTCTGCCTACTCCCTTTTAAACAAGTTAACTCTGCCCACGTCCATTGACGTCTTGTCTGCGTCACGTGACCACGACGTAGCGACGTCATATAGTAACCGCTGTTTTGACCAGTAGACTTAGTTATTATGCGTTGACATAATGGCGCACTGGTTAGCATGGCCACCTCTTAAGCATGATGATGCGGGTTCGACGCCTGATCAACGTTAGCATGGAGTGAGCTGAAGTGCATGGCGCTGAAGATTTGAATCTTTGAAATGCGCTGAGGTCTGACATATCAGGCAGAATGGTTTGCCATCACGTTCAACAAAAAATAGAAACTTTCCCACTCTGATTAAAACGTCCTGTGTTCATCTACGTATTTTCGTTTTGCTGTGCATCTTTTCCCTGCCATTTCGAGAGCCCAATTGACACTCATAGTTTAAAGAAATGTGTTTGCCCATCCTACTTTGTGGAATTTCACCACATGCGCTTTTGACCAAAATACCAAATTGAACTCAAGTGAAGCCAACACGCACAACCCCCCCCCCCCCCCCCCCCACACACACACACACAAATGTTGATATGAACATAAAAGAGCCGCATGCGGTTCGGGAGTTGCGGCTTGGCCAAACCTGTACTATACAACTTTATTTGTATAAAATTTTCACAACAGCTGTCACACAAACAAAGCGGGAAAAACCGAAGACGTGCGTGTTCCGCCCACGCTGGATTTATTTGCACCTTTGAAAAGACACCGTATTGCCGCAGATGTGGCAAAGAGTACTTTTGGGCATCTGAGACGGAAGGATGTCCAAAGCATCACGTCACCTGCTCTGGTAGGCATGGTGGTGGGACGTTGAGGTCAACCGCTTTGGGGTTGGCTGACTCTTTGATCGCAGGATGCCACACACTTGAAGACAGAAGCAGAAAAGCAGAGCTAAATGCAAAATGTACTCACCGGTGACTCCAATTTTTTTCCCCCCTGAAGAAACAGCTGGACGGGTGGCCCCGGCTGGCCAGTGGGACTCTTGTTATTCTGACCCTTTTTAGTGCGCGTTTGGGGCAACAACCGTTTTTTGTGGCGCTCTCTTCTGGTTCAAAAGTGCCCTGCATGTGAATTTGCTTTTCCTGCCTTCTGATTGGATGAGCGCCGGTGTGACGCGGTGCCTCTGTCACCGTGGCGGGGGGTATACGTTGGCATCGGAGCGTCTGCCAACGTCTGAGACCGGCTGGCAGTGTATCGGAGGTGTCGAGTGCGGTGCCGCTGGAGCTCACTCACCAGCTGGTGTTAGGGCCACAGAATGAAGGCCAAGGAGAAGAATAGAAAGAGAAACAGAAACTTCTCCTCCAATTGTTTGATTTGTCTCTTCTGAGCTTCGATGAATTCTTTCAGCTCTTTGTTCCTCTAGGACGGACAAATGGAAAGTGGCATTCAAAAGCCAGTAAGCGTGCAAGTAAGTGCCGGGCTGGCTTTGGGCCCTTACCTGTTGCGCGCTGTGCAGCAGATCCATTCTCTCTTGGAGGATGCAAGCGTCGCGCTCCCTCAACTCGCACATCAGGGCTCGCTTCCATTGGTCCACGGCGCTCCTAAGCTCTTCTCTCTGATCCGCCGTCAGCACGTCATTCACGCCAGCGTGGCTGGCTTTTTCGCCGTCCGTGGCGGGGCAGTCCCGCTGCGGTAGCGCCTCGTACAACATGGCCTCCAGCTCCAGGATCCTCTGGGCCGCAATCCTCGTCCATCAGTGGTCCGGCGGGAGATTTGAGGGCGGCTTACCTTATGAGCCTGGTCCATGGAACACTTCCTGAAGTCCAACTCTTCATCCAGGTAGCCCTTCTGCTTGCAGAACATATCCTAGCACAGCTCAAGGTCAGAATTGTTGGGGCACATTGCCGGAGTTCCCCTTGGCTGATGTCGCGTGTCTGTCTACCTTCTCACTTTCAATGTCCAACATCTTCTGTTGAAGTGCTGACTTGGTCACTTTGATGTATTCTAACCACTGAGGAAAGGCTGCTGTCACATAAGCAGAATGCGAGAGCGTGCGTGGACGTGCGCGTTACCTTCTCGGCTAGGGTGAGAAGGGTCCTGGCGTGAATCACGACCACCTGCTCCTCGTTGGTGAGATTCTGCAAGAGCCCAAAGGCACAGCGTCAACAAGCTTCTTTCAGCGCAAAGCCTTCCAAAAGTCACATTTGAGCCGCCGAGTCTCGTGGAGTGCGAACATAAGGAGTTCGACATACACTTACGGCGTTATAGCCCAGGATGTCCAGCTTCTTCATCAGATCACTGATGACGATGTCCGGGGGAAAGGCGCAAGGAGCAATGTAAGGTGTTCTGGGACCTCGGGTTAAGGTTAGGGTTGCGAGGGACGCCTTACGTACGCTCACGCCCTCGGCCTCGCAGTAGATCTGCAAAGGGCTGAGGCCGTCTGGGAAACGGACTTGCAGAAACTTCAAGACGGGGGAGCGCCACTCCCTCTCCTGAAAGGCAGAGGCATGCATCCGTCCGTCCGTCCGTCCGTCCGTCCGTCCGTCACATCTCTGGCCTCAACACGCTTGTGCGAGTCTTCCCACCTCCAGCTCCAGGATGCGGAACTCAAGCAGTTCGTTTTGGTCTCGGATATCCTGGATGTGCTCTTTCAGACGCGCTTCTTCCGCCTCCATCCGCCTGACCTGAAAAGACAGTCAGACCTCATCTGCGGGGCTTCCCGACAGGTGTGACGCCAAGCGACTCCGCCCAGCGCCTTTCTTTCCGTCACCTTTTCGGCCAACTGCTGATTGCTCTGACGCAGCAGCTGCTTCTCCTCCACCCACTTGACATTCTAGAAGAGACAAACGCGTGGACAGCTTTGGAATGTTGTGTCATTTTCATCCACAAATTCTTTGGTTGACTGGAAAATGACATTTGCTTTTCTCCGCATTTTCCCAGCCACGTTCGGGGGGGGGGGGGTGGGGGGTTGGTCCAGTAATGCCAGACGGATGAGTGACTGAAGAATGTAGCTATTTTGTCTGAGAAAAAGGTGTGCTCATTGATGAGCTTACCTGTCCTTGTTGCTTCAGCGCTGACTCCAGATCTGCTACTCTGCTTTGATAGTGACCCATTTCTACCATCAGCTTTTCTCTGGTCTGAAAGGAGGAGGAGGGAGGCTCCTCCTCCTCCTTTCAGACCAGAGAACACCCGAGGCTGGGTGAGAACGGGGAGGCTGCGACCCGGCCGGGGGTTGCGGGAAGGGGCGCCACCTTGATCTCCTTCTCGGCGTCGTAGTCCCCTTTCGCTGGTCTGGGCTAGCAGAGCGTAGGCTCGTTGCAGCGCTTGATATTCTTGCGTCAGCTGGCGGTAGCGAAGCTCCGCCTCTTCATGCACACACCAATGCAACACAGCACTAGTACCAGAATCAGTCAGACCGGCGACAAAGCACCCGCGACGCAAAGACGAGTCCGATTCCAGGCTGAAGAGGAATGTTTGGTGTCAATACGCTGGCAGAAATGGCGGGCTACCTCTTCGGGTTCCGTGTCGGGGGTTCTGTCGGTGTGAAAAGACAAGGACGATCCGTCCGAGTCCACCAACACGTCTTCGTCGTAGCCGTAAAATGTTTCGATGACCTGCGGGCGCGGAAGCAAACATCTCTCTGAACAAACTGAAGCGACACCTCACGATGAATCGACGAGAGGAACGATAGCGAGAAAAAGGCCATTTCATTTTGCGCAACACCAAGCAGCCGCAAACAAACAGACTCACCTTGCAGGACCTCACGCTTTGTTCCTCCTCAGAGATTCTCGACGTCGGTATCGTAGCAGCAAATCTCTCTCCTGTCGACACAAATAATCCGCCTTTGAGATTCTTTGGATGCAAAGGGAACGAACGGCTCCGGCGCAGAAACAAACGCGACTCACAATGACATTTCTGACATGAGCTCCTGTCTCCAGAGCCTGAAAAACACGTCACCGGCGATGATTGGAGGGACGCTCGTCTTTTCCAAAAGTGACAACTACAGGGTGTGTCAGGGTTTTCCAGATTATCTTTATCGTATCATTGTGTTGCTTTGACTTTGACTGCGACCTGTAATAAATAATATTATTTATCCCTTATTTATCCCTATCGCTTATCCCTTCCTACACAAAGTCGTAAAACACCCCTTGCTATGTTTTGACTAGAGGTCAAGGGCTTCCTCTATTCAATCCACTCTTACACCCACCCTGTTTCTCTTAATTAAAATGCTCGTGCAGGAGCCGAGAGTCAGACTTCATTCGTACAACGGATGGACTCTCCACCTGCAGGTGTCCAAAAGAACTTACTTGTCTCCCGTGTGGTTCTTGCAAAATAAGTTGGAGCGAGCGCAACTCTAACAGGGTGCATTTTGCCACTAGCTGCCTACGGACAATGACGTCGCGCTCGCGGCTCATGGTTGACGGGCTGAGCAGCCGGGCAAGTCCGTTGTTTTCAGCGCACAGCGAGTGGCAAAGGCGCTGACAAAACGGGAGCTTTGAGCTGCTGAAAACGGCAAAACAAGTCTAAAGCGTGTTCAAACGCGTGCGCACAATGCTCCTGCTTGAAAGGTCGGAATTTAAGGGGCCAATTTTTTGGATGGCGGCCGCCGGCCAAGCTTTGGACGGAAAAGGTTTCCTGGCGACAGCGAGCGAGCGCGGCGCTGCCGTACGTGCATCGAGTCGCCTGCCTGAAGACCTTGGACAAGTCGTCGATGATGTGCCGCTGCTCCACAACTTGAAGGAACTCCATTTCACCGTCCTGCTGGCCGCAACCGCGGTCCAGGTCATTGAGCGAACTAGGCCTTCTCTGTGGAACACAAATGCAGTGGACTCTGTTGGCACGCCGCCGTTGTCCGCGTCGACTTACCAAGCTTGCCATCTCCTCGTTCTCCTGGGTGACAAAGCGCACTTTGTTTTCAAGGCGACACAGCACCAGCGAGAGTTCTTCATTCTTCCTGCTCAGGCGTTTGTTTTTGTACAGGAGTGGCAGAAACTGGCTTTCTGTTTCTCTCAGTCGCTTTAGCTGCAAGCATGAAGTGCGGGATGTGAAAGACGCACAACACGCGGGCCAGAACGTATCCATTCCTTTTGCATCGGTTTGAACGGAATCGTGGCTTTGGCTCCCAATAAAAGACATCTACCAGGCAACCGACTCGCTGCGCCGCTCAACTAATAAGCAAGCGCAATGGGTGCCTCGCTGGATGGCGCGCATCAAACGTAGCGCAAACCTTCAAGCGTGCCGTCAATAAATTACCAGTTCATTGCGCTCTTCAGAAAGCAGGGCGTTTCGATCCTCCAGTTTCCTGATGACTGCGCTGAGCTCAGCGATTTTCAGATGAAACCGTCGCGTGTCCCGATCCTCCTGAGACTGAAAACGCCCCGCAACACACACACACAAGCACTCGTTCAAAGTTCAAAACTGTTTTTGTGCTACCTTCCTCCAGCAACGAACTAAGTCATGCGTACTGCAAGTGTGTGATGAGGTGGCTTACGCAATGAAGAGGATTGCTAGTAGCGGCGTTGACCCCACTTCCAGGGTAGTTTAGGCCCGCCCTTTGGGAATCCCTCAGGGCAGCGATCTGCTGCTCGGCAGCCTGAGTCTGCAGCTGAAGGCGGTGGACGTGGCCGGCCCCAGGGCTTCATCCAAAACACTAACCGCTCTGTCTTTCAGCTTGATCTCATCCGTCTGGATGTACAAACGGGGAGCGCTCAGGCAGGCGGGCAAACTCATTTGCCAGAATTGTGACAAAAACAAAGAGAGCAACCGGCCAATTTTTTTCTTGAATCGACTAGAACACCTTTGCTGTGACAAAAGCGAAGCGAGCAACCGGACATTTTCTTCTTGTGAAATAGAATAGAATAGAATGCCTTAGGTGTCATTGCACTGCAGGTATACAACGAAATTGGGAACATAGCCACGCACCGCGCATCTGATCAGTCCTACCAGTCGGCGGATCTCCCTCTCGCAGTCTCTCTTGGTTCGGCTCAGCTCCTCCCGATGCTGGTGATGAGCCGATCGGAGCTCGGCCGCTCGGGACTGCCAGGCCTGCTGGGCCGCTGCCAGGGCTTCTTCCGCGCTCCTGGTGGAGGCGACACCGCTCGGTCTCCCGACACCGCCGCGTCTCCTCCACCTCCGCCAGCAAAGCGCCCCCCCTCCTCACCTGAGCAGACATTGCGCCACACCGGGCCGTTGAGACCGCAACGGAGCGCCGCGACGCTTACTGGGGACAAGCTACACAATACGGTAGCGGCCGCATCGAAGCCCGACGTGGCGTGCGGATAGTCAGACACGGATAGAGCGGATCACCTTGTCCATGGAGCCGTCCCTCAGGCTGAGGACCAAGGCATTCAGTCGCTGGATCTCTCCATCTTTGATTTTGATCACTCTCATCAGCTCCATTTCATGCTGCCGCAGTAATGTCTCCCTGGTAATGGCTAACTCTTTCTGCTTCTCCTCATGGAGTTTGCTTTTGAGTTCCGTCATGGCGGCGGTGGCACGGTGGTGCTCCGCCCGCAGGTCCTGACTTCTCTCTCTCTCCAGACAGCTGACCTGACATGACTTAGACTTAGACAAACTTTATTGTCATCTTGTCTGCACATGGTGCATACAAAACGAAATTCCGTTGCATACGTCTTACAACAAAGTAGTGATATTGCAGTTGAATAGAAGTAACATATCCTATGAAAATATATATATATACATATATACTATATATATATATATATATATATATATATATTAAAAATAAGTATAAAGTGCAGCAGTGATAATTATGCAATAGTGCAAGTAGGCAAAACAGTATTCAAGAGTGTGCAGAGGAATGCTAAACCATGTATTAAACTTCTATTTAAAGGGTTTATACAAGTTCAGTAAAGTTGGTAGTGCGAGATAGTGCAAGATAGAGGTCCGTAGTGTCATAAAGTACAGTTCTGTGAATGTGTGATGCAGAGTTCAGTTTAGAGCTCAACAGTTCTAGTGTTCAACAGTCTGATGACAGCAGGGAAAAAGCTGTTGCAGAACCTGGTGGACCTGCAGCGGATGCTGCAAACCTCTTCCCAGAGGGCAGCAGGGAGAACAGTCCATGGTGGGGGTGTGATGGGTCATTGATGATGTTACGGGCACGGGACATGCAGCGCTGAGATGAAATGTCCTGAATGGAGGGAAGAGGAGCCCCTATGATCCTCTCTGCTGTCCTCACCACTCTCCTCACGTTCTTCCAATCGGAGGCGGTGCAGCCTCCACACCACACAGAGAGACAGCTTGTCAGAATGCTCTCTATGGTGCTCCTGTAGAACGTCCTCATGATGGGTGGGGGCAGGTGGGCTCTCCTCATCCTCCGCAGGAAGTACAAGCGCTTCTGTGCCCTCTTGACCAGTGCCGTAGTGTTCATAGTCCAGGTGAGGTCTTCTGTGATGTGGACCCCCAGGAATTTGGTGGTGCTGACCACCTCCACAGCTGAGCTGTTGATGATCAGTGGAGCGTGGTGAGGCTGTTTTTTCCTGAAGTCGACGATGATCTCCTTCATCTTCTCCTCATTCAGGATCAGGCTGTTTTCTCTGCACCAGCCCACCAGCTGCTCCACCTCCTCTCTGTAGTCCAGGTCGTTGTTGTCTCTGATGAGCCCCACCACCGTTGTGTCGTCTGCTGACTTCACGATGTGATTGGTGGTGAACCTGAGGACGCAGTCGTGTGTCATCAGGGTGCACAGCAGGGGGCTCAGGACGCAGCCCTGAAGGGAGCCTGTGCTGAGGGTGATGACATCAGAGGTGTTCTGTCCGACCCGGACTGACTGAGGTCTGTTGGTGAGGAAGTCTAGCAGCCAGTTGCGAAGGGGGGTGTTGAAGCCCAGGTGTTCCAATTTTCCTACCAGATGCTGTGGGATGATGGTGTTAAACGCTGAGCTGAAGTCCAGGAACAGCCTCCGCACATGGGTGTTCTTCTCCTCCAGGTGAGCCAGGCTCAGGTGAAGAACGGAGGAGATGGCGTCCTGAGTGGAGCGGTTTTGCCGGTCGGCAAACTGGAACGGGTCAAATAATAGGGGGAGTCTGGAAACGATGTGACCTTTAAGCAGCCTTTCGAAGCACTTCATCATAACCGGAGTCAGTGCAACAGGCCGGTAATCATTAAATGAGGTGATTTGAGGTTTCTTCGGCACCGGAATGATGGAGGCAGTCTTAAAGCACGCCGGCACTGTGGCTTGGCCCAGCGAGGTGTTAAAAATGTCTGTGATGACCCCAGCCAGATGACTTGCACATTCCCTGAACACACGCCCAGGAATGTTGTCGGGGCCAGGGGCCTTACAGGGGTTGACTCTCCTCAGGGTCTTCAACTCATCGGCGGAGTCAAGGCAGAGTACCTCCTCTTCCTGATGGGGGACAGTTTTAACTGCTGGAGTGCCGTTTAGTGCCTCGAACCTCCCAAAGAAGTTATTTAGACCATTTAGAAAGTCAGCATCAACTACACCCACCGGGGGGGGGGAGGGTGAGTTGTAGTCTGTAATCGCCCGTATGCCTTGCCACATACTCCTGATGTTTTTGACGTCGTGGAAACGATCCTGAAATTTTCGACTGCGGTCTCGCTTCGCTATCCTGATGGCACGGTTCAAGTTGGCTCTCGCTGTCCTCAGTGTCTCCTTGTCGCCAGACTTGAAGGCAGAGTTCCGCGCTCGTAGCGTTTGACGTACCTCCTCAGTCATCCAGGGTCGTTGGTTGCCCCGGGTGATGATATTCTAAGTGGTGCTGACGTCCTCGGTGCATTTGTTGATGTAGGCTGACACAGTCATGGCACACGCATGTCTAATCTACATCGGGAAAACTGGGAGGGAGGGAGGCAGGCAGGGAGGCAGGCAGGGAGGCAGGCAGGGAGGCAGGCAGTGTCTGTCTGTTGAGATTTTCATCTTGTTCTTCTCCTGCTGAAGTTCTAACTGGACGTCCATCAGTTTGGTTCTCAGCTCGTCATTGGCGGCCTGAAGGGCGTCCGTTCGCTCCGCCTTGGCCCGCCCTGCCGGAGCTCGTTTGGACATCTCTTACTCGAGTCTCGCCCGGTCGTCAGTCAGAGATCACAACATTTGTACCTGGAGAGCACAAACGCAGCGCTGTTTTCCACTGGCTTCGAACTCAACTTCAATCGGTACCGTAACTTACAACATCATAAACATAGAACTAGCTTGACTTATTCATTGAATAAATGCATTTGGTTCTTCAAAACTGCATCACGCAACATAGCGTGACCGAGACGGCCGTTATCCACCTGCGTGAAGTTATTTGGTGAAATGAATGAGATGTTTAAGACACCATCGTTCTGTCTCTATGTAGATGAAGGTAAATAATCGATTGCTGAAGGTCCAAAGGTGTTGTGATAAACAAATAAACATATTAGTGATTAGTGACATATTTGTGATAAACATATTAGGCAGGATAATCACATATGTTAACGTGACTGCCCACACTGTATTTATTTATGGTTATTTGTTAAATCGAGTACTGTTAGACATGAAATAGGAAGTGTTTAACATAAATGGAAGACGAAAGGGGTACTCACCATTGTAGCTCCTGCTGGTCAATGATACGAGCCTCTTCTTGCAGTGGAAAACATACAGCCAACAAACACCGTGGAACCTAAAGGAATGAAATTAAACATTAACATTTAGCCTCAACCAACATTCACAGATACAACGCAACGCAAACTACACAAACGTAAATCTTTTTAAACACAATGAGTTGTACTTACCGTGTACGCTCTAGACGGTCCACTTGCAAGCGGAAAATAAAGATATTTCTGTTGATAATCGTCGTGTTTGTATCCGGTGTCTCGCTCAAGGCCATTGCGCCCACAGATTTGAATTTTGGCGAGAGTTCAGCCTATTGACGTCATTTCCGCGGTGTAATACCCGCATATCTGAAACGGCAAAGTTAAGAGTAGAGTTAAATAAAGTTTTTAGTCAACGCAATAATTTACAACCGTTGACCAGTCGAAATAATCGTCGAAATTTGGCGTCTGTGGCTGGAAGCAGACGCCGAGTTCGACATTCCTCCCAAACGCCACACTCCCTTGCTTTTCAGGGCTAAAAAAAAACAGTTGTAATTACCTTGTACGCTCTAGACGGTCAAGTTGCAAGCTGAAAACAAAAATATTTGCCTTGTTAGTCATCGTGTTACTAACAGCTGTGTCTTGTTTGCCAGAACTGCCGCTTTCCTACTTCCTGTTGCAAGCCACGCCCACGGATTATAATTTTGCCGTGAGTTCCGCCTATTGACGTCATGTCCGCGTCACATGACTGCGACGTAATATTATCTAAAACTGTTTGTGCGGTATTGTGTTGTTCTGTGCGGTATTGTGTTATTCTGTGCGGCGTCGTGTTGTTCTGTGCGGCGTCGTGTTGTTCAGTGCGACGTCGTGTTGTTCAGTGCGGCATGGTGTTGTTCAGTGCGGCATGGTGTTGTTCAGTGCGGCATGGTGTTGTTCAGTGCGGCATAATGTTGTTCAGTGCGGCATAATGTTGTTCAGTGCGGCATGGTGTTGTTCAGTGCGGCATGGTGTTGTTCAGTGCGGCATGGTGTTGTTCAGTGCGGCATAATGTTGTTCAGTGCGCCATAATGTTGTTCAGTGCGGCATGGTGTTGTTCAGTGCGGGATGGTGTTGTTCAGTGCAGGATGGTGTTGTTCAGTGCGGCACGGTGTTGTTCAATGCGGCATGGTGTTGTTCAGTGCGGGATGGTGTTGTTCAGTGCGGCATGGTGTTGTTCAGTGCGGCATAATGTTGTTCAGTGCGGCATGGTGTTGTTCAGTGCCGCATGGTGTTGTTCAGTGCGGCATGGTGTTGTTCAGTGCGGCATGGTGTTGTTCAGTGCGGAATGGTGTTGTTCAGTGCGGCATGGTGTTGTTCAGTCCGGGATGGTGTTGTTCAATGCGGGATCGTGTTGTTCAGTGCGGGGTGGTGTTGTTCAGTGTGGGATGGTGTTGTTCAGTGCGGCATGGTGTTGTTCAATGCGGCATGGTGTTGTTCAGTGCGGGATGGTGTTGTTCATTGCGGCATGGTGTTGTTCAGTGCGGCATGGTGTTGTTCAGTGCGGCATGGTGTTGTTCAGTGCGGCATGGTGTTGTTCAGTGCGGCATAATGTTGTTCAGTGCGGCATGGTGTTGTTCAGTGTGGAAAGGTGTTGTTCAGTGCAGGATGGTGTTGTTCAGTGCGGCATGGTGTTGTTCAATGCAGGATCGTGTTGTTCAGTGCAGCATAATGTTGTTCAGTGCAGCATGGTGTTGTTCAGTGCGGCATGGTGTTGTTCAATGCGGCATGGTGTTGTTCACTGCGGGATGGTGTTGTTCAATGCGGGATCGTGTTGTTCAGTGCGGCATAATGTTGTTCAGTGCAGCATGGTGTTGTTCAGTGCGGCATGGTGTTGTTCAGTGCGACATAATGTTGTTTAGTGCGGCATAATGTTGTTCAGTGCGGCATAATGTTGTTCAGTGCGGCATGGTGTTGTTCAGTGCGGCATGGTGTTGTTCAGTGCGGCATGGTGTTGTTCAGTGCAGGATGGTGTTGTTCAGTGCGGCATGGTGTTGTTCAATGCGGCATGGTGTTGTTCAGTGCGGGATGGTGTTGTTCAGTGCAGGATGGTGTTGTTCAGTGCGGCATGGTGTTGTTCAGTGCGGAATGGTGTTGTTCAGTGCGGCATGGTGTTGTTCAGTGCGGCATGGTGTTGTTCAGTGCAGGATGGTGTTGTTCAATGCGGGATCGTGTTGTTCAGTGCGGCATGGTGTTGTTCAGTGCGGCATGGTGTTGTTCAGTGCGGCATAATGTTAGTCAGTGCGGCATGGTGTTGTTCAGTGCGGCATGGTGTTGTTCAGTGCGGCATGGTGTTGTTCAGTGCGGCATGGTGTTGTTCAGTGCGGCATAATGTTGTCCAGTGCGCCATAATGTTGTTCAGTGCGGCATGGTGTTGTTTAGTGCGGGATGGTGTTGTTCAGTGCAGGATAGTGTTGTTCAGTGCGGCATGGTGTTGTTCAATGCGGCATGGTGTTGTTCAGTGCGGGATGGTGTTGTTCAGTGCGGCATGGTGTTGTTCAGTGCGGCATAATGTTGTTCAGTGCGGCATGGTGTTGTTCAGTGCGGCATGGTGTTGTTCAGTGCGGCATGGTGTTGTTCAGTGCGGCATGGTGTTGTTCAGTGCGGAATGGTGTTGTTCAGTGCGGCATGGTGTTGTTCAGTGCGGGATGGTGTTGTTCAATGCGGGATCGTGTTGTTCAGTGCGGGGTGGTGTTGTTCAGTGCAGGATGGTGTTGTTCAGTGCAGGATGGTGTTGTTCAGTGCGGCATGGTGTTGTTCAATGCAGGATCGTGTTGTTCAGTGCAGCATAATGTTGTTCAGTGCAGCATGGTGTTGTTCAGTGCAGCATGGTGTTGTTCAGTGCGGCATGGTGTTGTTCAATGCGGCATGGTGTTGTTCAGTGCGGGATGGTGTTGTTCAGTGCGGCATGGTGTTTTTCAGTGCGGCATAATGTTGTTCAGTGCGGCATGGTGTTCAGTGCGGCATGGTGTTGTTCAGTGCAGGATGGTGTTGTTCAGTGCGGCATGGTGTTGTTCAATGCAGGATCGTGTTGTTCAGTGCAGCATAATGTTGTTCAGTGCAGCATGGTGTTGTTCAGTGCGGCATGGTGTTGTTCAATGCGGCATGGTGTTGTTCACTGCGGGATGGTGTTGTTCAATGCGGGATCGTGTTGTTCAGTGCGGCATAATGTTGTTCAGTGCAGCATGGTGTTGTTCAGTGCGGCATGGTGTTGTTCAGTGCGACATAATGTTGTTTAGTGCGGCATAATGTTGTTCAGTGCGGCATAATGTTGTTCAGTGCGGCATGGTGTTGTTCAGTGCGGCATGGTGTTGTTCAGTGCGGCATGGTGTTGTTCAGTGCAGGATGGTGTTGTTCAGTGCGGCATGGTGTTGTTTAATGCGGCATGGTGTTGTTCAGTGCGGGATGGTGTTGTTCAGTGCAGGATGGTGTCGTTCAAGATTCAAGATTCAAGAGTTTTTTATTCGCCATGTTTGAGCGTGCCAAACAAGGAATTTGACTTCGGTAAATCACAGCCTCTGTTCAACATTTAGGTGACTAACAACAACACTCAGCACATGTGAAGAACGAAAGATATTCTCAAGCATCCCCAGATCTTAAACTCCCAAGAGGGCAAGGGAAAACTCAAAACTCCAGCTATGGGAAATGAGAAACCTTGAGAAAAGTCCACAGATGGGAGGGTCCCTCTTCTAGGATGACCAGGCTGCAATGGATGCAGAGAGGACACATAGTACAAACAGTGTAAACAAAAAAGGTGTGGAAAGCAGGATGTTATTGCACAGTAATGACTCTGAGACTCTAAGAGTGGTGTGAGTTCATCAGAGCGACAGCCTGGGGGAAGAAGCTGTCTCTGTGTCTGCTGGTTTTAGTGTACAGAGCTCTATAACGGCGTCCGGAGGGGAGTAGTTCAAACAGGCTGCAACCTGGGTGCGAAGGGTCTGTTGAGATGTTACTTGCACGTTTCCTGGTCCTGGTCAGGTACAAGTCTTGAATAGATGGGAGGTTGATTCCAATTATCTTTTCTGCAGTCCTTATTGTCCGTTGCAGTCTGTGCTTGTCTTGTTTGGAGGCCGATCCAAACCAGACAGTGATGGAGGTGCAGAGGACAGACTGGATGATGGCAGTGTAGAAGGTCTTCAGCAGCTCCCGCGGCAGGTTGAACTTCTTGAGCTGTCTCAGGAAGTACAGCCTCTGCTGGGCCTTCTTCCGGACAGAGTCTATGTGGCCGGTCCATTTCAGGTCCCGAGAGATTGTGGTTCCCAGGAACTTGAAGGTGTCTGATGAGAGAATAGTATTACTGCGGATAGTGAGGGGTGAAAGTGGTGAAGGGCCTCGCCTGAAGTCCACTGTCATCTCCACGGTCTTGAGCGGGTTCAGGTCCAGGTGGTTTTGGCTGCACCAGTGGACCAGCTGCTCCACCTCCTGTCTGTATGCAGTCTCATCACCGTTCTGGATCAGTCCGATGAGAGTGGTGTCGTCTGCATACTTCAGGAGCTTCACAGAAGAGTCACTTGCGGAGAAATCGTTGGTGTAGAGGGAGAAGAGCAGTGGGGAGAGGACGCACCCCTGAGGGGCTCCAGTGTTGGTAGTCAGAGTGTCAGATGTGATGCTCCCCAGCCTCACACGCTGTCTCCTGTTGGTCAGGAAGCTGGTGATCCACTGACAGGTGGAGGCAGGCACCGCGAGCTGGATGAGCTTCTGTTGGAGGATGTCAGGAGCGATGGTGTTGAACGCCGAGCTGAAGTCCACAAACAGGATCCTGGCGTACTTTCCTGGGGTGTCCAGGTGTTGCAGGATGTAGTGCAGACCCATGTTGACCGCATCATCCACCGACCTGTTTGCCCGGTAGGCAAACTGGAGGGGGTCCAGCAGGGGGCCCGTGACATCCTTCAGGTGGTTCAGCACTAACCTCTCGAAAGATTTCATGACCACAGATGTCAGTGCAACAGGTCTATAGTCATTCAGACCTGTGATGGCGGGCTTCTTGGCCACTGGAACGATGGTGGAGCTCTTGAAGCACGCGGGCACCTCACACAGCTCCAGGGAACGATTGAAGATCCGTGCAAAGGTGGGTGCCAGCTGCTCAGCGCAAACTTTCAAGCAGGAAGGTGACACGCCGTCTGGGCCCGGTGCCTTCCTGATCTTTTGTCTTCGGAACATCTGGCGCACTTCCTCCTCGCGAATCTGGAGTGCGGGCGCGGCCTCTGCAAGAGAGAGAGTCGGTGACCACGGTGATGGAGGTGTGGACAGAGCAGTTGTGGGGGGAGGTGAGTATGTGGATTGTGCTGCAGGAAGTCCCGTTGTGTGGGAAGACCGATCAAACCTGCAGTAGAACCTGTTTAGCTGGTTAGCGAGCCTTGGGCTCTCCACAGGACGGGGGGTTCGTTTCTTGAAGCCCGTGATGCTCTGCAGGCCTTTCCACACTGTTGAGGGATCAGGATTGGCAGAGAGGTGTCTCTCCAGGCTCTCCCCGTAACACCTCCTGGCTTTCCTGACCTCTCGGTTCAGTGTGTTTCTGGTCTGCTTGAACAGGTCCCGGTCGCCGCTCCTGTAGGCCTCCTCCTTGACTTTGCGCAGCCTCCTAAGGTTCGGTGTAAACCAAGGTTTGTCGTTGTTGTACGTGCAGAAGGTCTTAGTCTGCACACACAGATCCTCACAAAAACTGATGTATGATGTGACAGTGTCAGTGAGTTCATGCAAGTCTGAATCTGCAGCTTCGAAAACTCTCCAATCGGTGCAGTCAAAGCAGGCTTGGAGGTTCTGCCTTGACTCCACTGTCCACTTCCTGACAGTCCTTACCACAGGCTTAGAAGTTTTTAGTTTCTGTCTGTAGGCAGGGATCAGATGAACTAGACAGTGGTCCGAGAGTCCTAAAGCTGCACGAGCCACAGAGTGGTATGCATCCTTAATTACGGTGTAGCAGTGGTCCAGTGTCTGTGCCCCTCTGGTGGGACACGTTATGTGCTGTCTGTATCTGGGGAGTTCGTGTGCGAGGTTCGCCCTGTTAAGATCACCCAGAACAATGATTAGTGAATTTGGTAGAAGTTTCTCCATGTCTGTCACCTGGTCAGCCAGCATCTGCGTGGCTTCACTCGCACGTGCGTGTGGTGGGATGTAAACAGCAGCCATGACGATCGAGGAGAACTCCCGTGGTGAATAGAACGGCCGGCAGTTTATGAAAAGTGTTTCTAGGAGAGGGCTGCAAAACTCTTTCAACACCATGACATCGGTACACCAACGTTCATTAATGTAGAAACAGAGACCACCTCCCTTTGATTTTCCGGAGAGCTCCGCGCTGCGATCTGCACGCGTTAGCCGAAACCCAGCTAACTCCATGGCGTGGTGGGGGGTTCGTTCGCTAAGCCACGTTTCAACAAAACACAGCGCGGCGGATCTGCTGAAGTCCGTGTTCCTTGAAGTGAGGAGCAGCAGTTCGTCCATCTTGTTCGCCAGGGAGCGGACATTCGCCAGATGAATTGACGGTAGGGCAGAACGGAACCCTTTCTGCCTCAGCTTTACGAGGGCTCCGGCTCGTTTTCCGCGTCGCCGCCGTCGCGCTAGCTTGTATAGCACCGCCGCTCCGGCTAAAATCTCCGACAAACAGTCTGAATCAGAGAAAACAGGAGAGAAAATACCAGAAGAAGACTGACCGATGTTTAACAGTACTTCTCTAGTAAAAGTGATCCGGGATGGACAGCAGAAGACGCAGAAAACACACAAAATAAGACAAAGAAACAGAGAGCGACTCACCGTGGCAGCCATCCGCGGCGCCATCAGATGACGTCCGGTGCGGCATGGTGTTGTTCAGTGCGGAATGGTGTTGTTCAGTGCGGCATGGTGTTGTTCAGTGCGGCATGGTGTTGTTCAGTGCAGGATGGTGTTGTTCAATGCGGGATCGTGTTGTTCAGTGCGGCATGGTGTTGTTCAGTGCGGCATGGTGTTGTTCAGTGCGGCATAATGTTGTTCAGTGCGGCATGGTGTTGTTCAGTGCGGCATGGTGTTCAGTGCGGCATGGTGTTGTTCAGTGCGGCATGGTGTTGTTCAGTGCGGCATAATGTTGTCCAGTGCGCCATAATGTTGTTCAGTGCGGCATGGTGTTGTTTAGTGCGGGATGGTGTTGTTCAGTGCAGGATGGTGTTGTTCAGTGCGGCATGGTGTTGTTCAATGCGGCATGGTGTTGTTCAGTGCGGGATGGTGTTGTTCAGTGCGGCATGGTGTTGTTCAGTGCGGCATAATGTTGTTCAGTGCGGCATGGTGTTGTTCAGTGCGGCATGGTGTTGTTCAGTGCGGCATGGTGTTGTTCAGTGCGGCATGGTGTTGTTCAGTGCGGAATGGTGTTGTTCAGTGCGGCATGGTGTTGTTCAGTGCGGGATGGTGTTCAATGCGGGATCGTGTTGTTCAGTGCGGGGTGGTGTTGTTCAGTGCAGGATGGTGTTGTTCAGTGCAGGATGGTGTTGTTCAGTGCGGCATGGTGTTGTTCAATGCAGGATCGTGTTGTTCAGTGCAGCATAATGTTGTTCAGTGCAGCATGGTGTTGTTCAGTGCGGCATGGTGTTGTTCAATGCGGCATGGTGTTGTTCAGTGCGGGATGGTGTTGTTCAGTGCGGCATGGTGTTTTTCAGTGCGGCATAATGTTGTTCAGTGCGGCATGGTGTTGTTCAGTGCGGCATGGTGTTGTTCAGTGCGACATAATGTTGTTCAGTGCGGCATAATGTTGTTCAGTGCGGCATGGTGTTGTTCAGTGCGGCATGGTGTTGTTCAGTGCGGCATGGTGTTGTTCAGTGCGGCATGGTGTTGTTCAGTGCAGGATGGTGTTGTTCAGTGCAGGATGGTGTTGTTCAATGCGGCATGGTGTTGTTCAGTGCGGGATGGTGTTGTTCAGTGCAGGATGGTGTTGTTCAGTGCGGCATGGTGTTGTTCAGTGCGGAATGGTGTTGTTCAGTGCGGCATGGTGTTGTTCAGTGCGGCATGGTGTTGTTCAGTGCAGGATGGTGTTGTTCAATGCGGGATGGTGTTGTTCAGTGCGGGATGGTGTTGTTCAGTGCAGGATGGTGTTGTTCAGTGCGGCATGGTGTTGTTCAATGCGGCATGGTGTTGTTCAGTGCAGGATGGTGTTGTTCAGTGCGGCATGGTGTTGTTCAATGCGGCATGGTGTTGTTCAATGCGGCATGGTGTTGTTCAGTGCGGCATGGTGTTGTTCAGTGCGGCATGGTGTTGTTCAGTGCAGCGTAATGTTGTTCAGTGCGGCATGGTGTTGTTCAGTGCGGAATGGTGTTGTTCAGTGCGGCATGGTGTTGTTCAGTGCAGGATGGTGTTGTTCAGTGCGGCATGGTGTTGCTCAGTGCGGCATGGTGTTGTTCAGTGCGGGATGGTGTTGTTCATTGCGGCATGGTGTTGTTCAGTGCGGCATGGTGTTGTTCAGTGCGGCATGGTGTTGTTCAGTGCGGCATAATGTTGTTCAGTGCGGCATGGTGTTGTTCAGTGCGGGATGGTGTTGTTCAGTGCGGGATGGTGTTGTTCAGTGCAGGATGGTGTTGTTCAGTGCGGCATGGTGTTGTTCAGTGCGGCATGGTGTTGTTCAGTGCGGCATAATGTTGTTCAGTGCGGCATAATGTTGTTCAGTGCGGGATGGTGTTGTTCATTGCGGCATGGTGTTGTTCAGTGCGGCATGGTGTTGTTCAGTGCGGCATGGTGTTGTTCAGTGCGGGATGGTGTTGTTCAGTGCAGGATGGTGTTGTTCAGTGCGGCATGGTGTTGTTCAGTGCGGCATGGTGTTGTTCATTTCGGCATAATGTTGTTCAGTGCGGCATAATGTTGTTTAGTGCGGCATGGTGTTGTTCAGTGCGGGATGGTGTTGTTCAGTGCGTTATAATGTTGTTCAGTGCGGCATGGTGTTGTTCAGTGCGGCATGGTGTTGTTCAGTGCGGCATGGTGTTGTTCAGTGCGGCATAATGTTGTTCAGTGCGGCATAATGTTGTTCAGTGCGGCATGGTGTTGTTCAGTGCGGGATGGTGTTGTTCAGTGCGGGATGGTGTTGTTCAGTGCGGCATGGTGTTCAATGCGGAATGGTGTTGTTCAGTGCAGGATGGTGTATTTCAGTGCGGCATGGTGTTGTTCAGTGCGGCATAATGTTGTTCAGTGCGGCATGGTGTTGTTCAGTGCGGCATGGTGTTGTTCAGTGCGGCATGGTGTTGTTCAGTGCGGCATAATGTTGTTCAGTGCGGCATGGTGTTGTTCAGTGCGGCATGGTGTTGTTCAGTGCGGGATGGTGTTGTTCAGTGCAGGATGGTGTTGTTCAGTGCGGCATGGTGTTCAGTGCGGGATGGTGTCTTTCAGTGCGGCATGGTGTCGTTCAGTGCGGCATGGTGTCTTTCAGTGCGGCATGGTGTCGTTCAGTGAGGCATGGTGTTGTTCAGTGCGGCATGGTGTTGTTTAGTGCGGCATGGTGTTGTTCAGTGCGGGATGGTGTTGTTCAGTGTGGCATGGTGTTCAGTGCGGCATGGTGTTGTTCAGTGCGGTATCGTGTTGTTCAGTGCGGTATCGTGTTTCTCAGTGCGGTATCGTGTTGTTCAGTGCAGTATCGTTGTGTTGTTCGTATTGTGTTTAACACTTAGCCTCTAACACTTAGCCTCTAACACTTAGCCTCTAGCATCTAGAAGGTAAATAAATAGGAAGGAAGGACTCACCGGTGATGTCTTCGCCCACGTCCAAGCGTTGTACTTTGTATTTTCATCCTTCTGACAGTGGAAAACATAGCCAACAAACACCGTGGAACCTAAACGAATGAAAGAAAACTATCATTTGGCCACAACCAACATTCACAGATACAACACAATGTGACGTGCGGGGTTGAGGTTAAAGGTTGAGTGAAGGGCCCTCGTTTTAAACTACTTTTTTGAAAAGGATTGGGAACAAGTAAGACGTATTTAATTTATTTAATGGGAAGTAGTAAGAGCTATTGAATTTAATCTATGTATTATATTCTATTGTATTGTATTCTGTTGTATTCTTTTGGATTGTATTCACACTAACCCCACTAAAACTTCAGCCCACAAAAACTCGCCTCTGGCGCCTAGCCTCTGGCACTTAGCCTCTAACACTTAGCCTTTAACACTTAGCCTTTAACACTTAGCCTTTAACACTTAGCCTAGAAGGTGAATAAATAGGGTTAAAGGTTGAGTGAAGGGCCCTCGTTTTAAACTACTTTTTTGTAAAGGAGTGGGAACAAGTAAGACGTATTTAATTTATTTAATGGGAAGTAGTAAGACTTATTAAATTTATTTAATCTACTTTTCTTCCCAGGCAAAATTTGATGTGCTGCAATTCCAAATTTCCAAAGTGAATGAAGGAATGAAGTCCTTTAAATTATGATTTTGTATAAATACTAGGCATTAACACAAAATCGACGGCACAAAATGGGCAGACTTTACTTGTTTGAAAAGGACTGGTTACAAGACAGACTTTTTTAATTTATTTAATGGGAAGAAGACTTATTTAGTTTAATTGATCTATTTTTGTTCCCTGGCAAAATTCGATTTGCTGCAATTCCAAATTTCCAAAGTGAATGAAGGAAAGAAGTCGTTTAAATTATGATTTTGTTTAAATACTAGGCATAGACACAAAATCTACGGCACAAAATGGGCAGACTTTACTTGTTTGAAGAGGACTGGTTACAAGACAGACCTTTCTGATTTATTTAATGGGAAGAAGACTTATTTAGTTTATTTAATCTATTTTTGTTCCCTGGCAAAATTGGATTTGCTGAAATTGTATTTTGCCAAATCTTCCCTTGAGACATGATAGGAAGTATTAAACGCTTAGTTAAATCAATACAAGTTGGTAATAAGAGCGAGTAATGTTGGTTGAACCGATGAATGAAGGTTGAAAGCAATTTAAATTATGACTTTGTATAAATACTAGATATTAACAGAACATCTACTGCGCGAAATGGGCAGAGTTTACTTGTTTGAGAAGGAGTGGCTTATTCAAAACTAAGATTTATTTAATCTGTTTGTTCCCAGGCAAAATTGGATGTGATGCAATTCCAAATTTCACCACATGATGGTGCCCAATTTTGACTTCATAGGACATATTAAACACTTAGCTTGTTATTATGTTCAAGGTAATCAGATTTGTTTATTATTCTAATGGCCTCTTCAAAACTATTCTGGATTACTACTTTGGATCTATTCTACATTACTTGGCAACAACATACTCTGTAACAGATTAGGCAGTATAATCATATCTGTTAACTTGAGAGTGCCCACACTCAATCTACTTATCGTGATGTGTTAAATCAATTACTGTTAGACATTATTTGTCTGATAATCTACCAAATCTTTGAATTGAAGAATTTGTGATTTAATTAATAGCTTGTTGTTATGTTAAGGGTAATCAGACTTGTATATAATTCTAATGGCCTTCTTTTGAAAACTATTCTGAATTACAACTTTGGATCTTATATTACTTTGCAACAATCTACTCCGTGACAGATTAGGCAGTATAATCACATATGTTAACTTCAGTGCCCACACTGTATTTATTTATGGTTATTTGTTAAATCAAGTACTGTTAGACATGAAATAGGAAGTGTTTAACATAAATGTTATGGCTACTCACCATTGTAGCTCGCTCCTGGTCAATGATACGAGCCTCTTCTTGCAGTGGAAAACTTGCAGCCAACAAACACCGTGGAACCTAAAGGAATGAAATTAAACATTAACATTTCGCCTCGACCAATTTTCACACGTACAACGCAACGCGGCTACACTTCTGCTATTACAAACGTAAATCTCCTTAAACACAATGAGTGTTACTTACCGTGTACGCTCTAGACGGTCCAGTTGCAAGCAGAAAATAAAGATATTTCTGTTGATAATCGTCGCTGCTCAGTGGCTCACGGCCATCGCGCCAACAGATTTGAATTTTGGCGGAGGTTCGGGCAATTACGTCATATCCACGGCACATGACTGCGACGTAATACCCGCTTATCTGAAACGGCAGTTAAAAGTAGAGTTACATCAAGTTTTCTTGGAACCTAAACGAATGAAAGAAAACTATCATTTGGCCACAACCAACATTCACAGATACAACACAACGTGCGGGGTTGGGGTTAAAGATTGAGTGAAGGGCCCTCGTTTTAAACTACTGTTTTGAAAAGGAGTGGGAACAAGTAAGACGTATTTAATTTATTTAATGGGAAGTAGTAAGACTTATTAAATTTATTTAATCTACTTTTCTTCCCAGGCAAAATTTGATGTGCTGCAATTCCAAATTTCCAAAGTGAATGAAGGAATGAAGTCCTTTAAATTATGATTTTGTATAAATACTAGGCATTAACACAAAATCGACGGCACAAAATGGGCAGACTTTACTTGTTTGAAAAGGACTGGTTACAAGACAGACTTTTTTAATTTATTTAATGGGAAGAAGACTTATTTAGTTTAATTGATCTATTTTTGTTCCCTGGCAAAATTCGATTTGCTGCAATTCCAAATTTCCAAAGTGAATGAAGGAAAGAAGTCGTTTAAATTATGATTTTGTTTAAATACTAGGCATAGACACAAAATCTACGGCACAAAATGGGCAGACTTTACTTGTTTGAAGAGGACTGGTTACAAGACAGACCTTTCTGATTTATTTAATGGGAAGAAGACTTATTTAGTTTATTTAATCTATTTTTGTTCCCTGGCAAAATTGGATTTGCTGAAATTGTATTTTGCCAAATCTTGCCTTGAGACATGATAGGAAGTATTAAACGCTTAGTTAAATCAATACAAGTTGGTAATAAGAGCGAGTAATGTTGGTTGAACCGATGAATGAAGGTTGAAAGCAATTTAAATTATGACTTTGTATAAATACTAGATATTAACAGAACATCTACTGCGCGAAATGGGCAGAGTTTACTTGTTTGAGAAGGAGTGGCTTATTCAAAACTAAGATTTATTTAATCTGTTTGTTCCCAGGCAAAATTGGATGTGATGCAATTCCAAATTTCACCACATGATGGTGCCCAATTTTGACTTCATAGGACATATTAAACACTTAGCTTGTTATTATGTTCAAGGTAATCAGATTTGTTTATTATTCTAATGGCCTCTTCAAAACTATTCTGGATTACTACTTTGGATCTATTCTACATTACTTGGCAACAACATACTCTGTAACAGATTAGGCAGTATAATCATATCTGTTAACTTGAGAGTGCCCACACTCAATCTACTTATCGTGATGTGTTAAATCAATTACTGTTAGACATTATTTGTCTGATAATCTACCAAATCTTTGAATTGAAGAATTTGTGATTTAATTAATAGCTTGTTGTTATGTTAAGGGTAATCAGACTTGTATATAATTCTAATGGCCTTCTTTTGAAAACTATTCTGAATTACAACTTTGGATCTTATATTACTTTGCAACAATCTACTCCGTGACAGATTAGGCAGTATAATCACATATGTTAACTTCAGTGCCCACACTGTATTTATTTATGGTTATTTGTTAAATCAAGTACTGTTAGACATGAAATAGGAAGTGTTTAACATAAATGTTATGGCTACTCACCATTGTAGCTCGCTCCTGGTCAATGATACGAGCCTCTTCTTGCAGTGGAAAACTTGCAGCCAACAAACACCGTGGAACCTAAAGGAATGAAATTAAACATTAACATTTCGCCTCGACCAATTTTCACACGTACAACGCAACGCGGCTACACTTCTGCTATTACAAACGTAAATCTCCTTAAACACAATGAGTGTTACTTACCGTGTACGCTCTAGACGGTCCAGTTGCAAGCAGAAAATAAAGATATTTCTGTTGATAATCGTCGCTGCTCAGTGGCTCACGGCCATCGCGCCAACAGATTTGAATTTTGGCGGAGGTTCGGGCAATTACGTCATATCCACGGCACATGACTGCGACGTAATACCCGCTTATCTGAAACGGCAGTTAAAAGTAGAGTTACATCAAGTTTTCTTGGAACCTAAACGAATGAAAGAAAACTATCATTTGGCCACAACCAACATTCACAGATACAACACAACGTGCGGGGTTGGGGTTAAAGATTGAGTGAAGGGCCCTCGTTTTAAACTACTGTTTTGAAAAGGAGTGGGAACAAGTAAGACGTATTTAATTTATTTAATGGGAAGTAGTAAGACTTATTAAATTTATTTAATCTACTTTTCTTCCCAGGCAAAATTTGATGTGCTGCAATTCCAAATTTCCAAAGTGAATGAAGGAATGAAGTCCTTTAAATTATGATTTTGTATAAATACTAGGCATTAACACAAAATCGACGGCACAAAATGGGCAGACTTTACTTGTTTGAAAAGGACTGGTTACAAGACAGACTTTTTTAATTTATTTAATGGGAAGAAGACTTATTTAGTTTAATTGATCTATTTTTGTTCCCTGGCAAAATTCGATTTGCTGCAATTCCAAATTTCCAAAGTGAATGAAGGAAAGAAGTCGTTTAAATTATGATTTTGTTTAAATACTAGGCATAGACACAAAATCTACGGCACAAAATGGGCAGACTTTACTTGTTTGAAGAGGACTGGTTACAAGACAGACTTTTCTGATTTATTTAATAGGAAGAGGACTTATTTAGTTTATTTAATCTATTTTTGTTCCCTGGCAAAATTGGATTTGCTGAAATTGTATTTTGCCAAATCTCGATTTGAGACCTGATAGGAAGTATTAAACGCTTAGTTAAATCAATACAAGTTGGTAATAAGAGCGAGTAATGTTGGTTGAACCGATGAATGAAGGTTGAAAGCAATTTAAATTATGACTTTGTATAAATACTAGATATTAACAGAACATCTACTGCGCAAAATGGGCAGAGTTTACTTGTTTGAGAAGGAGTGGCTTATTCAAAACTAAGATTTATGTAATCTGTTTGTTCCCAGGCAAAATTGGATGTGATGCAATTCCAAATTTCACCACATGATGGTGCCCAATTTTGACTTCATAGGACATATTAAACACTTAGCTTGTTATTATGTTCAAGGTAATCAGATTTGTTTATCATTCTAATGGCCTCTTCAAAACTATTCTGGATTACTACTTTGGATCTATTCTACATTACTTGGCAACAACATACTCTGTAACAGATTAGGCAGTATAATCACATATGTTAACTTGAGAGTGCCCACACTCAATCTACTTATCGTGATGTGTTAAATCAATTACTGTTAGACATTATTTGTCTGATAATCTACCAAATCTTTGAATTGAAGAATTTGTGATTTAATTAATAGCTTGTTCAGGGTAATCAGACTTGTATATAACTCTAATGGCCTTCTTTTGAAAACTATTCTGAATTACAACTTTGGATCTTATATTACTTTGCAACAATCTACTCCGTGACAGATTAGGCAGTATAATCACATATGTTAACTTCAGTGCCCACACTGTATTTATTTATGGTTATTTGTTAAATCAAGTACTGTTAGACATGAAATAGGAAGTGTTTAACATAAATGTTATGGCTACTCACCATTGTAGCTCGCTCCTGGTCAATGATACGAGCCTCCTCTTGCAGTGGAAAACTTGCAGCCAACAAACACCGTGGAACCTAAAGGAATGAAATTAAACATTAACATTTCGCCTCGACCAATTTTCACACGTACAACGCAACGCGGCTACACTTCTGCTATTACAAACGTAAATCTCCTTAAACACAATGAGTGTTACTTACCGTGTACGCTCTAGACGGTCCAGTTGCAAGCAGAAAATAAAGATATTTCTGTTGATAATCGTCGCTGCTCAGTGGCTCACGGCCATCGCGCCAACAGATTTGAATTTTGGCGGAGGTTCGGGCAATTACGTCATATCCGCGGCATTTGACTGCGACGTAATACCCGCTTATCTGAAACGGCAGTTAAAAGTAGAGTTACATCAAGTTTTCTTGGAACCTAAACGAATGAAAGAAAACTATCATTTGGCCACAACCAACATTCACAGATACAACACAACGTGCGGGGTTGAGGTTAAAGATTGAGTGAAGGGCCCTCGTTTTAAACTACTGTTTTGAAAAGGAGTGGGAACAAGTAAGACGTATTTAATTTATTTAATGGGAAGTAGTAAGACTTATTAAATTTATTTAATCTACTTTTCTTCCCAGGCAAAATTTGATGTGCTGCAATTCCAAATTTCCAAAGTGAATGAAGGAATGAAGTCCTTTAAATTATGATTTTGTATAAATACTAGGCATTAACACAAAATCGACGGCACAAAATGGGCAGACTTTACTTGTTTGAAAAGGACTGGTTACATGACAGACTTTTTTAATTTATTTAATGGGAAGAAGACTTATTTAGTTTAATTGATCTATTTTTGTTCCCTGCCAAAATTCGATTTGCTGCAATTCCAAATTTCCAAAGTGAATGAAGGAAAGAAGTCGTTTAAATTATGATTTTGTTTAAATACTAGGCATAGACACAAAATCTACGGCACAAAATGGGCAGACTTTACTTGTTTGAAGAGGACTGGTTACAAGACAGACTTTTCTGATTTATTTAATGGGAAGAGGACTTATTTAGTTTATTTAATCTATTTTTGTTCCCTGGCAAAATTGGATTTGCTGAAATTGTATTTTGCCAAATCTCGATTTGAGACCTGATAGGAAGTATTAAACGCTTAGTTAAATCAATACAAGTTGGTAAGAAGAGCGAGTAATGTTGGTTGAACCGATGAATGAAGGTTGAAAGCAATTTAAATTATGACTTTGTATAAATACTAGATATTAACAGAACATCTACTGCGCAAAATGGGCAGAGTTTACTTGTTTGAGAAGGAGTGGCTTATTCAAAACTAAGATTTATGTAATCTGTTTGTTCCCAGGCAAAATTGGATGTGATGCAATTCCAAATTTCACCACATGATGGTGCCCAATTTTGACTTCATAGGACATATTAAACACTTAGCTTGTTATTATGTTCAAGGTAATCAGATTTGTTTATCATTCTAATGGCCTCTTCAAAACTATTCTGGATTACTACTTTGGATCTATTCTACATTACTTGGCAACAACATACTCTGTAACAGATTAGGCAGTATAATCACATAGGTTAACTTGAGAGTGCCCACACTCAATCTACTTATCGTGATGTGTTAAATCAATTACTGTTAGACATTATTTGTCTGATAATCTACCAAATCTTTGAATTGAAGAATTTGTGATTTAATTAATAGCTTGTTCGGGGTAATCAGACTTGTATATAATTCTAATGGCCTTCTTTTGAAAACTATTCTGAATTACAACTTTGGATCTTATATTACTTTGCAACAATCTACTCGGTGACAGATTAGGCAGTATAATCACATATGTTAACTTCAGTGCCCACACTGTATTTATTTATGGTTATTTGTTAAATCAAGTACTGTTAGACATGAAATAGGAAGTGTTTAACATAAATGTTATGGCTACTCACCATTGTAGCTCGCTCCTGGTCAATGATTTGAGCCTCTTCTTGCAGTGGAAAACTTGCAGCCAACAAACACCGTGGAACCTAAAGGAATGAAATTAAACATTAACATTTCGCCCGGACCAACATTCACACGTACAACGCAACGCGGCTACACTTCTGCTATTACAAACGTAAATCTCCTTAAACACAACGAGTGTTACTTACCGTGTACGCTCTAGGCAAAATTGGATGTGATGCAATTCCAAATCTATCTGAAACGGCAGTTAAAAGTAGAGTTACATCAAGTTTTCTTTTTTAATCAACACAATCATTTACAACCGTTGACCAGAAAGAATCGTCGAAATTCGACGTCCCCCACAAACGCCACGCTCACTCGCTTTTCAGGGCAACAAAAGTACTTCTTTTTAAAAACGATGAGTTGTACTTACCGTGTACGCTCTGGACGGTCCAGTTGCAAGCAGAAAATAAAAATATTTCTCTTGTTAGTCGTATGTTACCATCCGCTGTGTCTTTGTCAACATCGCCGCCATTTTCCTACTTCCTGCTGCGAGCCACGCCCACGGATTTAAATTTGGGCGGAAGCTCTTTCCATTGGCGTCGTTTTCGCGTATAGCAAATCCGATTGGTTGGGAAGGGGGCACGGTTATGCAGCCGAGGAGTCCTGTGATCGGTGGGATGTAAAGTAGGCGTCGACGTCACGTCCGCGTCACGTGACCACGACGTGGCAGACGTCAAATAGCAACCGCTGTTTTGTTTAGTAGACTTACAGTTGTTATGCATTGACATAATGGCGCACACACCAAATAGATTTAAATAAATTAAATAATTCTTCTGCCCACTCTCTTTTAAACAAGTTAACTCTCCCCGCGGATTTGAATTCCGGCGAAAGTTACGCCCATCGACGTCACGTATGTCACGTGACCACGACGTGGCAGATGTCATATAGCAACCGCTGTTTTGTTTAGTAGATTTACAGTTGTTATGCATTGGCATAATGGTGTGCACTCAAAATAGATTTAAATAAATTAAATATTTCTTCTGCCTACTCCCTTTTAAACAAGTTAACTCTGCCCACGTCCATTGACGTCTTGTCTGCGTCACGTGACCACGACGTAGCGACGTCATATAGTAACCGCTGTTTTGACCAGTAGACTTAGTTATTATGCGTTGACATAATGGCGCACTGGTTAGCATGGCCACCTCTTAAGCATGATGATGCGGGTTCGACGCCTGATCAACGTTAGCATGGAGTGAGCTGAAGTGCATGGCGCTGAAGATTTGAATCTTTGAAATGCGCTGAGGTCTGACATATCAGGCAGAATGGTTTGCCATCACGTTCAACAAAAAATAGAAACTTTCCCACTCTGATTAAAACGTCCTGTGTTCATCTACGTATTTTTGTTTTGCTGTGCATCTTTTCCCTGCCATTTCGAGAGCCCAATTGACACTCATAGTTTAAAGAAATGTGTTTGCCCATCCTACTTTGTGGAATTTCACCACATGCGCTTTTGACCAAAATACCAAATTGAACTCAAGTGAAGCCAACACGCACAACCCCCCCCCCCCCCCCCCCCACACACACACACACAAATGTTGATATGAACATAAAAGAGCCGCATGCGGTTCGGGAGTTGCGGCTTGGCCAAACCTGTACTATACAACTTTATTTGTATAAAATTTTCACAACAGCTGTCACACAAACAAAGCGGGAAAAACCGAAGACGTGCGTGTTCCGCCCACGCTGGATTTATTTGCACCTTTGAAAAGACACCGTATTGCCGCAGATGTGGCAAAGAGTACTTTTGGGCATCTGAGACGGAAGGATGTCCAAAGCATCACGTCACCTGCTCTGGTAGGCATGGTGGTGGGACGTTGAGGTCAACCGCTTTGGGGTTGGCTGACTCTTTGATCGCAGGATGCCACACACTTGAAGACAGAAGCAGAAAAGCAGAGCTAAATGCAAAATGTACTCACCGGTGACTCCAATTTTTTTCCCCCCTGAAGAAACAGCTGGACGGGTGGCCCCGGCTGGCCAGTGGGACTCTTGTTATTCTGACCCTTTTTAGTGCGCGTTTGGGGCAACAACCGTTTTTTGTGGCGCTCTCTTCTGGTTCAAAAGTGCCCTGCATGTGAATTTGCTTTTCCTGCCTTCTGATTGGATGAGCGCCGGTGTGACGCGGTGCCTCTGTCACCGTGGCGGGGGGTATACGTTGGCATCGGAGCGTCTGCCAACGTCTGAGACCGGCTGGCAGTGTATCGGAGGTGTCGAGTGCGGTGCCGCTGGAGCTCACTCACCAGCTGGTGTTAGGGCCACAGAATGAAGGCCAAGGAGAAGAATAGAAAGAGAAACAGAAACTTCTCCTCCAATTGTTTGATTTGTCTCTTCTGAGCTTCGATGAATTCTTTCAGCTCTTTGTTCCTCTAGGACGGACAAATGGAAAGTGGCATTCAAAAGCCAGTAAGCGTGCAAGTAAGTGCCGGGCTGGCTTTGGGCCCTTACCTGTTGCGCGCTGTGCAGCAGATCCATTCTCTCTTGGAGGATGCAAGCGTCGCGCTCCCTCAACTCGCACATCAGGGCTCGCTTCCATTGGTCCACGGCGCTCCTAAGCTCTTCTCTCTGATCCGCCGTCAGCACGTCATTCACGCCAGCGTGGCTGGCTTTTTCGCCGTCCGTGGCGGGGCAGTCCCGCTGCGGTAGCGCCTCGTACAACATGGCCTCCAGCTCCAGGATCCTCTGGGCCGCAATCCTCGTCCATCAGTGGTCCGGCGGGAGATTTGAGGGCGGCTTACCTTATGAGCCTGGTCCATGGAACACTTCCTGAAGTCCAACTCTTCATCCAGGTAGCCCTTCTGCTTGCAGAACATATCCTAGCACAGCTCAAGGTCAGAATTGTTGGGGCACATTGCCGGAGTTCCCCTTGGCTGATGTCGCGTGTCTGTCTACCTTCTCACTTTCAATGTCCAACATCTTCTGTTGAAGTGCTGACTTGGTCACTTTGATGTATTCTAACCACTGAGGAAAGGCTGCTGTCACATAAGCAGAATGCGAGAGCGTGCGTGGACGTGCGCGTTACCTTCTCGGCTAGGGTGAGAAGGGTCCTGGCGTGAATCACGACCACCTGCTCCTCGTTGGTGAGATTCTGCAAGAGCCCAAAGGCACAGCGTCAACAAGCTTCTTTCAGCGCAAAGCCTTCCAAAAGTCACATTTGAGCCGCCGAGTCTCGTGGAGTGCGAACATAAGGAGTTCGACATACACTTACGGCGTTATAGCCCAGGATGTCCAGCTTCTTCATCAGATCACTGATGACGATGTCCGGGGGAAAGGCGCAAGGAGCAATGTAAGGTGTTCTGGGACCTCGGGTTAAGGTTAGGGTTGCGAGGGACGCCTTACGTACGCTCACGCCCTCGGCCTCGCAGTAGATCTGCAAAGGGCTGAGGCCGTCTGGGAAACGGACTTGCAGAAACTTCAAGACGGGGGAGCGCCACTCCCTCTCCTGAAAGGCAGAGGCATGCATCCGTCCGTCCGTCCGTCCGTCCGTCCGTCCGTCCGTCACATCTCTGGCCTCAACACGCTTGTGCGAGTCTTCCCACCTCCAGCTCCAGGATGCGGAACTCAAGCAGTTCGTTTTGGTCTCGGATATCCTGGATGTGCTCTTTCAGACGCGCTTCTTCCGCCTCCATCCGCCTGACCTGAAAAGACAGTCAGACCTCATCTGCGGGGCTTCCCGACAGGTGTGACGCCAAGCGACTCCGCCCAGCGCCTTTCTTTCCGTCACCTTTTCGGCCAACTGCTGATTGCTCTGACGCAGCAGCTGCTTCTCCTCCACCCACTTGACATTCTAGAAGAGACAAACGCGTGGACAGCTTTGGAATGTTGTGTCATTTTCATCCACAAATTCTTTGGTTGACTGGAAAATGACATTTGCTTTTCTCCGCATTTTCCCAGCCACGTTCGGGGGGGGGGGGGGGGGGGTTGGTCCAGTAATGCCAGACGGATGAGTGACTGAAGAATGTAGCTATTTTGTCTGAGAAAAAGGTGTGCTCATTGATGAGCTTACCTGTCCTTGTTGCTTCAGCGCTGACTCCAGATCTGCTACTCTGCTTTGATAGTGACCCATTTCTACCATCAGCTTTTCTCTGGTCTGAAAGGAGGAGGAGGGAGGCTCCTCCTCCTCCTTTCAGACCAGAGAACACCCGAGGCTGGGTGAGAACGGGGAGGCTGCGACCCGGCCGGGGGTTGCGGGAAGGGGCGCCACCTTGATCTCCTTCTCGGCGTCGTAGTCCCCTTTCGCTGGTCTGGGCTAGCAGAGCGTAGGCTCGTTGCAGCGCTTGATATTCTTGCGTCAGCTGGCGGTAGCGAAGCTCCGCCTCTTCATGCACACACCAATGCAACACAGCACTAGTACCAGAATCAGTCAGACCGGCGACAAAGCACCCGCGACGCAAAGACGAGTCCGATTCCAGGCTGAAGAGGAATGTTTGGTGTCAATACGCTGGCAGAAATGGCGGGCTACCTCTTCGGGTTCCGTGTCGGGGGTTCTGTCGGTGTGAAAAGACAAGGACGATCCGTCCGAGTCCACCAACACGTCTTCGTCGTAGCCGTAAAATGTTTCGATGACCTGCGGGCGCGGAAGCAAACATCTCTCTGAACAAACTGAAGCGACACCTCACGATGAATCGACGAGAGGAACGATAGCGAGAAAAAGGCCATTTCATCTTGCGCAACACCAAGCAGCCGCAAACAAACAGACTCACCTTGCAGGACCTCACGCTTTGTTCCTCCTCAGAGATTCTCGACGTCGGTATCGTAGCAGCAAATCTCTCTCCTGTCGACACAAATAATCCGCCTTTGAGATTCTTTGGATGCAAAGGGAACGAACGGCTCCGGCGCAGAAACAAACGCGACTCACAATGACATTTCTGACATGAGCTCCTGTCTCCAGAGCCTGAAAAACACGTCACCGGCGATGATTGGAGGGACGCTCGTCTTTTCCAAAAGTGACAACTACAGGGTGTGTCAGGGTTTTCCAGATTATCTTTATCGTATCATTGTGTTGCTTTGACTTTGACTGCGACCTGTAATAAATAATATTATTTATCCCTTATTTATCCCTATCGCTTATCCCTTCCTACACAAAGTCGTAAAACACCCCTTGCTATGTTTTGACTAGAGGTCAAGGGCTTCCTCTATTCAATCCACTCTTACACCCACCCTGTTTCTCTTAATTAAAATGCTCGTGCAGGAGCCGAGAGTCAGACTTCATTCGTACAACGGATGGACTCTCCACCTGCAGGTGTCCAAAAGAACTTACTTGTCTCCCGTGTGGTTCTTGCAAAATAAGTTGGAGCGAGCGCAACTCTAACAGGGTGCATTTTGCCACTAGCTGCCTACGGACAATGACGTCGCGCTCGCGGCTCATGGTTGACGGGCTGAGCAGCCGGGCAAGTCCGTCGTTTTCAGCGCACAGCGAGTGGCAAAGGCGCTGACAAAACGGGAGCTTTGAGCTGCTGAAAACGGCAAAACAAGTCTAAAGCGTGTTCAAACGCGTGCGCACAATGCTCCTGCTTGAAAGGTCGGAATTTAAGGGGCCAATTTTTTGGATGGCGGCCGCCGGCCAAGCTTTGGACGGAAAAGGTTTCCTGGCGACAGCGAGCGAGCGCGGCGCTGCCGTACGTGCACCGAGTCGCCTGCCTGAAGACCTTGGACAAGTCGTCGATGATGTGCCGCTGCTCCACAACTTGAAGGAACTCCATTTCACCGTCCTGCTGGCCGCAACCGCGGTCCAGGTCATTGAGCGAACTAGGCCTTCTCTGTGGAACACAAATGCAGTGGACTCTGTTGGCACGCCGCCGTTGTCCGCGTCGACTTACCAAGCTTGCCATCTCCTCGTTCTCCTGGGTGACAAAGCGCACTTTGTTTTCAAGGCGACACAGCACCAGCGAGAGTTCTTCATTCTTCCTGCTCAGGCGTTTGTTTTTGTACAGGAGTGGCAGAAACTGGCTTTCTGTTTCTCTCAGTCGCTTTAGCTGCAAGCATGAAGTGCGGGATGTGAAAGACGCACAACACGCGGGCCAGAACGTATCCATTCCTTTTGCATCGGTTTGAACGGAATCGTGGCTTTGGCTCCCAATAAAAGACATCTACCAGGCAACCGACTCGCTGCGCCGCTCAACTAATAAGCAAGCGCAATGGGTGCCTCGCTGGATGGCGCGCATCAAACGTAGCGCAAACCTTCAAGCGTGCCGTCAATAAATTACCAGTTCATTGCGCTCTTCAGAAAGCAGGGCGTTTCGATCCTCCAGTTTCCTGATGACTGCGCTGAGCTCAGCGATTTTCAGATGAAACCGTCGCGTGTCCCGATCCTCCTGAGACTGAAAACGCCCCGCAACACACACACACAAGCACTCGTTCAAAGTTCAAAACTGTTTTTGTGCTACCTTCCTCCAGCAACGAACTAAGTCATGCGTACTGCAAGTGTGTGATGAGGTGGCTTACGCAATGAAGAGGATTGCTAGTAGCGGCGTTGACCCCACTTCCAGGGTAGTTTAGGCCCGCCCTTTGGGAATCCCTCAGGGCAGCGATCTGCTGCTCGGCAGCCTGAGTCTGCAGCTGAAGGCGGTGGACGTGGCCGGCCCCAGGGCTTCATCCAAAACACTAACCGCTCTGTCTTTCAGCTTGATCTCATCCGTCTGGATGTACAAACGGGGAGCGCTCAGGCAGGCGGGCAAACTCATTTGCCAGAATTGTGACAAAAACAAAGAGAGCAACCGGCCAATTTTTTTCTTGAATCGACTAGAACACCTTTGCTGTGACAAAAGCGAAGCGAGCAACCGGACATTTTCTTCTTGTGAAATAGAATAGAATAGAATGCCTTAGGTGTCATTGCACTGCAGGTATACAACGAAATTGGGAACATAGCCACGCACCGCGCATCTGATCAGTCCTACCAGTCGGCGGATCTCCCTCTCGCAGTCTCTCTTGGTTCGGCTCAGCTCCTCCCGATGCTGGTGATGAGCCGATCGGAGCTCGGCCGCTCGGGACTGCCAGGCCTGCTGGGCCGCTGCCAGGGCTTCTTCCGCGCTCCTGGTGGAGGCGACACCGCTCGGTCTCCCGACACCGCCGCGTCTCCTCCACCTCCGCCAGCAAAGCGCCCCCCCTCCTCACCTGAGCAGACATTGCGCCACACCGGGCCGTTGAGACCGCAACGGAGCGCCGCGACGCTTACTGGGGACAAGCTACACAATACGGTAGCGGCCGCATCGAAGCCCGACGTGGCGTGCGGATAGTCAGACACGGATAGAGCGGATCACCTTGTCCATGGAGCCGTCCCTCAGGCTGAGGACCAAGGCATTCAGTCGCTGGATCTCTCCATCTTTGATTTTGATCACTCTCATCAGCTCCATTTCATGCTGCCGCAGTAATGTCTCCCTGGTAATGGCTAACTCTTTCTGCTTCTCCTCATGGAGTTTGCTTTTGAGTTCCGTCATGGCGGCGGTGGCACGGTGGTGCTCCGCCCGCAGGTCCTGACTTCTCTCTCTCTCCAGACAGCTGACCTGACATGACTTAGACTTAGACAAACTTTATTGTCATCTTGTCTGCACATGGTGCATACAAAACGAAATTCCGTTGCATACGTCTTACAACAAAGTAGTGATATTGCAGTTGAATAGAAGTAACATATCCTATGAAAATATATATATATACATATATACTATATATATATATATATATATATATATATATATATATATTAAAAATAAGTATAAAGTGCAGCAGTGATAATTATGCAATAGTGCAAGTAGGCAAAACAGTATTCAAGAGTGTGCAGAGGAATGCTAAACCATGTATTAAACTTCTATTTAAAGGGTTTATACAAGTTCAGTAAAGTTGGTAGTGCGAGATAGTGCAAGATAGAGGTCCGTAGTGTCATAAAGTACAGTTCTGTGAATGTGTGATGCAGAGTTCAGTTTAGAGCTCAACAGTTCTAGTGTTCAACAGTCTGATGACAGCAGGGAAAAAGCTGTTGCAGAACCTGGTGGACCTGCAGCGGATGCTGCAAACCTCTTCCCAGAGGGCAGCAGGGAGAACAGTCCATGGTGGGGGTGTGATGGGTCATTGATGATGTTACGGGCACGGGACATGCAGCGCTGAGATGAAATGTCCTGAATGGAGGGAAGAGGAGCCCCTATGATCCTCTCTGCTGTCCTCACCACTCTCCTCACGTTCTTCCAATCGGAGGCGGTGCAGCCTCCACACCACACAGAGAGACAGCTTGTCAGAATGCTCTCTATGGTGCTCCTGTAGAACGTCCTCATGATGGGTGGGGGCAGGTGGGCTCTCCTCATCCTCCGCAGGAAGTACAAGCGCTTCTGTGCCCTCTTGACCAGTGCCGTAGTGTTCATAGTCCAGGTGAGGTCTTCTGTGATGTGGACCCCCAGGAATTTGGTGGTGCTGACCACCTCCACAGCTGAGCTGTTGATGATCAGTGGAGCGTGGTGAGGCTGTTTTTTCCTGAAGTCGACGATGATCTCCTTCATCTTCTCCTCATTCAGGATCAGGCTGTTTTCTCTGCACCAGCCCACCAGCTGCTCCACCTCCTCTCTGTAGTCCAGGTCGTTGTTGTCTCTGATGAGCCCCACCACCGTTGTGTCGTCTGCTGACTTCACGATGTGATTGGTGGTGAACCTGAGGACGCAGTCGTGTGTCATCAGGGTGCACAGCAGGGGGCTCAGGACGCAGCCCTGAAGGGAGCCTGTGCTGAGGGTGATGACATCAGAGGTGTTCTGTCCGACCCGGACTGACTGAGGTCTGTTGGTGAGGAAGTCTAGCAGCCAGTTGCGAAGGGGGGTGTTGAAGCCCAGGTGTTCCAATTTTCCTACCAGATGCTGTGGGATGATGGTGTTAAACGCTGAGCTGAAGTCCAGGAACAGCCTCCGCACATGGGTGTTCTTCTCCTCCAGGTGAGCCAGGCTCAGGTGAAGAACGGAGGAGATGGCGTCCTGAGTGGAGCGGTTTTGCCGGTCGGCAAACTGGAACGGGTCAAATAATAGGGGGAGTCTGGAAACGATGTGACCTTTAAGCAGCCTTTCGAAGCA
Source organism: Syngnathus floridae (assembly GCF_059516105.1). NCBI lineage: Eukaryota > Metazoa > Chordata > Actinopteri > Syngnathiformes > Syngnathidae > Syngnathus > Syngnathus floridae. Next base: position 196,594 of record NC_142419.1, on the reverse strand, counting down.
CTTCATCATAACCGGAGTCAGTGCAACAGGCCGGTAATCATTAAATGAGGTGATTTGAGGTTTCTTCGGCACCGGAATGATGGAGGCAGTCTTAAAGCACGCCGGCACTGTGGCTTGGCCCAGCGAGGTGTTAAAAATGTCTGTGATGACCCCAGCCAGATGACTTGCACATTCCCTGAACACACGCCCAGGAATGTTGTCGGGGCCAGGGGCCTTACAGGGGTTGACTCTCCTCAGGGTCTTCAACACATCGGCGGAGTCAAGGCAGAGTACCTCCTCTTCCTGATGGGGGACAGTTTTAACTGCTGGAGTGCCGTTTAGTGCCTCGAACCTCCCAAAGAAGTTATTTAGACCATTTAGAAAGTCAGCATCAACTACACCCACCGGGGGGGGGGAGGGTGAGTTGTAGTCTGTAATCGCCCGTATGCCTTGCCACATACTCCTGATGTTTTTGACGTCGTGGAAACGATCCTGAAATTTTCGACTGCGGTCTCGCTTCGCTATCCTGATGGCACGGTTCAAGTTGGCTCTCGCTGTCCTCAGTGTCTCCTTGTCGCCAGACTTGAAGGCAGAGTTCCGCGCTCGTAGCGTTTGACGTACCTCCTCAGTCATCCAGGGTCGTTGGTTGCCCCGGGTGATGATATTCTTAGTGGTGCTGACGTCCTCGGTGCATTTGTTGATGTAGGCTGACACAGTCATGGCACACGCATGTCTAATCTACATCGGGAAAACTGGGAGGGAGGGAGGCAGGCAGGGAGGCAGGCAGGGAGGCAGGCAGTGTCTGTCTGTTGAGGTTTTCACCTTGTTCTTCTCCTGCTGAAGTTCTAACTGGACGTCCATCAGTTTGGTTCTCAGCTCGTCATTGGCGGCCTGAAGGGCGTCCGTTCGCTCCGCCTTGGCCCGCCCTGCCGGAGCTCGTTTGGACATCTCTTACTCGAGTCTCGCCCGGTCGTCAGTCAGAGATCACAACATTTGTACCTGGAGAGCACAAACGCAGCGCTGTTTTCCACTGGCTTCGAACTCAACTTCAATCGGTACCGTAACTTACAACATCATAAACATAGAACTAGCTTGACTTATTCATTGAATAAATGCATTTGGTTCTTCAAAACTGCATCACGCAACATAGCGTGACCGAGACGGCCGTGATCCACCTGCGTGAAGTTATTTGGTGAAATGAATGAGATGTTTAAGACACCATCGTTCTGTCTCTATGTAGATGAAGGTAAATAATCGATTGCTGAAGGTCCAAAGGTGTTGTGATAAACAAATAAACATATTAGTGATTAGTGACATATTTGTGATAAACATATTAGGCAGGATAATCACATATGTTAACGTGACTGCCCACACTGTATTTATTTATGGTTATTTGTTAAATCGAGTACTGTTAGACATGAAATAGGAAGTGTTTAACATAAATGGAAGACGAAAGGGGTACTCACCATTGTAGCTCCTGCTGGTCAATGATACGAGCCTCTTCTTGCAGTGGAAAACATACAGCCAACAAACACCGTGGAACCTAAAGGAATGAAATTAAACATTAACATTTAGCCTCAACCAACATTCACAGATACAACGCAACGCAAACTACACAAACGTAAATCTTTTTAAACACAATGAGTTGTACTTACCGTGTACACTCTAGACGGTCCACTTGCAAGCGGAAAATAAAGATATTTCTGTTGATAATCGTCGTGTTTGTATCCGGTGTCTCGCTCAAGGCCATTGCGCCCACAGATTTGAATTTTGGCGAGAGTTCAGCCTATTGACGTCATTTCCGCGGTGTAATACCCGCATATCTGAAACGGCAAAGTTAAGAGTAGAGTTAAATAAAGTTTTTAGTCAACGCAATAATTTACAACCGTTGACCAGTCGAAATAATCGTCGAAATTTGGCGTCTGTGGCTGGAAGCAGACGCCGAGTTCGACATTCCTCCCAAACGCCACACTCCCTTGCTTTTCAGGGCTAAAAAAAAAACAGTTGTAATTACCTTGTACGCTCTAGACGGTCAAGTTGCAAGCTGAAAACAAAAATATTTGCCTTGTTAGTCATCGTGTTACTAACAGCTGTGTCTTGTTTGCCAGAACTGCCGCTTTCCTACTTCCTGTTGCAAGCCACGCCCACGGATTATAATTTTGCCGTGAGTTCCGCCTATTGACGTCATGTCCGCGTCACATGACTGCGACGTAATATTATCTAAAACTGTTTGTGCGGTATTGTGTTGTTCTGTGCGGTATTGTGTTATTCTGTGCGGCGTCGTGTTGTTCTGTGCGACGTCGTGTTGTTCAGTGCGACGTCGTGTTGTTCAGTGCGGCATGGTGTTGTTCAGTGCGGCATGGTGTTGTTCAGTGCGGCATGGTGTTGTTCAGTGCGGCATAATGTTGTTCAGTGCGGCATAATGTTGTTCAGTGCGGCATGGTGTTGTTCAGTGCGGCATGGTGTTGTTCAGTGCGGCATGGTGTTGTTCAGTGCGGCATAATGTTGTTCAGTGCGCCATAATGTTGTTCAGTGCGGCATGGTGTTGTTCAGTGCGGGATGGTGTTGTTCAGTGCAGGATGGTGTTGTTCAGTGCGGCACGGTGTTGTTCAATGCGGCATGGTGTTGTTCAGTGCGGGATGGTGTTGTTCAGTGCGGCATGGTGTTGTTCAGTGCGGCATAATGTTGTTCAGTGCGGCATGGTGTTGTTCAGTGCGGCATGGTGTTGTTCAGTGCGGCATGGTGTTGTTCAGTGCGGCATGGTGTTGTTCAGTGCGGAATGGTGTTGTTCAGTGCGGCATGGTGTTGTTCAGTCCGGGATGGTGTTGTTCAATGCGGGATCGTGTTGTTCAGTGCGGGGTGGTGTTGTTCAGTGCGGGATGGTGTTGTTCAGTGCGGCATGGTGTTGTTCAATGCGGCATGGTGTTGTTCAGTGCGGGATGGTGTTGTTTATTGCGGCATGGTGTTGTTCAGTGCGGCATGGTGTTGTTCAGTGCGGCATGGTGTTGTTCAGTGCGGCATGGTGTTGTTCAGTGCGGCATAATGTTGTTCAGTGCGGCATGGTGTTGTTCAGTGTGGAAAGGTGTTGTTCAGTGCAGGATGGTGTTGTTCAGTGCGGCATGGTGTTGTTCAATGCAGGATCGTGTTGTTCAGTGCAGCATAATGTTGTTCAGTGCAGCATGGTGTTGTTCAGTGCGGCATGGTGTTGTTCAATGCGGCATGGTGTTGTTCACTGCGGGATGGTGTTGTTCAATGCGGGATCGTGTTGTTCAGTGCGGCATAATGTTGTTCAGTGCAGCATGGTGTTGTTCAGCGCGGCATGGTGTTGTTCAGTGCGACATAATGTTGTTTAGTGCGGCATAATGTTGTTCAGTGCGGCATAATGTTGTTCAGTGCGGCATGGTGTTGTTCAGTGCGGCATGGTGTTGTTCAGTGCGGCATGGTGTTGTTCAGTGCAGGATGGTGTTGTTCAGTGCGGCATGGTGTTGTTCAATGCGGCATGGTGTTGTTCAGTGCGGGATGGTGTTGTTCAGTGCAGGATGGTGTTGTTCAGTGCGGCATGGTGTTGTTCAGTGCGGAATGGTGTTGTTCAGTGCGGCATGGTGTTGTTCAGTGCGGCATGGTGTTGTTCAGTGCAGGATGGTGTTGTTCAATGCGGGATCGTGTTGTTCAGTGCGGCATGGTGTTGTTCAGTGCGGCATGGTGTTGTTCAGTGCGGCATAATGTTGTTCAGTGCGGCATGGTGTTGTTCAGTGCGGCATGGTGTTGTTCAGTGCGGCATGGTGTTGTTCAGTGCGGCATGGTGTTGTTCAGTGCGGCATAATGTTGTCCAGTGCGCCATAATGTTGTTCAGTGCGGCATGGTGTTGTTTAGTGCGGGATGGTGTTGTTCAGTGCAGGATGGTGTTGTTCAGTGCGGCATGGTGTTGTTCAATGCGGCATGGTGTTGTTCAGTGCGGGATGGTGTTGTTCAGTGCGGCATGGTGTTGTTCAGTGCGGCATAATGTTGTTCAGTGCGGCATGGTGTTGTTCAGTGCGGCATGGTGTTGTTCAGTGCGGCATGGTGTTGTTCAGTGCGGCATGGTGTTGTTCAGTGCGGAATGGTGTTGTTCAGTGCGGCATGGTGTTGTTCAGTGCGGGATGGTGTTGTTCAATGCGGGATCGTGTTGTTCAGTGCGGGGTGGTGTTGTTCAGTGCAGGATGGTGTTGTTCAGTGCAGGATGGTGTTGTTCAGTGCGGCATGGTGTTGTTCAATGCAGGATCATGTTGTTCAGTGCAGCATAATGTTGTTCAGTGCAGCATGGTGTTGTTCAGTGCGGCATGGTGTTGTTCAATGCGGCATGGTGTTGTTCAGTGCGGGATGGTGTTGTTCAGTGCGGCATGGTGTTTTTCAGTGCGGCATAATGTTGTTCAGTGCGGCATGGTGTTGTTCAGTGCGGCATGGTGTTGTTCAGTGCGGCATGGTGTTGTTCAGTGCGGCATAATGTTGTTCAGTGCGGCATAATGTTGTTCAGTGCGGCATGGTGTTGTTCAGTGCGGCATGGTGTTGTTCAGTGCGGCATGGTGTTGTTCAGTGCGGCATAATGTTGTTCAGTGCGCCATGGTGTTGTTCAGTGCGGCATGGTGTTGTTCAGTGCGGGATGGTGTTGTTCAGTGCAGGATGGTGTTGTTCAGTGCGGCACGGTGTTGTTCAATGCGGCATGGTGTTGTTCAGTGCGGGATGGTGTTGTTCAGTGCGGCATGGTGTTGTTCAGTGCGGCATAATGTTGTTCAGTGCGGCATGGTGTTGTTCAGTGCGGCATGGTGTTGTTCAGTGCGGCATGGTGTTGTTCAGTGCGGAATGGTGTTGTTCAGTGCGGCATGGTGTTGTTCAGTCCGGGATGGTGTTGTTCAATGCGGGATCGTGTTGTTCAGTGCGGGGTGGTGTTGTTCAGTGCGGGATGGTGTTGTTCAGTGCGGCATGGTGTTGTTCAATGCGGCATGGTGTTGTTCAGTGCGGGATGGTGTTGTTCATTGCGGCATGGTGTTGTTCAGTGCGGCATGGTGTTGTTCAGTGCGGCATGGTGTTGTTCAGTGCGGCATGGTGTTGTTCAGTGCGGCATAATGTTGTTCAGTGCGGCATGGTGTTGTTCAGTGTGGAAAGGTGTTGTTCAGTGCAGGATGGTGTTGTTCAGTGCGGCATGGTGTTGTTCAATGCAGGATCGTGTTGTTCAGTGCAGCATAATGTTGTTCAGTGCAGCATGGTGTTGTTCAGTGCGGCATGGTGTTGTTCAATGCGGCATGGTGTTGTTCACTGCGGGATGGTGTTGTTCAATGCGGGATCGTGTTGTTCAGTGCGGCATAATGTTGTTCAGTGCAGCATGGTGTTGTTCAGTGCGGCATGGTGTTGTTCAGTGCGACATAATGTTGTTTAGTGCGGCATAATGTTGTTCAGTGCGGCATAATGTTGTTCAGTGCGGCATGGTGTTGTTCAGTGCGGCATGGTGTTGTTCAGTGCGGCATGGTGTTGTTCAGTGCAGGATGGTGTTGTTCAGTGCGGCATGGTGTTGTTCAATGCGGCATGGTGTTGTTCAGTGCGGGATGGTGTTGTTCAGTGCAGGATGGTGTTGTTCAGTGCGGCATGGTGTTGTTCAGTGCGGAATGGTGTTGTTCAGTGCGGCATGGTGTTGTTCAGTGCGGCATGGTGTTGTTCAGTGCAGGATGGTGTTGTTCAATGCGGGATCGTGTTGTTCAGTGCGGCATGGTGTTGTTCAGTGCGGCATGGTGTTGTTCAGTGCGGCATAATGTTGTTCAGTGCGGCATGGTGTTGTTCAGTGCGGCATGGTGTTGTTCAGTGCGGCATGGTGTTGTTCAGTGCGGCATGGTGTTGTTCAGTGCGGCATAATGTTGTCCAGTGCGCCATAATGTTGTTCAGTGCGGCATGGTGTTGTTTAGTGCGGGATGGTGTTGTTCAGTGCAGGATGGTGTTGTTCAGTGCGGCATGGTGTTGTTCAATGCGGCATGGTGTTGTTCAGTGCGGGATGGTGTTGTTCAGTGCGGCATGGTGTTGTTCAGTGCGGCATAATGTTGTTCAGTGCGGCATGGTGTTGTTCAGTGCGGCATGGTGTTGTTCAGTGCGGCATGGTGTTGTTCAGTGCGGCATGGTGTTGTTCAGTGCGGAATGGTGTTGTTCAGTGCGGCATGGTGTTGTTCAGTGCGGGATGGTGTTGTTCAATGCGGGATCGTGTTGTTCAGTGCGGGGTGGTGTTGTTCAGTGCAGGATGGTGTTGTTCAGTGCAGGATGGTGTTGTTCAGTGCGGCATGGTGTTGTTCAATGCAGGATCGTGTTGTTCAGTGCAGCATAATGTTGTTCAGTGCAGCATGGTGTTGTTCAGTGCGGCATGGTGTTGTTCAATGCGGCATGGTGTTCAGTGCGGGATGGTGTTGTTCAGTGCGGCATGGTGTTTTTCAGTGCGGCATAATGTTGTTCAGTGCGGCATGGTGTTGTTCAGTGCGGCATGGTGTTGTTCAGTGCAGGATGGTGTTGTTCAGTGCGGCATGGTGTTGTTCAATGCAGGATCGTGTTGTTCAGTGCAGCATAATGTTGTTCAGTGCAGCATGGTGTTGTTCAGTGCGGCATGGTGTTGTTCAATGCGGCATGGTGTTGTTCACTGCGGGATGGTGTTGTTCAATGCGGGATCGTGTTGTTCAGTGCGGCATAATGTTGTTCAGTGCAGCATGGTGTTGTTCAGTGCGGCATGGTGTTGTTCAGTGCGACATAATGTTGTTTAGTGCGGCATAATGTTGTTCAGTGCGGCATAATGTTGTTCAGTGCGGCATGGTGTTGTTCAGTGCGGCATGGTGTTGTTCAGTGCGGCATGGTGTTGTTCAGTGCAGGATGGTGTTGTTCAGTGCGGCATGGTGTTGTTCAGTGCGGCATGGTGTTGTTCAGTGCGGGATGGTGTTGTTCAGTGCAGGATGGTGTCGTTCAGTGCGGCATGGTGTTGTTCAGTGCGGAATGGTGTTGTTCAGTGCGGCATGGTGTTGTTCAGTGCGGCATGGTGTTGTTCAGTGCAGGATGGTGTTGTTCAATGCGGGATCGTGTTGTTCAGTGCGGCATGGTGTTGTTCAGTGCGGCATGGTGTTGTTCAGTGCGGCATAATGTTGTTCAGTGCGGCATGGTGTTGTTCAGTGCGGCATGGTGTTGTTCAGTGCGGCATGGTGTTGTTCAGTGCGGCATGGTGTTGTCCAGTGCGGCATAATGTTGTCCAGTGCGCCATAATGTTGTTCAGTGCGGCATGGTGTTGTTTAGTGCGGGATGGTGTTGTTCAGTGCAGGATGGTGTTGTTCAGTGCGGCATGGTGTTGTTCAATGCGGCATGGTGTTGTTCAGTGCGGGATGGTGTTGTTCAGTGCGGCATGGTGTTGTTCAGTGCGGCATAATGTTGTTCAGTGCGGCATGGTGTTGTTCAGTGCGGCATGGTGTTGTTCAGTGCGGCATGGTGTTGTTCAGTGCGGCATGGTGTTGTTCAGTGCGGCATGGTGTTGTTCAGTGCGGAATGGTGTTGTTCAGTGCGGCATGGTGTTGTTCAGTGCGGGATGGTGTTCAATGCGGGATCGTGTTGTTCAGTGCGGGGTGGTGTTGTTCAGTGCAGGATGGTGTTGTTCAGTGCAGGATGGTGTTGTTCAGTGCGGCATGGTGTTGTTCAATGCAGGATCGTGTTGTTCAGTGCAGCATAATGTTGTTCAGTGCAGCATGGTGTTGTTCAGTGCGGCATGGTGTTGTTCAATGCGGCATGGTGTTGTTCAGTGCGGGATGGTGTTGTTCAGTGCGGCATGGTGTTTTTCAGTGCGGCATAATGTTGTTCAGTGCGGCATGGTGTTGTTCAGTGCGGCATGGTGTTGTTCAGTGCGACATAATGTTGTTCAGTGCGGCATAATGTTGTTCAGTGCGGCATGGTGTTGTTCAGTGCGGCATGGTGTTGTTCAGTGCGGCATGGTGTTGTTCAGTGCAGGATGGTCTTGTTCAGTGCAGGATGGTGTTGTTCAATGCGGCATGGTGTTGTTCAGTGCGGGATGGTGTTGTTCAGTGCAGGATGGTGTTGTTCAGTGCGGCATGGTGTTGTTCAGTGCGGAATGGTGTTGTTCAGTGCGGCATGGTGTTGTTCAGTGCGGCATGGTGTTGTTCAGTGCAGGATGGTGTTGTTCAATGCGGGATGGTGTTGTTCAGTGCGGGATGGTGTTGTTCAGTGCAGGATGGTGTTGTTCAGTGCGGCATGGTGTTGTTCAATGCGGCATGGTGTTGTTCAGTGCAGGATGGTGTTGTTCAGTGCGGCATGGTGTTGTTCAATGCGGCATGGTGTTGTTCAATGCGGCATGGTGTTGTTCAGTGCGGCATGGTGTTGTTCAGTGCGGCATGGTGTTGTTCAGTGCAGCGTAATGTTGTTCAGTGCGGCATGGTGTTGTTCAGTGCGGAATGGTGTTGTTCAGTGCGGCATGGTGTTGTTCAGTGCAGGATGGTGTTGTTCAGTGCGGCATGGTGTTGCTCAGTGCGGCATGGTGTTGTTCAGTGCGGGATGGTGTTGTTCATTGCGGCATGGTGTTGTTCAGTGCGGCATGGTGTTGTTCAGTGCGGCATGGTGTTGTTCAGTGCGGCATAATGTTGTTCAGTGCGCCATAATGTTGTTCAGTGCGGCATGGTGTTGTTCAGTGCGGGATGGTGTTGTTCAGTGCAGGATGGTGTTGTTCAGTGCGGCATGGTGTTGTTCAGTGCGGCATGGTGTTGTTCAGTGCGGCATAATGTTGTTCAGTGCGGCATAATGTTGTTCAGTGCGGGATGGTGTTGTTCATTGCGGCATGGTGTTGTTCAGTGCGGCATGGTGTTGTTCAGTGCGGCATGGTGTTGTTCAGTGCGGGATGGTGTTGTTCAGTGCAGGATGGTGTTGTTCAGTGCGGCATGGTGTTGTTCAGTGCGGCATGGTGTTGTTCATTTCGGCATAATGTTGTTCAGTGCGGCATAATGTTGTTTAGTGCGGCATGGTGTTGTTCAGTGCGGGATGGTGTTGTTCAGTGCGTTATAATGTTGTTCAGTGCGGCATGGTGTTGTTCAGTGCGGCATGGTGTTGTTCAGTGCGGCATGGTGTTGTTCAGTGCGGCATAATGTTGTTCAGTGCGGCATAATGTTGTTCAGTGCGGCATGGTGTTGTTCAGTGCGGGATGGTGTTGTTCAGTGCGGGATGGTGTTGTTCAGTGCGGCATGGTGTTCAATGCGGAATGGTGTTGTTCAGTGCAGGATGGTGTTGTTCAGTGCGGCATGGTGTTGTTCAGTGCGGCATAATGTTGTTCAGTGCGGCATGGTGTTGTTCAGTGCGGCATGGTGTTGTTCAGTGCGGCATGGTGTTGTTCAGTGCGGCATAATGTTGTTCAGTGCGGCATGGTGTTGTTCAGTGCGGCATGGTGTTGTTCAGTGCGGCATAATGTTCAGTGCGGCATAATGTTGTTCAGTGCGGCATGGTGTTGTTCAGTGCGGGATGGTGTTGTTCAGTGCAGGATGGTGTTGTTCAGTGCGGCATGGTGTTCAGTGCGGGATGGTGTCTTTCAGTGCGGCATGGTGTCGTTCAGTGCGGCATGGTGTCTTTCAGTGCGGCATGGTGTCGTTCAGTGAGGCATGGTGTTGTTCAGTGCGGCATGGTGTTGTTTAGTGCGGCATGGTGTTGTTCAGTGCGGGATGGTGTTGTTCAGTGTGGCATGGTGTTCAGTGCGGCATGGTGTTGTTCAGTGCGGTATCGTGTTGTTCAGTGCGGTATCGTGTTTCTCAGTGCGGTATCGTGTTGTTCAGTGCAGTATCGTTGTGTTGTTCGTATTGTGTTTAACACTTAGCCTCTAACACTTAGCCTCTAACACTTAGCCTCTAGCATCTAGAAGGTAAATAAATAGGAAGGAAGGACTCACCGGTGACGTCTTCGCCCACGTCCAAGCGTTGTACTTTGTATTTTCATCCTTCTGACAGTGGAAAACATAGCCAACAAACACCGTGGAACCTAAACGAATGAAAGAAAACTATCATTTGGCCACAACCAACATTCACAGATACAACACAATGTGACGTGCGGGGTTGAGGTTAAAGGTTGAGTGAAGGGCCCTCGTTTTAAACTACTTTTTTGAAAAGGATTGGGAACAAGTAAGACGTATTTAATTTATTTAATGGGAAGTAGTAAGAGCTATTGAATTTAATCTATGTATTATATTCTATTGTATTGTATTCTGTTGTATTCTTTTGGATTGTATTCACACTAACCCCACTAAAACTTCAGCCCACAAAAACTCGCCTCTGGCGCCTAGCCTCTGGCACTTAGCCTCTAACACTTAGCCTTTAACACTTAGCCTTTAACACTTAGCCTTTAACACTTAGCCTAGAAGGTGAATAAATAGGGTTAAAGGTTGAGTGAAGGGACCTCGTTTTAAACTACTTTTTTGTAAAGGAGTGGGAACAAGTAAGACGTATTTAATTTATTTAATGGGAGGTAGTAAGACTTATTAAATTTATTTAATCTACTTTTCTTCCCAGGCAAAATTTGATGTGCTGCAATTCCAAATTTCCAAAGTGAATGAAGGAATGAAGTCCTTTAAATTATGATTTTGTATAAATACTAGGCATTAACACAAAATCGACGGCACAAAATGGGCAGACTTTACTTGTTTGAAAAGGACTGGTTACAAGACAGACTTTTTTAATTTATTTAATGGGAAGAAGACTTATTTAGTTTAATTGATCTATTTTTGTTCCCTGGCAAAATTCGATTTGCTGCAATTCCAAATTTCCAAAGTGAATGAAGGAAAGAAGTCGTTTAAATTATGATTTTGTTTAAATACTAGGCATAGACACAAAATCTACGGCACAAAATGGGCAGACTTTACTTGTTTGAAGAGGACTGGTTACAAGACAGACCTTTCTGATTTATTTAATGGGAAGAAGACTTATTTAGTTTATTTAATCTATTTTTGTTCCCTGGCAAAATTGGATTTGCTGAAATTGTATTTTGCCAAATCTTGCCTTGAGACCTGATAGGAAGTATTAAACGCTTAGTTAAATCAATACAAGTTGGTAATAAGAGCGAGTAATGTTGGTTGAACCGATGAATGAAGGTTGAAAGCAATTTAAATTATGACTTTGTATAAATACTAGATATTAACAGAACATCTACTGCGCGAAATGGGCAGAGTTTACTTGTTTGAGAAGGAGTGGCTTATTCAAAACTAAGATTTATTTAATCTGTTTGTTCCCAGGCAAAATTGGATGTGATGCAATTCCAAATTTCACCACATGATGGTGCCCAATTTTGACTTCATAGGACATATTAAACACTTAGCTTGTTGTTATGTTCAAGGTAATCAGATTTGTTTATTATTCTAATGGCCTCTTCAAAACTATTCTGGATTACTACTTTGGATCTATTCTACATTACTTGGCAACAACATACTCTGTAACAGATTAGGCAGTATAATCATATCTGTTAACTTGAGAGTGCCCACACTCAATCTACTTATCGTGATGTGTTAAATCAATTACTGTTAGACATTATTTGTCTGATAATCTACCAAATCTTTGAATTGAAGAATTTGTGATTTAATTAATAGCTTGTTGTTATGTTAAGGGTAATCAGACTTGTATATAATTCTAATGGCCTTCTTTTGAAAACTATTCTGAATTACAACTTTGGATCTTATATTACTTTGCAACAATCTACTCCGTGACAGATTAGGCAGTATAATCACATATGTTAACTTCAGTGCCCACACTGTATTTATTTATGGTTATTTGTTAAATCAAGTACTGTTAGACATGAAATAGGAAGTGTTTAACATAAATGTTATGGCTACTCACCATTGTAGCTCGCTCCTGGTCAATGATACGAGCCTCTTCTTGCAGTGGAAAACTTGCAGCCAACAAACACCGTGGAACCTAAAGGAATGAAATTAAACATTAACATTTCGCCTCGACCAATTTTCACACGTACAACGCAACGCGGCTACACTTCTGCTATTACAAACGTAAATCTCCTTAAACACAATGAGTGTTACTTACCGTGTACGCTCTAGACGGTCCAGTTGCAAGCAGAAAATAAAGATATTTCTGTTGATAATCGTCGCTGCTCAGTGGCTCACGGCCATCGCGCCAACAGATTTGAATTTTGGCGGAGGTTCGGGCAATTACGTCATATCCACGGCACATGACTGCGACGTAATACCCGCTTATCTGAAACGGCAGTTAAAAGTAGAGTTACATCAAGTTTTCTTGGAACCTAAACGAATGAAAGAAAACTATCATTTGGCCACAACCAACATTCACAGATACAACACAACGTGCGGGGTTGGGGTTAAAGATTGAGTGAAGGGCCCTCGTTTTAAACTACTGTTTTGAAAAGGAGTGGGAACAAGTAAGACGTATTTAATTTATTTAATGGGAAGTAGTAAGACTTATTAAATTTATTTAATCTACTTTTCTTCCCAGGCAAAATTTGATGTGCTGCAATTCCAAATTTCCAAAGTGAATGAAGGAATGAAGTCCTTTAAATTATGATTTTGTATAAATACTAGGCATTAACACAAAATCGACGGCACAAAATGGGCAGACTTTACTTGTTTGAAAAGGACTGGTTACAAGACAGACTTTTTTAATTTATTTAATGGGAAGAAGACTTATTTAGTTTAATTGATCTATTTTTGTTCCCTGCCAAAATTCGATTTGCTGCAATTCCAAATTTCCAAAGTGAATGAAGGAAAGAAGTCGTTTAAATTATGATTTTGTTTAAATACTAGGCATAGACACAAAATCTACGGCACAAAATGGGCAGACTTTACTTGTTTGAAGAGGACTGGTTACAAGACAGACTTTTCTGATTTATTTAATGGGAAGAGGACTTATTTAGTTTATTTAATCTATTTTTGTTCCCTGGCAAAATTGGATTTGCTGAAATTGTATTTTGCCAAATCTCGATTTGAGACCTGATAGGAAGTATTAAACGCTTAGTTAAATCAATACAAGTTGGTAATAAGAGCGAGTAATGTTGGTTGAACCGATGAATGAAGGTTGAAAGCAATTTAAATTATGACTTTGTATAAATACTAGATATTAACAGAACATCTACTGCGCAAAATGGGCAGAGTTTACTTGTTTGAGAAGGAGTGGCTTATTCAAAACTAAGATTTATGTAATCTGTTTGTTCCCAGGCAAAATTGGATGTGATGCAATTCCAAATTTCACCACATGATGGTGCCCAATTTTGACTTCATAGGACATATTAAACACTTAGCTTGTTATTATGTTCAAGGTAATCAGATTTGTTTATCATTCTAATGGCCTCTTCAAAACTATTCTGGATTACTACTTTGGATCTATTCTACATTACTTGGCAACAACATACTCTGTAACAGATTAGGCAGTATAATCACATATGTTAACTTGAGAGTGCCCACACTCAATCTACTTATCGTGATGTGTTAAATCAATTACTGTTAGACATTATTTGTCTGATAATCTACCAAATCTTTGAATTGAAGAATTTGTGATTTAATTAATAGCTTGTTCCGCTATTCCTCCCCCGGTTGGGAGTCGTCGGAAACGGTGTGCGAGGAAGCAGAAGAGGGGCAAGCGCGGAGGCGTCCGGGCCAGGCTGGCGGCCAACCCAGCGCGACCGGCGGTGCCCTCCATTCTTCTGGCGAATGTTCGATCGCTGGACAACAAAATGGATTACGTTCGCCTGCTGAGGTCTACGAACCGGACGGTGCGGAACTGCTGTGTGCTCGTGTTCACCGAGACCTGGTTGAGTGACAACATTCCGGACTCTGCGGTGCATCTGGAGCGGCTAGCGTGCTATCGGGCGGACCGTGCCATTGTACGAGGGGGAAAGTCGCGAGGAGGTGGAATATGCGTCTACATCCGAGAAGAATGGTGCCGGGACTCTGTGATGGTATGTAAGCACTGCTCGCCGCTTGTGGAGTTTGTGATCATTAAGTGCCGTCCTTTTTATCTGCCGAGGGAATTTACCGCGATTCTGCTAGTCGCGGTATACATCCCGCCTTCCAACATCGAAGGAGACAGGACCGCGGCGCTTGGCGAACTGTACCAGGCCGTCAGTGAACAGCAAACGGCGCACCCTGACGGTTTCACCATCTTCGCTGGAGACTTCAATCATGCCAACCTGAAGTCTGTTTTCCCGAGGCTTCACCAGCATGTTCCTTTTCCGACACGTGGAGACAGCTTCCTGGACCTGGTCTACTCGGCGCAAAAGGGAGCCTTCAAAGCCACCCCCCTCCCCCATCTGGGGCTTTCTGACCATCTCACCGTTTTGCTTTTGCCCGCATACAGACAATTGGTAAAGGCATCCAGGCCGGTTCGGAGGCAGGTTCGAGTGTGGCCTGAGGGTGCCTCCGATGCACTTCGTGACTGCTTCGACACCACTGACTGGGACTTGTTTAAGCAGGCAGCCACCTACAACGATTGGACGGACATAGAGGAATATACTGACTCTGTTACCTCTTACATCACGAAGTGCATCGATGATGTGACTTGCTCGAAATCCGTCGTCACTCGCGCGAACTGGAAGCCGTGGCTGACGGGGGCTGTCCTCAGACTGTTGAGGGCCAGGGACAAGGCTTTCAGAGCAGGGGATGAGGCTGGCTTGAGGACAGCGAGGGCCGACCTGTCCCGAGGCATCAAAGAAGCGAAGAAGGCGTTCTCGTGCAAGGTCTCCACCCATTTCAAGGACAGCAAGGACGCACGTAGCCTTTGGCGGGGCATTCAGACCATCACAGACTACAAGCCCGCGCCGAGGAGCTGTGAGGGCGACGTCCGCCTGCTGAACGATCTGAACCGCTTCTTTGCTCGCTTCGACGCCCAGAACAGCACTTGCCCGCTGAAGACCACTCCCCCCCCACACGAGCAGCCCCTGCGCCTCTCTGCCGACGGTGTGGGGAGGGCGCTTGCCGCTATTGACACCCGTAAGGCGGCGGGCCCTGACAACATCCCGGGTCGAGCGCTGAAGGACTGCGCTGGGGAGCTGTCGGGTGTCTTCACAGACATCTTTAACGTTTCCCTGCAGCAGGCCATCGTCCCCTCGTGTTTCAAGGCTGCCACCATCGTTCCTGTGCCGAAGAAACCTGCACCGTCCTGCTTCAATGACTACCGCCCTGTGGCACTGACGCCCATCATCATGAAGTGCTTTGAGCGGCTGGTCTTGGAGCACATCAAGTCCGTTCTCCCCCCCAACATTGACCCTTTCCAGTTTGCGTACCGTGCCAAGCGGTCCTCTGAGGATGCCATCTGCTCTGCCCTCCACTCGGCCCTCACCCACCTGGAGAGGAAGGACTCATATGTGAGGTTGCTGTTTGTGGACTTCAGCTCTGCCTTCAACACCATTGTGCCGCAGCGACTCATCTCCAAACTCGACGAGCTGGGCCTCAGTACCTCCCTCTGCAACTGGATACTGGACTTCCTCTGTCAGAGGCCTCAGGTGGTGCGTGTTGGCGACAAAATCTCCGCCAGCATCACGCTGAGCACGGGGGCCCCCCAGGGCTGCGTGCTCAGTCCATTGCTCTTCACCCTGCTGACGCATGACTGCACTGCGACCTACAGCGACAACCGCATAGTGAAGTTTGCTGACGACACGACTCTGGTGGGTCTCATCACGAAGGGCGACGAGACTCGGTACAGGTCGGAAGTTGACCTTCTGACCACGTGGTGCAGGGACAACAACCTCCTGCTGAACGTCAGTAAGACCAAGGAAATCATTGTGGACTTCCGGAAGGGTCACACAACACACCTGCCGCTGATCATCGACGGTGCTGTGGTGGAGAGGGTGAGCTGCACCAAGTTCCTGGGGGTGCACATCAGTGAGGACCTCTCCTGGTCCGCGAACACCTCGTCACTGGCAAAGAAAGCTCAGCGCCGCCTGTATTTCCTGCGGAAGCTCAGGCGTGCATGTGCTCCTCAGGCAGTCCTGTCTACATTCTACCGTGGCACCATTGAGAGCGTCCTCACCAGTTGCATCGCTGTCTGGGGCGGTAACTGCACTGAACAGAACTTGAAGGCCCTGCAGCGCATAGTGAATACGGCTGGTAAGATTATTGGTGCTTCGCTTCCCTCCCTGAAGGACATTTACACCTCCCATCTCGCCCGCAAGGCAACCTCGATTGCCAGAGATGTGAGTCACCCGGCTCACTCCTTGTTTGACCTTCTGCCCTCTGGGAAGAGGTACAGGAGCCTGCGCTCCCGCACCACCAGACTCGCCAACAGCTTCTTTCTCCAGGCTGTTAGGGCCCTGAACTCGCTACCCCCTTCTGCGTAGCGTGCGGCACTGTTGCGCTATTTTCGGGAATGTCTGCTGTACGCGTTTTTACGCTCCTCTTAATTAATTATTTATTTATTTATTGTTGTGTTATTTATTCATTATTTATTCAGCACGCTTTTGTTATACTTGTTTACTGTTTGTCTGTTGTGAGCCATGTCTTGTCACCGTGGGATAGGGGGGAACGAAATTTCGGTTTCTTTGTGTGTCTTTGGCATGTGGAGAAATTGACAATAAAGCTGACTTTGACTTTGACTTTGACTTTGTTCAGGGTAATCAGACTTGTATATAATTCTAATGGCCTTCTTTTGAAAACTATTCTGAATTACAACTTTGGATCTTATATTACTTTGCAACAATCTACTCCGTGACAGATTAGGCAGTATAATCACATATGTTAACTTCAGTGCCCACACTGTATTTATTTATGGTTATTTGTTAAATCAAGTACTGTTAGACATGAAATAGGAAGTGTTTAACATAAATGTTATGGCTACTCACCATTGTAGCTCGCTCCTGGTCAATGATACGAGCCTCTTCTTGCAGTGGAAAACTTGCAGCCAACAAACACCGTGGAACCTAAAGGAATGAAATTAAACATTAACATTTCGCCTCGACCAATTTTCACACGTACAACGCAACGCGGCTACACTTCTGCTATTACAAACGTAAATCTCCTTAAACACAATGAGTGTTACTTACCGTGTACGCTCTAGACGGTCCAGTTGCAAGCAGAAAATAAAGATATTTCTGTTGATAATCGTCGCTGCTCAGTGGCTCACGGCCATCGCGCCAACAGATTTGAATTTTGGCGGAGGTTCGGGCAATTACGTCATATCCGCGGCATTTGACTGCGACGTAATACCCGCTTATCTGAAACGGCAGTTAAAAGTAGAGTTACATCAAGTTTTCTTGGAACCTAAACGAATGAAAGAAAACTATCATTTGGCCACAACCAACATTCACAGATACAACACAACGTGCGGGGTTGAGGTTAAAGATTGAGTGAAGGGCCCTCGTTTTAAACTACTGTTTTGAAAAGGAGTGGGAACAAGTAAGACGTATTTAATTTATTTAATGGGAAGTAGTAAGACTTATTAAATTTATTTAATCTACTTTTCTTCCCAGGCAAAATTTGATGTGCTGCAATTCCAAATTTCCAAAGTGAATGAAGGAATGAAGTCCTTTAAATTATGATTTTGTATAAATACTAGGCATTAACACAAAATCGACGGCACAAAATGGGCAGACTTTACTTGTTTGAAAAGGACTGGTTACAAGACAGACTTTTTTAATTTATTTAATGGGAAGAAGACTTATTTAGTTTAATTGATCTATTTTTGTTCCCTGCCAAAATTCGATTTGCTGCAATTCCAAATTTCCAAAGTGAATGAAGGAAAGAAGTCGTTTAAATTATGATTTTGTTTAAATACTAGGCATAGACACAAAATCTACGGCACAAAATGGGCAGACTTTACTTGTTTGAAGAGGACTGGTTACAAGACAGACTTTTCTGATTTATTTAATGGGAAGAGGACTTATTTAGTTTATTTAATCTATTTTTGTTCCCTGGCAAAATTGGATTTGCTGAAATTGTATTTTGCCAAATCTCGATTTGAGACCTGATAGGAAGTATTAAACGCTTAGTTAAATCAATACAAGTTGGTAAGAAGAGCGAGTAATGTTGGTTGAACCGATGAATGAAGGTTGAAAGCAATTTAAATTATGACTTTGTATAAATACTAGATATTAACAGAACATCTACTGCGCAAAATGGGCAGAGTTTACTTGTTTGAGAAGGAGTGGCTTATTCAAAACTAAGATTTATGTAATCTGTTTGTTCCCAGGCAAAATTGGATGTGATGCAATTCCAAATTTCACCACATGATGGTGCCCAATTTTGACTTCATAGGACATATTAAACACTTAGCTTGTTATTATGTTCAAGGTAATCAGATTTGTTTATCATTCTAATGGCCTCTTCAAAACTATTCTGGATTACTACTTTGGATCTATTCTACATTACTTGGCAACAACATACTCTGTAACAGATTAGGCAGTATAATCACATATGTTAACTTGAGAGTGCCCACACTCAATCTACTTATCGTGATGTGTTAAATCAATTACTGTTAGACATTATTTGTCTGATAATCTACCAAATCTTTGAATTGAAGAATTTGTGATTTAATTAATAGCTTGTTCGGGGTAATCAGACTTGTATATAATTCTAATGGCCTTCTTTTGAAAACTATTCTGAATTACAACTTTGGATCTTATATTACTTTGCAACAATCTACTCGGTGACAGATTAGGCAGTATAATCACATATGTTAACTTCAGTGCCCACACTGTATTTATTTATGGTTATTTGTTAAATCAAGTACTGTTAGACATGAAATAGGAAGTGTTTAACATAAATGTTATGGCTACTCACCATTGTAGCTCGCTCCTGGTCAATGATATGAGCCTCTTCTTGCAGTGGAAAACTTGCAGCCAACAAACACCGTGGAACCTAAAGGAATGAAATTAAACATTAACATTTCGCCCGGACCAACATTCACACGTACAACGCAACGCGGCTACACTTCTGCTATTACAAACGTAAATCTCCTTAAACACAACGAGTGTTACTTACCGTGTACGCTCTAGGCAAAATTGGATGTGATGCAATTCCAAATCTATCTGAAACGGCAGTTAAAAGTAGAGTTACATCAAGTTTTCTTTTTTAATCAACACAATCATTTACAACCGTTGACCAGAAAGAATCGTCGAAATTCGACGTCCCCCACAAACGCCACGCTCACTCGCTTTTCAGGGCAACAAAAGTACTTCTTTTTAAAAACGATGAGTTGTACTTACCGTGTACGCTCTGGACGGTCCAGTTGCAAGCAGAAAATAAAAATATTTCTCTTGTTAGTCGTATGTTACCATCCGCTGTGTCTTTGTCAACATCGCCGCCATTTTCCTACTTCCTGCTGCGAGCCACGCCCACGGATTTAAATTTGGGCGGAAGCTCTTTCCATTGGCGTCGTTTTCGCGTATAGCAAATCCGATTGGTTGGGAAGGGGGCACGGTTATGCAGCCGAGGAGTCCTGTGATCGGTGGGATGTAAAGTAGGCGTCGACGTCACGTCCGCGTCACGTGACCACGACGTGGCAGACGTCAAATAGCAACCGCTGTTTTGTTTAGTAGACTTACAGTTGTTATGCATTGACATAATGGCGCACACACCAAATAGATTTAAATAAATTAAATAATTCTTCTGCCCACTCTCTTTTAAACAAGTTAACTCTCCCCGCGGATTTGAATTCCGGCGAAAGTTACGCCCATCGACGTCACGTATGTCACGTGACCACGACGTGGCAGATGTCATATAGCAACCGCTGTTTTGTTTAGTAGATTTACAGTTGTTATGCATTGGCATAATGGTGTGCACTCAAAATAGATTTAAATAAATTAAATATTTCTTCTGCCTACTCCCTTTTAAACAAGTTAACTCTGCCCACGTCCATTGACGTCTTGTCTGCGTCACGTGACCACGACGTAGCGACGTCATATAGTAACCGCTGTTTTGACCAGTAGACTTAGTTATTATGCGTTGACATAATGGCGCACTGGTTAGCATGGCCACCTCTTAAGCATGATGATGCGGGTTCGACGCCTGATCAACGTTAGCATGGAGTGAGCTGAAGTGCATGGCGCTGAAGATTTGAATCTTTGAAATGCGCTGAGGTCTGACATATCAGGCAGAATGGTTTGCCATCACGTTCAACAAAAAATAGAAACTTTCCCACTCTGATTAAAACGTCCTGTGTTCATCTACGTATTTTTGTTTTGCTGTGCATCTTTTCCCTGCCATTTCGAGAGCCCAATTGACACTCATAGTTTAAAGAAATGTGTTTGCCCATCCTACTTTGTGGAATTTCACCACATGCGCTTTTGACCAAAATACCAAATTGAACTCAAGTGAAGCCAACACGCACAACCCCCCCCCCCCCACACACACACACACACACACAAATGTTGATATGAACATAAAAGAGCCGCATGCGGTTCGGGAGTTGCGGCTTGGCCAAACCTGTACTATACAACTTTATTTGTATAAAATTTTCACAACAGCTGTCACACAAACAAAGCGGGAAAAACCGAAGACGTGCGTGTTCCGCCCACGCTGGATTTATTTGCACCTTTGAAAAGACACCGTATTGCCGCAGATGTGGCAAAGAGTACTTTTGGGCATCTGAGACGGAAGGATGTCCAAAGCATCACGTCACCTGCTCTGGTAGGCATGGTGGTGGGACGTTGAGGTCAACCGCTTTGGGGTTGGCTGACTCTTTGATCGCAGGATGCCACACACTTGAAGACAGAAGCAGAAAAGCAGAGCTAAATGCAAAATGTACTCACCGGTGACTCCAATTTTTTTCCCCCCTGAAGAAACAGCTGGACGGGTGGCCCCGGCTGGCCAGTGGGACTCTTGTTATTCTGACCCTTTTTAGTGCGCGTTTGGGGCAACAACCGTTTTTTGTGGCGCTCTCTTCTGGTTCAAAAGTGCCCTGCATGTGAATTTGCTTTTCCTGCCTTCTGATTGGATGAGCGCCGGTGTGACGCGGTGCCTCTGTCACCGTGGCGGGGGGTATACGTTGGCATCGGAGCGTCTGCCAACGTCTGAGACCGGCTGGCAGTGTATCGGAGGTGTCGAGTGCGGTGCCGCTGGAGCTCACTCACCAGCTGGTGTTAGGGCCACAGAATGAAGGCCAAGGAGAAGAATAGAAAGAGAAACAGAAACTTCTCCTCCAATTGTTTGATTTGTCTCTTCTGAGCTTCGATGAATTCTTTCAGCTCTTTGTTCCTCTAGGACGGACAAATGGAAAGTGGCATTCAAAAGCCAGTAAGCGTGCAAGTAAGTGCCGGGCTGGCTTTGGGCCCTTACCTGTTGCGCGCTGTGCAGCAGATCCATTCTCTCTTGGAGGATGCAAGCGTCGCGCTCCCTCAACTCGCACATCAGGGCTCGCTTCCATTGGTCCACGGCGCTCCTAAGCTCTTCTCTCTGATCCGCCGTCAGCACGTCATTCACGCCAGCGTGGCTGGCTTTTTCGCCGTCCGTGGCGGGGCAGTCCCGCTGCGGTAGCGCCTCGTACAACATGGCCTCCAGCTCCAGGATCCTCTGGGCCGCAATCCTCGTCCATCAGTGGTCCGGCGGGAGATTTGAGGGCGGCTTACCTTATGAGCCTGGTCCATGGAACACTTCCTGAAGTCCAACTCTTCATCCAGGTAGCCCTTCTGCTTGCAGAACATATCCTAGCACAGCTCAAGGTCAGAATTGTTGGGGCACATTGCCGGAGTTCCCCTTGGCTGATGTCGCGTGTCTGTCTACCTTCTCACTTTCAATGTCCAACATCTTCTGTTGAAGTGCTGACTTGGTCACTTTGATGTATTCTAACCACTGAGGAAAGGCTGCTGTCACATAAGCAGAATGCGAGAGCGTGCGTGGACGTGCGCGTTACCTTCTCGGCTAGGGTGAGAAGGGTCCTGGCGTGAATCACGACCACCTGCTCCTCGTTGGTGAGATTCTGCAAGAGCCCAAAGGCACAGCGTCAACAAGCTTCTTTCAGCGCAAAGCCTTCCAAAAGTCACATTTGAGCCGCCGAGTCTCGTGGAGTGCGAACATAAGGAGTTCGACATACACTTACGGCGTTATAGCCCAGGATGTCCAGCTTCTTCATCAGATCACTGATGACGATGTCCGGGGGAAAGGCGCAAGGAGCAATGTAAGGTGTTCTGGGACCTCGGGTTAAGGTTAGGGTTGCGAGGGACGCCTTACGTACGCTCACGCCCTCGGCCTCGCAGTAGATCTGCAAAGGGCTGAGGCCGTCTGGGAAACGGACTTGCAGAAACTTCAAGACGGGGGAGCGCCACTCCCTCTCCTGAAAGGCAGAGGCATGCATCCGTCCGTCCGTCCGTCCGTCCGTCCGTCACATCTCTGGCCTCAACACGCTTGTGCGAGTCTTCCCACCTCCAGCTCCAGGATGCGGAACTCAAGCAGTTCGTTTTGGTCTCGGATATCCTGGATGTGCTCTTTCAGACGCGCTTCTTCCGCCTCCATCCGCCTGACCTGAAAAGACAGTCAGACCTCATCTGCGGGGCTTCCCGACAGGTGTGACGCCAAGCGACTCCGCCCAGCGCCTTTCTTTCCGTCACCTTTTCGGCCAACTGCTGATTGCTCTGACGCAGCAGCTGCTTCTCCTCCACCCACTTGACATTCTAGAAGAGACAAACGCGTGGACAGCTTTGGAATGTTGTGTCATTTTCATCCACAAATTCTTTGGTTGACTGGAAAATGACATTTGCTTTTCTCCGCATTTTCCCAGCCACGTTCGGGGGGGGGGGGGGGGGGTTGGTCCAGTAATGCCAGACGGATGAGTGACTGAAGAATGTAGCTATTTTGTCTGAGAAAAAGGTGTGCTCATTGATGAGCTTACCTGTCCTTGTTGCTTCAGCGCTGACTCCAGATCTGCTACTCTGCTTTGATAGTGACCCATTTCTACCATCAGCTTTTCTCTGGTCTGAAAGGAGGAGGAGGGAGGCTCCTCCTCCTCCTTTCAGACCAGAGAACACCCGAGGCTGGGTGAGAACGGGGAGGCTGCGACCCGGCCGGGGGTTGCGGGAAGGGGCGCCACCTTGATCTCCTTCTCGGCGTCGTAGTCCCCTTTCGCTGGTCTGGGCTAGCAGAGCGTAGGCTCGTTGCAGCGCTTGATATTCTTGCGTCAGCTGGCGGTAGCGAAGCTCCGCCTCTTCATGCACACACCAATGCAACACAGCACTAGTACCAGAATCAGTCAGACCGGCGACAAAGCACCCGCGACGCAAAGACGAGTCCGATTCCAGGCTGAAGAGGAATGTTTGGTGTCAATACGCTGGCAGAAATGGCGGGCTACCTCTTCGGGTTCCGTGTCGGGGGTTCTGTCGGTGTGAAAAGACAAGGACGATCCGTCCGAGTCCACCAACACGTCTTCGTCGTAGCCGTAAAATGTTTCGATGACCTGCGGGCGCGGAAGCAAACATCTCTCTGAACAAACTGAAGCGACACCTCACGATGAATCGACGAGAGGAACGATAGCGAGAAAAAGGCCATTTCATCTTGCGCAACACCAAGCAGCCGCAAACAAACAGACTCACCTTGCAGGACCTCACGCTTTGTTCCTCCTCAGAGATTCTCGACGTCGGTATCGTAGCAGCAAATCTCTCTCCTGTCGACACAAATAATCCGCCTTTGAGATTCTTTGGATGCAAAGGGAACGAACGGCTCCGGCGCAGAAACAAACGCGACTCACAATGACATTTCTGACATGAGCTCCTGTCTCCAGAGCCTGAAAAACACGTCACCGGCGATGATTGGAGGGACGCTCGTCTTTTCCAAAAGTGACAACTACAGGGTGTGTCAGGGTTTTCCAGATTATCTTTATCGTATCATTGTGTTGCTTTGACTTTGACTGCGACCTGTAATAAATAATATTATTTATCCCTTATTTATCCCTATCGCTTATCCCTTCCTACACAAAGTCGTAAAACACCCCTTGCTATGTTTTGACTAGAGGTCAAGGGCTTCCTCTATTCAATCCACTCTTACACCCACCCTGTTTCTCTTAATTAAAATGCTCGTGCAGGAGCCGAGAGTCAGACTTCATTCGTACAACGGATGGACTCTCCACCTGCAGGTGCCCAAAAGAACTTACTTGTCTCCCGTGTGGTTCTTGCAAAATAAGTTGGAGCGAGCGCAACTCTAACAGGGTGCATTTTGCCACTAGCTGCCTACGGACAATGACGTCGCGCTCGCGGCTCATGGTTGACGGGCTGAGCAGCCGGGCAAGTCCGTCGTTTTCAGCGCACAGCGAGTGGCAAAGGCGCTGACAAAACGGGAGCTTTGAGCTGCTGAAAACGGCAAAACAAGTCTAAAGCGTGTTCAAACGCGTGCGCACAATGCTCCTGCTTGAAAGGTCGGAATTTAAGGGGCCAATTTTTTGGATGGCGGCCGCCGGCCAAGCTTTGGACGGAAAAGGTTTCCTGGCGACAGCGAGCGAGCGCGGCGCTGCCGTACGTGCACCGAGTCGCCTGCCTGAAGACCTTGGACAAGTCGTCGATGATGTGCCGCTGCTCCACAACTTGAAGGAACTCCATTTCACCGTCCTGCTGGCCGCAACCGCGGTCCAGGTCATTGAGCGAACTAGGCCTTCTCTGTGGAACACAAATGCAGTGGACTCTGTTGGCACGCCGCCGTTGTCCGCGTCGACTTACCAAGCTTGCCATCTCCTCGTTCTCCTGGGTGACAAAGCGCACTTTGTTTTCAAGGCGACACAGCACCAGCGAGAGTTCTTCATTCTTCCTGCTCAGGCGTTTGTTTTTGTACAGGAGTGGCAGAAACTGGCTTTCTGTTTCTCTCAGTCGCTTTAGCTGCAAGCATGAAGTGCGGGATGTGAAAGACGCACAACACGCGGGCCAGAACGTATCCATTCCTTTTGCATCGGTTTGAACGGAATCGTGGCTTTGGCTCCCAATAAAAGACATCTACCAGGCAACCGACTCGCTGCGCCGCTCAACTAATAAGCAAGCGCAATGGGTGCCTCGCTGGATGGCGCGCATCAAACGTAGCGCAAACCTTCAAGCGTGCCGTCAATAAATTACCAGTTCATTGCGCTCTTCAGAAAGCAGGGCGTTTCGATCCTCCAGTTTCCTGATGACTGCGCTGAGCTCAGCGATTTTCAGATGAAACCGTCGCGTGTCCCGATCCTCCTGAGACTGAAAACGCCCCGCAACACACACACACAAGCACTCGTTCAAAGTTCAAAACTGTTTTTGTGCTACCTTCCTCCAGCAACGAACTAAGTCATGCGTACTGCAAGTGTGTGATGAGGTGGCTTACGCAATGAAGAGGATTGCTAGTAGCGGCGTTGACCCCACTTCCAGGGTAGTTTAGGCCCGCCCTTTGGGAATCCCTCAGGGCAGCGATCTGCTGCTCGGCAGCCTGAGTCTGCAGCTGAAGGCGGTGGACGTGGCCGGCCCCAGGGCTTCATCCAAAACACTAACCGCTCTGTCTTTCAGCTTGATCTCATCCGTCTGGATGTACAAACGGGGAGCGCTCAGGCAGGCGGGCAAACTCATTTGCCAGAATTGTGACAAAAACAAAGAGAGCAACCGGCCAATTTTTTTCTTGAATCGACTAGAACACCTTTGCTGTGACAAAAGCGAAGCGAGCAACCGGACATTTTCTTCTTGTGAAATAGAATAGAATAGAATGCCTTAGGTGTCATTGCACTGCAGGTATACAACGAAATTGGGAACATAGCCACGCACCGCGCATCTGATCAGTCCTACCAGTCGGCGGATCTCCCTCTCGCAGTCTCTCTTGGTTCGGCTCAGCTCCTCCCGATGCTGGTGATGAGCCGATCGGAGCTCGGCCGCTCGGGACTGCCAGGCCTGCTGGGCCGCTGCCAGGGCTTCTTCCGCGCTCCTGGTGGAGGCGACACCGCTCGGTCTCCCGACACCGCTGCGTCTCCTCCACCTCCGCCAGCAAAGCGCCCCCCCTCCTCACCTGAGCAGACATTGCGCCACACCGGGCCGTTGAGACCGCAACGGAGCGCCGCGACGCTTACTGGGGACAAGCTACACAATACGGTAGCGGCCGCATCGAAGCCCGACGTGGCGTGCGGATAGTCAGACACGGATAGAGCGGATCACCTTGTCCATGGAGCCGTCCCTCAGGCTGAGGACCAAGGCATTCAGTCGCTGGATCTCTCCATCTTTGATTTTGATCACTCTCATCAGCTCCATTTCATGCTGCCGCAGTAATGTCTCCCTGGTAATGGCTAACTCTTTCTGCTTCTCCTCATGGAGTTTGCTTTTGAGTTCCGTCATGGCGGCGGTGGCACGGTGGTGCTCCGCCCGCAGGTCCTGACTTCTCTCTCTCTCCAGACAGCTGACCTGACATGACTTAGACTTAGACAAACTTTATTGTCATCTTGTCTGCACATGGTGCATACAAAACGAAATTCCGTTGCATACGTCTTACAACAAAGTAGTGATATTGCAGTTGAATAGAAGTAACATATCCTATGAAAATATATATATATACATATATACTATATATATATATATATATATATATATATATATATATATTAAAAATAAGTATAAAGTGCAGCAGTGATAATTATGCAATAGTGCAAGTAGGCAAAACAGTATTCAAGAGTGTGCAGAGGAATGCTAAACCATGTATTAAACTTCTATTTAAAGGGTTTATACAAGTTCAGTAAAGTTGGTAGTGCGAGATAGTGCAAGATAGAGGTCCGTAGTGTCATAAAGTACAGTTCTGTGAATGTGTGATGCAGAGTTCAGTTTAGAGCTCAACAGTTCTAGTGTTCAACAGTCTGATGACAGCAGGGAAAAAGCTGTTGCAGAACCTGGTGGACCTGCAGCGGATGCTGCAAACCTCTTCCCAGAGGGCAGCAGGGAGAACAGTCCATGGTGGGGGTGTGATGGGTCATTGATGATGTTACGGGCACGGGACATGCAGCGCTGAGATGAAATGTCCTGAATGGAGGGAAGAGGAGCCCCTATGATCCTCTCTGCTGTCCTCACCACTCTCCTCACGTTCTTCCAATCGGAGGCGGTGCAGCCTCCACACCACACAGAGAGACAGCTTGTCAGAATGCTCTCTATGGTGCTCCTGTAGAACGTCCTCATGATGGGTGGGGGCAGGTGGGCTCTCCTCATCCTCCGCAGGAAGTACAAGCGCTTCTGTGCCCTCTTGACCAGTGCCGTAGTGTTCATAGTCCAGGTGAGGTCTTCTGTGATGTGGACCCCCAGGAATTTGGTGGTGCTGACCACCTCCACAGCTGAGCTGTTGATGATCAGTGGAGCGTGGTGAGGCTGTTTTTTCCTGAAGTCGACGATGATCTCCTTCATCTTCTCCTCATTCAGGATCAGGCTGTTTTCTCTGCACCAGCCCACCAGCTGCTCCACCTCCTCTCTGTAGTCCAGGTCGTTGTTGTCTCTGATGAGCCCCACCACCGTTGTGTCGTCTGCTGACTTCACGATGTGATTGGTGGTGAACCTGAGGACGCAGTCGTGTGTCATCAGGGTGCACAGCAGGGGGCTCAGGACGCAGCCCTGAAGGGAGCCTGTGCTGAGGGTGATGACATCAGAGGTGTTCTGTCCGACCCGGACTGACTGAGGTCTGTTGGTGAGGAAGTCTAGCAGCCAGTTGCGAAGGGGGGTGTTGAAGCCCAGGTGTTCCAATTTTCCTACCAGATGCTGTGGGATGATGGTGTTAAACGCTGAGCTGAAGTCCAGGAACAGCCTCCGCACATGGGTGTTCTTCTCCTCCAGGTGAGCCAGGCTCAGGTGAAGAACGGAGGAGATGGCGTCCTGAGTGGAGCGGTTTTGCCGGTCGGCAAACTGGAACGGGTCAAATAATAGGGGGAGTCTGGAAACGATGTGACCTTTAAGCAGCCTTTCGAAGCACTTCATCATAACCGGAGTCAGTGCAACAGGCCGGTAATCATTAAATGAGGTGATTTGAGGTTTCTTCGGCACCGGAATGATGGAGGCAGTCTTAAAGCACGCCGGCACTGTGGCTTGGCCCAGCGAGGTGTTAAAAATGTCTGTGATGACCCCAGCCAGATGACTTGCACATTCCCTGAACACACGCCCAGGAATGTTGTCGGGGCCAGGGGCCTTACAGGGGTTGACTCTCCTCAGGGTCTTCAACACATCGGCGGAGTCAAGGCAGAGTACCTCCTCTTCCTGATGGGGGACAGTTTTAACTGCTGGAGTGCCGTTTAGTGCCTCGAACCTCCCAAAGAAGTTATTTAGACCATTTAGAAAGTCAGCATCAACTACACCCACCGGGGGGGGGGAGGGTGAGTTGTAGTCTGTAATCGCCCGTATGCCTTGCCACATACTCCTGATGTTTTTGACGTCGTGGAAACGATCCTGAAATTTTCGACTGCGGTCTCGCTTCGCTATCCTGATGGCACGGTTCAAGTTG
Source organism: Syngnathus floridae (assembly GCF_059516105.1). Lineage (NCBI taxonomy): Eukaryota > Metazoa > Chordata > Actinopteri > Syngnathiformes > Syngnathidae > Syngnathus > Syngnathus floridae. Next base: position 168,246 of record NC_142419.1, on the reverse strand, counting down.
GCTCTCGCTGTCCTCAGTGTCTCCTTGTCGCCAGACTTGAAGGCAGAGTTCCGCGCTCGTAGCGTTTGACGTACCTCCTCAGTCATCCAGGGTCGTTGGTTGCCCCGGGTGATGATATTCTTAGTGGTGCTGACGTCCTCGGTGCATTTGTTGATGTAGGCTGACACAGTCATGGCACACGCATGTCTAATCTACATCGGGAAAACTGGGAGGGAGGGAGGCAGGCAGGGAGGCAGGCAGGGAGGCAGGCAGGGAGGCAGGCAGTGTCTGTCTGTTGAGGTTTTCACCTTGTTCTTCTCCTGCTGAAGTTCTAACTGGACGTCCATCAGTTTGGTTCTCAGCTCGTCATTGGCGGCCTGAAGGGCGTCCGTTCGCTCCGCCTTGGCCCGCCCTGCCGGAGCTCGTTTGGACATCTCTTACTCGAGTCTCGCCCGGTCGTCAGTCAGAGATCACAACATTTGTACCTGGAGAGCACAAACGCAGCGCTGTTTTCCACTGGCTTCGAACTCAACTTCAATCGGTACCGTAACTTACAACATCATAAACATAGAACTAGCTTGACTTATTCATTGAATAAATGCATTTGGTTCTTCAAAACTGCATCACGCAACATAGCGTGACCGAGACGGCCGTTATCCACCTGCGTGAAGTTATTTGGTGAAATGAATGAGATGTTTAAGACACCATCGTTCTGTCTCTATGTAGATGAAGGTAAATAATCGATTGCTGAAGGTCCAAAGGTGTTGTGATAAACAAATAAACATATTAGTGATTAGTGACATATTTGTGATAAACATATTAGGCAGGATAATCACATATGTTAACGTGACTGCCCACACTGTATTTATTTATGGTTATTTGTTAAATCGAGTACTGTTAGACATGAAATAGGAAGTGTTTAACATAAATGGAAGACGAAAGGGGTACTCACCATTGTAGCTCCTGCTGGTCAATGATACGAGCCTCTTCTTGCAGTGGAAAACATACAGCCAACAAACACCGTGGAACCTAAAGGAATGAAATTAAACATTAACATTTAGCCTCAACCAACATTCACAGATACAACGCAACGCAAACTACACAAACGTAAATCTTTTTAAACACAATGAGTTGTACTTACCGTGTACGCTCTAGACGGTCCACTTGCAAGCGGAAAATAAAGATATTTCTGTTGATAATCGTCGTGTTTGTATCCGGTGTCTCGCTCAAGGCCATTGCGCCCACAGATTTGAATTTTGGCGAGAGTTCAGCCTATTGACGTCATTTCCGCGGTGTAATACCCGCATATCTGAAACGGCAAAGTTAAGAGTAGAGTTAAATAAAGTTTTTAGTCAACGCAATAATTTACAACCGTTGACCAGTCGAAATAATCGTCGAAATTTGGCGTCTGTGGCTGGACATTCCTCCCAAACGCCACACTCCCTTGCTTTTCAGGGCTAAAAAAAAACAGTTGTAATTACCTTGTACGCTCTAGACGGTCAAGTTGCAAGCTGAAAAGAAAAATATTTGCCTTGTTAGTCATCGTGTTACTAACAGCTGTGTCTTGTTTGCCAGAACTGCCGCTTTCCTACTTCCTGTTGCAAGCCACGCCCACGGATTATAATTTTGCCGTGAGTTCCGCCTATTGACGTCATGTCCGCGTCACATGACTGCGACGTAATATTATCTAAAACTGTTTGTGCGGTATTGTGTTGTTCTGTGCGGTATTGTGTTATTCTGTGCGGCGTCGTGTTGTTCTGTGCGGCGTCGTGTTGTTCAGTGCGACGTCGTGTTGTTCAGTGCGGCATGGTGTTGTTCAGTGCGGCATGGTGTTGTTCAGTGCGGCATGGTGTTGTTCAGTGCGGCATAATGTTGTTCAGTGCGGCATAATGTTGTTCAGTGCGGCATGGTGTTGTTCAGTGTGGCATGGTGTTGTTCAGTGCGGCATGGTGTTGTTCAGTGCGGCATAATGTTGTTCAGTGCGCCATAATGTTGTTCAATGCGGCATGGTGTTGTTCAGTGCGGGATGGTGTTGTTCAGTGCAGGATGGTGTTGTTCAGTGCGGCATGGTGTTGTTCAATGCGGCATGGTGTTGTTCAGTGCGGGATGGTGTTGTTCAGTGCGGCATGGTGTTGTTCAGTGCGGCATAATGTTGTTCAGTGCGGCATGGTGTTGTTCAGTGCGGCATGGTGTTGTTCAGTGCGGCATGGTGTTGTTCAGTGCGGCATGGTGTTGTTCAGTGCGGAATGGTGTTGTTCAGTGCGGCATGGTGTTGTTCAGTCCGGGATGGTGTTGTTCAATGCGGGATCGTGTTGTTCAGTGCGGGGTGGTGTTGTTCAGTGCGGGATGGTGTTGTTCAGTGCGGCATGGTGTTGTTCAATGCGGCATGGTGTTGTTCAGTGCGGGATGGTGTTGTTCATTGCGGCATGGTGTTGTTCAGTGCGGCATGGTGTTGTTCAGTGCGGCATGGTGTTGTTCAGTGCGGCATGGTATTGTTCAGTGCGGCATGGTGTTGTTCAGTGCGGAATGGTGTTGTTCAGTGCGGCATGGTGTTGTTCAGTCCGGGATGGTGTTGTTCAATGCGGGATCGTGTTGTTCAGTGCGGGGTGGTGTTGTTCAGTGCGGGATGGTGTTGTTCAGTGCGGCATGGTGTTGTTCAATGCGGCATGGTGTTGTTCAGTGCGGGATGGTGTTGTTCATTGCGGCATGGTGTTGTTCAGTGCGGCATGGTGTTGTTCAGTGCGGCATGGTGTTGTTCAGTGCGGCATGGTGTTGTTCAGTGCGGCATAATGTTGTTCAGTGCGGCATGGTGTTGTTCAGTGTGGAAAGGTGTTGTTCAGTGCAGGATGGTGTTGTTCAGTGCGGCATGGTGTTGTTCAATGCAGGATCGTGTTGTTCAGTGCAGCATAATGTTGTTCAGTGCAGCATGGTGTTGTTCAGTGCGGCATGGTGTTGTTCAATGCGGCATGGTGTTGTTCACTGCGGGATGGTGTTGTTCAATGCGGGTTCAGTGCGGCATAATGTTGTTCAGTGCGGCATGGTGTTGTTCAGTGCGGCATGGTGTTGTTCAGTGCAGGATGGTGTTGTTCAGTGCGGCATGGTGTTGTTCAGTGCGGAATGGTGTTGTTCAGTGCGGCATGGTGTTGTTCAGTGCGGCATGGTGTTGTTCAGTGCAGGATGGTGTTGTTCAATGCGGGATCGTGTTGTTCAGTGCGGCATGGTGTTGTTCAGTGCGGCATGGTGTTGTTCAGTGCGGCATAATGTTGTTCAGTGCGGCATGGTGTTGTTCAGTGCGGCATGGTGTTGTTCAGTGCGGCATGGTGTTGTTCAGTGCGGCATGGTGTTGTTCAGTGCGGCATAATGTTGTCCAGTGCGCCATAATGTTGTTCAGTGCGGCATGGTGTTGTTTAGTGCGGGATGGTGTTGTTCAGTGCAGGATGGTGTTGTTCAGTGCGGCATGGTGTTGTTCAATGCGGCATGGTGTTGTTCAGTGCGGGATGGTGTTGTTCAGTGCGGCATGGTGTTGTTCAGTGCGGCATAATGTTGTTCAGTGCGGCATGGTGTTGTTCAGTGCGGCATGGTGTTGTTCAGTGCGGCATGGTGTTGTTCAGTGCGGCATGGTGTTGTTCAGTGCGGAATGGTGTTGTTCAGTGCGGCATGGTGTTGTTCAGTGCGGGATGGTGTTGTTCAATGCGGGATCGTGTTGTTCAGTGCGGGGTGGTGTTGTTCAGTGCAGGATGGTGTTGTTCAGTGCAGGATGGTGTTGTTCAGTGCGGCATGGTGTTGTTCAATGCAGGATCGTGTTGTTCAGTGCAGCATAATGTTGTTCAGTGCAGCATGGTGTTGTTCAGTGCGGCATGGTGTTGTTCAATGCGGCATGGTGTTGTTCAGTGCGGGATGGTGTTGTTCAGTGCGGCATGGTGTTTTTCAGTGCGGCATAATGTTGTTCAGTGCGGCATGGTGTTGTTCAGTGCGGCATGGTGTTGTTCAGTGCAGGATGGTGTTGTTCAGTGCGGCATGGTGTTGTTCAATGCAGGATCGTGTTGTTCAGTGCAGCATAATGTTGTTCAGTGCAGCATGGTGTTGTTCAGTGCGGCATGGTGTTGTTCAATGCGGCATGGTGTTGTTCACTGCGGGATGGTGTTGTTCAATGCGGGATCGTGTTGTTCAGTGCGGCATAATGTTGTTCAGTGCAGCATGGTGTTGTTCAGTGCGGCATGGTGTTGTTCAGTGCGACATAATGTTGTTCAGTGCGGCATAATGTTGTTCAGTGCGGCATAATGTTGTTCAGTGCGGCATGGTGTTGTTCAGTGCGGCATGGTGTTGTTCAGTGCGGCATGGTGTTGTTCAGTGCAGGATGGTGTTGTTCAGTGTGGCATGGTGTTGTTCAATGCGGCATGGTGTTGTTCAGTGCGGGATGGTGTTGTTCAGTGCAGGATGGTGTCGTTCAGTGCGGCATGGTGTTGTTCAGTGCGGAATGGTGTTGTTCAGTGCGACATGGTGTTGTTCAGTGCGGCATGGTGTTGTTCAGTGCAGGATGGTGTTGTTCAATGCGGGATCGTGTTGTTCAGTGCGGCATGGTGTTGTTCAGTGCGGCATGGTGTTGTTCAGTGCGGCATAATGTTGTTCAGTGCGGCATGGTGTTGTTCAGTGCGGCATGGTGTTGTTCAGTGCGGCATGGTGTTGTTCAGTGCGGCATGGTGTTGTTCAGTGCGGCATAATGTTGTCCAGTGCGCCATAATGTTGTTCAGTGCGGCATGGTGTTGTTTAGTGCGGGATGGTGTTGTTCAGTGCAGGATGGTGTTGTTCAGTGCGGCATGGTGTTGTTCAATGCGGGATCGTGTTGTTCAGTGCGGGGTGGTGTTGTTCAGTGCGGGATGGTGTTGTTCAGTGCGGCATGGTGTTGTTCAATGCGGCATGGTGTTGTTCAGTGCGGGATGGTGTTGTTCATTGCGGCATGGTGTTGTTCAGTGCGGCATGGTGTTGTTCAGTGCGGCATGGTGTTGTTCAGTGCGGCATGGTGTTGTTCAGTGCGGCATAATGTTGTTCAGTGCGGCATGGTGTTGTTCAGTGCAGGATGGTGTTGTTCAGTGCAGGATGGTGTTGTTCAGTGCGGCATGGTGTTGTTCAATGCGGCATGGTGTTGTTCAGTGCGGGATGGTGTTGTTCAGTGCGGCATGGTGTTGTTCAGTGCGGCATAATGTTGTTCAGTGCGGCATGGTGTTGTTCAGTGCGGCATGGTGTTGTTCAGTGCGGCATGGTGTTGTTCAGTGCGGCATGGTGTTGTTCAGTGCGGAATGGTGTTGTTCAGTGCGGCATGGTGTTGTTCAGTGCGGGATGGTGTTCAATGCGGGATCGTGTTGTTCAGTGCGGGGTGGTGTTGTTCAGTGCAGGATGGTGTTGTTCAGTGCAGGATGGTGTTGTTCAGTGCGGCATGGTGTTGTTCAATGCAGGATCGTGTTGTTCAGTGCAGCATAATGTTGTTCAGTGCAGCATGGTGTTGTTCAGTGCGGCATGGTGTTGTTCAATGCGGCATGGTGTTGTTCAGTGCGGGATGGTGTTGTTCAGTGCGGCATGGTGTTTTTCAGTGCGGCATAATGTTGTTCAGTGCGGCATGGTGTTGTTCAGTGCGGCATGGTGTTGTTCAGTGCGACATAATGTTGTTCAGTGCGGCATAATGTTGTTCAGTGCGGCATGGTGTTGTTCAGTGCGGCATGGTGTTGTTCAGTGCGGCATGGTGTTGTTCAGTGCGGCATGGTGTTGTTCAGTGCAGGATGGTGTTGTTCAGTGCAGGATGGTGTTGTTCAATGCGGCATGGTGTTGTTCAGTGCGGGATGGTGTTGTTCAGTGCAGGATGGTGTTGTTTAGTGCGGCATGGTGTTTTTCAGTGCGGAATGGTGTTGTTCAGTGCGGCATGGTGTTGTTCAGTGCGGCATGGTGTTGTTCAGTGCAGGATGGTGTTGTTCAATGCGGGATGGTGTTGTTCAGTGCGGGATGGTGTTGTTCAGTGCAGGATGGTGTTGTTCAATGCGGCATGGTGTTGTTCAGTGCAGGATGGTGTTGTTCAGTGCGGCATGGTGTTGTTCAATGCGGCATGGTGTTGTTCAATGCGGCATGGTGTTGTTCAGTGCGGCATGGTGTTGTTCAGTGCGGCATGGTGTTGTTCAGTGCAGCGTAATGTTGTTCAGTGCGGCATGGTGTTGTTCAGTGCGGAATGGTGTTGTTCAGTGCGGCATGGTGTTGTTCAGTGCAGGATGGTGTTGTTCAGTGCGGCATGGTGTTGCTCAGTGCGGCATGGTGTTGTTCAGTGCGGGATGGTGTTGTTCATTGCGGCATGGTGTTGTTCAGTGCGGCATGGTGTTGTTCAGTGCGGCATGGTGTTGTTCAGTGCGGCATAATGTTGTTCAGTGCGCCATAATGTTGTTCAGTGCGGCATGGTGTTGTTCAGTGCGGGATGGTGTTGTTCAGTGCAGGATGGTGTTGTTCAGTGCGGCATGGTGTTGTTCAGTACGGCATGGTGTTGTTCAGTGCGGCATAATGTTGTTCAGTGCGGCATAATGTTGTTCAGTGCGGGATGGTGTTGTTCATTGCGGCATGGTGTTGTTCAGTGCGGCATGGTGTTGTTCAGTGCGGCATGGTGTTGTTCAGTGCGGGATGGTGTTGTTCAGTGCAGGATGGTGTTGTTCAGTGCGGCATGGTGTTGTTCAGTGCGGCATGGTGTTGTTCATTTCGGCATAATGTTGTTCAGTGCGGCATAATGTTGTTTAGTGCGGCATGGTGTTGTTCAGTGCGGGATGGTGTTGTTCAGTGCGTTATAATGTTGTTCAGTGCGGCATGGTGTTGTTCAGTGCGGCATGGTGTTGTTCAGTGCGGCATGGTGTTGTTCAGTGCGGCATAATGTTGTTCAGTGCGGCATAATGTTGTTCAGTGCGGCATGGTGTTGTTCAGTGCGGGATGGTGTTGTTCAGTGCGGGATGGTGTTGTTCAGTGCGGCATGGTGTTCAATGCGGAATGGTGTTGTTCAGTGCAGGATGGTGTTGTTCAGTGCGGCATGGTGTTGTTCAGTGCGGCATAATGTTGTTCAGTGCGGCATGGTGTTGTTCAGTGCGGCATGGTGTTGTTCAGTGCGGCATGGTGTTGTTCAGTGCGGCATAATGTTGTTCAGTGCGGCATGGTGTTGTTCAGTGCGGCATGGTGTTGTTCAGTGCGGCATAATGTTCAGTGCGGCATAATGTTGTTCAGTGCGGCATGGTGTTGTTCAGTGCGGGATGGTGTTGTTCAGTGCAGGATGGTGTTGTTCAGTGCGGCATGGTGTTCAGTGCGGGATGGTGTCTTTCAGTGCGGCATGGTGTCGTTCAGTGCGGCATGGTGTCTTTCAGTGCGGCATGGTGTCGTTCAGTGAGGCATGGTGTTGTTCAGTGCGGCATGGTGTTGTTTAGTGCGGCATGGTGTTGTTCAGTGCGGGATGGTGTTGTTCAGTGTGGCATGGTGTTCAGTGCGGCATGGTGTTGTTCAGTGCGGTATCGTGTTGTTCAGTGCGGTATCGTGTTTCTCAGTGCGGTATCGTGTTGTTCAGTGCAGTATCGTTGTGTTGTTCGTATTGTGTTTAACACTTAGCCTCTAACACTTAGCCTCTAACACTTAGCCTCTAGCATCTAGAAGGTAAATAAATAGGAAGGAAGGACTCACCGGTGACGTCTTCGCCCACGTCCAAGTGTTGTACTTTGTATTTTCATCCTTCTGACAGTGGAAAACATAGCCAACAAACACCGTGGAACCTAAACGAATGAAAGAAAACTATCATTTGGCCACAACCAACATTCACAGATACAACACAATGTGACGTGCGGGGTTGAGGTTAAAGGTTGAGTGAAGGGCCCTCGTTTTAAACTACTTTTTTGAAAAGGATTGGGAACAAGTAAGACGTATTTAATTTATTTAATGGGAAGTAGTAAGAGCTATTGAATTTAATCTATGTATTATATTCTATTGTATTGTATTCTGTTGTATTCTTTTGGATTGTATTCACACTAACCCCACTAAAACTTCAGCCCACAAAAACTCGCCTCTGGCGCCTAGCCTCTGGCACTTAGCCTCTAACACTTAGCCTTTAACACTTAGCCTTTAACACTTAGCCTTTAACACTTAGCCGAGAAGGTGAATAAATAGGGTTAAAGGTTGAGTGAAGGGACCTCGTTTTAAACTACTTTTTTGTAAAGGAGTGGGAACAAGTAAGACGTATTTAATTTATTTAATGGGAAGTAGTAAGACTTATTAAATTTATTTAATCTACTTTTCTTCCCAGGCAAAATTTGATGTGCTGCAATTCCAAATTTCCAAAGTGAATGAAGGAATGAAGTCCTTTAAATTATGATTTTGTATAAATACTAGGCATTAACACAAAATCGACGGCACAAAATGGGCAGACTTTACTTGTTTGAAAAGGACTGGTTACAAGACAGACTTTTTTAATTTATTTAATGGGAAGAAGACTTATTTAGTTTAATTGATCTATTTTTGTTCCCTGCCAAAATTCGATTTGCTGCAATTCCAAATTTCCAAAGTGAATGAAGGAAAGAAGTCGTTTAAATTATGATTTTGTTTAAATACTAGGCATAGACACAAAATCTACGGCACAAAATGGGCAGACTTTACTTGTTTGAAGACGACTGGTTACAAGACAGACTTTTCTGATTTATTTAATGGGAAGAAGACTTATTTAGTTTATTTAATCTATTTTTGTTCCCTGGCAAAATTGGATTTGCTGAAATTGTATTTTGCCAAATCTTGCCTTGAGACCTGATAGGAAGTATTAAACGCTTAGTTAAATCAATACAAGTTGGTAATAAGAGCGAGTAATGTTGGTTGAACCGATGAATGAAGGTTGAAAGCAATTTAAATTATGACTTTGTATAAATACTAGATATTAACAGAACATCTACTGCGCGAAATGGGCAGAGTTTACTTGTTTGAGAAGGAGTGGCTTATTCAAAACTAAGATTTATTTAATCTGTTTGTTCCCAGGCAAAATTGGATGTGATGCAATTCCAAATTTCACCACATGATGGTGCCCAATTTTGACTTCATAGGACATATTAAACACTTAGCTTGTTATTATGTTCAAGGTAATCAGATTTGTTTATTATTCTAATGGCCTCTTCAAAACTATTCTGGATTACTACTTTGGATCTATTCTACATTACTTGGCAACAACATACTCTGTAACAGATTAGGCAGTATAATCATATCTGTTAACTTGAGAGTGCCCACACTCAATCTACTTATCGTGATGTGTTAAATCAATTACTGTTAGACATTATTTGTCTGATAATCTACCAAATCTTTGAATTGAAGAATTTGTGATTTAATTAATAGCTTGTTGTTATGTTAAGGGTAATCAGACTTGTATATAATTCTAATGGCCTTCTTTTGAAAACTATTCTGAATTACAACTTTGGATCTTATATTACTTTGCAACAATCTACTCCGTGACAGATTAGGCAGTATAATCACATATGTTAACTTCAGTGCCCACACTGTATTTATTTATGGTTATTTGTTAAATCAAGTACTGTTAGACATGAAATAGGAAGTGTTTAACATAAATGTTATGGCTACTCACCATTGTAGCTCGCTCCTGGTCAATGATACGAGCCTCTTCTTGCAGTGGAAAACTTGCAGCCAACAAACACCGTGGAACCTAAAGGAATGAAATTAAACATTAACATTTCGCCTCGACCAATTTTCACACGTACAACGCAACGCGGCTACACTTCTGCTATTACAAACGTAAATCTCCTTAAACACAATGAGTGTTACTTACCGTGTACGCTCTAGACGGTCCAGTTGCAAGCAGAAAATAAAGATATTTCTGTTGATAATCGTCGCTGCTCAGTGGCTCACGGCCATCGCGCCAACAGATTTGAATTTTGGCGGAGGTTCGGGCAATTACGTCATATCCACGGCACATGACTGCGACGTAATACCCGCTTATCTGAAACGGCAGTTAAAAGTAGAGTTACATCAAGTTTTCTTGGAACCTAAACGAATGAAAGAAAACTATCATTTGGCCACAACCAACATTCACAGATACAACACAACGTGCGGGGTTGGGGTTAAAGATTGAGTGAAGGGCCCTCGTTTTAAACTACTGTTTTGAAAAGGAGTGGGAACAAGTAAGACGTATTTAATTTATTTAATGGGAAGTAGTAAGACTTATTAAATTTATTTAATCTACTTTTCTTCCCAGGCAAAATTTGATGTGCTGCAATTCCAAATTTCCAAAGTGAATGAAGGAATGAAGTCCTTTAAATTATGATTTTGTATAAATACTAGGCATTAACACAAAATCGACGGCACAAAATGGGCAGACTTTACTTGTTTGAAAAGGACTGGTTACAAGACAGACTTTTTTAATTTATTTAATGGGAAGAAGACTTATTTAGTTTAATTGATCTATTTTTGTTCCCTGCCAAAATTCGATTTGCTGCAATTCCAAATTTCCAAAGTGAATGAAGGAAAGAAGTCGTTTAAATTATGATTTTGTTTAAATACTAGGCATAGACACAAAATCTACGGCACAAAATGGGCAGACTTTACTTGTTTGAAGAGGACTGGTTACAAGACAGACTTTTCTGATTTATTTAATGGGAAGAGGACTTATTTAGTTTATTTAATCTATTTTTGTTCCCTGGCAAAATTGGATTTGCTGAAATTGTATTTTGCCAAATCTCGATTTGAGACCTGATAGGAAGTATTAAACGCTTAGTTAAATCAATACAAGTTGGTAATAAGAGCGAGTAATGTTGGTTGAACCGATGAATGAAGGTTGAAAGCAATTTAAATTATGACTTTGTATAAATACTAGATATTAACAGAACATCTACTGCGCAAAATGGGCAGAGTTTACTTGTTTGAGAAGGAGTGGCTTATTCAAAACTAAGATTTATGTAATCTGTTTGTTCCCAGGCAAAATTGGATGTGATGCAATTCCAAATTTCACCACATGATGGTGCCCAATTTTGACTTCATAGGACATATTAAACACTTAGCTTGTTATTATGTTCAAGGTAATCAGATTTGTTTATCATTCTAATGGCCTCTTCAAAACTATTCTGGATTACTACTTTGGATCTATTCTACATTACTTGGCAACAACATACTCTGTAACAGATTAGGCAGTATAATCACATATGTTAACTTGAGAGTGCCCACACTCAATCTACTTATCGTGATGTGTTAAATCAATTACTGTTAGACATTATTTGTCTGATAATCTACCAAATCTTTGAATTGAAGAATTTGTGATTTAATTAATAGCTTGTTCAGGGTAATCAGACTTGTATATAATTCTAATGGCCTTCTTTTGAAAACTATTCTGAATTACAACTTTGGATCTTATATTACTTTGCAACAATCTACTCCGTGACAGATTAGGCAGTATAATCACATATGTTAACTTCAGTGCCCACACTGTATTTATTTATGGTTATTTGTTAAATCAAGTACTGTTAGACATGAAATAGGAAGTGTTTAACATAAATGTTATGGCTACTCACCATTGTAGCTCGCTCCTGGTCAATGATACGAGCCTCTTCTTGCAGTGGAAAACTTGCAGCCAACAAACACCGTGGAACCTAAAGGAATGAAATTAAACATTAACATTTCGCCTCGACCAATTTTCACACGTACAACGCAACGCGGCTACACTTCTGCTATTACAAACGTAAATCTCCTTAAACACAATGAGTGTTACTTACCGTGTACGCTCTAGACGGTCCAGTTGCAAGCAGAAAATAAAGATATTTCTGTTGATAATCGTCGCTGCTCAGTGGCTCACGGCCATCGCGCCAACAGATTTGAATTTTGGCGGAGGTTCGGGCAATTACGTCATATCCGCGGCATTTGACTGCGACGTAATACCCGCTTATCTGAAACGGCAGTTAAAAGTAGAGTTACATCAAGTTTTCTTGGAACCTAAACGAATGAAAGAAAACTATCATTTGGCCACAACCAACATTCACAGATACAACACAACGTGCGGGGTTGAGGTTAAAGATTGAGTGAAGGGCCCTCGTTTTAAACTACTGTTTTGAAAAGGAGTGGGAACAAGTAAGACGTATTTAATTTATTTAATGGGAAGTAGTAAGACTTATTAAATTTATTTAATCTACTTTTCTTCCCAGGCAAAATTTGATGTGCTGCAATTCCAAATTTCCAAAGTGAATGAAGGAATGAAGTCCTTTAAATTATGATTTTGTATAAATACTAGGCATTAACACAAAATCGACGGCACAAAATGGGCAGACTTTACTTGTTTGAAAAGGACTGGTTACAAGACAGACTTTTTTAATTTATTTAATGGGAAGAAGACTTATTTAGTTTAATTGATCTATTTTTGTTCCCTGCCAAAATTCGATTTGCTGCAATTCCAAATTTCCAAAGTGAATGAAGGAAAGAAGTCGTTTAAATTATGATTTTGTTTAAATACTAGGCATAGACACAAAATCTACGGCACAAAATGGGCAGACTTTACTTGTTTGAAGAGGACTGGTTACAAGACAGACTTTTCTGATTTATTTAATGGGAAGAGGACTTATTTAGTTTATTTAATCTATTTTTGTTCCCTGGCAAAATTGGATTTGCTGAAATTGTATTTTGCCAAATCTCGATTTGAGACCTGATAGGAAGTATTAAACGCTTAGTTAAATCAATACAAGTTGGTAATAAGAGCGAGTAATGTTGGTTGAACCGATGAATGAAGGTTGAAAGCAATTTAAATTATGACTTTGTATAAATACTAGATATTAACAGAACATCTACTGCGCAAAATGGGCAGAGTTTACTTGTTTGAGAAGGAGTGGCTTATTCAAAACTAAGATTTATGTAATCTGTTTGTTCCCAGGCAAAATTGGATGTGATGCAATTCCAAATTTCACCACATGATGGTGCCCAATTTTGACTTCATAGGACATATTAAACACTTAGCTTGTTATTATGTTCAAGGTAATCAGATTTGTTTATCATTCTAATGGCCTCTTCAAAACTATTCTGGATTACTACTTTGGATCTATTCTACATTACTTGGCAACAACATACTCTGTAACAGATTAGGCAGTATAATCACATATGTTAACTTGAGAGTGCCCACACTCAATCTACTTATCGTGATGTGTTAAATCAATTACTGTTAGACATTATTTGTCTGATAATCTACCAAATCTTTGAATTGAAGAATTTGTGATTTAATTAATAGCTTGTTCAGGGTAATCAGACTTGTATATAATTCTAATGGCCTTCTTTTGAAAACTATTCTGAATTACAACTTTGGATCTTATATTACTTTGCAACAATCTACTCGGTGACAGATTAGGCAGTATAATCACATATGTTAACTTCAGTGCCCACACTGTATTTATTTATGGTTATTTGTTAAATCAAGTACTGTTAGACATGAAATAGGAAGTGTTTAACATAAATGTTATGGCTACTCACCATTGTAGCTCGCTCCTGGTCAATGATATGAGCCTCTTCTTGCAGTGGAAAACTTGCAGCCAACAAACACCGTGGAACCTAAAGGAATGAAATTAAACATTAACATTTCGCCCGGACCAACATTCACACGTACAACGCAACGCGGCTACACTTCTGCTATTACAAACGTAAATCTCCTTAAACACAACGAGTGTTACTTACCGTGTACGCTCTAGGCAAAATTGGATGTGATGCAATTCCAAATCTATCTGAAACGGCAGTTAAAAGTAGAGTTACATCAAGTTTTCTTTTTTAATCAACACAATCATTTACAACCGTTGACCAGAAAGAATCGTCGAAATTCGACGTCCCCCACAAACGCCACGCTCACTCGCTTTTCAGGGCAACAAAAGTACTTCTTTTTAAAAACGATGAGTTGTACTTACCGTGTACGCTCTGGACGGTCCAGTTGCAAGCAGAAAATAAAAATATTTCTCTTGTTAGTCGTATGTTACCATCCGCTGTGTCTTTGTCAACATCGCCGCCATTTTCCTACTTCCTGCTGCGAGCCACGCCCACGGATTTAAATTTGGGCGGAAGCTCTTTCCATTGGCGTCGTTTTCGCGTATAGCAAATCCGATTGGTTGGGAAGGGGGCACGGTTATGCAGCCGAGGAGTCCTGTGATCGGTGGGATGTAAAGTAGGCGTCGACGTCACGTCCGCGTCACGTGACCACGACGTGGCAGACGTCAAATAGCAACCGCTGTTTTGTTTAGTAGACTTACAGTTGTTATGCATTGACATAATGGCGCACACACCAAATAGATTTAAATAAATTAAATAATTCTTCTGCCCACTCTCTTTTAAACAAGTTAACTCTCCCCGCGGATTTGAATTCCGGCGAAAGTTACGCCCATCGACGTCACGTATGTCACGTGACCACGACGTGGCAGATGTCATATAGCAACCGCTGTTTTGTTTAGTAGATTTACAGTTGTTATGCATTGGCATAATGGTGTGCACTCAAAATAGATTTAAATAAATTAAATATTTCTTCTGCCTACTCCCTTTTAAACAAGTTAACTCTGCCCACGTCCATTGACGTCTTGTCTGCGTCACGTGACCACGACGTAGCGACGTCATATAGTAACCGCTGTTTTGACCAGTAGACTTAGTTATTATGCGTTGACATAATGGCGCACTGGTTAGCATGGCCACCTCTTAAGCATGATGATGCGGGTTCGACGCCTGATCAATGTTAGCATGGAGTGAGCTGAAGTGCATGGCGCTGAAGATTTGAATCTTTGAAATGCGCTGAGGTCTGACATATCAGGCAGAATGGTTTGCCATCACGTTCAACAAAAAATAGAAACTTTCCCACTCTGATTAAAACGTCCTGTGTTCATCTACGTATTTTTGTTTTGCTGTGCATCTTTTCCCTGCCATTTCGAGAGCCCAATTGACACTCATAGTTTAAAGAAATGTGTTTGCCCATCCTACTTTGTGGAATTTCACCACATGCGCTTTTGACCAAAATACCAAATTGAACTCAAGTGAAGCCAACACGCACAACCCCCCCCCCCCCCCCCCCCCCCCCACACACACACACACACACAAATGTTGATATGAACATAAAAGAGCCGCATGCGGTTCGGGAGTTGCGGCTTGGCCAAACCTGTACTATACAACTTTATTTGTATAAAATTTTCACAACAGCTGTCACACAAACAAAGCGGGAAAAACCGAAGACGTGCGTGTTCCGCCCACGCTGGATTTATTTGCACCTTTGAAAAGACACCGTATTGCCGCAGATGTGGCAAAGAGTACTTTTGGGCATCTGAGACGGAAGGATGTCCAAAGCATCACGTCACCTGCTCTGGTAGGCATGGTGGTGGGACGTTGAGGTCAACCGCTTTGGGGTTGGCTGACTCTTTGATCGCAGGATGCCACACACTTGAAGACAGAAGCAGAAAAGCAGAGCTAAATGCAAAATGTACTCACCGGTGACTCCAATTTTTTTCCCCCCTGAAGAAACAGCTGGACGGGTGGCCCCGGCTGGCCAGTGGGACTCTTGTTATTCTGACCCTTTTTAGTGCGCGTTTGGGGCAACAACCGTTTTTTGTGGCGCTCTCTTCTGGTTCAAAAGTGCCCTGCATGTGAATTTGCTTTTCCTGCCTTCTGATTGGATGAGCGCCGGTGTGACGCGGTGCCTCTGTCACCGTGGCGGGGGGTATACGTTGGCATCGGAGCGTCTGCCAACGTCTGAGACCGGCTGGCAGTGTATCGGAGGTGTCGAGTGCGGTGCCGCTGGAGCTCACTCACCAGCTGGTGTTAGGGCCACAAAATGAAGGCCAAGGAGAAGAATAGAAAGAGAAACAGAAACTTCTCCTCCAATTGTTTGATTTGTCTCTTCTGAGCTTCGATGAATTCTTTCAGCTCTTTGTTCCTCTAGGACGGACAAATGGAAAGTGGCATTCAAAAGCCAGTAAGCGTGCAAGTAAGTGCCGGGCTGGCTTTGGGCCCTTACCTGTTGCGCGCTGTGCAGCAGATCCATTCTCTCTTGGAGGATGCAAGCGTCGCGCTCCCTCAACTCGCACATCAGGGCTCGCTTCCATTGGTCCACGGCGCTCCTAAGCTCTTCTCTCTGATCCGCCGTCAGCACGTCATTCACGCCAGCGTGGCTGGCTTTTTCGCCGTCCGTGGCGGGGCAGTCCCGCTGCGGTAGCGCCTCGTACAACATGGCCTCCAGCTCCAGGATCCTCTGGGCCGCAATCCTCGTCCATCAGTGGTCCGGCGGGAGATTTGAGGGCGGCTTACCTTATGAGCCTGGTCCATGGAACACTTCCTGAAGTCCAACTCTTCATCCAGGTAGCCCTTCTGCTTGCAGAACATATCCTAGCACAGCTCAAGGTCAGAATTGTTGGGGCACATTGCCGGAGTTCCCCTTGGCTGATGTCGCGTGTCTGTCTACCTTCTCACTTTCAATGTCCAACATCTTCTGTTGAAGTGCTGACTTGGTCACTTTGATGTATTCTAACCACTGAGGAAAGGCTGCTGTCACATAAGCAGAATGCGAGAGCGTGCGTGGACGTGCGCGTTACCTTCTCGGCTAGGGTGAGAAGGGTCCTGGCGTGAATCACGACCACCTGCTCCTCGTTGGTGAGATTCTGCAAGAGCCCAAAGGCACAGCGTCAACAAGCTTCTTTCAGCGCAAAGCCTTCCAAAAGTCACATTTGAGCCGCCGAGTCTCGTGGAGTGCGAACATAAGGAGTTCGACATACACTTACGGCGTTATAGCCCAGGATGTCCAGCTTCTTCATCAGATCACTGATGACGATGTCCGGGGGAAAGGCGCAAGGAGCAATGTAAGGTGTTCTGGGACCTCGGGTTAAGGTTAGGGTTGCGAGGGACGCCTTACGTACGCTCACGCCCTCGGCCTCGCAGTAGATCTGCAAAGGGCTGAGGCCGTCTGGGAAACGGACTTGCAGAAACTTCAAGACGGGGGAGCGCCACTCCCTCTCCTGAAAGGCAGAGGCATGCATCCGTCCGTCCGTCCGTCCGTCCGTCCGTCCGTCCGTCCGTCCGTCACATCTCTGGCCTCAACACGCTTGTGCGAGTCTTCCCACCTCCAGCTCCAGGATGCGGAACTCAAGCAGTTCGTTTTGGTCTCGGATATCCTGGATGTGCTCTTTCAGACGCGCTTCTTCCGCCTCCATCCGCCTGACCTGAAAAGACAGTCAGACCTCATCTGCGGGGCTTCCCGACAGGTGTGACGCCAAGCGACTCCGCCCAGCGCCTTTCTTTCCGTCACCTTTTCGGCCAACTGCTGATTGCTCTGACGCAGCAGCTGCTTCTCCTCCACCCACTTGACATTCTAGAAGAGACAAACGCGTGGACAGCTTTGGAATGTTGTGTCATTTTCATCCACAAATTCTTTGGTTGACTGGAAAATGACATTTGCTTTTCTCCGCATTTTCCCAGCCACGTTCGGGGGGGGGGGGGTTGGTCCAGTAATGCCAGACGGATGAGTGACTGAAGAATGTAGCTATTTTGTCTGAGAAAAAGGTGTGCTCATTGATGAGCTTACCTGTCCTTGTTGCTTCAGCGCTGACTCCAGATCTGCTACTCTGCTTTGATAGTGACCCATTTCTACCATCAGGCTCCTCCTCCTCCTTTCAGACCAGAGAACACCCGAGGCTGGGTGAGAACGGGGAGGCTGCGACCCGGCCGGGGGTTGCGGGAAGGGGCGCCACCTTGATCTCCTTCTCGGCGTCGTAGTCCCCTTTCGCTGGTCTGGGCTAGCAGAGCGTAGGCTCGTTGCAGCGCTTGATATTCTTGCGTCAGCTGGCGGTAGCGAAGCTCCGCCTCTTCATGCACACACCAATGCAACACAGCACTAGTACCAGAATCAGTCAGACCGGCGACAAAGCACCCGCGACGCAAAGACGAGTCCGATTCCAGGCTGAAGAGGAATGTTTGGTGCCAATACGCTGGCAGAAATGGCGGGCTACCTCTTCGGGTTCCGTGTCGGGGGTTCTGTCGGTGTGAAAAGACAAGGACGATCCGTCCGAGTCCACCAACACGTCTTCGTCGTAGCCGTAAAATGTTTCGATGACCTGCGGGCGCGGAAGCAAACATCTCTCTGAACAAACTGAAGCGACACCTCACGATGAATCGACGAGAGGAACGATAGCGAGAAAAAGGCCATTTCATCTTGCGCAACACCAAGCAGCCGCAAACAAACAGACTCACCTTGCAGGACCTCACGCTTTGTTCCTCCTCAGAGATTCTCGACGTCGGTATCGTAGCAGCAAATCTCTCTCCTGTCGACACAAATAATCCGCCTTTGAGATTCTTTGGATGCAAAGGGAACGAACGGCTCCGGCGCAGAAACAAACGCGACTCACAATGACATTTCTGACATGAGCTCCTGTCTCCAGAGCCTGAAAAACACGTCACCGGCGATGATTGGAGGGACGCTCGTCTTTTCCAAAAGTGACAACTACAGGGTGTGTCAGGGTTTTCCAGATTATCTTTATCGTATCATTGTGTTGCTTTGACTTTGACTGCGACCTGTAATAAATAATATTATTTATCCCTTATTTATCCCTATCGCTTATCCCTTCCTACACAAAGTCGTAAAACACCCCTTGCTATGTTTTGACTAGAGGTCAAGGGCTTCCTCTATTCAATCCACTCTTACACCCACCCTGTTTCTCTTAATTAAAATGCTCGTGCAGGAGCCGAGAGTCAGACTTCATTCGTACAACGGATGGACTCTCCACCCGCAGGTGTCCAAAAGAACTTACTTGTCTCCCGTGTGGTTCTTGCAAAATAAGTTGGAGCGAGCGCAACTCTAACAGGGTGCATTTTGCCACTAGCTGCCTACGGACAATGACGTCGCGCTCGCGGCTCATGGTTGACGGGCTGAGCAGCCGGGCAAGTCCGTCGTTTTCAGCGCACAGCGAGTGGCAAAGGCGCTGACAAAACGGGAGCTTTGAGGTGCTGAAAACGGCAAAACAAGTCTAAAGCGTGTTCAAACGCGTGCGCACAATGCTCCTGCTTGAAAGGTCGGAATTTAAGGGGCCAATTTTTTGGATGGCGGCCGCCGGCCAAGCTTTGGACGGAAAAGGTTTCCTGGCGACAGCGAGCGAGCGCGGCGCTGCCGTACGTGCACCGAGTCGCCTGCCTGAAGACCTTGGACAAGTCGTCGATGATGTGCCGCTGCTCCACAACTTGAAGGAACTCCATTTCACCGTCCTGCTGGCCGCAACCGCGGTCCAGGTCATTGAGCGAACTAGGCCTTCTCTGTGGAACACAAATGCAGTGGACTCTGTTGGCACGCCGCCGTTGTCCGCGTCGACTTACCAAGCTTGCCATCTCCTCGTTCTCCTGGGTGACAAAGCGCACTTTGTTTTCAAGGCGACACAGCACCAGCGAGAGTTCTTCATTCTTCCTGCTCAGGCGTTTGTTTTTGTACAGGAGTGGCAGAAACTGGCTTTCTGTTTCTCTCAGTCGCTTTAGCTGCAAGCATGAAGTGCGGGATGTGAAAGACGCACAACACGCGGGCCAGAACGTATCCATTCCTTTTGCATCGGTTTGAACGGAATCGTGGCTTTGGCTCCCAATAAAAGACATCTACCAGGCAACCGACTCGCCGCGCCGCTCAACTAATAAGCAAGCGCAATGGGTGCCTCGCTGGATGGCGCGCATCAAACGTAGCGCAAACCTTCAAGCGTGCCGTCAATAAATTACCAGTTCATTGCGCTCTTCAGAAAGCAGGGCGTTTCGATCCTCCAGTTTCCTGATGACTGCGCTGAGCTCAGCGATTTTCAGATGAAACCGTCGCGTGTCCCGATCCTCCTGAGACTGAAAACGCCCCGCAACACACACACACAAGCACTCGTTCAAAGTTCAAAACTGTTTTTGTGCTACCTTCCTCCAGCAACGAACTAAGTCATGCGTACTGCAAGTGTGTGATGAGGTGGCTTACGCAATGAAGAGGATTGCTAGTAGCGGCGTTGACCCCACTTCCAGGGTAGTTTAGGCCCGCCCTTTGGGAATCCCTCAGGGCAGCGATCTGCTGCTCGGCAGCCTGAGTCTGCAGCTGAAGGCGGTGGACGTGGCCGGCCCCAGGGCTTCATCCAAAACACTAACCGCTCTGTCTTTCAGCTTGATCTCATCCGTCTGGATGTACAAACGGGGAGCGCTCAGGCAGGCGGGCAAACTCATTTGCCAGAATTGTGACAAAAACAAAGAGAGCAACCGGCCAATTTTTTTCTGGAATCGACTAGAACACCTTTGCTGTGACAAAAGCGAAGCGAGCAACCGGACATTTTCTTCTTGTGAAATAGAATAGAATAGAATGCCTTAGGTGTCATTGCACTGCAGGTATACAACGAAATTGGGAACATAGCCACGCACCGCGCATCTGATCAGTCCTACCAGTCGGCGGATCTCCCTCTCGCAGTCTCTCTTGGTTCGGCTCAGCTCCTCCCGATGCTGGTGATGAGCCGATCGGAGCTCGGCCGCTCGGGACTGCCAGGCCTGCTGGGCCGCTGCCAGGGCTTCTTCCGCGCTCCTGGTGGAGGCGACACCGCTCGGTCTCCCGACACCGCCGCGTCTCCTCCACCTCCGCCAGCAAAGCGCCCCCCCTCCTCACCTGAGCAGACATTGCGCCACACCGGGCCGTTGAGACCGCAACGGAGCGCCGCGACGCTTACTGGGGACAAGCTACACAATACGGTAGCGGCCGCATCGAAGCCCGACGTGGCGTGCGGATAGTCAGACACGGATAGAGCGGATCACCTTGTCCATGGAGCCGTCCCTCAGGCTGAGGACCAAGGCATTCAGTCGCTGGATCTCTCCATCTTTGATTTTGATCACTCTCATCAGCTCCATTTCATGCTGCCGCAGTAATGTCTCCCTGGTAATGGCTAACTCTTTCTGCTTCTCCTCATGGAGTTTGCTTTTGAGTTCCGTCATGGCGGCGGTGGCACGGTGGTGCTCCGCCCGCAGGTCCTGACTTCTCTCTCTCTCCAGACAGCTGACCTGACATGACTTAGACTTAGACAAACTTTATTGTCATCTTGTCTGCACATGGTGCATACAAAACGAAATTCCGTTGCATACGTCTTACAACAAAGTAGTGATATTGCAGTTGAATAGAAGTAACATATCCTATGAAAATATATATATATACATATATACTATATATATATATATATATATATTAAAAATAAGTATAAAGTGCAGCAGTGATTAATTATGCAATAGTGCAAGTAGGCAAAACAGTATTCAAGAGTGTGCAGAGGAATGCTAAACCATGTATTAAACTTCTATTTAAAGGGTTTATACAAGTTCAGTAAAGTTGGTAGTGCGAGATAGTGCAAGATAGAGGTCCGTAGTGTCATAAAGTACAGTTCTGTGAATGTGTGATGCAGAGTTCAGTTTAGAGCTCAACAGTTCTAGTGTTCAACAGTCTGATGACAGCAGGGAAAAAGCTGTTGCAGAACCTGGTGGACCTGCAGCGGATGCTGCAAACCTCTTCCCAGAGGGCAGCAGGGAGAACAGTCCATGGTGGGGGTGTGATGGGTCATTGATGATGTTACGGGCACGGGACATGCAGCGCTGAGATGAAATGTCCTGAATGGAGGGAAGAGGAGCCCCTATGATCCTCTCTGCTGTCCTCACCACTCTCCTCACGTTCTTCCAATCGGAGGCGGTGCAGCCTCCACACCACACAGAGAGACAGCTTGTCAGAATGCTCTCTATGGTGCTCCTGTAGAACGTCCTCATGATGGGTGGGGGCAGGTGGGCTCTCCTCATCCTCCGCAGGAAGTACAAGCGCTTCTGTGCCCTCTTGACCAGTGCCGTAGTGTTCATAGTCCAGGTGAGGTCTTCTGTGATGTGGACCCCCAGGAATTTGGTGGTGCTGACCACCTCCACAGCTGAGCTGTTGATGATCAGTGGAGCGTGGTGAGGCTGTTTTTTCCTGAAGTCGACGATGATCTCCTTCATCTTCTCCTCATTCAGGATCAGGCTGTTTTCTCTGCACCAGCCCACCAGCTGCTCCACCTCCTCTCTGTAGTCCAGGTCGTTGTTGTCTCTGATGAGCCCCACCACCGTTGTGTCGTCTGCTGACTTCACGATGTGATTGGTGGTGAACCTGAGGACGCAGTCGTGTGTCATCAGGGTGCACAGCAGGGGGCTCAGGACGCAGCCCTGAAGGGAGCCTGTGCTGAGGGTGATGACATCAGAGGTGTTCTGTCCGACCCGGACTGACTGAGGTCTGTTGGTGAGGAAGTCTAGCAGCCAGTTGCGAAGGGGGGTGTTGAAGCCCAGGTGTTCCAATTTTCCTACCAGATGCTGTGGGATGATGGTGTTAAACGCTGAGCTGAAGTCCAGGAACAGCCTCCGCACATGGGTGTTCTTCTCCTCCAGGTGAGCCAGGCTCAGGTGAAGAACGGAGGAGATGGCGTCCTGAGTGGAGCGGTTTTGCCGGTCGGCAAACTGGAACGGGTCAAATAATAGGGGGAGTCTGGAAACGATGTGACCTTTAAGCAGCCTTTCGAAGCACTTCATCATAACCGGAGTCAGTGCAACAGGCCGGTAATCATTAAATGAGGTGATTTGAGGTTTCTTCGGCACCGGAATGATGGAGGCAGTCTTAAAGCACGCCGGCACTGTGGCTTGGCCCAGCGAGGTGTTAAAAATGTCTGTGATGACCCCAGCCAGATGACTTGCACATTCCCTGAACACACGCCCAGGAATGTTGTCGGGGCCAGGGGCCTTACAGGGGTTGACTCTCCTCAGGGTCTTCAACACATCGGCGGAGTCAAGGCAGAGTACCTCCTCTTCCTGATGGGGGACAGTTTTAACTGCTGGAGTGCCGTTTAGTGCCTCGAACCTCCCAAAGAAGTTATTTAGACCATTTAGAAAGTCAGCATCAACTACACCCACCGGGGGGGGGGGAGGGTGAGTTGTAGTCTGTAATCGCCCGTATGCCTTGCCACATACTCCTGATGTTTTTGACGTCGTGGAAACGATCCTGAAATTTTCGACTGCGGTCTCGCTTCGCTATCCTGATGGCACGGTTCAAGTTGGCTCTCGCTGTCCTCAGTGTCTCCTTGTCGCCAGACTTGAAGGCAGAGTTCCGCGCTCGTAGCGTTTGACGTACCTCCTCAGTCATCCAGGGTCGTTGGTTGCCCCGGGTGATGATATTCTTAGTGGTGCTGACGTCCTCGGTGCATTTGTTGATGTAGGCTGACACAGTCATGGCACACGCATGTCTAATCTACATCGGGAAAACTGGGAGGGAGGGAGGCAGGCAGGGAGGCAGGCAGGGAGGCAGGCAGGGAGGCAGGCAGTGTCTGTCTGTTGAGGTTTTCACCTTGTTCTTCTCCTGCTGAAGTTCTAACTGGACGTCCATCAGTTTGGTTCTCAGCTCGTCATTGGCGGCCTGAAGGGCGTCCGTTCGCTCCGCCTTGGCCCGCCCTGCCGGAGCTCGTTTGGACATCTCTTACTCGAGTCTCGCCCGGTCGTCAGTCAGAGATCACAACATTTGTACCTGGAGAGCACAAACGCAGCGCTGTTTTCCACTGGCTTCGAACTCAACTTCAATCGGTACCGTAACTTACAACATCATAAACATAGAACTAGCTTGACTTATTCATTGAATAAATGCATTTGGTTCTTCAAAACTGCATCACGCAACATAGCGTGACCGAGACGGCCGTTATCCACCTGCGTGAAGTTATTTGGTGAAATGAATGAGATGTTTAAGACACCATCGTTCTGTCTCTATGTAGATGAAGGTAAATAATCGATTGCTGAAGGTCCAAAGGTGTTGTGATAAACAAATAAACATATTAGTGATTAGTGACATATTTGTGATAAACATATTAGGCAGGATAATCACATATGTTAACGTGACTGCCCACACTGTATTTATTTATGGTTATTTGTTAAATCGAGTACTGTTAGACATGAAATAGGAAGTGTTTAACATAAATGGAAGACGAAAGGGGTACTCACCATTGTAGCTCCTGCTGGTCAATGATACGAGCCTCTTCTTGCAGTGGAAAACATACAGCCAACAAACACCGTGGAACCTAAAGGAATGAAATTAAACATTAACATTTAGCCTCAACCAACATTCACAGATACAACGCAACGCAAACTACACAAACGTAAATCTTTTTAAACACAATGAGTTGTACTTACCGTGTACGCTCTAGACGGTCCACTTGCAAGCGGAAAATAAAGATATTTCTGTTGATAATCGTCGTGTTTGTATCCGGTGTCTCGCTCAAGGCCATTGCGCCCACAGATTTGAATTTTGGCGAGAGTTCAGCCTATTGACGTCATTTCCGCGGTGTAATACCCGCATATCTGAAACGGCAAAGTTAAGAGTAGAGTTAAATAAAGTTTTTAGTCAACGCAATAATTTACAACCGTTGACCAGTCGAAATAATCGTCGAAATTTGGCGTCTGTGGCTGGACATTCCTCCCAAACGCCACACTCCCTTGCTTTTCAGGGCTAAAAAAAAACAGTTGTAATTACCTTGTACGCTCTAGACGGTCAAGTTGCAAGCTGAAAAGAAAAATATTTGCCTTGTTAGTCATCGTGTTACTAACAGCTGTGTCTTGTTTGCCAGAACTGCCGCTTTCCTACTTCCTGTTGCAAGCCACGCCCACGGATTATAATTTTGCCGTGAGTTCCGCCTATTGACGTCATGTCCGCGTCACATGACTGCGACGTAATATTATCTAAAACTGTTTGTGCGGTATTGTGTTGTTCTGTGCGGTATTGTGTTATTCTGTGCGGCGTCGTGTTGTTCTGTGCGGCGTCGTGTTGTTCAGTGCGACGTCGTGTTGTTCAGTGCGGCATGGTGTTGTTCAGTGCGGCATGGTGTTGTTCAGTGCGGCATGGTGTTGTTCAGTGCGGCATAATGTTGTTCAGTGCGGCATAATGTTGTTCAGTGCGGCATGGTGTTGTTCAGTGCGGCATGGTGTTGTTCAGTGCGGCATGGTGTTGTTCAGTGCGGCATAATGTTGTTCAGTGCGCCATAATGTTGTTCAGTGCGGCATGGTGTTGTTCAGTGCGGGATGGTGTTGTTCAGTGCAGGATGGTGTTGTTCAGTGCGGCACGGTGTTGTTCAATGCGGCATGGTGTTGTTCAGTGCGGGATGGTGTTGTTCAGTGCGGCATGGTGTTGTTCAGTGCGGCATAATGTTGTTCAGTGCGGCATGGTGTTGTTCAGTGCGGCATGGTGTTGTTCAGTGCGGCATGGTGTTGTTCAGTGCAGGATGGTGTTGTTCAGTGCGGCATGGTGTTGTTTAATGCGGCATGGTGTTGTTCAGTGCGGGATGGTGTTGTTCAGTGCAGGATGGTGTCGTTCAGTGCGGCATGGTGTTGTTCAGTGCGGAATGGTGTTGTTCAGTGCGGCATGGTGTTGTTCAGTGCGGCATGGTGTTGTTCAGTGCAGGATGGTGTTGTTCAATGCGGGATCGTGTTGTTCAGTGCGGCATGGTGTTGTTCAGTGCGGCATGGTGTTGTTCAGTGCGGCATAATGTTGTTCAGTGCGGCATGGTGTTGTTCAGTGCGGCATGGTGTTGTTCAGTGCGGCATGGTGTTGTTCAGTGCGGCATGGTGTTGTTCAGTGCGGCATAATGTTGTCCAGTGCGCCATAATGTTGTTCAGTGCGGCATGGTGTTTAGTGCGGGATGGTGTTGTTCAGTGCAGGATGGTGTTGTTCAGTGCGGCATGGTGTTGTTCAATGCGGCATGGTGTTGTTCAGTGCGGGATGGTGTTGTTCAGTGCGGCATGTTGTTGTTCAGTGCGGCATAATGTTGTTCAGTGCGGCATGGTGTTGTTCAGTGCGGCATGGTGTTGTTCAGTGCGGCATGGTGTTGTTCAGTGCGGCATGGTGTTGTTTAGTGCGGAATGGTGTTGTTCAGTGCGGCATGGTGTTGTTCAGTGCGGGATGGTGTTCAATGCGGGATCGTGTTGTTCAGTGCGGGGTGGTGTTGTTCAGTGCAGGATGGTGTTGTTCAGTGCAGGATGGTGTTGTTCAGTGCGGCATGGTGTTGTTCAATGCAGGATCGTGTTGTTCAGTGCAGCATAATGTTGTTCAGTGCAGCATGGTGTTGTTCAGTGCGGCATGGTGTTGTTCAATGCGGCATGGTGTTGTTCAGTGCGGGATGGTGTTGTTCAGTGCGGCATGGTGTTTTTCAGTGCGGCATAATGTTGTTCAGTGCGGCATGGTGTTGTTCAGTGCGGCATGGTGTTGTTCAGTGCGACATAATGTTGTTCAGTGCGGCATAATTTTGTTCAGTGCGGCATGGTGTTGTTCAGTGCGGCATGGTGTTGTTCAGTGCGGCATGGTGTTGTTCAGTGCGGCATGGTGTTGTTCAGTGCAGGATGGTGTTGTTCAGTGCAGGATGGTGTTGTTCAATGCGGCATGGTGTTGTTCAGTGCGGGATGGTGTTGTTCAGTGCGGGATGGTGTTGTTCAGTGCGGCATGGTGTTGTTCAGTGCGGAATGGTGTTGTTCAGTGCGGCATGGTGTTGTTCAGTGCGGCATGGTGTTGTTCAGTGCAGGATGGTGTTGTTCAATGCGGGATGGTGTTGTTCAGTGCGGGATGGTGTTGTTCAGTGCAGGATGGTGTTGTTCAGTGCGGCATGGTGTTGTTCAATGCGGCATGGTGTTGTTCAGTGCAGGATGGTGTTGTTCAGTGCGGCATGGTGTTGTTCAATGCGGCATGGTGTTGTTCAATGCGGCATGGTGTTGTTCAGTGCGGCATGGTGTTGTTCAGTGCGGCATGGTGTTGTTCAGTGCAGCGTAATGTTGTTCAGTGCGGCATGGTGTTGTTCAGTGCGGAATGGTGTTGTTCAGTGCGGCATGGTGTTGTTCAGTGCAGGATGGTGTTGTTCAGTGCGGCATGGTGTTGCTCAGTGCGGCATGGTGTTGTTCAGTGCGGGATGGTGTTGTTCATTGCGGCATGGTGTTGTTCAGTGCGGCATGGTGTTGTTCAGTGCGGCATGGTGTTGTTCAGTGCGGCATAATGTTGTTCAGTGCGCCATAATGTTGTTCAGTGCGGCATGGTGTTGTTCAGTGCGGGATGGTGTTGTTCAGTGCAGGATGGTGTTGTTCAGTGCGGCATGGTGTTGTTCAGTGCGGCATGGTGTTGTTCAGTGCGGCATAATGTTGTTCAGTGCGGGATGGTGTTGTTCATTGCGGCATGGTGTTGTTCAGTGCGGCATGGTGTTGTTCAGTGCGGCATGGTGTTGTTCAGTGCGGGATGGTGTTGTTCAGTGCAGGATGGTGTTGTTCAGTGCGGCATGGTGTTGTTCAGTGCGGCATGGTGTTGTTCATTTCGGCATAATGTTGTTCAGTGCGGCATAATGTTGTTTAGTGCGGCATGGTGTTGTTCAGTGCGGGATGGTGTTGTTCAGTGCGTTATAATGTTGTTCAGTGCGGCATGGTGTTGTTCAGTGCGGCATGGTGTTGTTCAGTGCGGCATGGTGTTGTTCAGTGCGGCATAATGTTGTTCAGTGCGGCATAATGTTGTTCAGTGCGGCATGGTGTTGTTCAGTGCGGGATGGTGTTGTTCAGTGCGGGATGGTGTTGTTCAGTGCGGCATGGTGTTCAATGCGGAATGGTGTTGTTCAGTGCAGGATGGTGTTGTTCAGTGCGGCATGGTGTTGTTCAGTGCGGCATAATGTTGTTCAGTGCGGCATGGTGTTGTTCAGTGCGGCATGGTGTTGTTCAGTGCGGCATGGTGTTGTTCAGTGCGGCATAATGTTGTTCAGTGCGGCATGGTGTTGTTCAGTGCGGCATGGTGTTGTTCAGTGCGGCATAATGTTCAGTGCGGCATAATGTTGTTCAGTGCGGCATGGTGTTGTTCAGTGCGGGATGGTGTTGTTCAGTGCAGGATGGTGTTGTTCAGTGCGGCATGGTGTTCAGTGCGGGATGGTGTCTTTCAGTGCGGCATGGTGTCGTTCAGTGCGGCATGGTGTCTTTCAGTGCGGCATGGTGTCGTTCAGTGAGGCATGGTGTTGTTCAGTGCGGCATGGTGTTGTTTAGTGCGGCATGGTGTTGTTCAGTGCGGGATGGTGTTGTTCAGTGTGGCATGGTGTTCAGTGCGGCATGGTGTTGTTCAGTGCGGTATCGTGTTGTTCAGTGCGGTATCGTGTTTCTCAGTGCGGTATCGTGTTGTTCAGTGCAGTATCGTTGTGTTGTTCGTATTGTGTTTAACACTTAGCCTCTAACACTTAGCCTCTAACACTTAGCCTCTAGCATCTAGAAGGTAAATAAATAGGAAGGAAGGACTCACCGGTGACGTCTTCGCCCACGTCCAAGCGTTGTACTTTGTATTTTCATCCTTCTGACAGTGGAAAACATAGCCAACAAACACCGTGGAACCTAAACGAATGAAAGAAAACTATCATTTGGCCACAACCAACATTCACAGATACAACACAATGTGACGTGCGGGGTTGAGGTTAAAGGTTGAGTGAAGGGCCCTCGTTTTAAACTACTTTTTTGAAAAGGATTGGGAACAAGTAAGACGTATTTAATTTATTTAATGGGAAGTAGTAAGAGCTATTGAATTTAATCTATGTATTATATTCTATTGTATTGTATTCTGTTGTATTCTTTTGGATTGTATTCACACTAACCCCACTAAAACTTCAGCCCACAAAAACTCGCCTCTGGCGCCTAGCCTCTGGCACTTAGCCTCTAACACTTAGCCTTTAACACTTAGCCTTTAACACTTAGCCTTTAACACTTAGCCTAGAAGGTGAATAAATAGGGTTAAAGGTTGAGTGAAGGGACCTCGTTTTAAACTACTTTTTTGTAAAGGAGTGGGAACAAGTAAGACGTATTTAATTTATTTAATGGGAAGTAGTAAGACTTATTAAATTTATTTAATCTACTTTTCTTCCCAGGCAAAATTTGATGTGCTGCAATTCCAAATTTCCAAAGTGAATGAAGGAATGAAGTCCTTTAAATTATGATTTTGTATAAATACTAGGCATTAACACAAAATCGACGGCACAAAATGGGCAGACTTTACTTGTTTGAAAAGGACTGGTTACAAGACAGACTTTTTTAATTTATTTAATGGGAAGAAGACTTATTTAGTTTAATTGATCTATTTTTGTTCCCTGCCAAAA
Source organism: Syngnathus floridae (assembly GCF_059516105.1). Taxonomy (NCBI): domain Eukaryota; kingdom Metazoa; phylum Chordata; class Actinopteri; order Syngnathiformes; family Syngnathidae; genus Syngnathus; species Syngnathus floridae. Next base: position 139,111 of record NC_142419.1, on the reverse strand, counting down.
TTCGATTTGCTGCAATTCCAAATTTCCAAAGTGAATGAAGGAAAGAAGTCGTTTAAATTATGATTTTGTTTAAATACTAGGCATAGACACAAAATCTACGGCACAAAATGGGCAGACTTTACTTGTTTGAAGAGGACTGGTTACAAGACAGACTTTTCTGATTTATTTAATGGGAAGAGGACTTATTTAGTTTATTTAATCTATTTTTGTTCCCTGGCAAAATTGGATTTGCTGAAATTGTATTTTGCCAAATCTCGATTTGAGACCTGATAGGAAGTATTAAACGCTTAGTTAAATCAATACAAGTTGGTAATAAGAGCGAGTAATGTTGGTTGAACCGATGAATGAAGGTTGAAAGCAATTTAAATTATGACTTTGTATAAATACTAGATATTAACAGAACATCTACTGCGCAAAATGGGCAGAGTTTACTTGTTTGAGAAGGAGTGGCTTATTCAAAACTAAGATTTATGTAATCTGTTTGTTCCCAGGCAAAATTGGATGTGATGCAATTCCAAATTTCACCACATGATGGTGCCCAATTTTGACTTCATAGGACATATTAAACACTTAGCTTGTTATTATGTTCAAGGTAATCAGATTTGTTTATCATTCTAATGGCCTCTTCAAAACTATTCTGGATTACTACTTTGGATCTATTCTACATTACTTGGCAACAACATACTCTGTAACAGATTAGGCAGTATAATCACATATGTTAACTTGAGAGTGCCCACACTTAATCTACTTATCGTGATGTGTTAAATCAATTACTGTTAGACATTATTTGTCTGATAATCTACCAAATCTTTGAATTGAAGAATTTGTGATTTAATTAATAGCTTGTTCAGGGTAATCAGACTTGTATATAATTCTAATGGCCTTCTTTTGAAAACTATTCTGAATTACAACTTTGGATCTTATATTACTTTGCAACAATCTACTCCGTGACAGATTAGGCAGTATAATCACATATGTTAACTTCAGTGCCCACACTGTATTTATTTATGGTTATTTGTTAAATCAAGTACTGTTAGACATGAAATAGGAAGTGTTTAACATAAATGTTATGGCTACTCACCATTGTAGCTCGCTCCTGGTCAATGATACGAGCCTCTTCTTGCAGTGGAAAACTTGCAGCCAACAAACACCGTGGAACCTAAAGGAATGAAATTAAACATTAACATTTCGCCTCGACCAATTTTCACACGTACAACGCAACGCGGCTACACTTCTGCTATTACAAACGTAAATCTCCTTAAACACAATGAGTGTTACTTACCGTGTACGCTCTAGACGGTCCAGTTGCAAGCAGAAAATAAAGATATTTCTGTTGATAATCGTCGCTGCTCAGTGGCTCACGGCCATCGCGCCAACAGATTTGAATTTTGGCGGAGGTTCGGGCAATTACGTCATATCCGCGGCATTTGACTGCGACGTAATACCCGCTTATCTGAAACGGCAGTTAAAAGTAGAGTTACATCAAGTTTTCTTGGAACCTAAACGAATGAAAGAAAACTATCATTTGGCCACAACCAACATTCACAGATACAACACAACGTGCGGGGTTGAGGTTAAAGATTGAGTGAAGGGCCCTCGTTTTAAACTACTGTTTTGAAAAGGAGTGGGAACAAGTAAGACGTATTTAATTTATTTAATGGGAAGTAGTAAGACTTATTAAATTTATTTAATCTACTTTTCTTCCCAGGCAAAATTTGATGTGCTGCAATTCCAAATTTCCAAAGTGAATGAAGGAATGAAGTCCTTTAAATTATGATTTTGTATAAATACTAGGCATTAACACAAAATCGACGGCACAAAATGGGCAGACTTTACTTGTTTGAAAAGGACTGGTTACAAGACAGACTTTTTTAATTTATTTAATGGGAAGAAGACTTATTTAGTTTAATTGATCTATTTTTGTTCCCTGCCAAAATTCGATTTGCTGCAATTCCAAATTTCCAAAGTGAATGAAGGAAAGAAGTCGTTTAAATTATGATTTTGTTTAAATACTAGGCATAGACACAAAATCTACGGCACAAAATGGGCAGACTTTACTTGTTTGAAGAGGACTGGTTACAAGACAGACTTTTCTGATTTATTTAATGGGAAGAGGACTTATTTAGTTTATTTAATCTATTTTTGTTCCCTGGCAAAATTGGATTTGCTGAAATTGTATTTTGCCAAATCTCGATTTGAGACCTGATAGGAAGTATTAAACGCTTAGTTAAATCAATACAAGTTGGTAAGAAGAGCGAGTAATGTTGGTTGAACCGATGAATGAAGGTTGAAAGCAATTTAAATTATGACTTTGTATAAATACTAGATATTAACAGAACATCTACTGCGCAAAATGGGCAGAGTTTACTTGTTTGAGAAGGAGTGGCTTATTCAAAACTAAGATTTATGTAATCTGTTTGTTCCCAGGCAAAATTGGATGTGATGCAATTCCAAATTTCACCACATGATGGTGCCCAATTTTGACTTCATAGGACATATTAAACACTTAGCTTGTTATTATGTTCAAGGTAATCAGATTTGTTTATCATTCTAATGGCCTCTTCAAAACTATTCTGGATTACTACTTTGGATCTATTCTACATTACTTGGCAACAACATACTCTGTAACAGATTAGGCAGTATAATCACATATGTTAACTTGAGAGTGCCCACACTTAATCTACTTATCGTGATGTGTTAAATCAATTACTGTTAGACATTATTTGTCTGATAATCTACCAAATCTTTGAATTGAAGAATTTGTGATTTAATTAATAGCTTGTTCAGGGTAATCAGACTTGTATATAATTCTAATGGCCTTCTTTTGAAAACTATTCTGAATTACAACTTTGGATCTTATATTACTTTGCAACAATCTACTCCGTGACAGATTAGGCAGTATAATCACATATGTTAACTTCAGTGCCCACACTGTATTTATTTATGGTTATTTGTTAAATCAAGTACTGTTAGACATGAAATAGGAAGTGTTTAACATAAATGTTATGGCTACTCACCATTGTAGCTCGCTCCTGGTCAATGATATGAGCCTCTTCTTGCAGTGGAAAACTTGCAGCCAACAAACACCGTGGAACCTAAAGGAATGAAATTAAACATTAACATTTTCACACGTACAACGCAACGCGGCTACACTTCTGCTATTACAAACGTAAATCTCCTTAAACACAACGAGTGTTACTTACCGTGTACGCTCTAGGCAAAATTGGATGTGATGCAATTCCAAATCTATCTGAAACGGCAGTTAAAAGTAGAGTTACATCAAGTTTTCTTTTTTAATCAACACAATCATTTACAACCGTTGACCAGAAAGAATCGTCGAAATTCGACGTCCCCCACAAACGCCACGCTCACTCGCTTTTCAGGGCAACAAAAGTACTTCTTTTTAAAAACGATGAGTTGTACTTACCGTGTACGCTCTGGACGGTCCAGTTGCAAGCAGAAAATAAAAATATTTCTCTTGTTAGTCGTATGTTACCATCCGCTGTGTCTTTGTCAACATCGCCGCCATTTTTCTACTTCCTGCTGCGAGCCGCGCCCACGGATTTAAATTTGGGCGGAAGCTCTTTCCATTGGCGTCGTTTTCGCGTATAGCAAATCCGATTGGTTGGGAAGGGGGCACGGTTATGCAGCCGAGGAGTCCTGTGATCGGTGGGATGTAAAGTAGGCGTCGACGTCACGTCCGCGTCACGTGACCACGACGTGGCAGACGTCAAATAGCAACCGCTGTTTTGTTTAGTAGACTTACAGTTGTTATGCATTGACATAATGGCGCACACACCAAATAGATTTAAATAAATTAAATAATTCTTCTGCCCACTCTCTTTTAAACAAGTTAACTCTCCCCGCGGATTTGAATTCCGGCGAAAGTTACGCCCATCGACGTCACGTATGTCACGTGACCACGACGTGGCAGATGTCATATAGCAACCGCTGTTTTGTTTAGTAGATTTACAGTTGTTATGCATTGGCATAATGGTGTGCACTCAAAATAGATTTAAATAAATTAAATATTTCTTCTGCCTACTCCCTTTTAAACAAGTTAACTCTGCCCACGTCCATTGACGTCTTGTCTGCGTCACGTGACCACGACGTAGCGACGTCATATAGTAACCGCTGTTTTGACCAGTAGACTTAGTTATTATGCGTTGACATAATGGCGCACTGGTTAGCATGGCCACCTCTTAAGCATGATGATGCGGGTTCGACGCCTGATCAATGTTAGCATGGAGTGAGCTGAAGTGCATGGCGCTGAAGATTTGAATCTTTGAAATGCGCTGAGGTCTGACATATCAGGCAGAATGGTTTGCCATCACGTTCAACAAAAAATAGAAACTTTCCCACTCTGATTAAAACGTCCTGTGTTCATCTACGTATTTTCGTTTTGCTGTGCATCTTTTCCCTGCCATTTCGAGAGCCCAATTGACACTCATAGTTTAAAGAAATGTGTTTGCCCATCCTACTTTGTGGAATTTCACCACATGCGCTTTTGACCAAAATACCAAATTGAACTCAAGTGAAGCCAACACGCACAACCCCCCCCCACACACACACACACACACACACACAAATGTTGATATGAACATAAAAGAGCCGCATGCGGTTCGGGAGTTGCGGCTTGGCCAAACCTGTACTATACAACTTTATTTGTATAAAATTTTCACAACAGCTGTCACACAAACAAAGCGGGAAAAACCGAAGACGTGCGTGTTCCGCCCACGCTGGATTTATTTGCACCTTTGAAAAGACACCGTATTGCCGCAGATGTGGCAAAGAGTACTTTTGGGCATCTGAGACGGAAGGATGTCCAAAGCATCACGTCACCTGCTCTGGTAGGCATGGTGGTGGGACGTTGAGGTCAACCGCTTTGGGGTTGGCTGACTCTTTGATCGCAGGATGCCACACACTTGAAGACAGAAGCAGAAAAGCAGAGCTAAATGCAAAATGTACTCACCGGTGACTCCAATTTTTTTCCCCCCTGAAGAAACAGCTGGACGGGTGGCCCCGGCTGGCCAGTGGGACTCTTGTTATTCTGACCCTTTTTAGTGCGCGTTTGGGGCAACAACCGTTTTTTGTGGCGCTCTCTTCTGGTTCAAAAGTGCCCTGCATGTGAATTTGCTTTTCCTGCCTTCTGATTGGATGAGCGCCGGTGTGACGCGGTGCCTCTGTCACCGTGGCGGGGGGTATACGTTGGCATCGGAGCGTCTGCCAACGTCTGAGACCGGCTGGCAGTGTATCGGAGGTGTCGAGTGCGGTGCCGCTGGAGCTCACTCACCAGCTGGTGTTAGGGCCACAGAATGAAGGCCAAGGAGAAGAATAGAAAGAGAAACAGAAACTTCTCCTCCAATTGTTTGATTTGTCTCTTCTGAGCTTCGATGAATTCTTTCAGCTCTTTGTTCCTCTAGGACGGACAAATGGAAAGTGGCATTCAAAAGCCAGTAAGCGTGCAAGTAAGTGCCGGGCTGGCTTTGGGCCCTTACCTGTTGCGCGCTGTGCAGCAGATCCATTCTCTCTTGGAGGATGCAAGCGTCGCGCTCCCTCAACTCGCACATCAGGGCTCGCTTCCATTGGTCCACGGCGCTCCTAAGCTCTTCTCTCTGATCCGCCGTCAGCACGTCATTCACGCCAGCGTGGCTGGCTTTTTCGCCGTCCGTGGCGGGGCAGTCCCGCTGCGGTAGCGCCTCGTACAACATGGCCTCCAGCTCCAGGATCCTCTGGGCCGCAATCCTCGTCCATCAGTGGTCCGGCGGGAGATTTGAGGGCGGCTTACCTTATGAGCCTGGTCCATGGAACACTTCCTGAAGTCCAACTCTTCATCCAGGTAGCCCTTCTGCTTGCAGAACATATCCTAGCACAGCTCAAGGTCAGAATTGTTGGGGCACATTGCCGGAGTTCCCCTTGGCTGATGTCGCGTGTCTGTCTACCTTCTCACTTTCAATGTCCAACATCTTCTGTTGAAGTGCTGACTTGGTCACTTTGATGTATTCTAACCACTGAGGAAAGGCTGCTGTCACATAAGCAGAATGCGAGAGCGTGCGTGGACGTGCGCGTTACCTTCTCGGCTAGGGTGAGAAGGGTCCTGGCGTGAATCACGACCACCTGCTCCTCGTTGGTGAGATTCTGCAAGAGCCCAAAGGCACAGCGTCAACAAGCTTCTTTCAGCGCAAAGCCTTCCAAAAGTCACATTTGAGCCGCCGAGTCTCGTGGAGTGCGAACATAAGGAGTTCGACATACACTTACGGCGTTATAGCCCAGGATGTCCAGCTTCTTCATCAGATCACTGATGACGATGTCCGGGGGAAAGGCGCAAGGAGCAATGTAAGGTGTTCTGGGACCTCGGGTTAAGGTTAGGGTTGCGAGGGACGCCTTACGTACGCTCACGCCCTCGGCCTCGCAGTAGATCTGCAAAGGGCTGAGGCCGTCTGGGAAACGGACTTGCAGAAACTTCAAGACGGGGGAGCGCCACTCCCTCTCCTGAAAGGCAGAGGCATGCATCCGTCCGTCCGTCCGTCCGTCCGTCCGTCCGTCCGTCCGTCCGTCACATCTCTGGCCTCAACACGCTTGTGCGAGTCTTCCCACCTCCAGCTCCAGGATGCGGAACTCAAGCAGTTCGTTTTGGTCTCGGATATCCTGGATGTGCTCTTTCAGACGCGCTTCTTCCGCCTCCATCCGCCTGACCTGAAAAGACAGTCAGACCTCATCTGCGGGGCTTCCCGACAGGTGTGACGCCAAGCGACTCCGCCCAGCGCCTTTCTTTCCGTCACCTTTTCGGCCAACTGCTGATTGCTCTGACGCAGCAGCTGCTTCTCCTCCACCCACTTGACATTCTAGAAGAGACAAACGCGTGGACAGCTTTGGAATGTTGTGTCATTTTCATCCACAAATTCTTTGGTTGACTGGAAAATGACATTTGCTTTTCTCCGCATTTTCCCAGCCACGTTCGGGGGGGGGGGGGTTGGTCCAGTAATGCCAGACGGATGAGTGACTGAAGAATGTAGCTATTTTGTCTGAGAAAAAGGTGTGCTCATTGATGAGCTTACCTGTCCTTGTTGCTTCAGCGCTGACTCCAGATCTGCTACTCTGCTTTGATAGTGACCCATTTCTACCATCAGGCTCCTCCTCCTCCTTTCAGACCAGAGAACACCCGAGGCTGGGTGAGAACGGGGAGGCTGCGACCCGGCCGGGGGTTGCGGGAAGGGGCGCCACCTTGATCTCCTTCTCGGCGTCGTAGTCCCCTTTCGCTGGTCTGGGCTAGCAGAGCGTAGGCTCGTTGCAGCGCTTGATATTCTTGCGTCAGCTGGCGGTAGCGAAGCTCCGCCTCTTCATGCACACACCAATGCAACACAGCACTAGTACCAGAATCAGTCAGACCGGCGACAAAGCACCCGCGACGCAAAGACGAGTCCGATTCCAGGCTGAAGAGGAATGTTTGGTGCCAATACGCTGGCAGAAATGGCGGGCTACCTCTTCGGGTTCCGTGTCGGGGGTTCTGTCGGTGTGAAAAGACAAGGACGATCCGTCCGAGTCCACCAACACGTCTTCGTCGTAGCCGTAAAATGTTTCGATGACCTGCGGGCGCGGAAGCAAACATCTCTCTGAACAAACTGAAGCGACACCTCACGATGAATCGACGAGAGGAACGATAGCGAGAAAAAGGCCATTTCATCTTGCGCAACACCAAGCAGCCGCAAACAAACAGACTCACCTTGCAGGACCTCACGCTTTGTTCCTCCTCAGAGATTCTCGACGTCGGTATCGTAGCAGCAAATCTCTCTCCTGTCGACACAAATAATCCGCCTTTGAGATTCTTTGGATGCAAAGGGAACGAACGGCTCCGGCGCAGAAACAAACGCGACTCACAATGACATTTCTGACATGAGCTCCTGTCTCCAGAGCCTGAAAAACACGTCACCGGCGATGATTGGAGGGACGCTCGTCTTTTCCAAAAGTGACAACTACAGGGTGTGTCAGGGTTTTCCAGATTATCTTTATCGTATCATTGTGTTGCTTTGACTTTGACTGCGACCTGTAATAAATAATATTATTTATCCCTTATTTATCCCTATCGCTTATCCCTTCCTACACAAAGTCGTAAAACACCCCTTGCTATGTTTTGACTAGAGGTCAAGGGCTTCCTCTATTCAATCCACTCTTACACCCACCCTGTTTCTCTTAATTAAAATGCTCGTGCAGGAGCCGAGAGTCAGACTTCATTCGTACAACGGATGGACTCTCCACCCGCAGGTGTCCAAAAGAACTTACTTGTCTCCCGTGTGGTTCTTGCAAAATAAGTTGGAGCGAGCGCAACTCTAACAGGGTGCATTTTGCCACTAGCTGCCTACGGACAATGACGTCGCGCTCGCGGCTCATGGTTGACGGGCTGAGCAGCCGGGCAAGTCCGTCGTTTTCAGCGCACAGCGAGTGGCAAAGGCGCTGACAAAACGGGAGCTTTGAGGTGCTGAAAACGGCAAAACAAGTCTAAAGCGTGTTCAAACGCGTGCGCACAATGCTCCTGCTTGAAAGGTCGGAATTTAAGGGGCCAATTTTTTGGATGGCGGCCGCCGGCCAAGCTTTGGACGGAAAAGGTTTCCTGGCGACAGCGAGCGAGCGCGGCGCTGCCGTACGTGCACCGAGTCGCCTGCCTGAAGACCTTGGACAAGTCGTCGATGATGTGCCGCTGCTCCACAACTTGAAGGAACTCCATTTCACCGTCCTGCTGGCCGCAACCGCGGTCCAGGTCATTGAGCGAACTAGGCCTTCTCTGTGGAACACAAATGCAGTGGACTCTGTTGGCACGCCGCCGTTGTCCGCGTCGACTTACCAAGCTTGCCATCTCCTCGTTCTCCTGGGTGACAAAGCGCACTTTGTTTTCAAGGCGACACAGCACCAGCGAGAGTTCTTCATTCTTCCTGCTCAGGCGTTTGTTTTTGTACAGGAGTGGCAGAAACTGGCTTTCTGTTTCTCTCAGTCGCTTTAGCTGCAAGCATGAAGTGCGGGATGTGAAAGACGCACAACACGCGGGCCAGAACGTATCCATTCCTTTTGCATCGGTTTGAACGGAATCGTGGCTTTGGCTCCCAATAAAAGACATCTACCAGGCAACCGACTCGCCGCGCCGCTCAACTAATAAGCAAGCGCAATGGGTGCCTCGCTGGATGGCGCGCATCAAACGTAGCGCAAACCTTCAAGCGTGCCGTCAATAAATTACCAGTTCATTGCGCTCTTCAGAAAGCAGGGCGTTTCGATCCTCCAGTTTCCTGATGACTGCGCTGAGCTCAGCGATTTTCAGATGAAACCGTCGCGTGTCCCGATCCTCCTGAGACTGAAAACGCCCCGCAACACACACACACAAGCACTCGTTCAAAGTTCAAAACTGTTTTTGTGCTACCTTCCTCCAGCAACGAACTAAGTCATGCGTACTGCAAGTGTGTGATGAGGTGGCTTACGCAATGAAGAGGATTGCTAGTAGCGGCGTTGACCCCACTTCCAGGGTAGTTTAGGCCCGCCCTTTGGGAATCCCTCAGGGCAGCGATCTGCTGCTCGGCAGCCTGAGTCTGCAGCTGAAGGCGGTGGACGTGGCCGGCCCCAGGGCTTCATCCAAAACACTAACCGCTCTGTCTTTCAGCTTGATCTCATCCGTCTGGATGTACAAACGGGGAGCGCTCAGGCAGGCGGGCAAACTCATTTGCCAGAATTGTGACAAAAACAAAGAGAGCAACCGGCCAATTTTTTTCTGGAATCGACTAGAACACCTTTGCTGTGACAAAAGCGAAGCGAGCAACCGGACATTTTCTTCTTGTGAAATAGAATAGAATAGAATGCCTTAGGTGTCATTGCACTGCAGGTATACAACGAAATTGGGAACATAGCCACGCACCGCGCATCTGATCAGTCCTACCAGTCGGCGGATCTCCCTCTCGCAGTCTCTCTTGGTTCGGCTCAGCTCCTCCCGATGCTGGTGATGAGCCGATCGGAGCTCGGCCGCTCGGGACTGCCAGGCCTGCTGGGCCGCTGCCAGGGCTTCTTCCGCGCTCCTGGTGGAGGCGACACCGCTCGGTCTCCCGACACCGCCGCGTCTCCTCCACCTCCGCCAGCAAAGCGCCCCCCCTCCTCACCTGAGCAGACATTGCGCCACACCGGGCCGTTGAGACCGCAACGGAGCGCCGCGACGCTTACTGGGGACAAGCTACACAATACGGTAGCGGCCGCATCGAAGCCCGACGTGGCGTGCGGATAGTCAGACACGGATAGAGCGGATCACCTTGTCCATGGAGCCGTCCCTCAGGCTGAGGACCAAGGCATTCAGTCGCTGGATCTCTCCATCTTTGATTTTGATCACTCTCATCAGCTCCATTTCATGCTGCCGCAGTAATGTCTCCCTGGTAATGGCTAACTCTTTCTGCTTCTCCTCATGGAGTTTGCTTTTGAGTTCCGTCATGGCGGCGGTGGCACGGTGGTGCTCCGCCCGCAGGTCCTGACTTCTCTCTCTCTCCAGACAGCTGACCTGACATGACTTAGACTTAGACAAACTTTATTGTCATCTTGTCTGCACATGGTGCATACAAAACGAAATTCCGTTGCATACGTCTTACAACAAAGTAGTGATATTGCAGTTGAATAGAAGTAACATATCCTATGAAAATATATATATATACATATATACTATATATATATATATATATATATTAAAAATAAGTATAAAGTGCAGCAGTGATTAATTATGCAATAGTGCAAGTAGGCAAAACAGTATTCAAGAGTGTGCAGAGGAATGCTAAACCATGTATTAAACTTCTATTTAAAGGGTTTATACAAGTTCAGTAAAGTTGGTAGTGCGAGATAGTGCAAGATAGAGGTCCGTAGTGTCATAAAGTACAGTTCTGTGAATGTGTGATGCAGAGTTCAGTTTAGAGCTCAACAGTTCTAGTGTTCAACAGTCTGATGACAGCAGGGAAAAAGCTGTTGCAGAACCTGGTGGACCTGCAGCGGATGCTGCAAACCTCTTCCCAGAGGGCAGCAGGGAGAACAGTCCATGGTGGGGGTGTGATGGGTCATTGATGATGTTACGGGCACGGGACATGCAGCGCTGAGATGAAATGTCCTGAATGGAGGGAAGAGGAGCCCCTATGATCCTCTCTGCTGTCCTCACCACTCTCCTCACGTTCTTCCAATCGGAGGCGGTGCAGCCTCCACACCACACAGAGAGACAGCTTGTCAGAATGCTCTCTATGGTGCTCCTGTAGAACGTCCTCATGATGGGTGGGGGCAGGTGGGCTCTCCTCATCCTCCGCAGGAAGTACAAGCGCTTCTGTGCCCTCTTGACCAGTGCCGTAGTGTTCATAGTCCAGGTGAGGTCTTCTGTGATGTGGACCCCCAGGAATTTGGTGGTGCTGACCACCTCCACAGCTGAGCTGTTGATGATCAGTGGAGCGTGGTGAGGCTGTTTTTTCCTGAAGTCGACGATGATCTCCTTCATCTTCTCCTCATTCAGGATCAGGCTGTTTTCTCTGCACCAGCCCACCAGCTGCTCCACCTCCTCTCTGTAGTCCAGGTCGTTGTTGTCTCTGATGAGCCCCACCACCGTTGTGTCGTCTGCTGACTTCACGATGTGATTGGTGGTGAACCTGAGGACGCAGTCGTGTGTCATCAGGGTGCACAGCAGGGGGCTCAGGACGCAGCCCTGAAGGGAGCCTGTGCTGAGGGTGATGACATCAGAGGTGTTCTGTCCGACCCGGACTGACTGAGGTCTGTTGGTGAGGAAGTCTAGCAGCCAGTTGCGAAGGGGGGTGTTGAAGCCCAGGTGTTCCAATTTTCCTACCAGATGCTGTGGGATGATGGTGTTAAACGCTGAGCTGAAGTCCAGGAACAGCCTCCGCACATGGGTGTTCTTCTCCTCCAGGTGAGCCAGGCTCAGGTGAAGAACGGAGGAGATGGCGTCCTGAGTGGAGCGGTTTTGCCGGTCGGCAAACTGGAACGGGTCAAATAATAGGGGGAGTCTGGAAACGATGTGACCTTTAAGCAGCCTTTCGAAGCACTTCATCATAACCGGAGTCAGTGCAACAGGCCGGTAATCATTAAATGAGGTGATTTGAGGTTTCTTCGGCACCGGAATGATGGAGGCAGTCTTAAAGCACGCCGGCACTGTGGCTTGGCCCAGCGAGGTGTTAAAAATGTCTGTGATGACCCCAGCCAGATGACTTGCACATTCCCTGAACACACGCCCAGGAATGTTGTCGGGGCCAGGGGCCTTACAGGGGTTGACTCTCCTCAGGGTCTTCAACACATCGGCGGAGTCAAGGCAGAGTACCTCCTCTTCCTGATGGGGGACAGTTTTAACTGCTGGAGTGCCGTTTAGTGCCTCGAACCTCCCAAAGAAGTTATTTAGACCATTTAGAAAGTCAGCATCAACTACACCCACCGGGGGGGGGGGAGGGTGAGTTGTAGTCTGTAATCGCCCGTATGCCTTGCCACATACTCCTGATGTTTTTGACGTCGTGGAAACGATCCTGAAATTTTCGACTGCGGTCTCGCTTCGCTATCCTGATGGCACGGTTCAAGTTGGCTCTCGCTGTCCTCAGTGTCTCCTTGTCGCCAGACTTGAAGGCAGAGTTCCGCGCTCGTAGCGTTTGACGTACCTCCTCAGTCATCCAGGGTCGTTGGTTGCCCCGGGTGATGATATTCTTAGTGGTGCTGACGTCCTCGGTGCATTTGTTGATGTAGGCTGACACAGTCATGGCACACGCATGTCTAATCTACATCGGGAAAACTGGGAGGGAGGGAGGCAGGCAGGGAGGCAGGCAGGGAGGCAGGCAGGGAGGCAGGCAGTGTCTGTCTGTTGAGGTTTTCACCTTGTTCTTCTCCTGCTGAAGTTCTAACTGGACGTCCATCAGTTTGGTTCTCAGCTCGTCATTGGCGGCCTGAAGGGCGTCCGTTCGCTCCGCCTTGGCCCGCCCTGCCGGAGCTCGTTTGGACATCTCTTACTCGAGTCTCGCCCGGTCGTCAGTCAGAGATCACAACATTTGTACCTGGAGAGCACAAACGCAGCGCTGTTTTCCACTGGCTTCGAACTCAACTTCAATCGGTACCGTAACTTACAACATCATAAACATAGAACTAGCTTGACTTATTCATTGAATAAATGCATTTGGTTCTTCAAAACTGCATCACGCAACATAGCGTGACCGAGACGGCCGTTATCCACCTGCGTGAAGTTATTTGGTGAAATGAATGAGATGTTTAAGACACCATCGTTCTGTCTCTATGTAGATGAAGGTAAATAATCGATTGCTGAAGGTCCAAAGGTGTTGTGATAAACAAATAAACATATTAGTGATTAGTGACATATTTGTGATAAACATATTAGGCAGGATAATCACATATGTTAACGTGACTGCCCACACTGTATTTATTTATGGTTATTTGTTAAATCGAGTACTGTTAGACATGAAATAGGAAGTGTTTAACATAAATGGAAGACGAAAGGGGTACTCACCATTGTAGCTCCTGCTGGTCAATGATACGAGCCTCTTCTTGCAGTGGAAAACATACAGCCAACAAACACCGTGGAACCTAAAGGAATGAAATTAAACATTAACATTTAGCCTCAACCAACATTCACAGATACAACGCAACGCAAACTACACAAACGTAAATCTTTTTAAACACAATGAGTTGTACTTACCGTGTACGCTCTAGACGGTCCACTTGCAAGCGGAAAATAAAGATATTTCTGTTGATAATCGTCGTGTTTGTATCCGGTGTCTCGCTCAAGGCCATTGCGCCCACAGATTTGAATTTTGGCGAGAGTTCAGCCTATTGACGTCATTTCCGCGGTGTAATACCCGCATATCTGAAACGGCAAAGTTAAGAGTAGAGTTAAATAAAGTTTTTAGTCAACGCAATAATTTACAACCGTTGACCAGTCGAAATAATCGTCGAAATTTGGCGTCTGTGGCTGGACATTCCTCCCAAACGCCACACTCCCTTGCTTTTCAGGGCTAAAAAAAAACAGTTGTAATTACCTTGTACGCTCTAGACGGTCAAGTTGCAAGCTGAAAAGAAAAATATTTGCCTTGTTAGTCATCGTGTTACTAACAGCTGTGTCTTGTTTGCCAGAACTGCCGCTTTCCTACTTCCTGTTGCAAGCCACGCCCACGGATTATAATTTTGCCGTGAGTTCCGCCTATTGACGTCATGTCCGCGTCACATGACTGCGACGTAATATTATCTAAAACTGTTTGTGCGGTATTGTGTTGTTCTGTGCGGTATTGTGTTATTCTGTGCGGCGTCGTGTTGTTCTGTGCGGCGTCGTGTTGTTCAGTGCGACGTCGTGTTGTTCAGTGCGGCATGGTGTTGTTCAGTGCGGCATGGTGTTGTTCAGTGCGGCATGGTGTTGTTCAGTGCGGCATAATGTTGTTCAGTGCGGCATAATGTTGTTCAGTGCGGCATGGTGTTGTTCAGTGCGGCATGGTGTTGTTCAGTGCGGCATGGTGTTGTTCAGTGCGGCATAATGTTGTTCAGTGCGCCATAATGTTGTTCAGTGCGGCATGGTGTTGTTCAGTGCGGGATGGTGTTGTTCAGTGCAGGATGGTGTTGTTCAGTGCGGCACGGTGTTGTTCAATGCGGCATGGTGTTGTTCAGTGCGGGATGGTGTTGTTCAGTGCGGCATGGTGTTGTTCAGTGCGGCATAATGTTGTTCAGTGCGGCATGGTGTTGTTCAGTGCGGCATGGTGTTGTTCAGTGCGGCATGGTGTTGTTCAGTGCAGGATGGTGTTGTTCAGTGCGGCATGGTGTTGTTTAATGCGGCATGGTGTTGTTCAGTGCGGGATGGTGTTGTTCAGTGCAGGATGGTGTCGTTCAGTGCGGCATGGTGTTGTTCAGTGCGGAATGGTGTTGTTCAGTGCGGCATGGTGTTGTTCAGTGCGGCATGGTGTTGTTCAGTGCAGGATGGTGTTGTTCAATGCGGGATCGTGTTGTTCAGTGCGGCATGGTGTTGTTCAGTGCGGCATGGTGTTGTTCAGTGCGGCATAATGTTGTTCAGTGCGGCATGGTGTTGTTCAGTGCGGCATGGTGTTGTTCAGTGCGGCATGGTGTTGTTCAGTGCGGCATGGTGTTGTTCAGTGCGGCATAATGTTGTCCAGTGCGCCATAATGTTGTTCAGTGCGGCATGGTGTTTAGTGCGGGATGGTGTTGTTCAGTGCAGGATGGTGTTGTTCAGTGCGGCATGGTGTTGTTCAATGCGGCATGGTGTTGTTCAGTGCGGGATGGTGTTGTTCAGTGCGGCATGTTGTTGTTCAGTGCGGCATAATGTTGTTCAGTGCGGCATGGTGTTGTTCAGTGCGGCATGGTGTTGTTCAGTGCGGCATGGTGTTGTTCAGTGCGGCATGGTGTTGTTTAGTGCGGAATGGTGTTGTTCAGTGCGGCATGGTGTTGTTCAGTGCGGGATGGTGTTCAATGCGGGATCGTGTTGTTCAGTGCGGGGTGGTGTTGTTCAGTGCAGGATGGTGTTGTTCAGTGCAGGATGGTGTTGTTCAGTGCGGCATGGTGTTGTTCAATGCAGGATCGTGTTGTTCAGTGCAGCATAATGTTGTTCAGTGCAGCATGGTGTTGTTCAGTGCGGCATGGTGTTGTTCAATGCGGCATGGTGTTGTTCAGTGCGGGATGGTGTTGTTCAGTGCGGCATGGTGTTTTTCAGTGCGGCATAATGTTGTTCAGTGCGGCATGGTGTTGTTCAGTGCGGCATGGTGTTGTTCAGTGCGACATAATGTTGTTCAGTGCGGCATAATTTTGTTCAGTGCGGCATGGTGTTGTTCAGTGCGGCATGGTGTTGTTCAGTGCGGCATGGTGTTGTTCAGTGCGGCATGGTGTTGTTCAGTGCAGGATGGTGTTGTTCAGTGCAGGATGGTGTTGTTCAATGCGGCATGGTGTTGTTCAGTGCGGGATGGTGTTGTTCAGTGCGGGATGGTGTTGTTCAGTGCGGCATGGTGTTGTTCAGTGCGGAATGGTGTTGTTCAGTGCGGCATGGTGTTGTTCAGTGCGGCATGGTGTTGTTCAGTGCAGGATGGTGTTGTTCAATGCGGGATGGTGTTGTTCAGTGCGGGATGGTGTTGTTCAGTGCAGGATGGTGTTGTTCAGTGCGGCATGGTGTTGTTCAATGCGGCATGGTGTTGTTCAGTGCAGGATGGTGTTGTTCAGTGCGGCATGGTGTTGTTCAATGCGGCATGGTGTTGTTCAATGCGGCATGGTGTTGTTCAGTGCGGCATGGTGTTGTTCAGTGCGGCATGGTGTTGTTCAGTGCAGCGTAATGTTGTTCAGTGCGGCATGGTGTTGTTCAGTGCGGAATGGTGTTGTTCAGTGCGGCATGGTGTTGTTCAGTGCAGGATGGTGTTGTTCAGTGCGGCATGGTGTTGCTCAGTGCGGCATGGTGTTGTTCAGTGCGGGATGGTGTTGTTCATTGCGGCATGGTGTTGTTCAGTGCGGCATGGTGTTGTTCAGTGCGGCATGGTGTTGTTCAGTGCGGCATAATGTTGTTCAGTGCGCCATAATGTTGTTCAGTGCGGCATGGTGTTGTTCAGTGCGGGATGGTGTTGTTCAGTGCAGGATGGTGTTGTTCAGTGCGGCATGGTGTTGTTCAGTGCGGCATGGTGTTGTTCAGTGCGGCATAATGTTGTTCAGTGCGGGATGGTGTTGTTCATTGCGGCATGGTGTTGTTCAGTGCGGCATGGTGTTGTTCAGTGCGGCATGGTGTTGTTCAGTGCGGGATGGTGTTGTTCAGTGCAGGATGGTGTTGTTCAGTGCGGCATGGTGTTGTTCAGTGCGGCATGGTGTTGTTCATTTCGGCATAATGTTGTTCAGTGCGGCATAATGTTGTTTAGTGCGGCATGGTGTTGTTCAGTGCGGGATGGTGTTGTTCAGTGCGTTATAATGTTGTTCAGTGCGGCATGGTGTTGTTCAGTGCGGCATGGTGTTGTTCAGTGCGGCATGGTGTTGTTCAGTGCGGCATAATGTTGTTCAGTGCGGCATAATGTTGTTCAGTGCGGCATGGTGTTGTTCAGTGCGGGATGGTGTTGTTCAGTGCGGGATGGTGTTGTTCAGTGCGGCATGGTGTTCAATGCGGAATGGTGTTGTTCAGTGCAGGATGGTGTTGTTCAGTGCGGCATGGTGTTGTTCAGTGCGGCATAATGTTGTTCAGTGCGGCATGGTGTTGTTCAGTGCGGCATGGTGTTGTTCAGTGCGGCATGGTGTTGTTCAGTGCGGCATAATGTTGTTCAGTGCGGCATGGTGTTGTTCAGTGCGGCATGGTGTTGTTCAGTGCGGCATAATGTTCAGTGCGGCATAATGTTGTTCAGTGCGGCATGGTGTTGTTCAGTGCGGGATGGTGTTGTTCAGTGCAGGATGGTGTTGTTCAGTGCGGCATGGTGTTCAGTGCGGGATGGTGTCTTTCAGTGCGGCATGGTGTCGTTCAGTGCGGCATGGTGTCTTTCAGTGCGGCATGGTGTCGTTCAGTGAGGCATGGTGTTGTTCAGTGCGGCATGGTGTTGTTTAGTGCGGCATGGTGTTGTTCAGTGCGGGATGGTGTTGTTCAGTGTGGCATGGTGTTCAGTGCGGCATGGTGTTGTTCAGTGCGGTATCGTGTTGTTCAGTGCGGTATCGTGTTTCTCAGTGCGGTATCGTGTTGTTCAGTGCAGTATCGTTGTGTTGTTCGTATTGTGTTTAACACTTAGCCTCTAACACTTAGCCTCTAACACTTAGCCTCTAGCATCTAGAAGGTAAATAAATAGGAAGGAAGGACTCACCGGTGACGTCTTCGCCCACGTCCAAGCGTTGTACTTTGTATTTTCATCCTTCTGACAGTGGAAAACATAGCCAACAAACACCGTGGAACCTAAACGAATGAAAGAAAACTATCATTTGGCCACAACCAACATTCACAGATACAACACAATGTGACGTGCGGGGTTGAGGTTAAAGGTTGAGTGAAGGGCCCTCGTTTTAAACTACTTTTTTGAAAAGGATTGGGAACAAGTAAGACGTATTTAATTTATTTAATGGGAAGTAGTAAGAGCTATTGAATTTAATCTATGTATTATATTCTATTGTATTGTATTCTGTTGTATTCTTTTGGATTGTATTCACACTAACCCCACTAAAACTTCAGCCCACAAAAACTCGCCTCTGGCGCCTAGCCTCTGGCACTTAGCCTCTAACACTTAGCCTTTAACACTTAGCCTTTAACACTTAGCCTTTAACACTTAGCCTAGAAGGTGAATAAATAGGGTTAAAGGTTGAGTGAAGGGACCTCGTTTTAAACTACTTTTTTGTAAAGGAGTGGGAACAAGTAAGACGTATTTAATTTATTTAATGGGAAGTAGTAAGACTTATTAAATTTATTTAATCTACTTTTCTTCCCAGGCAAAATTTGATGTGCTGCAATTCCAAATTTCCAAAGTGAATGAAGGAATGAAGTCCTTTAAATTATGATTTTGTATAAATACTAGGCATTAACACAAAATCGACGGCACAAAATGGGCAGACTTTACTTGTTTGAAAAGGACTGGTTACAAGACAGACTTTTTTAATTTATTTAATGGGAAGAAGACTTATTTAGTTTAATTGATCTATTTTTGTTCCCTGCCAAAATTCGATTTGCTGCAATTCCAAATTTCCAAAGTGAATGAAGGAAAGAAGTCGTTTAAATTATGATTTTGTTTAAATACTAGGCATAGACACAAAATCTACGGCACAAAATGGGCAGACTTTACTTGTTTGAAGAGGACTGGTTACAAGACAGACTTTTCTGATTTATTTAATGGGAAGAGGACTTATTTAGTTTATTTAATCTATTTTTGTTCCCTGGCAAAATTGGATTTGCTGAAATTGTATTTTGCCAAATCTCGATTTGAGACCTGATAGGAAGTATTAAACGCTTAGTTAAATCAATACAAGTTGGTAATAAGAGCGAGTAATGTTGGTTGAACCGATGAATGAAGGTTGAAAGCAATTTAAATTATGACTTTGTATAAATACTAGATATTAACAGAACATCTACTGCGCAAAATGGGCAGAGTTTACTTGTTTGAGAAGGAGTGGCTTATTCAAAACTAAGATTTATGTAATCTGTTTGTTCCCAGGCAAAATTGGATGTGATGCAATTCCAAATTTCACCACATGATGGTGCCCAATTTTGACTTCATAGGACATATTAAACACTTAGCTTGTTATTATGTTCAAGGTAATCAGATTTGTTTATCATTCTAATGGCCTCTTCAAAACTATTCTGGATTACTACTTTGGATCTATTCTACATTACTTGGCAACAACATACTCTGTAACAGATTAGGCAGTATAATCACATATGTTAACTTGAGAGTGCCCACACTTAATCTACTTATCGTGATGTGTTAAATCAATTACTGTTAGACATTATTTGTCTGATAATCTACCAAATCTTTGAATTGAAGAATTTGTGATTTAATTAATAGCTTGTTCAGGGTAATCAGACTTGTATATAATTCTAATGGCCTTCTTTTGAAAACTATTCTGAATTACAACTTTGGATCTTATATTACTTTGCAACAATCTACTCCGTGACAGATTAGGCAGTATAATCACATATGTTAACTTCAGTGCCCACACTGTATTTATTTATGGTTATTTGTTAAATCAAGTACTGTTAGACATGAAATAGGAAGTGTTTAACATAAATGTTATGGCTACTCACCATTGTAGCTCGCTCCTGGTCAATGATACGAGCCTCTTCTTGCAGTGGAAAACTTGCAGCCAACAAACACCGTGGAACCTAAAGGAATGAAATTAAACATTAACATTTCGCCTCGACCAATTTTCACACGTACAACGCAACGCGGCTACACTTCTGCTATTACAAACGTAAATCTCCTTAAACACAATGAGTGTTACTTACCGTGTACGCTCTAGACGGTCCAGTTGCAAGCAGAAAATAAAGATATTTCTGTTGATAATCGTCGCTGCTCAGTGGCTCACGGCCATCGCGCCAACAGATTTGAATTTTGGCGGAGGTTCGGGCAATTACGTCATATCCGCGGCATTTGACTGCGACGTAATACCCGCTTATCTGAAACGGCAGTTAAAAGTAGAGTTACATCAAGTTTTCTTGGAACCTAAACGAATGAAAGAAAACTATCATTTGGCCACAACCAACATTCACAGATACAACACAACGTGCGGGGTTGAGGTTAAAGATTGAGTGAAGGGCCCTCGTTTTAAACTACTGTTTTGAAAAGGAGTGGGAACAAGTAAGACGTATTTAATTTATTTAATGGGAAGTAGTAAGACTTATTAAATTTATTTAATCTACTTTTCTTCCCAGGCAAAATTTGATGTGCTGCAATTCCAAATTTCCAAAGTGAATGAAGGAATGAAGTCCTTTAAATTATGATTTTGTATAAATACTAGGCATTAACACAAAATCGACGGCACAAAATGGGCAGACTTTACTTGTTTGAAAAGGACTGGTTACAAGACAGACTTTTTTAATTTATTTAATGGGAAGAAGACTTATTTAGTTTAATTGATCTATTTTTGTTCCCTGCCAAAATTCGATTTGCTGCAATTCCAAATTTCCAAAGTGAATGAAGGAAAGAAGTCGTTTAAATTATGATTTTGTTTAAATACTAGGCATAGACACAAAATCTACGGCACAAAATGGGCAGACTTTACTTGTTTGAAGAGGACTGGTTACAAGACAGACTTTTCTGATTTATTTAATGGGAAGAGGACTTATTTAGTTTATTTAATCTATTTTTGTTCCCTGGCAAAATTGGATTTGCTGAAATTGTATTTTGCCAAATCTCGATTTGAGACCTGATAGGAAGTATTAAACGCTTAGTTAAATCAATACAAGTTGGTAAGAAGAGCGAGTAATGTTGGTTGAACCGATGAATGAAGGTTGAAAGCAATTTAAATTATGACTTTGTATAAATACTAGATATTAACAGAACATCTACTGCGCAAAATGGGCAGAGTTTACTTGTTTGAGAAGGAGTGGCTTATTCAAAACTAAGATTTATGTAATCTGTTTGTTCCCAGGCAAAATTGGATGTGATGCAATTCCAAATTTCACCACATGATGGTGCCCAATTTTGACTTCATAGGACATATTAAACACTTAGCTTGTTATTATGTTCAAGGTAATCAGATTTGTTTATCATTCTAATGGCCTCTTCAAAACTATTCTGGATTACTACTTTGGATCTATTCTACATTACTTGGCAACAACATACTCTGTAACAGATTAGGCAGTATAATCACATATGTTAACTTGAGAGTGCCCACACTTAATCTACTTATCGTGATGTGTTAAATCAATTACTGTTAGACATTATTTGTCTGATAATCTACCAAATCTTTGAATTGAAGAATTTGTGATTTAATTAATAGCTTGTTCAGGGTAATCAGACTTGTATATAATTCTAATGGCCTTCTTTTGAAAACTATTCTGAATTACAACTTTGGATCTTATATTACTTTGCAACAATCTACTCCGTGACAGATTAGGCAGTATAATCACATATGTTAACTTCAGTGCCCACACTGTATTTATTTATGGTTATTTGTTAAATCAAGTACTGTTAGACATGAAATAGGAAGTGTTTAACATAAATGTTATGGCTACTCACCATTGTAGCTCGCTCCTGGTCAATGATATGAGCCTCTTCTTGCAGTGGAAAACTTGCAGCCAACAAACACCGTGGAACCTAAAGGAATGAAATTAAACATTAACATTTTCACACGTACAACGCAACGCGGCTACACTTCTGCTATTACAAACGTAAATCTCCTTAAACACAACGAGTGTTACTTACCGTGTACGCTCTAGGCAAAATTGGATGTGATGCAATTCCAAATCTATCTGAAACGGCAGTTAAAAGTAGAGTTACATCAAGTTTTCTTTTTTAATCAACACAATCATTTACAACCGTTGACCAGAAAGAATCGTCGAAATTCGACGTCCCCCACAAACGCCACGCTCACTCGCTTTTCAGGGCAACAAAAGTACTTCTTTTTAAAAACGATGAGTTGTACTTACCGTGTACGCTCTGGACGGTCCAGTTGCAAGCAGAAAATAAAAATATTTCTCTTGTTAGTCGTATGTTACCATCCGCTGTGTCTTTGTCAACATCGCCGCCATTTTTCTACTTCCTGCTGCGAGCCGCGCCCACGGATTTAAATTTGGGCGGAAGCTCTTTCCATTGGCGTCGTTTTCGCGTATAGCAAATCCGATTGGTTGGGAAGGGGGCACGGTTATGCAGCCGAGGAGTCCTGTGATCGGTGGGATGTAAAGTAGGCGTCGACGTCACGTCCGCGTCACGTGACCACGACGTGGCAGACGTCAAATAGCAACCGCTGTTTTGTTTAGTAGACTTACAGTTGTTATGCATTGACATAATGGCGCACACACCAAATAGATTTAAATAAATTAAATAATTCTTCTGCCCACTCTCTTTTAAACAAGTTAACTCTCCCCGCGGATTTGAATTCCGGCGAAAGTTACGCCCATCGACGTCACGTATGTCACGTGACCACGACGTGGCAGATGTCATATAGCAACCGCTGTTTTGTTTAGTAGATTTACAGTTGTTATGCATTGGCATAATGGTGTGCACTCAAAATAGATTTAAATAAATTAAATATTTCTTCTGCCTACTCCCTTTTAAACAAGTTAACTCTGCCCACGTCCATTGACGTCTTGTCTGCGTCACGTGACCACGACGTAGCGACGTCATATAGTAACCGCTGTTTTGACCAGTAGACTTAGTTATTATGCGTTGACATAATGGCGCACTGGTTAGCATGGCCACCTCTTAAGCATGATGATGCGGGTTCGACGCCTGATCAATGTTAGCATGGAGTGAGCTGAAGTGCATGGCGCTGAAGATTTGAATCTTTGAAATGCGCTGAGGTCTGACATATCAGGCAGAATGGTTTGCCATCACGTTCAACAAAAAATAGAAACTTTCCCACTCTGATTAAAACGTCCTGTGTTCATCTACGTATTTTCGTTTTGCTGTGCATCTTTTCCCTGCCATTTCGAGAGCCCAATTGACACTCATAGTTTAAAGAAATGTGTTTGCCCATCCTACTTTGTGGAATTTCACCACATGCGCTTTTGACCAAAATACCAAATTGAACTCAAGTGAAGCCAACACGCACAACCCCCCCCCACACACACACACACACACACACACAAATGTTGATATGAACATAAAAGAGCCGCATGCGGTTCGGGAGTTGCGGCTTGGCCAAACCTGTACTATACAACTTTATTTGTATAAAATTTTCACAACAGCTGTCACACAAACAAAGCGGGAAAAACCGAAGACGTGCGTGTTCCGCCCACGCTGGATTTATTTGCACCTTTGAAAAGACACCGTATTGCCGCAGATGTGGCAAAGAGTACTTTTGGGCATCTGAGACGGAAGGATGTCCAAAGCATCACGTCACCTGCTCTGGTAGGCATGGTGGTGGGACGTTGAGGTCAACCGCTTTGGGGTTGGCTGACTCTTTGATCGCAGGATGCCACACACTTGAAGACAGAAGCAGAAAAGCAGAGCTAAATGCAAAATGTACTCACCGGTGACTCCAATTTTTTTCCCCCCTGAAGAAACAGCTGGACGGGTGGCCCCGGCTGGCCAGTGGGACTCTTGTTATTCTGACCCTTTTTAGTGCGCGTTTGGGGCAACAACCGTTTTTTGTGGCGCTCTCTTCTGGTTCAAAAGTGCCCTGCATGTGAATTTGCTTTTCCTGCCTTCTGATTGGATGAGCGCCGGTGTGACGCGGTGCCTCTGTCACCGTGGCGGGGGGTATACGTTGGCATCGGAGCGTCTGCCAACGTCTGAGACCGGCTGGCAGTGTATCGGAGGTGTCGAGTGCGGTGCCGCTGGAGCTCACTCACCAGCTGGTGTTAGGGCCACAGAATGAAGGCCAAGGAGAAGAATAGAAAGAGAAACAGAAACTTCTCCTCCAATTGTTTGATTTGTCTCTTCTGAGCTTCGATGAATTCTTTCAGCTCTTTGTTCCTCTAGGACGGACAAATGGAAAGTGGCATTCAAAAGCCAGTAATATGTCACTAATCACTAATATGTTTATTTGTTTATCACAACACCTTTGGACCTTCAGCAATCGATTATTTACCTTCATCTACATAGAGACAGAACGATGGTGTCTTAAACATCTCATTCATTTCACCAAATAACTTCACGCAGGTGGATAACGGCCGTCTCGGTCACGCTATGTTGCGTGATGCAGTTTTGAAGAACCAAATGCATTTATTCAATGAATAAGTCAAGCTAGTTCTATGTTTATGATGTTGTAAGTTACGGTACCGATTGAAGTTGAGTTCGAAGCCAGTGGAAAACAGCGCTGCGTTTGTGCTCTCCAGGTACAAATGTTGTGATCTCTGACTGACGACCGGGCGAGACTCGAGTAAGAGATGTCCAAACGAGCTCCGGCAGGGCGGGCCAAGGCGGAGCGAACGGACGCCCTTCAGGCCGCCAATGACGAGCTGAGAACCAAACTGATGGACGTCCAGTTAGAACTTCAGCAGGAGAAGAACAAGGTGAAAACCTCAACAGACAGACACTGCCTGCCTCCCTGCCTGCCTCCCTGCCTGCCTCCCTGCCTGCCTCCCTCCCTCCCAGTTTTCCCGATGTAGATTAGACATGCGTGTGCCATGACTGTGTCAGCCTACATCAACAAATGCACCGAGGACGTCAGCACCACTAAGAATATCATCACCCGGGGCAACCAACGACCCTGGATGACTGAGGAGGTACGTCAAACGCTACGAGCGCGGAACTCTGCCTTCAAGTCTGGCGACAAGGAGACACTGAGGACAGCGAGAGCCAACTTGAACCGTGCCATCAGGATAGCGAAGCGAGACCGCAGTCGAAAATTTCAGGATCGTTTCCACGACGTCAAAAACATCAGGAGTATGTGGCAAGGCATACGGGCGATTACAGACTACAACTCACCCTCCCCCCCCCCGGTGGGTGTAGTTGATGCTGACTTTCTAAATGGTCTAAATAACTTCTTTGGGAGGTTCGAGGCACTAAACGGCACTCCAGCAGTTAAAACTGTCCCCCATCAGGAAGAGGAGGTACTCTGCCTTGACTCCGCCGATGTGTTGAAGACCCTGAGGAGAGTCAACCCCTGTAAGGCCCCTGGCCCCGACAACATTCCTGGGCGTGTGTTCAGGGAATGTGCAAGTCATCTGGCTGGGGTCATCACAGACATTTTTAACACCTCGCTGGGCCAAGCCACAGTGCCGGCGTGCTTTAAGACTGCCTCCATCATTCCGGTGCCGAAGAAACCTCAAATCACCTCATTTAATGATTACCGGCCTGTTGCACTGACTCCGGTTATGATGAAGTGCTTCGAAAGGCTGCTTAAAGGCCACATCGTTTCCAGACTCCCCCTATTATTTGACCCGTTCCAGTTTGCCGACCGGCAAAACCGCTCCACTCAGGACGCCATCTCCTCCGTTCTTCACCTGAGCCTGGCTCACCTGGAGGAGAAGAACACCCATGTGCGGAGGCTGTTCCTGGACTTCAGCTCAGCGTTTAACACCATCATCCCACAGCATCTGGTAGGAAAATTGGAACACCTGGGCTTCAACACCCCCCTTCGCAACTGGCTGCTAGACTTCCTCACCAACAGACCTCAGTCAGTCCGGGTCGGACAGAACACCTCTGATGTCATCACCCTCAGCACAGGCTCCCTTCAGGGCTGCGTCCTGAGCCCCCTGCTGTGCACCCTGATGACACACGACTGCGTCCTCAGGTTCACCACCAATCACATCGTGAAGTCAGCAGACGACACAACGGTGGTGGGGCTCATCAGAGACAACAACGACCTGGACTACAGAGAGGAGGTGGAGCAGCTGGTGGGCTGGTGCAGAGAAAACAGCCTGATCCTGAATGAGGAGAAGATGAAGGAGATCATCGTCGACTTCAAGAAAAAACAGCCTCACCACGCTCCACTGATCATCAACAGCTCAGCTGTGGAGGTGGTCAGCACCACCAAATTCCTGGGGGTCCACATCACAGAAGACCTCACCTGGACTATGAACACTACGGCACTGGTCAAGAGGGCACAGAAGCGCTTGTACTTCCTGCGGAGGATGAGGAGAGCCCACCTGCCCCCACCCATCATGAGGACGTTCTACAGGAGCACCATAGAGAGCATTCTGACAAGCTGTCTCTCTGTGTGGTGTGGAGGCTGCACCGCCTCCGATTGGAAGAACGTGAGGAGAGTGGTGAGGACAGCAGAGAGGATCATAGGGGCTCCTCTTCCCTCCATTCAGGACATTTCATCTCAGCGCTGCATGTCCCGTGCCCGTAACATCATCAATGACCCATCACACCCCCACCATGGACTGTTCTCCCTGCTGCCCTCTGGGAAGAGGTTTGCAGCATCCGCTGCAGGTCCACCAGGTTCTGCAACAGCTTTTTCCCTGCTGTCATCAGACTGTTGAACACTAGAACTGTTGAGCTCTAAACTGAACTCTGCATCACACATTCACAGAACTGTACTTTATGACACTACGGACCTCTATCTTGCACTATCTCGCACTACCAACTTTACTGAACTTGTATAAACCCTTTAAATAGAAGTTTAATACATGGTTTAGCATTCCTCTGCACACTCTTGAATACTGTTTTGCCTACTTGCACTATTGCATAATTATCACTGCTGCACTTTATACTTATTTTTAATATATATATATATATATATATATAGTATATATGTATATATATATATTTTCATAGGATATGTTACTTCTATTCAACTGCAATATCACTACTTTGTTGTAAGACGTATGCAACGGAATTTCGTTTTGTATGCACCATGTGCAGACAAGATGACAATAAAGTTTGTCTAAGTCTAAGTCATGTCAGGTCAGCTGTCTGGAGAGAGAGAGAAGTCAGGACCTGCGGGCGGAGCACCACCGTGCCACCGCCGCCATGACGGAACTCAAAAGCAAACTCCATGAGGAGAAGCAGAAAGAGTTAGCCATTACCAGGGAGACATTACTGCGGCAGCATGAAATGGAGCTGATGAGAGTGATCAAAATCAAAGATGGAGAGATCCAGCGACTGAATGCCTTGGTCCTCAGCCTGAGGGACGGCTCCATGGACAAGGTGATCCGCTCTATCCGTGTCTGACTATCCGCACGCCACGTCGGGCTTCGATGCGGCCGCTACCGTATTGTGTAGCTTGTCCCCAGTAAGCGTCGCGGCGCTCCGTTGCGGTCTCAACGGCCCGGTGTGGCGCAATGTCTGCTCAGGTGAGGAGGGGGGGCGCTTTGCTGGCGGAGGTGGAGGAGACGCGGCGGTGTCGGGAGACCGAGCGGTGTCGCCTCCACCAGGAGCGCGGAAGAAGCCCTGGCAGCGGCCCAGCAGGCCTGGCAGTCCCGAGCGGCCGAGCTCCGATCGGCTCATCACCAGCATCGGGAGGAGCTGAGCCGAACCAAGAGAGACTGCGAGAGGGAGATCCGCCGACTGGTAGGACTGATCAGATGCGCGGTGCGTGGCTATGTTCCCAATTTCGTTGTATACCTGCAGTGCAATGACACCTAAGGCATTCTATTCTATTCTATTTCACAAGAAGAAAATGTCCGGTTGCTCGCTTCACTTTTGTCACAGCAAAGGTGTTCTAGTCGATTCAAGAAAAAAATTGGCCGGTTGCTCTCTTTGTTTTTGTCACAATTCTGGCAAATGAGTTTGCCCGCCTGCCTGAGCGCTCCCCGTTTGTACATCCAGACGGATGAGATCAAGCTGAAAGACAGAGCGGTTAGTGTTTTGGATGAAGCCCTGGGGCCGGCCACGTCCACCGCCTTCAGCTGCAGACTCAGGCTGCCGAGCAGCAGATCGCTGCCCTGAGGGATTCCCAAAGGGCGGGCCTAAACTACCCTGGAAGTGGGGTCAACGCCGCTACTAGCAATCCTCTTCATTGCGTAAGCCACCTCATCACACACTTGCAGTACGCATGACTTAGTTCGTTGCTGGAGGAAGGTAGCACAAAAACAGTTTTGAACTTTGAACGAGTGCTTGTGTGTGTGTGTTGCGGGGCGTTTTCAGTCTCAGGAGGATCGGGACACGCGACGGTTTCATCTGAAAATCGCTGAGCTCAGCGCAGTCATCAGGAAACTGGAGGATCGAAACGCCCTGCTTTCTGAAGAGCGCAATGAACTGGTAATTTATTGACGGCACGCTTGAAGGTTTGCGCTACGTTTGATGCGCGCCATCCAGCGAGGCACCCATTGCGCTTGCTTATTAGTTGAGCGGCGCAGCGAGTCGGTTGCCTGGTAGATGTCTTTTATTGGGAGCCAAAGCCACGATTCCGTTCAAACCGATGCAAAAGGAATGGATACGTTCTGGCCCGCGTGTTGTGCGTCTTTCACATCCCGCACTTCATGCTTGCAGCTAAAGCGACTGAGAGAAACAGAAAGCCAGTTTCTGCCACTCCTGTACAAAAACAAACGCCTGAGCAGGAAGAATGAAGAACTCTCGCTGGTGCTGTGTCGCCTTGAAAACAAAGTGCGCTTTGTCACCCAGGAGAACGAGGAGATGGCAAGCTTGGTAAGTCGACGCGGACAACGGCGGCGTGCCAACAGAGTCCACTGCATTTGTGTTCCACAGAGAAGGCCTAGTTCGCTCAATGACCTGGACCGCGGTTGCGGCCAGCAGGACGGTGAAATTGAGTTCCTTCAAGTTGTGGAGCAGCGGCACATCATCGACGACTTGTCCAAGGTCTTCAGGCAGGCGACTCGGTGCACGTACGGCAGCGCCGCGCTCGCTCGCTGTCGCCAGGAAACCTTTTCCGTCCAAAGCTTGGCCGGCGGCCGCCATCCAAAAAATTGGCCCCTTAAATTCCGACCTTTCAAGCAGGAGCATTGTGCGCACGCGTTTGAACACGCTTTAGACTTGTTTTGCCGTTTTCAGCAGCTCAAAGCTCCCGTTTTGTCAGCGCCTTTGCCACTCGCTGTGCGCTGAAAACGACGGACTTGCCCGGCTGCTCAGCCCGTCAACCATGAGCCGCGAGCGCGACGTCATTGTCCGTAGGCAGCTAGTGGCAAAATGCACCCTGTTAGAGTTGCGCTCGCTCCAACTTATTTTGCAAGAACCACACGGGAGACAAGTAAGTTCTTTTGGACACCTGCAGGTGGAGAGTCCATCCGTTGTACGAATGAAGTCTGACTCTCGGCTCCTGCACGAGCATTTTAATTAAGAGAAACAGGGTGGGTGTAAGAGTGGATTGAATAGAGGAAGCCCTTGACCTCTAGTCAAAACATAGCAAGGGGTGTTTTACGACTTTGTGTAGGAAGGGATAAGCGATAGGGATAAATAAGGGATAAATAATATTATTTATTACAGGTCGCAGTCAAAGTCAAAGCAACACAATGATACGATAAAGATAATCTGGAAAACCCTGACACACCCTGTAGTTGTCACTTTTGGAAAAGACGAGCGTCCCTCCAATCATCGCCGGTGACGTGTTTTTCAGGCTCTGGAGACAGGAGCTCATGTCAGAAATGTCATTGTGAGTCGCGTTTGTTTCTGCGCCGGAGCCGTTCGTTCCCTTTGCATCCAAAGAATCTCAAAGGCGGATTATTTGTGTCGACAGGAGAGAGATTTGCTGCTACGATACCGACGTCGAGAATCTCTGAGGAGGAACAAAGCGTGAGGTCCTGCAAGGTGAGTCTGTTTGTTTGCGGCTGCTTGGTGTTGCGCAAGATGAAATGGCCTTTTTCTCGCTATCGTTCCTCTCGTCGATTCATCGTGAGGTGTCGCTTCAGTTTGTTCAGAGAGATGTTTGCTTCCGCGCCCGCAGGTCATCGAAACATTTTACGGCTACGACGAAGACGTGTTGGTGGACTCGGACGGATCGTCCTTGTCTTTTCACACCGACAGAACCCCCGACACGGAACCCGAAGAGGTAGCCCGCCATTTCTGCCAGCGTATTGACACCAAACATTCCTCTTCAGCCTGGAATCGGACTCGTCTTTGCGTCGCGGGTGCTTTGTCGCCGGTCTGACTGATTCTGGTACTAGTGCTGTGTTGCATTGGTGTGTGCATGAAGAGGCGGAGCTTCGCTACCGCCAGCTGACGCAAGAATATCAAGCGCTGCAACGAGCCTACGCTCTGCTAGCCCAGACCAGCGAAAGGGGACTACGACGCCGAGAAGGAGATCAAGGTGGCGCCCCTTCCCGCAACCCCCGGCCGGGTCGCAGCCTCCCCGTTCTCACCCAGCCTCGGGTGTTCTCTGGTCTGAAAGGAGGAGGAGGAGCCTCCTTTCAGACCAGAGAAAAGCTGATGGTAGAAATGGGTCACTATCAAAGCAGAGTAGCAGATCTGGAGTCAGCGCTGAAGCAACAAGGACAGGTAAGCTCATCAATGAGCACACCTTTTTCTCAGACAAAATAGCTACATTCTTCAGTCACTCATCCGTCTGGCATTACTGGACCAACCCCCCCCCCCCCCCCCCCCCCCCCCGAACGTGGCTGGGAAAATGCGGAGAAAAGCAAATGTCATTTTCCAGTCAACCAAAGAATTTGTGGATGAAAATGACACAACATTCCAAAGCTGTCCACGCGTTTGTCTCTTCTAGAATGTCAAGTGGGTGGAGGAGAAGCAGCTGCTGCGTCAGAGCAATCAGCAGTTGGCCGAAAAGGTGACGGAAAGAAAGGCGCTGGGCGGAGTCGCTTGGCGTCACACCTGTCGGGAAGCCCCGCAGATGAGGTCTGACTGTCTTTTCAGGTCAGGCGGATGGAGGCGGAAGAAGCGCGTCTGAAAGAGCACATCCAGGATATCCGAGACCAAAACGAACTGCTTGAGTTCCGCATCCTGGAGCTGGAGGTGGGAAGACTCGCACAAGCGTGTTGAGGCCAGAGATGTGACGGACGGACGGACGGACGGACGGACGGATGCATGCCTCTGCCTTTCAGGAGAGGGAGTGGCGCTCCCCCGTCTTGAAGTTTCTGCAAGTCCGTTTCCCAGACGGCCTCAGCCCTTTGCAGATCTACTGCGAGGCCGAGGGCGTGAGCGTACGTAAGGCGTCCCTCGCAACCCTAACCTTAACCCGAGGTCCCAGAACACCTTACATTGCTCCTTGCGCCTTTCCCCCGGACATCGTCATTAGTGATCTGATGAAGAAGCTGGACATCCTGGGCTATAACGCCGTAAGTGTATGTCGAACTCCTTATGTTCGCACTCCACGAGACTCGGCGGCTCAAATGTGACTTTTGGAAGGCTTTGCGCTGAAAGAAGCTTGTTGACGCTGTGCCTTTGGGCTCTTGCAGAATCTCACCAACGAGGAGCAGGTGGTCGTGATTCACGCCAGGACCCTTCTCACCCTAGCCGAGAAGGTAACGCGCACGTCCACGCACGCTCTCGCATTCTGCTTATGTGACAGCAGCCTTTCCTCAGTGGTTAGAATACATCAAAGTGACCAAGTCAGCACTTCAACAGAAGATGTTGGACATTGAAAGTGAGAAGGTAGACAGACACGCGACATCAGCCAAGGGGAACTCCGGCAATGTGCCCCAACAATTCTGACCTTGAGCTGTGCTAGGATATGTTCTGCAAGCAGAAGGGCTACCTGGATGAAGAGTTGGACTTCAGGAAGTGTTCCATGGACCAGGCTCATAAGGTAAGCCGCCCTCAAATCTCCCGCCGGACCACTGATGGACGAGGATTGCGGCCCAGAGGATCCTGGAGCTGGAGGCCATGTTGTACGAGGCGCTACCGCAGCGGGACTGCCCCGCCACGGACGGCGAAAAAGCCAGCCACGCTGGCGTGAATGACGTGCTGACGGCGGATCAGAGAGAAGAGCTTAGGAGCGCCGTGGACCAATGGAAGCGAGCCCTGATGTGCGAGTTGAGGGAGCGCGACGCTTGCATCCTCCAAGAGAGAATGGATCTGCTGCACAGCGCGCAACAGGTAAGGGCCCAAAGCCAGCCCGGCACTTACTTGCACACTTACTGGCTTTTGAATGCCACTTTCCATTTGTCCGTCCTAGAGGAACAAAGAGCTGAAAGAATTCATCGAAGCTCAGAAGAGACAAATCAAACAATTGGAGGAGAAGTTTCTGTTTCTCTTTCTATTCTTCTCCTTGGCCTTCATTCTGTGGCCCTAACACCAGCTGGTGAGTGAGCTCCAGCGGCACCGCACTCGACACCTCCGATACACTGCCAGCCGGTCTCAGACGTTGGCAGACGCTCCGATGCCAACGTATACCCCCCGCCACGGTGACAGAGGCACCGCGTCACACCGGCGCTCATCCAATCAGAAGGCAGGAAAAGCAAATTCACATGCAGGGCACTTTTGAACCAGAAGAGAGCGCCACAAAAAACGGTTGTTGCCCCAAACGCGCACTAAAAAGGGTCAGAATAACAAGAGTCCCACTGGCCAGCCGGGGCCACCCGTCCAGCTGTTTCTTCAGGGGGGAAAAAAATTGGAGTCACCGGTGAGTACATTTTGCATTTAGCTCTGCTTTTCTGCTTCTGTCTTCAAGTGTGTGGCATCCTGCGATCAAAGAGTCAGCCAACCCCAAAGCGGTTGACCTCAACGTCCCACCACCATGCCTACCAGAGCAGGTGACGTGATGCTTTGGACATCCTTCCGTCTCAGATGCCCAAAAGTACTCTTTGCCACATCTGCGGCAATACGGTGTCTTTTCAAAGGTGCAAATAAATCCAGCGTGGGCGGAACACGCACGTCTTCGGTTTTTCCCGCTTTGTTTGTGTGACAGCTGTTGTGAAAATTTTATACAAATAAAGTTGTATAGTACAGGTTTGGCCAAGCCGCAACTCCCGAACCGCATGCGGCTCTTTTATGTTCATATCAACATTTGTGTGTGTGTGTGTGGGGGGGGGGGGGGGGGGGGGGGGTTGTGCGTGTTGGCTTCACTTGAGTTCAATTTGGTATTTTGGTCAAAAGCGCATGTGGTGAAATTCCACAAAGTAGGATGGGCAAACACATTTCTTTAAACTATGAGTGTCAATTGGGCTCTCGAAATGGCAGGGAAAAGATGCACAGCAAAACAAAAATACGTAGATGAACACAGGACGTTTTAATCAGAGTGGGAAAGTTTCTATTTTTTGTTGAACGTGATGGCAAACCATTCTGCCTGATATGTCAGACCTCAGCGCATTTCAAAGATTCAAATCTTCAGCGCCATGCACTTCAGCTCACTCCATGCTAACATTGATCAGGCGTCGAACCCGCATCATCATGCTTAAGAGGTGGCCATGCTAACCAGTGCGCCATTATGTCAACGCATAATAACTAAGTCTACTGGTCAAAACAGCGGTTACTATATGACGTCGCTACGTCGTGGTCACGTGACGCAGACAAGACGTCAATGGACGTGGGCAGAGTTAACTTGTTTAAAAGGGAGTAGGCAGAAGAAATATTTAATTTATTTAAATCTATTTTGAGTGCACACCATTATGCCAATGCATAACAACTGTAAATCTACTAAACAAAACAGCGGTTGCTATATGACATCTGCCACGTCGTGGTCACGTGACATACGTGACGTCGATGGGCGTAACTTTCGCCGGAATTCAAATCCGCGGGGAGAGTTAACTTGTTTAAAAGAGAGTGGGCAGAAGAATTATTTAATTTATTTAAATCTATTTGGTGTGTGCGCCATTATGTCAATGCATAACAACTGTAAGTCTACTAAACAAAACAGCGGTTGCTATTTGACGTCTGCCACGTCGTGGTCACGTGACGCGGACGTGACGTCGACGCCTACTTTACATCCCACCGATCACAGGACTCCTCGGCTGCATAACCGTGCCCCCTTCCCAACCAATCGGATTTGCTATACGCGAAAACGACGCCAATGGAAAGAGCTTCCGCCCAAATTTAAATCCGTGGGCGTGGCTCGCAGCAGGAAGTAGGAAAATGGCGGCGATGTTGACAAAGACACAGCGGATGGTAACATACGACTAACAAGAGAAATATTTTTATTTTCTGCTTGCAACTGGACCGTCCAGAGCGTACACGGTAAGTACAACTCATCGTTTTTAAAAAGAAGTACTTTTGTTGCCCTGAAAAGCGAGTGAGCGTGGCGTTTGTGGGGGACGTCGAATTTCGACGATTCTTTCTGGTCAACGGTTGTAAATGATTGTGTTGATTAAAAAAGAAAACTTGATGTAACTCTACTTTTAACTGCCGTTTCAGATAGATTTGGAATTGCATCACATCCAATTTTGCCTAGAGCGTACACGGTAAGTAACACTCGTTGTGTTTAAGGAGATTTACGTTTGTAATAGCAGAAGTGTAGCCGCGTTGCGTTGTACGTGTGAATGTTGGTCCGGGCGAAATGTTAATGTTTAATTTCATTCCTTTAGGTTCCACGGTGTTTGTTGGCTGCAAGTTTTCCACTGCAAGAAGAGGCTCATATCATTGACCAGGAGCGAGCTACAATGGTGAGTAGCCATAACATTTATGTTAAACACTTCCTATTTCATGTCTAACAGTACTTGATTTAACAAATAACCATAAATAAATACAGTGTGGGCACTGAAGTTAACATATGTGATTATACTGCCTAATCTGTCACCGAGTAGATTGTTGCAAAGTAATATAAGATCCAAAGTTGTAATTCAGAATAGTTTTCAAAAGAAGGCCATTAGAATTATATACAAGTCTGATTACCCTGAACAAGCTATTAATTAAATCACAAATTCTTCAATTCAAAGATTTGGTAGATTATCAGACAAATAATGTCTAACAGTAATTGATTTAACACATCACGATAAGTAGATTGAGTGTGGGCACTCTCAAGTTAACATATGTGATTATACTGCCTAATCTGTTACAGAGTATGTTGTTGCCAAGTAATGTAGAATAGATCCAAAGTAGTAATCCAGAATAGTTTTGAAGAGGCCATTAGAATGATAAACAAATCTGATTACCTTGAACATAATAACAAGCTAAGTGTTTAATATGTCCTATGAAGTAAAAATTGGGCACCATCATGTGGTGAAATTTGGAATTGCATCACATCCAATTTTGCCTGGGAACAAACAGATTACATAAATCTTAGTTTTGAATAAGCCACTCCTTCTCAAACAAGTAAACTCTGCCCATTTTGCGCAGTAGATGTTCTGTTAATATCTAGTATTTATACAAAGTCATAATTTAAATTGCTTTCAACCTTCATTCATCGGTTCAACCAACATTACTCGCTCTTATTACCAACTTGTATTGATTTAACTAAGCGTTTAATACTTCCTATCAGGTCTCAAATCGAGATTTGGCAAAATACAATTTCAGCAAATCCAATTTTGCCAGGGAACAAAAATAGATTAAATAAACTAAATAAGTCCTCTTCCCATTAAATAAATCAGAAAAGTCTGTCTTGTAACCAGTCCTCTTCAAACAAGTAAAGTCTGCCCATTTTGTGCCGTAGATTTTGTGTCTATGCCTAGTATTTAAACAAAATCATAATTTAAACGACTTCTTTCCTTCATTCACTTTGGAAATTTGGAATTGCAGCAAATCGAATTTTGGCAGGGAACAAAAATAGATCAATTAAACTAAATAAGTCTTCTTCCCATTAAATAAATTAAAAAAGTCTGTCTTGTAACCAGTCCTTTTCAAACAAGTAAAGTCTGCCCATTTTGTGCCGTCGATTTTGTGTTAATGCCTAGTATTTATACAAAATCATAATTTAAAGGACTTCATTCCTTCATTCACTTTGGAAATTTGGAATTGCAGCACATCAAATTTTGCCTGGGAAGAAAAGTAGATTAAATAAATTTAATAAGTCTTACTACTTCCCATTAAATAAATTAAATACGTCTTACTTGTTCCCACTCCTTTTCAAAACAGTAGTTTAAAACGAGGGCCCTTCACTCAATCTTTAACCCCAACCCCGCACGTTGTGTTGTATCTGTGAATGTTGGTTGTGGCCAAATGATAGTTTTCTTTCATTCGTTTAGGTTCCAAGAAAACTTGATGTAACTCTACTTTTAACTGCCGTTTCAGATAAGCGGGTATTACGTCGCAGTCATGTGCCGTGGATATGACGTAATTGCCCGAACCTCCGCCAAAATTCAAATCTGTTGGCGCGATGGCCGTGAGCCACTGAGCAGCGACGATTATCAACAGAAATATCTTTATTTTCTGCTTGCAACTGGACCGTCTAGAGCGTACACGGTAAGTAACACTCATTGTGTTTAAGGAGATTTACGTTTGTAATAGCAGAAGTGTAGCCGCGTTGCGTTGTACGTGTGAAAATTGGTCGAGGCGAAATGTTAATGTTTAATTTCATTCCTTTAGGTTCCACGGTGTTTGTTGGCTGCAAGTTTTCCACTGCAAGAAGAGGCTCGTATCATTGACCAGGAGCGAGCTACAATGGTGAGTAGCCATAACATTTATGTTAAACACTTCCTATTTCATGTCTAACAGTACTTGATTTAACAAATAACCATAAATAAATACAGTGTGGGCACTGAAGTTAACATATGTGATTATACTGCCTAATCTGTCACGGAGTAGATTGTTGCAAAGTAATATAAGATCCAAAGTTGTAATTCAGAATAGTTTTCAAAAGAAGGCCATTAGAATTATATACAAGTCTGATTACCCTTAACATAACAACAAGCTATTAATTAAATCACAAATTCTTCAATTCAAAGATTTGGTAGATTATCAGACAAATAATGTCTAACAGTAATTGATTTAACACATCACGATAAGTAGATTGAGTGTGGGCACTCTCAAGTTAACAGATATGATTATACTGCCTAATCTGTTACAGAGTATGTTGTTGCCAAGTAATGTAGAATAGATCCAAAGTAGTAATCCAGAATAGTTTTGAAGAGGCCATTAGAATAATAAACAAATCTGATTACCTTGAACATAATAACAAGCTAAGTGTTTAATATGTCCTATGAAGTCAAAATTGGGCACCATCATGTGGTGAAATTTGGAATTGCATCACATCCAATTTTGCCTGGGAACAAACAGATTAAATAAATCTTAGTTTTGAATAAGCCACTCCTTCTCAAACAAGTAAACTCTGCCCATTTCGCGCAGTAGATGTTCTGTTAATATCTAGTATTTATACAAAGTCATAATTTAAATTGCTTTCAACCTTCATTCATCGGTTCAACCAACATTACTCGCTCTTATTACCAACTTGTATTGATTTAACTAAGCGTTTAATACTTCCTATCAGGTCTCAAGGCAAGATTTGGCAAAATACAATTTCAGCAAATCCAATTTTGCCAGGGAACAAAAATAGATTAAATAAACTAAATAAGTCTTCTTCCCATTAAATAAATCAGAAAAGTCTGTCTTGTAACCAGTCCTCTTCAAACAAGTAAAGTCTGCCCATTTTGTGCCGTAGATTTTGTGTCTATGCCTAGTATTTAAACAAAATCATAATTTAAACGACTTCTTTCCTTCATTCACTTTGGAAATTTGGAATTGCAGCAAATCGAATTTTGGCAGGGAACAAAAATAGATCAATTAAACTAAATAAGTCTTCTTCCCATTAAATAAATTAAAAAAGTCTGTCTTGTAACCAGTCCTTTTCAAACAAGTAAAGTCTGCCCATTTTGTGCCGTCGATTTTGTGTTAATGCCTAGTATTTATACAAAATCATAATTTAAAGGACTTCATTCCTTCATTCACTTTGGAAATTTGGAATTGCAGCACATCAAATTTTGCCTGGGAAGAAAAGTAGATTAAATAAATTTAATAAGTCTTACTACTTCCCATTAAATAAATTAAATACGTCTTACTTGTTCCCACTCCTTTTCAAAACAGTAGTTTAAAACGAGGGCCCTTCACTCAATCTTTAACCTCAACCCCGCACGTTGTGTTGTATCTGTGAATGTTGGTTGTGGCCAAATGATAGTTTTCTTTCATTCGTTTAGGTTCCAAGAAAACTTGATGTAACTCTACTTTTAACTGCCGTTTCAGATAAGCGGGTATTACGTCGCAGTCAAATGCCGCGGATATGACGTAATTGCCCGAACCTCCGCCAAAATTCAAATCTGTTGGCGCGATGGCCGTGAGCCACTGAGCAGCGACGATTATCAACAGAAATATCTTTATTTTCTGCTTGCAACTGGACCGTCTAGAGCGTACACGGTAAGTAACACTCATTGTGTTTAAGGAGATTTACGTTTGTAATAGCAGAAGTGTAGCCGCGTTGCGTTGTACGTGTGAAAATTGGTCGAGGCGAAATGTTAATGTTTAATTTCATTCCTTTAGGTTCCACGGTGTTTGTTGGCTGCAAGTTTTCCACTGCAAGAAGAGGCTCATATCATTGACCAGGAGCGAGCTACAATGGTGAGTAGCCATAACATTTATGTTAAACACTTCCTATTTCATGTCTAACAGTACTTGATTTAACAAATAACCATAAATAAATACAGTGTGGGCACTGAAGTTAACATATGTGATTATACTGCCTAATCTGTCACGGAGTAGATTGTTGCAAAGTAATATAAGATCCAAAGTTGTAATTCAGAATAGTTTTCAAAAGAAGGCCATTAGAATTATATACAAGTCTGATTACCCTGAACAAGCTATTAATTAAATCACAAATTCTTCAATTCAAAGATTTGGTAGATTATCAGACAAATAATGTCTAACAGTAATTGATTTAACACATCACGATAAGTAGATTGAGTGTGGGCACTCTCAAGTTAACATATGTGATTATACTGCCTAATCTGTTACAGAGTATGTTGTTGCCAAGTAATGTAGAATAGATCCAAAGTAGTAATCCAGAATAGTTTTGAAGAGGCCATTAGAATGATAAACAAATCTGATTACCTTGAACATAATAACAAGCTAAGTGTTTAATATGTCCTATGAAGTAAAAATTGGGCACCATCATGTGGTGAAATTTGGAATTGCATCACATCCAATTTTGCCTGGGAACAAACAGATTACATAAATCTTAGTTTTGAATAAGCCACTCCTTCTCAAACAAGTAAACTCTGCCCATTTTGCGCAGTAGATGTTCTGTTAATATCTAGTATTTATACAAAGTCATAATTTAAATTGCTTTCAACCTTCATTCATCGGTTCAACCAACATTACTCGCTCTTATTACCAACTTGTATTGATTTAACTAAGCGTTTAATACTTCCTATCAGGTCTCAAATCGAGATTTGGCAAAATACAATTTCAGCAAATCCAATTTTGCCAGGGAACAAAAATAGATTAAATAAACTAAATAAGTCCTCTTCCCATTAAATAAATCAGAAAAGTCTGTCTTGTAACCAGTCCTCTTCAAACAAGTAAAGTCTGCCCATTTTGTGCCGTAGATTTTGTGTCTATGCCTAGTATTTAAACAAAATCATAATTTAAACGACTTCTTTCCTTCATTCACTTTGGAAATTTGGAATTGCAGCAAATCGAATTTTGGCAGGGAACAAAAATAGATCAATTAAACTAAATAAGTCTTCTTCCCATTAAATAAATTAAAAAAGTCTGTCTTGTAACCAGTCCTTTTCAAACAAGTAAAGTCTGCCCATTTTGTGCCGTCGATTTTGTGTTAATGCCTAGTATTTATACAAAATCATAATTTAAAGGACTTCATTCCTTCATTCACTTTGGAAATTTGGAATTGCAGCACATCAAATTTTGCCTGGGAAGAAAAGTAGATTAAATAAATTTAATAAGTCTTACTACTTCCCATTAAATAAATTAAATACGTCTTACTTGTTCCCACTCCTTTTCAAAACAGTAGTTTAAAACGAGGGCCCTTCACTCAATCTTTAACCCCAACCCCGCACGTTGTGTTGTATCTGTGAATGTTGGTTGTGGCCAAATGATAGTTTTCTTTCATTCGTTTAGGTTCCAAGAAAACTTGATGTAACTCTACTTTTAACTGCCGTTTCAGATAAGCGGGTATTACGTCGCAGTCATGTGCCGTGGATATGACGTAATTGCCCGAACCTCCGCCAAAATTCAAATCTGTTGGCGCGATGGCCGTGAGCCACTGAGCAGCGACGATTATCAACAGAAATATCTTTATTTTCTGCTTGCAACTGGACCGTCTAGAGCGTACACGGTAAGTAACACTCATTGTGTTTAAGGAGATTTACGTTTGTAATAGCAGAAGTGTAGCCGCGTTGCGTTGTACGTGTGAAAATTGGTCGAGGCGAAATGTTAATGTTTAATTTCATTCCTTTAGGTTCCACGGTGTTTGTTGGCTGCAAGTTTTCCACTGCAAGAAGAGGCTCGTATCATTGACCAGGAGCGAGCTACAATGGTGAGTAGCCATAACATTTATGTTAAACACTTCCTATTTCATGTCTAACAGTACTTGATTTAACAAATAACCATAAATAAATACAGTGTGGGCACTGAAGTTAACATATGTGATTATACTGCCTAATCTGTCACGGAGTAGATTGTTGCAAAGTAATATAAGATCCAAAGTTGTAATTCAGAATAGTTTTCAAAAGAAGGCCATTAGAATTATATACAAGTCTGATTACCCTTAACATAACAACAAGCTATTAATTAAATCACAAATTCTTCAATTCAAAGATTTGGTAGATTATCAGACAAATAATGTCTAACAGTAATTGATTTAACACATCACGATAAGTAGATTGAGTGTGGGCACTCTCAAGTTAACAGATATGATTATACTGCCTAATCTGTTACAGAGTATGTTGTTGCCAAGTAATGTAGAATAGATCCAAAGTAGTAATCCAGAATAGTTTTGAAGAGGCCATTAGAATAATAAACAAATCTGATTACCTTGAACATAATAACAAGCTAAGTGTTTAATATGTCCTATGAAGTCAAAATTGGGCACCATCATGTGGTGAAATTTGGAATTGCATCACATCCAATTTTGCCTGGGAACAAACAGATTAAATAAATCTTAGTTTTGAATAAGCCACTCCTTCTCAAACAAGTAAACTCTGCCCATTTCGCGCAGTAGATGTTCTGTTAATATCTAGTATTTATACAAAGTCATAATTTAAATTGCTTTCAACCTTCATTCATCGGTTCAACCAACATTACTCGCTCTTATTACCAACTTGTATTGATTTAACTAAGCGTTTAATACTTCCTATCAGGTCTCAAGGCAAGATTTGGCAAAATACAATTTCAGCAAATCCAATTTTGCCAGGGAACAAAAATAGATTAAATAAACTAAATAAGTCTTCTTCCCATTAAATAAATCAGAAAAGTCTGTCTTGTAACCAGTCCTCTTCAAACAAGTAAAGTCTGCCCATTTTGTGCCGTAGATTTTGTGTCTATGCCTAGTATTTAAACAAAATCATAATTTAAACGACTTCTTTCCTTCATTCACTTTGGAAATTTGGAATTGCAGCAAATCGAATTTTGGCAGGGAACAAAAATATATCAATTAAACTAAATAAGTCTTCTTCCCATTAAATAAATTAAAAAAGTCTGTCTTGTAACCAGTCCTTTTCAAACAAGTAAAGTCTGCCCATTTTGTGCCGTCGATTTTGTGTTAATGCCTAGTATTTATACAAAATCATAATTTAAAGGACTTCATTCCTTCATTCACTTTGGAAATTTGGAATTGCAGCACATCAAATTTTGCCTGGGAAGAAAAGTAGATTAAATAAATTTAATAAGTCTTACTACTTCCCATTAAATAAATTAAATACGTCTTACTTGTTCCCACTCCTTTTCAAAACAGTAGTTTAAAACGAGGGCCCTTCACTCAATCTTTAACCCCAACCCCGCACGTTGTGTTGTATCTGTGAATGTTGGTTGTGGCCAAATGATAGTTTTCTTTCATTCGTTTAGGTTCCAAGAAAACTTGATGTAACTCTACTTTTAACTGCCGTTTCAGATAAGCGGGTATTACGTCGCAGTCATGTGCCGTGGATATGACGTAATTGCCCGAACCTCCGCCAAAATTCAAATCTGTTGGCGCGATGGCCGTGAGCCACTGAGCAGCGACGATTATCAACAGAAATATCTTTATTTTCTGCTTGCAACTGGACCGTCTAGAGCGTACACGGTAAGTAACACTCATTGTGTTTAAGGAGATTTACGTTTGTAATAGCAGAAGTGTAGCCGCGTTGCGTTGTACGTGTGAAAATTGGTCGAGGCGAAATGTTAATGTTTAATTTCATTCCTTTAGGTTCCACGGTGTTTGTTGGCTGCAAGTTTTCCACTGCAAGAAGAGGCTCGTATCATTGACCAGGAGCGAGCTACAATGGTGAGTAGCCATAACATTTATGTTAAACACTTCCTATTTCATGTCTAACAGTACTTGATTTAACAAATAACCATAAATAAATACAGTGTGGGCACTGAAGTTAACATATGTGATTATACTGCCTAATCTGTCACGGAGTAGATTGTTGCAAAGTAATATAAGATCCAAAGTTGTAATTCAGAATAGTTTTCAAAAGAAGGCCATTAGAATTATATACAAGTCTGATTACCCTTAACATAACAACAAGCTATTAATTAAATCACAAATTCTTCAATTCAAAGATTTGGTAGATTATCAGACAAATAATGTCTAACAGTAATTGATTTAACACATCACGATAAGTAGATTGAGTGTGGGCACTCTCAAGTTAACAGATATGATTATACTGCCTAATCTGTTACAGAGTATGTTGTTGCCAAGTAATGTAGAATAGATCCAAAGTAGTAATCCAGAATAGTTTTGAAGAGGCCATTAGAATAATAAACAAATCTGATTACCTTGAACATAATAACAAGCTAAGTGTTTAATATGTCCTATGAAGTCAAAATTGGGCACCATCATGTGGTGAAATTTGGAATTGCATCACATCCAATTTTGCCTGGGAACAAACAGATTAAATAAATCTTAGTTTTGAATAAGCCACTCCTTCTCAAACAAGTAAACTCTGCCCATTTCGCGCAGTAGATGTTCTGTTAATATCTAGTATTTATACAAAGTCATAATTTAAATTGCTTTCAACCTTCATTCATCGGTTCAACCAACATTACTCGCTCTTATTACCAACTTGTATTGATTTAACTAAGCGTTTAATACTTCCTATCAGGTCTCAAGGCAAGATTTGGCAAAATACAATTTCAGCAAATCCAATTTTGCCAGGGAACAAAAATAGATTAAATAAACT
This sequence comes from Syngnathus floridae, assembly GCF_059516105.1. Lineage (NCBI taxonomy): Eukaryota > Metazoa > Chordata > Actinopteri > Syngnathiformes > Syngnathidae > Syngnathus > Syngnathus floridae. The sequence continues at coordinate 95,955 of NC_142419.1, read as the reverse complement.
AAATAAGTCTTCTTCCCATTAAATAAATCAGAAAAGTCTGTCTTGTAACCAGTCCTCTTCAAACAAGTAAAGTCTGCCCATTTTGTGCCGTAGATTTTGTGTCTATGCCTAGTATTTAAACAAAATCATAATTTAAACGACTTCTTTCCTTCATTCACTTTGGAAATTTGGAATTGCAGCAAATCGAATTTTGGCAGGGAACAAAAATAGATCAATTAAACTAAATAAGTCTTCTTCCCATTAAATAAATTAAAAAAGTCTGTCTTGTAACCAGTCCTTTTCAAACAAGTAAAGTCTGCCCATTTTGTGCCGTCGATTTTGTGTTAATGCCTAGTATTTATACAAAATCATAATTTAAAGGACTTCATTCCTTCATTCACTTTGGAAATTTGGAATTGCAGCACATCAAATTTTGCCTGGGAAGAAAAGTAGATTAAATAAATTTAATAAGTCTTACTACTTCCCATTAAATAAATTAAATACGTCTTACTTGTTCCCACTCCTTTACAAAAAAGTAGTTTAAAACGAGGTCCCTTCACTCAACCTTTAACCCTATTTATTCACCTTCTAGGCTAAGTGTTAAAGGCTAAGTGTTAAAGGCTAAGTGTTAAAGGCTAAGTGTTAGAGGCTAAGTGCCAGAGGCTAGGCGCCAGAGGCGAGTTTTTGTGGGCTGAAGTTTTAGTGGGGTTAGTGTGAATACAATCCAAAAGAATACAACAGAATACAATACAATAGAATATAATACATAGATTAAATTCAATAGCTCTTACTACTTCCCATTAAATAAATTAAATACGTCTTACTTGTTCCCAATCCTTTTCAAAAAAGTAGTTTAAAACGAGGGCCCTTCACTCAACCTTTAACCTCAACCCCGCACGTCACATTGTGTTGTATCTGTGAATGTTGGTTGTGGCCAAATGATAGTTTTCTTTCATTCGTTTAGGTTCCACGGTGTTTGTTGGCTATGTTTTCCACTGTCAGAAGGATGAAAATACAAAGTACAACGCTTGGACGTGGGCGAAGACGTCACCGGTGAGTCCTTCCTTCCTATTTATTTACCTTCTAGATGCTAGAGGCTAAGTGTTAGAGGCTAAGTGTTAGAGGCTAAGTGTTAAACACAATACGAACAACACAACGATACTGCACTGAACAACACGATACCGCACTGAGAAACACGATACCGCACTGAACAACACGATACCGCACTGAACAACACCATGCCGCACTGAACACCATGCCACACTGAACAACACCATCCCGCACTGAACAACACCATGCCGCACTAAACAACACCATGCCGCACTGAACAACACCATGCCTCACTGAACGACACCATGCCGCACTGAAAGACACCATGCCGCACTGAACGACACCATGCCGCACTGAAAGACACCATCCCGCACTGAACACCATGCCGCACTGAACAACACCATCCTGCACTGAACAACACCATCCCGCACTGAACAACACCATGCCGCACTGAACAACATTATGCCGCACTGAACATTATGCCGCACTGAACAACACCATGCCGCACTGAACAACACCATGCCGCACTGAACAACATTATGCCGCACTGAACAACACCATGCCGCACTGAACAACACCATGCCGCACTGAACAACACCATGCCGCACTGAACAACATTATGCCGCACTGAACAACACCATGCCGCACTGAACAACACCATCCTGCACTGAACAACACCATTCCGCATTGAACACCATGCCGCACTGAACAACACCATCCCGCACTGAACAACACCATCCCGCACTGAACAACACCATGCCGCACTGAACAACATTATGCCGCACTGAACAACATTATGCCGCACTGAACAACACCATGCCGCACTGAACAACACCATGCCGCACTGAACAACACCATGCCGCACTGAACAACACCATGCCGCACTGAACAACACCATGCCGCACTGAACAACACGATCCCGCATTGAACAACACCATGCCGCACTGAACAACACCATGCCGCACTGAACAACATTATGCCGCACTGAACAACACCATGCCGCACTGAACAACACCATCCTGCACTGAACAACACCATCCCGCACTGAACAACACCATGCCGCACTGAACAACACCATGCCGCACTGAACAACACCATGCCGCAATGAACAACACCATCCCGCACTGAACAACATTATGCCGCACTGAACAACATTATGCCGCACTGAACAACACCATGCCGCACTGAACAACACCATGCCGCACTGAACAACACCATCCTGCACTGAACAACACCATCCCGCACTGAACAACACCATGCCGCACTGAACAACATTATGGCGCACTGAACAACATTATGCCGCACTGAACAACACCATGCCGCACTGAACAACACCATGCCGCACTGAACAACACCATGCCGCACTGAACAACACCATGCCGCACTGAACAACATTATGCCGCACTGAACAACACCATGCCGCACTGAACAACACCATCCCGCACTGAACAACACCATGCCGCATTGAACAACACCATGCCGCACTGAACAACACCATCCTGCACTGAACAACACCATCCCGCACTAAACAACACCATGCCGCACTGAACAACATTATGGCGCACTGGACAACATTATGCCGCACTGAACAACACCATGCCGCACTGAACAACACCATGCCGCACTGAACAACACCATGCCGCACTGAACAACACCATGCTGCACTGAACAACATTATGCCGCACTGAACAACACCATGCCGCACTGAACAACACCATGCCGCACTGAACAACACGATCCCGCATTGAACAACACCATCCTGCACTGAACAACACCATGCCGCACTGAACAACACCATGCCGCACTGAACAACACCATTCCGCACTGAACAACACCATGCCGCACTGAACAACACCATCCTGCACTGATCAACACCATCCCGCACTGAACAACACCATGCCGCATTGAACAACACCATGCCGCACTGAACAACACCATCCCGCACTGAACAACACCATGCCGCACTGAACAACACCATGCCGCACTGAACAACACCATGCCGCACTGAACAACATTATGCCGCACTGAACAACATTATGCCGCACTAAACAACATTATGTCGCACTGAACAACACCATGCCGCACTGAACAACACCATGCTGCACTGAACAACATTATGCCGCACTGAACAACACGATCCCGCATTGAACAACACCATCCCGCAGTGAACAACACCATGCCGCATTGAACAACACCATGCCGCACTGAACAACACCATGCTGCACTGAACAACATTATGCTGCACTGAACAACACGATCCTGCATTGAACAACACCATGCCGCACTGAACAACACCATCCTGCACTGAACAACACCTTTCCACACTGAACAACACCATGCCGCACTGAACAACATTATGCCGCACTGAACAACACCATGCCGCACTGAACAACACCATGCCGCACTGAACAACACCATGCCGCACTGAACAACACCATGCCGCAATGAACAACACCATCCCGCACTGAACAACACCATGCCGCATTGAACAACACCATGCCGCACTGAACAACACCATCCCGCACTGAACAACACCACCCCGCACTGAACAACACGATCCCGCATTGAACAACACCATCCCGGACTGAACAACACCATGCCGCACTGAACAACACCATTCCGCACTGAACAACACCATGCCGCACTGAACAACACCATGCCGCACTGAACAACACCATGCCGCACTGAACAACACCATGCCGCACTGAACAACATTATGCCGCACTGAACAACACCATGCCGCACTGAACAACACCATCCCGCACTGAACAACACCATGCCGCATTGAACAACACCGTGCCGCACTGAACAACACCATCCTGCACTGAACAACACCATCCCGCACTGAACAACACCATGCCGCACTGAACAACATTATGGCGCACTGAACAACATTATGCCGCACTGAACAACACCATGCCGCACTGAACAACACCATGCCGCACTGAACAACACCATGCCGCACTGAACAACATTATGCCGCACTGAACAACATTATGCCGCACTGAACAACACCATGCCGCACTGAACAACACCATGCCGCACTGAACAACACCATGCCTCATTGAACAACACGACGTCGCACTGAACAACACGACGCCGCACAGAACAACACGACGCCGCACAGAATAACACAATACCGCACAGAACAACACAATACCGCACAAACAGTTTTAGATAATATTACGTCGCAGTCATGTGACGCGGACATGACGTCAATAGGCGGAACTCACGGCAAAATTATAATCCGTGGGCGTGGCTTGCAACAGGAAGTAGGAAAGCGGCAGTTCTGGCAAACAAGACACAGCTGTTAGTAACACGATGACTAACAAGGCAAATATTTTTGTTTTCAGCTTGCAACTTGACCGTCTAGAGCGTACAAGGTAATTACAACTGTTTTTTTTTAGCCCTGAAAAGCGAGGGAGTGTGGCGTTTGGGAGAAATGTCGAACTCGGCGTCTGCTTCCAGCCACAGACGCCAAATTTCGACGATTATTTCGACTGGTCAACGGTTGTAAATTATTGCGTTGACTAAAAACTTTATTTAACTCTACTCTTAACTTTGCCGTTTCAGATATGCGGGTATTACACCGCGGAAATGACGTCAATAGGCTGAACTCTCGCCAAAATTCAAATCTGTGGGCGCAATGGCCTTGAGCGAGACACCGGATACAAACACGACGATTATCAACAGAAATATCTTTATTTTCCGCTTGCAAGTGGACCGTCTAGAGCGTACACGGTAAGTACAACTCATTGTGTTTAAAAAGATTTACGTTTGTGTAGTTTGCGTTGCGTTGTATCTGTGAATGTTGGTTGAGGCTAAATGTTAATGTTTAATTTCATTCCTTTAGGTTCCACGGTGTTTGTTGGCTGTATGTTTTCCACTGCAAGAAGAGGCTCGTATCATTGACCAGCAGGAGCTACAATGGTGAGTACCCCTTTCGTCTTCCATTTATGTTAAACACTTCCTATTTCATGTCTAACAGTACTCGATTTAACAAATAACCATAAATAAATACAGTGTGGGCAGTCACGTTAACATATGTGATTATCCTGCCTAATATGTTTATCACAAATATGTCACTAATCACTAATATGTTTATTTGTTTATCACAACACCTTTGGACCTTCAGCAATCGATTATTTACCTTCATCTACATAGAGACAGAACGATGGTGTCTTAAACATCTCATTCATTTCACCAAATAACTTCACGCAGGTGGATAACGGCCGTCTCGGTCACGCTATGTTGCGTGATGCAGTTTTGAAGAACCAAATGCATTTATTCAATGAATAAGTCAAGCTAGTTCTATGTTTATGATGTTGTAAGTTACGGTACCGATTGAAGTTGAGTTCGAAGCCAGTGGAAAACAGCGCTGCGTTTGTGCTCTCCAGGTACAAATGTTGTGATCTCTGACTGACGACCGGGCGAGACTCGAGTAAGAGATGTCCAAACGAGCTCCGGCAGGGCGGGCCAAGGCGGAGCGAACGGACGCCCTTCAGGCCGCCAATGACGAGCTGAGAACCAAACTGATGGACGTCCAGTTAGAACTTCAGCAGGAGAAGAACAAGGTGAAAACCTCAACAGACAGACACTGCCTGCCTCCCTGCCTGCCTCCCTGCCTGCCTCCCTGCCTGCCTCCCTCCCTCCCAGTTTTCCCGATGTAGATTAGACATGCGTGTGCCATGACTGTGTCAGCCTACATCAACAAATGCACCGAGGACGTCAGCACCACTAAGAATATCATCACCCGGGGCAACCAACGACCCTGGATGACTGAGGAGGTACGTCAAACGCTACGAGCGCGGAACTCTGCCTTCAAGTCTGGCGACAAGGAGACACTGAGGACAGCGAGAGCCAACTTGAACCGTGCCATCAGGATAGCGAAGCGAGACCGCAGTCGAAAATTTCAGGATCGTTTCCACGACGTCAAAAACATCAGGAGTATGTGGCAAGGCATACGGGCGATTACAGACTACAACTCACCCTCCCTCCCCCCGGTGGGTGTAGTTGATGCTGACTTTCTAAATGGTCTAAATAACTTCTTTGGGAGGTTCGAGGCACTAAACGGCACTCCAGCAGTTAAAACTGTCCCCCATCAGGAAGAGGAGGTACTCTGCCTTGACTCCGCCGATGTGTTGAAGACCCTGAGGAGAGTCAACCCCTGTAAGGCCCCTGGCCCCGACAACATTCCTGGGCGTGTGTTCAGGGAATGTGCAAGTCATCTGGCTGGGGTCATCACAGACATTTTTAACACCTCGCTGGGCCAAGCCACAGTGCCGGCGTGCTTTAAGACTGCCTCCATCATTCCGGTGCCGAAGAAACCTCAAATCACCTCATTTAATGATTACCGGCCTGTTGCACTGACTCCGGTTATGATGAAGTGCTTCGAAAGGCTGCTTAAAGGTCACATCGTTTCCAGACTCCCCCTATTATTTGACCCGTTCCAGTTTGCCGACCGGCAAAACCGCTCCACTCAGGACGCCATCTCCTCCGTTCTTCACCTGAGCCTGGCTCACCTGGAGGAGAAGAACACCCATGTGCGGAGGCTGTTCCTGGACTTCAGCTCAGCGTTTAACACCATCATCCCACAGCATCTGGTAGGAAAATTGGAACACCTGGGCTTCAACACCCCCCTTCGCAACTGGCTGCTAGACTTCCTCACCAACAGACCTCAGTCAGTCCGGGTCGGACAGAACACCTCTGATGTCATCACCCTCAGCACAGGCTCCCTTCAGGGCTGCGTCCTGAGCCCCCTGCTGTGCACCCTGATGACACACGACTGCGTCCTCAGGTTCACCACCAATCACATCGTGAAGTCAGCAGACGACACAACGGTGGTGGGGCTCATCAGAGACAACAACGACCTGGACTACAGAGAGGAGGTGGAGCAGCTGGTGGGCTGGTGCAGAGAAAACAGCCTGATCCTGAATGAGGAGAAGATGAAGGAGATCATCGTCGACTTCAAGAAAAAACAGCCTCACCACGCTCCACTGATCATCAACAGCTCAGCTGTGGAGGTGGTCAGCACCACCAAATTCCTGGGGGTCCACATCACAGAAGACCTCACCTGGACTATGAACACTACGGCACTGGTCAAGAGGGCACAGAAGCGCTTGTACTTCCTGCGGAGGATGAGGAGAGCCCACCTGCCCCCACCCATCATGAGGACGTTCTACAGGAGCACCATAGAGAGCATTCTGACAAGCTGTCTCTCTGTGTGGTGTGGAGGCTGCACCGCCTCCGATTGGAAGAACGTGAGGAGAGTGGTGAGGACAGCAGAGAGGATCATAGGGGCTCCTCTTCCCTCCATTCAGGACATTTCATCTCAGCGCTGCATGTCCCGTGCCCGTAACATCATCAATGACCCATCACACCCCCACCATGGACTGTTCTCCCTGCTGCCCTCTGGGAAGAGGTTTGCAGCATCCGCTGCAGGTCCACCAGGTTCTGCAACAGCTTTTTCCCTGCTGTCATCAGACTGTTGAACACTAGAACTGTTGAGCTCTAAACTGAACTCTGCATCACACATTCACAGAACTGTACTTTATGACACTACGGACCTCTATCTTGCACTATCTCGCACTACCAACTTTACTGAACTTGTATAAACCCTTTAAATAGAAGTTTAATACATGGTTTAGCATTCCTCTGCACACTCTTGAATACTGTTTTGCCTACTTGCACTATTGCATAATTATCACTGCTGCACTTTATACTTATTTTTAATATATATATATATATATATATATAGTATATATGTATATATATATATTTTCATAGGATATGTTACTTCTATTCAACTGCAATATCACTACTTTGTTGTAAGACGTATGCAACGGAATTTCGTTTTGTATGCACCATGTGCAGACAAGATGACAATAAAGTTTGTCTAAGTCTAAGTCATGTCAGGTCAGCTGTCTGGAGAGAGAGAGAAGTCAGGACCTGCGGGCGGAGCACCACCGTGCCACCGCCGCCATGACGGAACTCAAAAGCAAACTCCATGAGGAGAAGCAGAAAGAGTTAGCCATTACCAGGGAGACATTACTGCGGCAGCATGAAATGGAGCTGATGAGAGTGATCAAAATCAAAGATGGAGAGATCCAGCGACTGAATGCCTTGGTCCTCAGCCTGAGGGACGGCTCCATGGACAAGGTGATCCGCTCTATCCGTGTCTGACTATCCGCACGCCACGTCGGGCTTCGATGCGGCCGCTACCGTATTGTGTAGCTTGTCCCCAGTAAGCGTCGCGGCGCTCCGTTGCGGTCTCAACGGCCCGGTGTGGCGCAATGTCTGCTCAGGTGAGGAGGGGGGGCGCTTTGCTGGCGGAGGTGGAGGAGACGCGGCGGTGTCGGGAGACCGAGCGGTGTCGCCTCCACCAGGAGCGCGGAAGAAGCCCTGGCAGCGGCCCAGCAGGCCTGGCAGTCCCGAGCGGCCGAGCTCCGATCGGCTCATCACCAGCATCGGGAGGAGCTGAGCCGAACCAAGAGAGACTGCGAGAGGGAGATCCGCCGACTGGTAGGACTGATCAGATGCGCGGTGCGTGGCTATGTTCCCAATTTCGTTGTATACCTGCAGTGCAATGACACCTAAGGCATTCTATTCTATTCTATTTCACAAGAAGAAAATGTCCGGTTGCTCGCTTCACTTTTGTCACAGCAAAGGTGTTCTAGTCGATTCAAGAAAAAAATTGGCCGGTTGCTCTCTTTGTTTTTGTCACAATTCTGGCAAATGAGTTTGCCCGCCTGCCTGAGCGCTCCCCGTTTGTACATCCAGACGGATGAGATCAAGCTGAAAGACAGAGCGGTTAGTGTTTTGGATGAAGCCCTGGGGCCGGCCACGTCCACCGCCTTCAGCTGCAGACTCAGGCTGCCGAGCAGCAGATCGCTGCCCTGAGGGATTCCCAAAGGGCGGGCCTAAACTACCCTGGAAGTGGGGTCAACGCCGCTACTAGCAATCCTCTTCATTGCGTAAGCCACCTCATCACACACTTGCAGTACGCATGACTTAGTTCGTTGCTGGAGGAAGGTAGCACAAAAACAGTTTTGAACTTTGAACGAGTGCTTGTGTGTGTGTGTTGCGGGGCGTTTTCAGTCTCAGGAGGATCGGGACACGCGACGGTTTCATCTGAAAATCGCTGAGCTCAGCGCAGTCATCAGGAAACTGGAGGATCGAAACGCCCTGCTTTCTGAAGAGCGCAATGAACTGGTAATTTATTGACGGCACGCTTGAAGGTTTGCGCTACGTTTGATGCGCGCCATCCAGCGAGGCACCCATTGCGCTTGCTTATTAGTTGAGCGGCGCAGCGAGTCGGTTGCCTGGTAGATGTCTTTTATTGGGAGCCAAAGCCACGATTCCGTTCAAACCGATGCAAAAGGAATGGATACGTTCTGGCCCGCGTGTTGTGCGTCTTTCACATCCCGCACTTCATGCTTGCAGCTAAAGCGACTGAGAGAAACAGAAAGCCAGTTTCTGCCACTCCTGTACAAAAACAAACGCCTGAGCAGGAAGAATGAAGAACTCTCGCTGGTGCTGTGTCGCCTTGAAAACAAAGTGCGCTTTGTCACCCAGGAGAACGAGGAGATGGCAAGCTTGGTAAGTCGACGCGGACAACGGCGGCGTGCCAACAGAGTCCACTGCATTTGTGTTCCACAGAGAAGGCCTAGTTCGCTCAATGACCTGGACCGCGGTTGCGGCCAGCAGGACGGTGAAATGGAGTTCCTTCAAGTTGTGGAGCAGCGGCACATCATCGACGACTTGTCCAAGGTCTTCAGGCAGGCGACTCGGTGCACGTACGGCAGCGCCGCGCTCGCTCGCTGTCGCCAGGAAACCTTTTCCGTCCAAAGCTTGGCCGGCGGCCGCCATCCAAAAAATTGGCCCCTTAAATTCCGACCTTTCAAGCAGGAGCATTGTGCGCACGCGTTTGAACACGCTTTAGACTTGTTTTGCCGTTTTCAGCAGCTCAAAGCTCCCGTTTTGTCAGCGCCTTTGCCACTCGCTGTGCGCTGAAAACGACGGACTTGCCCGGCTGCTCAGCCCGTCAACCATGAGCCGCGAGCGCGACGTCATTGTCCGTAGGCAGCTAGTGGCAAAATGCACCCTGTTAGAGTTGCGCTCGCTCCAACTTATTTTGCAAGAACCACACGGGAGACAAGTAAGTTCTTTTGGACACCTGCAGGTGGAGAGTCCATCCGTTGTACGAATGAAGTCTGACTCTCGGCTCCTGCACGAGCATTTTAATTAAGAGAAACAGGGTGGGTGTAAGAGTGGATTGAATAGAGGAAGCCCTTGACCTCTAGTCAAAACATAGCAAGGGGTGTTTTACGACTTTGTGTAGGAAGGGATAAGCGATAGGGATAAATAAGGGATAAATAATATTATTTATTACAGGTCGCAGTCAAAGTCAAAGCAACACAATGATACGATAAAGATAATCTGGAAAACCCTGACACACCCTGTAGTTGTCACTTTTGGAAAAGACGAGCGTCCCTCCAATCATCGCCGGTGACGTGTTTTTCAGGCTCTGGAGACAGGAGCTCATGTCAGAAATGTCATTGTGAGTCGCGTTTGTTTCTGCGCCGGAGCCGTTCGTTCCCTTTGCATCCAAAGAATCTCAAAGGCGGATTATTTGTGTCGACAGGAGAGAGATTTGCTGCTACGATACCGACGTCGAGAATCTCTGAGGAGGAACAAAGCGTGAGGTCCTGCAAGGTGAGTCTGTTTGTTTGCGGCTGCTTGGTGTTGCGCAAGATGAAATGGCCTTTTTCTCGCTATCGTTCCTCTCGTCGATTCATCGTGAGGTGTCGCTTCAGTTTGTTCAGAGAGATGTTTGCTTCCGCGCCCGCAGGTCATCGAAACATTTTACGGCTACGACGAAGACGTGTTGGTGGACTCGGACGGATCGTCCTTGTCTTTTCACACCGACAGAACCCCCGACACGGAACCCGAAGAGGTAGCCCGCCATTTCTGCCAGCGTATTGACACCAAACATTCCTCTTCAGCCTGGAATCGGACTCGTCTTTGCGTCGCGGGTGCTTTGTCGCCGGTCTGACTGATTCTGGTACTAGTGCTGTGTTGCATTGGTGTGTGCATGAAGAGGCGGAGCTTCGCTACCGCCAGCTGACGCAAGAATATCAAGCGCTGCAACGAGCCTACGCTCTGCTAGCCCAGACCAGCGAAAGGGGACTACGACGCCGAGAAGGAGATCAAGGTGGCGCCCCTTCCCGCAACCCCCGGCCGGGTCGCAGCCTCCCCGTTCTCACCCAGCCTCGGGTGTTCTCTGGTCTGAAAGGAGGAGGAGGAGCCTCCCTCCTCCTCCTTTCAGACCAGAGAAAAGCTGATGGTAGAAATGGGTCACTATCAAAGCAGAGTAGCAGATCTGGAGTCAGCGCTGAAGCAACAAGGACAGGTAAGCTCATCAATGAGCACACCTTTTTCTCAGACAAAATAGCTACATTCTTCAGTCACTCATCCGTCTGGCATTACTGGACCAACCCCCCCCCCCCCCCCCCCCCCCCGAACGTGGCTGGGAAAATGCGGAGAAAAGCAAATGTCATTTTCCAGTCAACCAAAGAATTTGTGGATGAAAATGACACAACATTCCAAAGCTGTCCACGCGTTTGTCTCTTCTAGAATGTCAAGTGGGTGGAGGAGAAGCAGCTGCTGCGTCAGAGCAATCAGCAGTTGGCCGAAAAGGTGACGGAAAGAAAGGCGCTGGGCGGAGTCGCTTGGCGTCACACCTGTCGGGAAGCCCCGCAGATGAGGTCTGACTGTCTTTTCAGGTCAGGCGGATGGAGGCGGAAGAAGCGCGTCTGAAAGAGCACATCCAGGATATCCGAGACCAAAACGAACTGCTTGAGTTCCGCATCCTGGAGCTGGAGGTGGGAAGACTCGCACAAGCGTGTTGAGGCCAGAGATGTGACGGACGGACGGACGGACGGACGGACGGATGCATGCCTCTGCCTTTCAGGAGAGGGAGTGGCGCTCCCCCGTCTTGAAGTTTCTGCAAGTCCGTTTCCCAGACGGCCTCAGCCCTTTGCAGATCTACTGCGAGGCCGAGGGCGTGAGCGTACGTAAGGCGTCCCTCGCAACCCTAACCTTAACCCGAGGTCCCAGAACACCTTACATTGCTCCTTGCGCCTTTCCCCCGGACATCGTCATTAGTGATCTGATGAAGAAGCTGGACATCCTGGGCTATAACGCCGTAAGTGTATGTCGAACTCCTTATGTTCGCACTCCACGAGACTCGGCGGCTCAAATGTGACTTTTGGAAGGCTTTGCGCTGAAAGAAGCTTGTTGACGCTGTGCCTTTGGGCTCTTGCAGAATCTCACCAACGAGGAGCAGGTGGTCGTGATTCACGCCAGGACCCTTCTCACCCTAGCCGAGAAGGTAACGCGCACGTCCACGCACGCTCTCGCATTCTGCTTATGTGACAGCAGCCTTTCCTCAGTGGTTAGAATACATCAAAGTGACCAAGTCAGCACTTCAACAGAAGATGTTGGACATTGAAAGTGAGAAGGTAGACAGACACGCGACATCAGCCAAGGGGAACTCCGGCAATGTGCCCCAACAATTCTGACCTTGAGCTGTGCTAGGATATGTTCTGCAAGCAGAAGGGCTACCTGGATGAAGAGTTGGACTTCAGGAAGTGTTCCATGGACCAGGCTCATAAGGTAAGCCGCCCTCAAATCTCCCGCCGGACCACTGATGGACGAGGATTGCGGCCCAGAGGATCCTGGAGCTGGAGGCCATGTTGTACGAGGCGCTACCGCAGCGGGACTGCCCCGCCACGGACGGCGAAAAAGCCAGCCACGCTGGCGTGAATGACGTGCTGACGGCGGATCAGAGAGAAGAGCTTAGGAGCGCCGTGGACCAATGGAAGCGAGCCCTGATGTGCGAGTTGAGGGAGCGCGACGCTTGCATCCTCCAAGAGAGAATGGATCTGCTGCACAGCGCGCAACAGGTAAGGGCCCAAAGCCAGCCCGGCACTTACTTGCACACTTACTGGCTTTTGAATGCCACTTTCCATTTGTCCGTCCTAGAGGAACAAAGAGCTGAAAGAATTCATCGAAGCTCAGAAGAGACAAATCAAACAATTGGAGGAGAAGTTTCTGTTTCTCTTTCTATTCTTCTCCTTGGCCTTCATTCTGTGGCCCTAACACCAGCTGGTGAGTGAGCTCCAGCGGCACCGCACTCGACACCTCCGATACACTGCCAGCCGGTCTCAGACGTTGGCAGACGCTCCGATGCCAACGTATACCCCCCGCCACGGTGACAGAGGCACCGCGTCACACCGGCGCTCATCCAATCAGAAGGCAGGAAAAGCAAATTCACATGCAGGGCACTTTTGAACCAGAAGAGAGCGCCACAAAAAACGGTTGTTGCCCCAAACGCGCACTAAAAAGGGTCAGAATAACAAGAGTCCCACTGGCCAGCCGGGGCCACCCGTCCAGCTGTTTCTTCAGCGGGGAAAAAAATTGGAGTCACCGGTGAGTACATTTTGCATTTAGCTCTGCTTTTCTGCTTCTGTCTTCAAGTGTGTGGCATCCTGCGATCAAAGAGTCAGCCAACCCCAAAGCGGTTGACCTCAACGTCCCACCACCATGCCTACCAGAGCAGGTGACGTGATGCTTTGGACATCCTTCCGTCTCAGATGCCCAAAAGTACTCTTTGCCACATCTGCGGCAATACGGTGTCTTTTCAAAGGTGCAAATAAATCCAGCGTGGGCGGAACACGCACGTCTTCGGTTTTTCCCGCTTTGTTTGTGTGACAGCTGTTGTGAAAATTTTATACAAATAAAGTTGTATAGTACAGGTTTGGCCAAGCCGCAACTCCCGAACCGCATGCGGCTCTTTTATGTTCATATCAACATTTGTGTGTGTGTGTGTGTGTGGGGGGGGGGGGGGGGGGGGGTTGTGCGTGTTGGCTTCACTTGAGTTCAATTTGGTATTTTGGTCAAAAGCGCATGTGGTGAAATTCCACAAAGTAGGATGGGCAAACACATTTCTTTAAACTATGAGTGTCAATTGGGCTCTCGAAATGGCAGGGAAAAGATGCACAGCAAAACAAAAATACGTAGATGAACACAGGACGTTTTAATCAGAGTGGGAAAGTTTCTATTTTTTGTTGAACGTGATGGCAAACCATTCTGCCTGATATGTCAGACCTCAGCGCATTTCAAAGATTCAAATCTTCAGCGCCATGCACTTCAGCTCACTCCATGCTAACATTGATCAGGCGTCGAACCCGCATCATCATGCTTAAGAGGTGGCCATGCTAACCAGTGCGCCATTATGTCAACGCATAATAACTAAGTCTACTGGTCAAAACAGCGGTTACTATATGACGTCGCTACGTCGTGGTCACGTGACGCAGACAAGACGTCAATGGACGTGGGCAGAGTTAACTTGTTTAAAAGGGAGTAGGCAGAAGAAATATTTAATTTATTTAAATCTATTTTGAGTGCACACCATTATGCCAATGCATAACAACTGTAAATCTACTAAACAAAACAGCGGTTGCTATATGACATCTGCCACGTCGTGGTCACGTGACATACGTGACGTCGATGGGCGTAACTTTCGCCGGAATTCAAATCCGCGGGGAGAGTTAACTTGTTTAAAAGAGAGTGGGCAGAAGAATTATTTAATTTATTTAAATCTATTTGGTGTGTGCGCCATTATGTCAATGCATAACAACTGTAAGTCTACTAAACAAAACAGCGGTTGCTATTTGACGTCTGCCACGTCGTGGTCACGTGACGCGGACGTGACGTCGACGCCTACTTTACATCCCACCGATCACAGGACTCCTCGGCTGCATAACCGTGCCCCCTTCCCAACCAATCGGATTTGCTATACGCGAAAACGACGCCAATGGAAAGAGCTTCCGCCCAAATTTAAATCCGTGGGCGTGGCTCGCAGCAGGAAGTAGGAAAATGGCGGCGATGTTGACAAAGACACAGCGGATGGTAACATACGACTAACAAGAGAAATATTTTTATTTTCTGCTTGCAACTGGACCGTCCAGAGCGTACACGGTAAGTACAACTCATCGTTTTTAAAAAGAAGTACTTTTGTTGCCCTGAAAAGCGAGTGAGCGTGGCGTTTGTGGGGGACGTCGAATTTCGACGATTCTTTCTGGTCAACGGTTGTAAATGATTGTGTTGATTAAAAAAGAAAACTTGATGTAACTCTACTTTTAACTGCCGTTTCAGATAGATTTGGAATTGCATCACATCCAATTTTGCCTAGAGCGTACACGGTAAGTAACACTCGTTGTGTTTAAGGAGATTTACGTTTGTAATAGCAGAAGTGTAGCCGCGTTGCGTTGTACGTGTGAATGTTGGTCCGGGCGAAATGTTAATGTTTAATTTCATTCCTTTAGGTTCCACGGTGTTTGTTGGCTGCAAGTTTTCCACTGCAAGAAGAGGCTCATATCATTGACCAGGAGCGAGCTACAATGGTGAGTAGCCATAACATTTATGTTAAACACTTCCTATTTCATGTCTAACAGTACTTGATTTAACAAATAACCATAAATAAATACAGTGTGGGCACTGAAGTTAACATATGTGATTATACTGCCTAATCTGTCACCGAGTAGATTGTTGCAAAGTAATATAAGATCCAAAGTTGTAATTCAGAATAGTTTTCAAAAGAAGGCCATTAGAATTATATACAAGTCTGATTACCCTGAACAAGCTATTAATTAAATCACAAATTCTTCAATTCAAAGATTTGGTAGATTATCAGACAAATAATGTCTAACAGTAATTGATTTAACACATCACGATAAGTAGATTGAGTGTGGGCACTCTCAAGTTAACATATGTGATTATACTGCCTAATCTGTTACAGAGTATGTTGTTGCCAAGTAATGTAGAATAGATCCAAAGTAGTAATCCAGAATAGTTTTGAAGAGGCCATTAGAATGATAAACAAATCTGATTACCTTGAACATAATAACAAGCTAAGTGTTTAATATGTCCTATGAAGTCAAAATTGGGCACCATCATGTGGTGAAATTTGGAATTGCATCACATCCAATTTTGCCTGGGAACAAACAGATTACATAAATCTTAGTTTTGAATAAGCCACTCCTTCTCAAACAAGTAAACTCTGCCCATTTTGCGCAGTAGATGTTCTGTTAATATCTAGTATTTATACAAAGTCATAATTTAAATTGCTTTCAACCTTCATTCATCGGTTCAACCAACATTACTCGCTCTTATTACCAACTTGTATTGATTTAACTAAGCGTTTAATACTTCCTATCAGGTCTCAAATCGAGATTTGGCAAAATACAATTTCAGCAAATCCAATTTTGCCAGGGAACAAAAATAGATTAAATAAACTAAATAAGTCCTCTTCCCATTAAATAAATCAGAAAAGTCTGTCTTGTAACCAGTCCTCTTCAAACAAGTAAAGTCTGCCCATTTTGTGCCGTAGATTTTGTGTCTATGCCTAGTATTTAAACAAAATCATAATTTAAACGACTTCTTTCCTTCATTCACTTTGGAAATTTGGAATTGCAGCAAATCGAATTTTGGCAGGGAACAAAAATAGATCAATTAAACTAAATAAGTCTTCTTCCCATTAAATAAATTAAAAAAGTCTGTCTTGTAACCAGTCCTTTTCAAACAAGTAAAGTCTGCCCATTTTGTGCCGTCGATTTTGTGTTAATGCCTAGTATTTATACAAAATCATAATTTAAAGGACTTCATTCCTTCATTCACTTTGGAAATTTGGAATTGCAGCACATCAAATTTTGCCTGGGAAGAAAAGTAGATTAAATAAATTTAATAAGTCTTACTACTTCCCATTAAATAAATTAAATACGTCTTACTTGTTCCCACTCCTTTTCAAAACAGTAGTTTAAAACGAGGGCCCTTCACTCAATCTTTAACCCCAACCCCGCACGTTGTGTTGTATCTGTGAATGTTGGTTGTGGCCAAATGATAGTTTTCTTTCATTCGTTTAGGTTCCAAGAAAACTTGATGTAACTCTACTTTTAACTGCCGTTTCAGATAAGCGGGTATTACGTCGCAGTCATGTGCCGTGGATATGACGTAATTGCCCGAACCTCCGCCAAAATTCAAATCTGTTGGCGCGATGGCCGTGAGCCACTGAGCAGCGACGATTATCAACAGAAATATCTTTATTTTCTGCTTGCAACTGGACCGTCTAGAGCGTACACGGTAAGTAACACTCATTGTGTTTAAGGAGATTTACGTTTGTAATAGCAGAAGTGTAGCCGCGTTGCGTTGTACGTGTGAAAATTGGTCGAGGCGAAATGTTAATGTTTAATTTCATTCCTTTAGGTTCCACGGTGTTTGTTGGCTGCAAGTTTTCCACTGCAAGAAGAGGCTCGTATCATTGACCAGGAGCGAGCTACAATGGTGAGTAGCCATAACATTTATGTTAAACACTTCCTATTTCATGTCTAACAGTACTTGATTTAACAAATAACCATAAATAAATACAGTGTGGGCACTGAAGTTAACATATGTGATTATACTGCCTAATCTGTCACGGAGTAGATTGTTGCAAAGTAATATAAGATCCAAAGTTGTAATTCAGAATAGTTTTCAAAAGAAGGCCATTAGAATTATATACAAGTCTGATTACCCTTAACATAACAACAAGCTATTAATTAAATCACAAATTCTTCAATTCAAAGATTTGGTAGATTATCAGACAAATAATGTCTAACAGTAATTGATTTAACACATCACGATAAGTAGATTGAGTGTGGGCACTCTCAAGTTAACAGATATGATTATACTGCCTAATCTGTTACAGAGTATGTTGTTGCCAAGTAATGTAGAATAGATCCAAAGTAGTAATCCAGAATAGTTTTGAAGAGGCCATTAGAATAATAAACAAATCTGATTACCTTGAACATAATAACAAGCTAAGTGTTTAATATGTCCTATGAAGTCAAAATTGGGCACCATCATGTGGTGAAATTTGGAATTGCATCACATCCAATTTTGCCTGGGAACAAACAGATTAAATAAATCTTAGTTTTGAATAAGCCACTCCTTCTCAAACAAGTAAACTCTGCCCATTTCGCGCAGTAGATGTTCTGTTAATATCTAGTATTTATACAAAGTCATAATTTAAATTGCTTTCAACCTTCATTCATCGGTTCAACCAACATTACTCGCTCTTATTACCAACTTGTATTGATTTAACTAAGCGTTTAATACTTCCTATCAGGTCTCAAGGCAAGATTTGGCAAAATACAATTTCAGCAAATCCAATTTTGCCAGGGAACAAAAATAGATTAAATAAACTAAATAAGTCTTCTTCCCATTAAATAAATCAGAAAAGTCTGTCTTGTAACCAGTCCTCTTCAAACAAGTAAAGTCTGCCCATTTTGTGCCGTAGATTTTGTGTCTATGCCTAGTATTTAAACAAAATCATAATTTAAACGACTTCTTTCCTTCATTCACTTTGGAAATTTGGAATTGCAGCAAATCGAATTTTGCCAGGGAACAAAAATAGATCAATTAAACTAAATAAGTCTTCTTCCCATTAAATAAATTAAAAAAGTCTGTCTTGTAACCAGTCCTTTTCAAACAAGTAAAGTCTGCCCATTTTGTGCCGTCGATTTTGTGTTAATGCCTAGTATTTATACAAAATCATAATTTAAAGGACTTCATTCCTTCATTCACTTTGGAAATTTGGAATTGCAGCACATCAAATTTTGCCTGGGAAGAAAAGTAGATTAAATAAATTTAATAAGTCTTACTACTTCCCATTAAATAAATTAAATACGTCTTACTTGTTCCCACTCCTTTACAAAAAAGTAGTTTAAAACGAGGTCCCTTCACTCAACCTTTAACCCTATTTATTCACCTTCTAGGCTAAGTGTTAAAGGCTAAGTGTTAAAGGCTAAGTGTTAAAGGCTAAGTGTTAGAGGCTAAGTGCCAGAGGCTAGGCGCCAGAGGCGAGTTTTTGTGGGCTGAAGTTTTAGTGGGGTTAGTGTGAATACAATCCAAAAGAATACAACAGAATACAATACAATAGAATATAATACATAGATTAAATTCAATAGCTCTTACTACTTCCCATTAAATAAATTAAATACGTCTTACTTGTTCCCAATCCTTTTCAAAAAAGTAGTTTAAAACGAGGGCCCTTCACTCAACCTTTAACCTCAACCCCGCACGTCACATTGTGTTGTATCTGTGAATGTTGGTTGTGGCCAAATGATAGTTTTCTTTCATTCGTTTAGGTTCCACGGTGTTTGTTGGCTATGTTTTCCACTGTCAGAAGGATGAAAATACAAAGTACAACGCTTGGACGTGGGCGAAGACGTCACCGGTGAGTCCTTCCTTCCTATTTATTTACCTTCTAGATGCTAGAGGCTAAGTGTTAGAGGCTAAGTGTTAGAGGCTAAGTGTTAAACACAATACGAACAACACAACGATACTGCACTGAACAACACGATACCGCACTGAGAAACACGATACCGCACTGAACAACACGATACCGCACTGAACAACACCATGCCGCACTGAACACCATGCCACACTGAACAACACCATCCCGCACTGAACAACACCATGCCGCACTAAACAACACCATGCCGCACTGAACAACACCATGCCTCACTGAACGACACCATGCCGCACTGAAAGACACCATGCCGCACTGAACGACACCATGCCGCACTGAAAGACACCATCCCGCACTGAACACCATGCCGCACTGAACAACACCATCCTGCACTGAACAACACCATCCCGCACTGAACAACACCATGCCGCACTGAACAACATTATGCCGCACTGAACATTATGCCGCACTGAACAACACCATGCCGCACTGAACAACACCATGCCGCACTGAACAACATTATGCCGCACTGAACAACACCATGCCGCACTGAACAACACCATGCCGCACTGAACAACACCATGCCGCACTGAACAACATTATGCCGCACTGAACAACACCATGCCGCACTGAACAACACCATCCTGCACTGAACAACACCATTCCGCATTGAACACCATGCCGCACTGAACAACACCATCCCGCACTGAACAACACCATCCCGCACTGAACAACACCATGCCGCACTGAACAACATTATAACGCACTGAACAACACCATGCCGCACTGAACAACACCATGCCGCACTAAACAACATTATGCCGCACTGAACAACATTATGCCGAAATGAACAACACCATGCCGCACTGAACAACACCATGCCGCACTGAACAACACCATCCTGCACTGAACAACACCATCCCGCACTGAACAACACCATGCCGCACTGAACAACACCATGCCGCACTGAACAACACCATGCCGCAATGAACAACACCATCCCGCACTGAACAACATTATGCCGCACTGAACAACATTATGCCGCACTGAACAACACCATGCCGCACTGAACAACACCATGCCGCACTGAACAACACCATCCTGCACTGAACAACACCATCCCGCACTGAACAACACCATGCCGCACTGAACAACATTATGGCGCACTGAACAACATTATGCCGCACTGAACAACACCATGCCGCACTGAACAACACCATGCCGCACTGAACAACACCATGCCGCAATGAACAACACCATCCCGCACTGAACAACACCATGCCGCACTGAGCAACACCATGCCGCACTGAACAACACCATCCTGCACTGAACAACACCATGCCGCACTGAACAACACCATTCCGCACTGAACAACACCATGCCGCACTGAACAACATTACGCTGCACTGAACAACACCATGCCGCACTGAACAACACCATGCCGCACTGAACAACACCATGCCGCATTGAACAACACCATGCCGCATTGAACAACACCATGCCGCACTGAACAACACCATCCTGCACTGAACAACACCATGCCGCATTGAACGACACCATCCTGCACTGAACAACACCATCCCGCACTGAACAACACCATCCCGCATTGAACAACACCATCCTGCACTGAACAACACCATGCCGCACTGAACAACACCATGCCGCACTGAACAACACCATTCCGCACTGAACAACACCATGCCGCACTGAACAACACCATCCTGCACTGAACAACACCATCCCGCACTGAACAACACCATGCCGCATTGAACAACACCATCCTGCACTGAACAACACCATCCTGCACTGAACAACACCATGCCGCACTGAACAACACCATGCCGCACTGAACAACACCATGCCGCACTGAACAACACCATGCCGCACTGAACAACATTATGCCGCACTGAACAACATTATGTCGCACTGAACAACACCATGCCGCACTGAACAACACCATGCCGCACTGAACAACATTATGCCGCACTGAAAAACACCATGCCGCACTGAACAACACCATCCCGCACTGAACAACACCATGCCGCATTGAACAACACCATGCCGCACTGAACAACACCATGCTGCACTGAACAACATTATGCTGCACTGAACAACACGATCCTGCATTGAACAACACCATGCCGCACTGAACAACACCATCCTGCACTGAACAACACCATCCTGCACTGAACAACACCACCCCGCACTGAACAACACGATCCCGCATTGAACACCATCCCGCACTGAACAACACCATGCCGCACTGAACAACACCATTCCGCACTGAACAACACCATGCCGCACTGAACAACACCATGCCGCACTGAACAACACCATGCCGCACTGAACAACACCATGCCGCACTGAACAACATTATGCCGCACTGAACAACACCATGCCGCACTGAACAACACCATCCCGCACTGAACAACACCATGCCGCATTGAACAACACCATGCCGCACTGAACAACACCATCCTGCACTGAACAACACCATCCCGCACTAAACAACACCATGCCGCACTGAACAACATTATGGCGCACTGGACAACATTATGCCGCACTGAACAACACCATGCCGCACTGAACAACACCATGCCGCACTGAACAACACCATGCCGCACTGAACAACACCATGCCGCACTGAACAACATTATGCCGCACTGAACAACACCATGCCGCACTGAACAACACCATGCCGCACTGAACAACACGATCCCGCATTGAACAACACCATCCTGCACTGAACAACACCATGCCGCACTGAACAACACCATGCCGCACTGAACAACACCATTCCGCACTGAACAACACCATGCCGCACTGAACGACACCATCCTGCACTGAACAACACCATCCCGCACTGAACAACACCATGCCGCATTAAACAACACCATGCCGCACTGAACAACACCATCCTGCACTGAACACCATGCCGCACTGAACAACACCATGCCGCACTGAACAACACCATGCCGCACTGAACAACATTATGCCGCACTGAACAACATTATGCCGCACTGAACAACATTATGTCGCACTGAACAACACCATGCCGCACTGAACAACACCATGCTGCACTGAACAACATTATGCCGCACTGAACAACACCATCCCGCATTGAACAACACCATCCCGCAGTGAACAACACCATGCCGCATTGAACAACACCATGCCGCACTGAACAACACCATGCTGCACTGAACAACATTATGCTGCACTGAACAACACGATCCTGCATTGAACAACACCATGCCGCACTGAACAACACCATCCTGCACTGAACAACACCATGCCGCACTGAACAACACCATGCCGCACTGAACAACATTATGCCGCACTGAACAACACCATGCCGCACTGAACAACACCATCCCGCACTGAACAACACCATGCCGCATTGAACAACACCATGCCGCACTGAACAACACCATGCTGCACTGAACAACATTATGCTGCACTGAACAACACGATCCTGCATTGAACAACACCATGCCGCACTGAACAACACCATCCTGCACTGAACAACACCATCCTGCACTGAACAACACCACCCCGCACTGAACAACACGATCCCGCATTGAACAACACCATCCCGCACTGAACAACACCATGCCGCACTGAACAACACCATTCCGCACTGAACAACACCATGCCGCACTGAACAACACCATGCCGCACTGAACAACACCATGCCGCACTGAACAACACCATGCCGCACTGAACAACATTATGCCGCACTGAACAACACCATGCCGCACTGAACAACACCATCCCGCACTGAACAACACCATGCCGCATTGAACAACACCATGCCGCACTGAACAACACCATCCTGCACTGAACAACACCATCCCGCACTAAACAACACCATGCCGCACTGAACAACATTATGGCGCACTGGACAACATTATGCCGCACTGAACAACACCATGCCGCACTGAACAACACCATGCCGCACTGAACAACACCATGCCGCACTGAACAACACCATGCCGCACTGAACAACATTATGCCGCACTGAACAACACCATGCCGCACTGAACAACACCATGCCGCACTGAACAACACGATCCCGCATTGAACAACACCATCCTGCACTGAACAACACCATGCCGCACTGAACAACACCATGCCGCACTGAACAACACCATTCCGCACTGAACAACACCATGCCGCACTGAACAACACCATCCTGCACTGAAGAACACCATCCCGCACTGAACAACACCATGCCGCATTGAACAACACCATGCCGCACTGAACAACACCATCCTGCACTGAACAACACCATGCCGCACTGAACAACACCATGCCGCACTGAACAACACCATGCCGCACTGAACAACATTATGCCGCACTGAACAACATTATGCCGCACTAAACAACATTATGTCGCACTGAACAACACCATGCCGCACTGAACAACACCATGCTGCACTGAACAACATTATGCCGCACTGAACAACACGATCCCGCATTGAACAACACCATCCCGCAGTGAACAACACCATGCCGCAGTGAACAACACCATGCCGCATTGAACAACACCATGCCGCACTGAACAACACCATGCTGCACTGAACAACATTATGCTGCACTGAACAACACCATGCCGCACTGAACAACACCATGCCGCACTGAACAACACCATCCTGCACTGAACAACACCTTTCCACACTGAACAACACCATGCCGCACTGAACAACACCATGCCGCACTGAACAACACCATGCCGCACTGAACAACACCATGCCGCACTGAACAACACCATGCCGCAATGAACAACACCATCCCGCAATGAACAACACCATGCCGCATTGAACAACACCATGCCGCACTGAACAACACCATCCCGCACTGAACAACACCACCCCGCACTGAACAACACGATCCCGCATTGAACAACACCATCCCGGACTGAACAACACCATGCCGCACTGAACAACACCATTCCGCACTGAACAACACCATGCCGCACTGAACAACACCATGCCGCACTGAACAACACCATGCCGCACTGAACAACACCATGCCGCACTGAACAACATTATGCCGCACTGAACAACACCATGCCGCACTGAACAACACCATCCCGCACTGAACAACACCATGCCGCATTGAACAACACCGTGCCGCACTGAACAACACCATCCTGCACTGAACAACACCATGCCGCACTGAACAACACCATGCCGCACTGAACAACATTATGCCGCACTGAACAACATTATGCCGCACTGAACAACACCATGCCGCACTGAACAACACCATGCCGCACTGAACAACACCATGCCGCACTGAACAACACGACGTCGCACTGAACAACACGACGCCGCACAGAACAACACGACGCCGCACAGAATAACACAATACCGCACAGAACAACACAATACCGCACAAACAGTTTTAGATAATATTACGTCGCAGTCATGTGACGCGGACATGACGTCAATAGGCGGAACTCACGGCAAAATTATAATCCGTGGGCGTGGCTTGCAACAGGAAGTAGGAAAGCGGCAGTTCTGGCAAACAAGACACAGCTGTTAGTAACACGATGACTAACAAGGCAAATATTTTTGTTTTCAGCTTGCAACTTGACCGTCTAGAGCGTACAAGGTAATTACAACTGTTTTTTTTTAGCCCTGAAAAGCAAGGGAGTGTGGCGTTTGGGAGGAATGTCGAACTCGGCGTCTGCTTCCAGCCACAGACGCCAAATTTCGACGATTATTTCGACTGGTCAACGGTTGTAAATTATTGCGTTGACTAAAAACTTTATTTAACTCTACTCTTAACTTTGCCGTTTCAGATATGCGGGTATTACACCGCGGAAATGACGTCAATAGGCTGAACTCTCGCCAAAATCCAAATCTGTGGGCGCAATGGCCTTGAGCGAGACACCGGATACAAACACGACGATTATCAACAGAAATATCTTTATTTTCCGCTTGCAAGTGGACCGTCTAGAGCGTACACGGTAAGTACAACTCATTGTGTTTAAAAAGATTTACGTTTGTGTAGTTTGCGTTGCGTTGTATCTGTGAATGTTGGTTGAGGCTAAATGTTAATGTTTAATTTCATTCCTTTAGGTTCCACGGTGTTTGTTGGCTGTATGTTTTCCACTGCAAGAAGAGGCTCGTATCATTGACCAGCAGGAGCTACAATGGTGAGTACCCCTTTCGTCTTCCATTTATGTTAAACACTTCCTATTTCATGTCTAACAGTACTCGATTTAACAAATAACCATAAATAAATACAGTGTGGGCAGTCACGTTAACATATGTGATTATCCTGCCTAATATGTTTATCACAAATATGTCACTAATCACTAATATGTTTATTTGTTTATCACAACACCTTTGGACCTTCAGCAATCGATTATTTACCTTCATCTACATAGAGACAGAACGATGGTGTCTTAAACATCTCATTCATTTCACCAAATAACTTCACGCAGGTGGATAACGGCCGTCTCGGTCACGCTATGTTGCGTGATGCAGTTTTGAAGAACCAAATGCATTTATTCAATGAATAAGTCAAGCTAGTTCTATGTTTATGATGTTGTAAGTTACGGTACCGATTGAAGTTGAGTTCGAAGCCAGTGGAAAACAGCGCTGCGTTTGTGCTCTCCAGGTACAAATGTTGTGATCTCTGACTGACGACCGGGCGAGACTCGAGTAAGAGATGTCCAAACGAGCTCCGGCAGGGCGGGCCAAGGCGGAGCGAACGGACGCCCTTCAGGCCGCCAATGACGAGCTGAGAACCAAACTGATGGACGTCCAGTTAGAACTTCAGCAGGAGAAGAACAAGGTGAAAACCTCAACAGACAGACACTGCCTGCCTCCCTGCCTGCCTCCCTGCCTGCCTCCCTGCCTGCCTCCCTCCCTCCCAGTTTTCCCGATGTAGATTAGACATGCGTGTGCCATGACTGTGTCAGCCTACATCAACAAATGCACCGAGGACGTCAGCACCACTAAGAATATCATCACCCGGGGCAACCAACGACCCTGGATGACTGAGGAGGTACGTCAAACGCTACGAGCGCGGAACTCTGCCTTCAAGTCTGGCGACAAGGAGACACTGAGGACAGCGAGAGCCAACTTGAACCGTGCCATCAGGATAGCGAAGCGAGACCGCAGTCGAAAATTTCAGGATCGTTTCCACGACGTCAAAAACATCAGGAGTATGTGGCAAGGCATACGGGCGATTACAGACTACAACTCACCCTCCCCCCCCCCGGTGGGTGTAGTTGATGCTGACTTTCTAAATGGTCTAAATAACTTCTTTGGGAGGTTCGAGGCACTAAACGGCACTCCAGCAGTTAAAACTGTCCCCCATCAGGAAGAGGAGGTACTCTGCCTTGACTCCGCCGATGTGTTGAAGACCCTGAGGAGAGTCAACCCCTGTAAGGCCCCTGGCCCCGACAACATTCCTGGGCGTGTGTTCAGGGAATGTGCAAGTCATCTGGCTGGGGTCATCACAGACATTTTTAACACCTCGCTGGGCCAAGCCACAGTGCCGGCGTGCTTTAAGACTGCCTCCATCATTCCGGTGCCGAAGAAACCTCAAATCACCTCATTTAATGATTACCGGCCTGTTGCACTGACTCCGGTTATGATGAAGTGCTTCGAAAGGCTGCTTAAAGGTCACATCGTTTCCAGACTCCCCCTATTATTTGACCCGTTCCAGTTTGCCGACCGGCAAAACCGCTCCACTCAGGACGCCATCTCCTCCGTTCTTCACCTGAGCCTGGCTCACCTGGAGGAGAAGAACACCCATGTGCGGAGGCTGTTCCTGGACTTCAGCTCAGCGTTTAACACCATCATCCCACAGCATCTGGTAGGAAAATTGGAACACCTGGGCTTCAACACCCCCCTTCGCAACTGGCTGCTAGACTTCCTCACCAACAGACCTCAGTCAGTCCGGGTCGGACAGAACACCTCTGATGTCATCACCCTCAGCACAGGCTCCCTTCAGGGCTGCGTCCTGAGCCCCCTGCTGTGCACCCTGATGACACACGACTGCGTCCTCAGGTTCACCACCAATCACATCGTGAAGTCAGCAGACGACACAACGGTGGTGGGGCTCATCAGAGACAACAACGACCTGGACTACAGAGAGGAGGTGGAGCAGCTGGTGGGCTGGTGCAGAGAAAACAGCCTGATCCTGAATGAGGAGAAGATGAAGGAGATCATCGTCGACTTCAGGAAAAAACAGCCTCACCACGCTCCACTGATCATCAACAGCTCAGCTGTGGAGGTGGTCAGCACCACCAAATTCCTGGGGGTCCACATCACAGAAGACCTCACCTGGACTATGAACACTACGGCACTGGTCAAGAGGGCACAGAAGCGCTTGTACTTCCTGCGGAGGATGAGGAGAGCCCACCTGCCCCCACCCATCATGAGGACGTTCTACAGGAGCACCATAGAGAGCATTCTGACAAGCTGTCTCTCTGTGTGGTGTGGAGGCTGCACCGCCTCCGATTGGAAGAACGTGAGGAGAGTGGTGAGGACAGCAGAGAGGATCATAGGGGCTCCTCTTCCCTCCATTCAGGACATTTCATCTCAGCGCTGCATGTCCCGTGCCCGTAACATCATCAATGACCCATCACACCCCCACCATGGACTGTTCTCCCTGCTGCCCTCTGGGAAGAGGTTTGCAGCATCCGCTGCAGGTCCACCAGGTTCTGCAACAGCTTTTTCCCTGCTGTCATCAGACTGTTGAACACTAGAACTGTTGAGCTCTAAACTGAACTCTGCATCACACATTCACAGAACTGTACTTTATGACACTACGGACCTCTATCTTGCACTATCTCGCACTACCAACTTTACTGAACTTGTATAAACCCTTTAAATAGAAGTTTAATACATGGTTTAGCATTCCTCTGCACACTCTTGAATACTGTTTTGCCTACTTGCACTATTGCATAATTATCACTGCTGCACTTTATACTTATTTTTAATATATATATATATATATATATATATATATATATATATATAGTATATATGTATATATATATATTTTCATAGGATATGTTACTTCTATTCAACTGCAATATCACTACTTTGTTGTAAGACGTATGCAACGGAATTTCGTTTTGTATGCACCATGTGCAGACAAGATGACAATAAAGTTTGTCTAAGTCTAAGTCATGTCAGGTCAGCTGTCTGGAGAGAGAGAGAAGTCAGGACCTGCGGGCGGAGCACCACCGTGCCACCGCCGCCATGACGGAACTCAAAAGCAAACTCCATGAGGAGAAGCAGAAAGAGTTAGCCATTACCAGGGAGACATTACTGCGGCAGCATGAAATGGAGCTGATGAGAGTGATCAAAATCAAAGATGGAGAGATCCAGCGACTGAATGCCTTGGTCCTCAGCCTGAGGGACGGCTCCATGGACAAGGTGATCCGCTCTATCCGTGTCTGACTATCCGCACGCCACGTCGGGCTTCGATGCGGCCGCTACCGTATTGTGTAGCTTGTCCCCAGTAAGCGTCGCGGCGCTCCGTTGCGGTCTCAACGGCCCGGTGTGGCGCAATGTCTGCTCAGGTGAGGAGGGGGGGCGCTTTGCTGGCGGAGATGGAGGAGACGCGGCGGTGTCGGGAGACCGAGCGGTGTCGCCTCCACCAGGAGCGCGGAAGAAGCCCTGGCAGCGGCCCAGCAGGCCTGGCAGTCCCGAGCGGCCGAGCTCCGATCGGCTCATCACCAGCATCGGGAGGAGCTGAGCCGAACCAAGAGAGACTGCGAGAGGGAGATCCGCCGACTGGTAGGACTGATCAGATGCGCGGTGCGTGGCTATGTTCCCAATTTCGTTGTATACCTGCAGTGCAATGACACCTAAGGCATTCTATTCTATTCTATTTCACAAGAAGAAAATGTCCGGTTGCTCGCTTCGCTTTTGTCACAGCAAAGGTGTTCTAGTCGATTCAAGAAAAAAATTGGCCGGTTGCTCTCTTTGTTTTTGTCACAATTCTGGCAAATGAGTTTGCCCGCCTGCCTGAGCGCTCCCCGTTTGTACATCCAGACGGATGAGATCAAGCTGAAAGACAGAGCGGTTAGTGTTTTGGATGAAGCCCTGGGGCCGGCCACGTCCACCGCCTTCAGCTGCAGACTCAGGCTGCCGAGCAGCAGATCGCTGCCCTGAGGGATTCCCAAAGGGCGGGCCTAAACTACCCTGGAAGTGGGGTCAACGCCGCTACTAGCAATCCTCTTCATTGCGTAAGCCACCTCATCACACACTTGCAGTACGCATGACTTAGTTCGTTGCTGGAGGAAGGTAGCACAAAAACAGTTTTGAACTTTGAACGAGTGCTTGTGTGTGTGTGTTGCGGGGCGTTTTCAGTCTCAGGAGGATCGGGACACGCGACGGTTTCATCTGAAAATCGCTGAGCTCAGCGCAGTCATCAGGAAACTGGAGGATCGAAACGCCCTGCTTTCTGAAGAGCGCAATGAACTGGTAATTTATTGACGGCACGCTTGAAGGTTTGCGCTACGTTTGATGCGCGCCATCCAGCGAGGCACCCATTGCGCTTGCTTATTAGTTGAGCGGCGCAGCGAGTCGGTTGCCTGGTAGATGTCTTTTATTGGGAGCCAAAGCCACGATTTCGTTCAAACCGATGCAAAAGGAATGGATACGTTCTGGCCCGCGTGTTGTGCGTCTTTCACATCCCGCACTTCATGCTTGCAGCTAAAGCGACTGAGAGAAACAGAAAGCCAGTTTCTGCCACTCCTGTACAAAAACAAACGCCTGAGCAGGAAGAATGAAGAACTCTCGCTGGTGCTGTGTCGCCTTGAAAACAAAGTGCGCTTTGTCACCCAGGAGAACGAGGAGATGGCAAGCTTGGTAAGTCGACGCGGACAATGGCGGCGTGCCAACAGAGTCCACTGCATTTGTGTTCCACAGAGAAGGCCTAGTTCGCTCAATGACCTGGACCGCGGTTGCGGCCAGCAGGACGGTGAAATGGAGTTCCTTCAAGTTGTGGAGCAGCGGCACATCATCGACGACTTGTCCAAGGTCTTCAGGCAGGCGACTCGGTGCACGTACGGCAGCGCCGCGCTCGCTCGCTGTCGCCAGGAAACCTTTTCCGTCCAAAGCTTGGCCGGCGGCCGCCATCCAAAAAATTGGCCCCTTAAATTCCGACCTTTCAAGCAGGAGCATTGTGCGCACGCGTTTGAACACGCTTTAGACTTGTTTTGCCGTTTTCAGCAGCTCAAAGCTCCCGTTTTGTCAGCGCCTTTGCCACTCGCTGTGCGCTGAAAACGACGGACTTGCCCGGCTGCTCAGCCCGTCAACCATGAGCCGCGAGCGCGACGTCATTGTCCGTAGGCAGCTAGTGGCAAAATGCACCCTGTTAGAGTTGCGCTCGCTCCAACTTATTTTGCAAGAACCACACGGGAGACAAGTAAGTTCTTTTGGACACCTGCAGGTGGAGAGTCCATCCGTTGTACGAATGAAGTCTGACTCTCGGCTCCTGCACGAGCATTTTAATTAAGAGAAACAGGGTGGGTGTAAGAGTGGATTGAATAGAGGAAGCCCTTGACCTCTAGTCAAAACATAGCAAGGGGTGTTTTACGACTTTGTGTAGGAAGGGATAAGCGATAGGGATAAATAAGGGATAAATAATATTATTTATTACAGGTCGCAGTCAAAGTCAAAGCAACACAATGATACGATAAAGATAATCTGGAAAACCCTGACACACCCTGTAGTTGTCACTTTTGGAAAAGACGAGCGTCCCTCCAATCATCGCCGGTGACGTGTTTTTCAGGCTCTGGAGACAGGAGCTCATGTCAGAAATGTTATTGTGAGTCGCGTTTGTTTCTGCGCCGGAGCCGTTCGTTCCCTTTGCATCCAAAGAATCTCAAAGGCGGATTATTTGTGTCGACAGGAGAGAGATTTGCTGCTACGATACCGACGTCGAGAATCTCTGAGGAGGAACAAAGCGTGAGGTCCTGCAAGGTGAGTCTGTTTGTTTGCGGCTGCTTGGTGTTGCGCAAGATGAAATGGCCTTTTTCTCGCTATCGTTCCTCTCGTCGATTCATCGTGAGGTGTCGCTTCAGTTTGTTCAGAGAGATGTTTGCTTCCGCGCCCGCAGGTCATCGAAACATTTTACGGCTACGACGAAGACGTGTTGGTGGACTCGGACGGATCGTCCTTGTCTTTTCACACCGACAGAACCCCCGACACGGAACCCGAAGAGGTAGCCCGCCATTTCTGCCAGCGTATTGACACCAAACATTCCTCTTCAGCCTGGAATCGGACTCGTCTTTGCGTCGCGGGTGCTTTGTCGCCGGTCTGACTGATTCTGGTACTAGTGCTGTGTTGCATTGGTGTGTGCATGAAGAGGCGGAGCTTCGCTACCGCCAGCTGACGCAAGAATATCAAGCGCTGCAACGAGCCTACGCTCTGCTAGCCCAGACCAGCGAAAGGGGACTACGACGCCGAGAAGGAGATCAAGGTGGCGCCCCTTCCCGCAACCCCCGGCCGGGTCGCAGCCTCCCCGTTCTCACCCAGCCTCGGGTGTTCTCTGGTCTGAAAGGAGGAGGAGGAGCCTCCCTCCTCCTCCTTTCAGACCAGAGAAAAGCTGATGGTAGAAATGGGTCACTATCAAAGCAGAGTAGCAGATCTGGAGTCAGCGCTGAAGCAACAAGGACAGGTAAGCTCATCAATGAGCACACCTTTTTCTCAGACAAAATAGCTACATTCTTCAGTCACTCATCCGTCTGGCATTACTGGACCAACCCCCCCGAACGTGGCTGGGAAAATGCGGAGAAAAGCAAATGTCATTTTCCAGTCAACCAAAGAATTTGTGGATGAAAATGACACAACATTCCAAAGCTGTCCACGCGTTTGTCTCTTCTAGAATGTCAAGTGGGTGGAGGAGAAGCAGCTGCTGCGTCAGAGCAATCAGCAGTTGGCCGAAAAGGTGACGGAAAGAAAGGCGCTGGGCGGAGTCGCTTGGCGTCACACCTGTCGGGAAGCCCCGCAGATGAGGTCTGACTGTCTTTTCAGGTCAGGCGGATGGAGGCGGAAGAAGCGCGTCTGAAAGAGCACATCCAGGATATCCGAGACCAAAACGAACTGCTTGAGTTCCGCATCCTGGAGCTGGAGGTGCCTTTCAGGAGAGGGAGTGGCGCTCCCCCGTCTTGAAGTTTCTGCAAGTCCGTTTCCCAGACGGCCTCAGCCCTTTGCAGATCTACTGCGAGGCCGAGGGCGTGAGCGTACGTAAGGCGTCCCTCGCAACCCTAACCTTAACCCGAGGTCCCAGAACACCTTACATTGCTCCTTGCGCCTTTCCCCCGGACATCGTCATCAGTGATCTGATGAAGAAGCTGGACATCCTGGGCTATAACGCCGTAAGTGTATGTCGAACTCCTTATGTTCGCACTCCACGAGACTCGGCGGCTCAAATGTGACTTTTGGAAGGCTTTGCGCTGAAAGAAGCTTGTTGACGCTGTGCCTTTGGGCTCTTGCAGAATCTCACCAACGAGGAGCAGGTGGTCGTGATTCACGCCAGGACCCTTCTCACCCTAGCCGAGAAGGTAACGCGCACGTCCACGCACGCTCTCGCATTCTGCTTATGTGACAGCAGCCTTTCCTCAGTGGTTAGAATACATCAAAGTGACCAAGTCAGCACTTCAACAGAAGATGTTGGACATTGAAAGTGAGAAGGTAGACAGACACGCGACATCAGCCAAGGGGAACTCCGGCAATGTGCCCCAACAATTCTGACCTTGAGCTGTGCTAGGATATGTTCTGCAAGCAGAAGGGCTACCTGGATGAAGAGTTGGACTTCAGGAAGTGTTCCATGGACCAGGCTCATAAGGTAAGCCGCCCTCAAATCTCCCGCCGGACCACTGATGGACGAGGATTGCGGCCCAGAGGATCCTGGAGCTGGAGGCCATGTTGTACGAGGCGCTACCGCAGCGGGACTGCCCCGCCACGGACGGCGAAAAAGCCAGCCACGCTGGCGTGAATGACGTGCTGACGGCGGATCAGAGAGAAGAGCTTAGGAGCGCCGTGGACCAATGGAAGCGAGCCCTGATGTGCGAGTTGAGGGAGCGCGACGCTTGCATCCTCCAAGAGAGAATGGATCTGCTGCACAGCGCGCAACAGGTAAGGGCCCAAAGCCAGCCCGGCACTTACTTGCACGCTTACTGGCTTTTGAATGCCACTTTCCATTTGTCCGTCCTAGAGGAACAAAGAGCTGAAAGAATTCATCGAAGCTCAGAAGAGACAAATCAAACAATTGGAGGAGAAGTTTCTGTTTCTCTTTCTATTCTTCTCCTTGGCCTTCATTCTGTGGCCCTAACACCAGCTGGTGAGTGAGCTCCAGCGGCACCGCACTCGACACCTCCGATACACTGCCAGCCGGTCTCAGACGTTGGCAGACGCTCCGATGCCAACGTATACCCCCCGCCACGGTGACAGAGGCACCGCGTCACACCGGCGCTCATCCAATCAGAAGGCAGGAAAAGCAAATTCACATGCAGGGCACTTTTGAACCAGAAGAGAGCGCCACAAAAAACGGTTGTTGCCCCAAACGCGCACTAAAAAGGGTCAGAATAACAAGAGTCCCACTGGCCAGCCGGGGCCACCCGTCCAGCTGTTTCTTCAGGGGGGAAAAAAATTGGAGTCACCGGTGAGTACATTTTGCATTTAGCTCTGCTTTTCTGCTTCTGTCTTCAAGTGTGTGGCATCCTGCGATCAAAGAGTCAGCCAACCCCAAAGCGGTTGACCTCAACGTCCCACCACCATGCCTACCAGAGCAGGTGACGTGATGCTTTGGACATCCTTCCGTCTCAGATGCCCAAAAGTACTCTTTGCCACATCTGCGGCAATACGGTGTCTTTTCAAAGGTGCAAATAAATCCAGCGTGGGCGGAACACGCACGTCTTCGGTTTTTCCCGCTTTGTTTGTGTGACAGCTGTTGTGAAAATTTTATACAAATAAAGTTGTATAGTACAGGTTTGGCCAAGCCGCAACTCCCGAACCGCATGCGGCTCTTTTATGTTCATATCAACATTTGTGTGTGTGTGTGTGTGTGTGTGTGTGGGGGGGGGGGGGGTTGTGCGTGTTGGCTTCACTTGAGTTCAATTTGGTATTTTGGTCAAAAGCGCATGTGGTGAAATTCCACAAAGTAGGATGGGCAAACACATTTCTTTAAACTATGAGTGTCAATTGGGCTCTCGAAATGGCAGGGAAAAGATGCACAGCAAAACAAAAATACGTAGATGAACACAGGACGTTTTAATCAGAGTGGGAAAGTTTCTATTTTTTGTTGAACGTGATGGCAAACCATTCTGCCTGATATGTCAGACCTCAGCGCATTTCAAAGATTCAAATCTTCAGCGCCATGCACTTCAGCTCACTCCATGCTAACGTTGATCAGGCGTCGAACCCGCATCATCATGCTTAAGAGGTGGCCATGCTAACCAGTGCGCCATTATGTCAACGCATAATAACTAAGTCTACTGGTCAAAACAGCGGTTACTATATGACGTCGCTACGTCGTGGTCACGTGACGCAGACAAGACGTCAATGGACGTGGGCAGAGTTAACTTGTTTAAAAGGGAGTAGGCAGAAGAAATATTTAATTTATTTAAATCTATTTTGAGTGCACACCATTATGCCAATGCATAACAACTGTAAATCTACTAAACAAAACAGCGGTTGCTATATGACATCTGCCACGTCGTGGTCACGTGACATACGTGACGTCGATGGGCGTAACTTTCGCCGGAATTCAAATCCGCGGGGAGAGTTAACTTGTTTAAAAGAGAGTGGGCAGAAGAATTATTTAATTTATTTAAATCTATTTGGTGTGTGCGCCATTATGTCAATGCATAACAACTGTAAGTCTACTAAACAAAACAGCGGTTGCTATTTGACGTCTGCCACGTCGTGGTCACGTGACGCGGACGTGACGTCGACGCCTACTTTACATCCCACCGATCACAGGACTCCTCGGCTGCATAACCGTGCCCCCTTCCCAACCAATCGGATTTGCTATACGCGAAAACGACGCCAATGGAAAGAGCTTCCGCCCAAATTTAAATCCGTGGGCGTGGCTCGCAGCAGGAAGTAGGAAAATGGCGGCGATGTTGACAAAGACACAGCGGATGGTAACATACGACTAACAAGAGAAATATTTTTATTTTCTGCTTGCAACTGGACCGTCCAGAGCGTACACGGTAAGTACAACTCATCGTTTTTAAAAAGAAGTACTTTTGTTGCCCTGAAAAGCGAGTGAGCGTGGCGTTTGTGGGGGACGTCGAATTTCGACGATTCTTTCTGGTCAACGGTTGTAAATGATTGTGTTGATTAAAAAAGAAAACTTGATGTAACTCTACTTTTAACTGCCGTTTCAGATAGATTTGGAATTGCATCACATCCAATTTTGCCTAGAGCGTACACGGTAAGTAACACTCGTTGTGTTTAAGGAGATTTACGTTTGTAATAGCAGAAGTGTAGCCGCGTTGCGTTGTACGTGTGAATGTTGGTCCGGGCGAAATGTTAATGTTTAATTTCATTCCTTTAGGTTCCACGGTGTTTGTTGGCTGCAAGTTTTCCACTGCAAGAAGAGGCTCATATCATTGACCAGGAGCGAGCTACAATGGTGAGTAGCCATAACATTTATGTTAAACACTTCCTATTTCATGTCTAACAGTACTTGATTTAACAAATAACCATAAATAAATACAGTGTGGGCACTGAAGTTAACATATGTGATTATACTGCCTAATCTGTCACCGAGTAGATTGTTGCAAAGTAATATAAGATCCAAAGTTGTAATTCAGAATAGTTTTCAAAAGAAGGCCATTAGAATTATATACAAGTCTGATTACCCCGAACAAGCTATTAATTAAATCACAAATTCTTCAATTCAAAGATTTGGTAGATTATCAGACAAATAATGTCTAACAGTAATTGATTTAACACATCACGATAAGTAGATTGAGTGTGGGCACTCTCAAGTTAACATATGTGATTATACTGCCTAATCTGTTACAGAGTATGTTGTTGCCAAGTAATGTAGAATAGATCCAAAGTAGTAATCCAGAATAGTTTTGAAGAGGCCATTAGAATGATAAACAAATCTGATTACCTTGAACATAATAACAAGCTAAGTGTTTAATATGTCCTATGAAGTCAAAATTGGGCACCATCATGTGGTGAAATTTGGAATTGCATCACATCCAATTTTGCCTGGGAACAAACAGATTACATAAATCTTAGTTTTGAATAAGCCACTCCTTCTCAAACAAGTAAACTCTGCCCATTTTGCGCAGTAGATGTTCTGTTAATATCTAGTATTTATACAAAGTCATAATTTAAATTGCTTTCAACCTTCATTCATCGGTTCAACCAACATTACTCGCTCTTCTTACCAACTTGTATTGATTTAACTAAGCGTTTAATACTTCCTATCAGGTCTCAAATCGAGATTTGGCAAAATACAATTTCAGCAAATCCAATTTTGCCAGGGAACAAAAATAGATTAAATAAACTAAATAAGTCCTCTTCCCATTAAATAAATCAGAAAAGTCTGTCTTGTAACCAGTCCTCTTCAAACAAGTAAAGTCTGCCCATTTTGTGCCGTAGATTTTGTGTCTATGCCTAGTATTTAAACAAAATCATAATTTAAACGACTTCTTTCCTTCATTCACTTTGGAAATTTGGAATTGCAGCAAATCGAATTTTGGCAGGGAACAAAAATAGATCAATTAAACTAAATAAGTCTTCTTCCCATTAAATAAATTAAAAAAGTCTGTCTTGTAACCAGTCCTTTTCAAACAAGTAAAGTCTGCCCATTTTGTGCCGTCGATTTTGTGTTAATGCCTAGTATTTATACAAAATCATAATTTAAAGGACTTCATTCCTTCATTCACTTTGGAAATTTGGAATTGCAGCACATCAAATTTTGCCTGGGAAGAAAAGTAGATTAAATAAATTTAATAAGTCTTACTACTTCCCATTAAATAAATTAAATACGTCTTACTTGTTCCCACTCCTTTTCAAAACAGTAGTTTAAAACGAGGGCCCTTCACTCAATCTTTAACCCCAACCCCGCACGTTGTGTTGTATCTGTGAATGTTGGTTGTGGCCAAATGATAGTTTTCTTTCATTCGTTTAGGTTCCAAGAAAACTTGATGTAACTCTACTTTTAACTGCCGTTTCAGATAAGCGGGTATTACGTCGCAGTCATGTGCCGTGGATATGACGTAATTGCCCGAACCTCCGCCAAAATTCAAATCTGTTGGCGCGATGGCCGTGAGCCACTGAGCAGCGACGATTATCAACAGAAATATCTTTATTTTCTGCTTGCAACTGGACCGTCTAGAGCGTACACGGTAAGTAACACTCATTGTGTTTAAGGAGATTTACGTTTGTAATAGCAGAAGTGTAGCCGCGTTGCGTTGTACGTGTGAAAATTGGTCGAGGCGAAATGTTAATGTTTAATTTCATTCCTTTAGGTTCCACGGTGTTTGTTGGCTGCAAGTTTTCCACTGCAAGAAGAGGCTCGTATCATTGACCAGGAGCGAGCTACAATGGTGAGTAGCCATAACATTTATGTTAAACACTTCCTATTTCATGTCTAACAGTACTTGATTTAACAAATAACCATAAATAAATACAGTGTGGGCACTGAAGTTAACATATGTGATTATACTGCCTAATCTGTCACGGAGTAGATTGTTGCAAAGTAATATAAGATCCAAAGTTGTAATTCAGAATAGTTTTCAAAAGAAGGCCATTAGAATTATATACAAGTCTGATTACCCTGAACAAGCTATTAATTAAATCACAAATTCTTCAATTCAAAGATTTGGTAGATTATCAGACAAATAATGTCTAACAGTAATTGATTTAACACATCACGATAAGTAGATTGAGTGTGGGCACTCTCAAGTTAACATATGTGATTATACTGCCTAATCTGTTACAGAGTATGTTGTTGCCAAGTAATGTAGAATAGATCCAAAGTAGTAATCCAGAATAGTTTTGAAGAGGCCATTAGAATGATAAACAAATCTGATTACCTTGAACA
Organism: Syngnathus floridae; assembly: GCF_059516105.1. NCBI lineage: Eukaryota > Metazoa > Chordata > Actinopteri > Syngnathiformes > Syngnathidae > Syngnathus > Syngnathus floridae. The sequence goes on along the minus strand of NC_142419.1, from coordinate 57,515 downwards.
TAATAACAAGCTAAGTGTTTAATATGTCCTATGAAGTCAAAATTGGGCACCATCATGTGGTGAAATTTGGAATTGCATCACATCCAATTTTGCCTGGGAACAAACAGATTACATAAATCTTAGTTTTGAATAAGCCACTCCTTCTCAAACAAGTAAACTCTGCCCATTTTGCGCAGTAGATGTTCTGTTAATATCTAGTATTTATACAAAGTCATAATTTAAATTGCTTTCAACCTTCATTCATCGGTTCAACCAACATTACTCGCTCTTATTACCAACTTGTATTGATTTAACTAAGCGTTTAATACTTCCTATCAGGTCTCAAATCGAGATTTGGCAAAATACAATTTCAGCAAATCCAATTTTGCCAGGGAACAAAAATAGATTAAATAAACTAAATAAGTCCTCTTCCCATTAAATAAATCAGAAAAGTCTGTCTTGTAACCAGTCCTCTTCAAACAAGTAAAGTCTGCCCATTTTGTGCCGTAGATTTTGTGTCTATGCCTAGTATTTAAACAAAATCATAATTTAAACGACTTCTTTCCTTCATTCACTTTGGAAATTTGGAATTGCAGCAAATCGAATTTTGGCAGGGAACAAAAATAGATCAATTAAACTAAATAAGTCTTCTTCCCATTAAATAAATTAAAAAAGTCTGTCTTGTAACCAGTCCTTTTCAAACAAGTAAAGTCTGCCCATTTTGTGCCGTCGATTTTGTGTTAATGCCTAGTATTTATACAAAATCATAATTTAAAGGACTTCATTCCTTCATTCACTTTGGAAATTTGGAATTGCAGCACATCAAATTTTGCCTGGGAAGAAAAGTAGATTAAATAAATTTAATAAGTCTTACTACTTCCCATTAAATAAATTAAATACGTCTTACTTGTTCCCACTCCTTTTCAAAACAGTAGTTTAAAACGAGGGCCCTTCACTCAATCTTTAACCCCAACCCCGCACGTTGTGTTGTATCTGTGAATGTTGGTTGTGGCCAAATGATAGTTTTCTTTCATTCGTTTAGGTTCCAAGAAAACTTGATGTAACTCTACTTTTAACTGCCGTTTCAGATAAGCGGGTATTACGTCGCAGTCATGTGCCGTGGATATGACGTAATTGCCCGAACCTCCGCCAAAATTCAAATCTGTTGGCGCGATGGCCGTGAGCCACTGAGCAGCGACGATTATCAACAGAAATATCTTTATTTTCTGCTTGCAACTGGACCGTCTAGAGCGTACACGGTAAGTAACACTCATTGTGTTTAAGGAGATTTACGTTTGTAATAGCAGAAGTGTAGCCGCGTTGCGTTGTACGTGTGAAAATTGGTCGAGGCGAAATGTTAATGTTTAATTTCATTCCTTTAGGTTCCACGGTGTTTGTTGGCTGCAAGTTTTCCACTGCAAGAAGAGGCTCGTATCATTGACCAGGAGCGAGCTACAATGGTGAGTAGCCATAACATTTATGTTAAACACTTCCTATTTCATGTCTAACAGTACTTGATTTAACAAATAACCATAAATAAATACAGTGTGGGCACTGAAGTTAACATATGTGATTATACTGCCTAATCTGTCACGGAGTAGATTGTTGCAAAGTAATATAAGATCCAAAGTTGTAATTCAGAATAGTTTTCAAAAGAAGGCCATTAGAATTATATACAAGTCTGATTACCCTTAACATAACAACAAGCTATTAATTAAATCACAAATTCTTCAATTCAAAGATTTGGTAGATTATCAGACAAATAATGTCTAACAGTAATTGATTTAACACATCACGATAAGTAGATTGAGTGTGGGCACTCTCAAGTTAACAGATATGATTATACTGCCTAATCTGTTACAGAGTATGTTGTTGCCAAGTAATGTAGAATAGATCCAAAGTAGTAATCCAGAATAGTTTTGAAGAGGCCATTAGAATAATAAACAAATCTGATTACCTTGAACATAATAACAAGCTAAGTGTTTAATATGTCCTATGAAGTCAAAATTGGGCACCATCATGTGGTGAAATTTGGAATTGCATCACATCCAATTTTGCCTGGGAACAAACAGATTAAATAAATCTTAGTTTTGAATAAGCCACTCCTTCTCAAACAAGTAAACTCTGCCCATTTCGCGCAGTAGATGTTCTGTTAATATCTAGTATTTATACAAAGTCATAATTTAAATTGCTTTCAACCTTCATTCATCGGTTCAACCAACATTACTCGCTCTTATTACCAACTTGTATTGATTTAACTAAGCGTTTAATACTTCCTATCAGGTCTCAAGGCAAGATTTGGCAAAATACAATTTCAGCAAATCCAATTTTGCCAGGGAACAAAAATAGATTAAATAAACTAAATAAGTCTTCTTCCCATTAAATAAATCAGAAAAGTCTGTCTTGTAACCAGTCCTCTTCAAACAAGTAAAGTCTGCCCATTTTGTGCCGTAGATTTTGTGTCTATGCCTAGTATTTAAACAAAATCATAATTTAAACGACTTCTTTCCTTCATTCACTTTGGAAATTTGGAATTGCAGCAAATCGAATTTTGCCAGGGAACAAAAATAGATCAATTAAACTAAATAAGTCTTCTTCCCATTAAATAAATTAAAAAAGTCTGTCTTGTAACCAGTCCTTTTCAAACAAGTAAAGTCTGCCCATTTTGTGCCGTCGATTTTGTGTTAATGCCTAGTATTTATACAAAATCATAATTTAAAGGACTTCATTCCTTCATTCACTTTGGAAATTTGGAATTGCAGCACATCAAATTTTGCCTGGGAAGAAAAGTAGATTAAATAAATTTAATAAGTCTTACTACTTCCCATTAAATAAATTAAATACGTCTTACTTGTTCCCACTCCTTTACAAAAAAGTAGTTTAAAACGAGGTCCCTTCACTCAACCTTTAACCCTATTTATTCACCTTCTAGGCTAAGTGTTAAAGGCTAAGTGTTAAAGGCTAAGTGTTAAAGGCTAAGTGTTAGAGGCTAAGTGCCAGAGGCTAGGCGCCAGAGGCGAGTTTTTGTGGGCTGAAGTTTTAGTGGGGTTAGTGTGAATACAATCCAAAAGAATACAACAGAATACAATACAATAGAATATAATACATAGATTAAATTCAATAGCTCTTACTACTTCCCATTAAATAAATTAAATACGTCTTACTTGTTCCCAATCCTTTTCAAAAAAGTAGTTTAAAACGAGGGCCCTTCACTCAACCTTTAACCTCAACCCCGCACGTCACATTGTGTTGTATCTGTGAATGTTGGTTGTGGCCAAATGATAGTTTTCTTTCATTCGTTTAGGTTCCACGGTGTTTGTTGGCTATGTTTTCCACTGTCAGAAGGATGAAAATACAAAGTACAACGCTTGGACGTGGGCGAAGACGTCACCGGTGAGTCCTTCCTTCCTATTTATTTACCTTCTAGATGCTAGAGGCTAAGTGTTAGAGGCTAAGTGTTAGAGGCTAAGTGTTAAACACAATACGAACAACACAACGATACTGCACTGAACAACACGATACCGCACTGAGAAACACGATACCGCACTGAACAACACGATACCGCACTGAACAACACCATGCCGCACTGAACACCATGCCACACTGAACAACACCATCCCGCACTGAACAACACCATGCCGCACTAAACAACACCATGCCGCACTGAACAACACCATGCCTCACTGAACGACACCATGCCGCACTGAAAGACACCATGCCGCACTGAACGACACCATGCCGCACTGAAAGACACCATCCCGCACTGAACACCATGCCGCACTGAACAACACCATCCTGCACTGAACAACACCATCCCGCACTGAACAACACCATGCCGCACTGAACAACATTATGCCGCACTGAACATTATGCCGCACTGAACAACACCATGCCGCACTGAACAACACCATGCCGCACTGAACAACATTATGCCGCACTGAACAACACCATGCCGCACTGAACAACACCATGCCGCACTGAACAACACCATGCCGCACTGAACAACATTATGCCGCACTGAACAACACCATGCCGCACTGAACAACACCATCCTGCACTGAACAACACCATTCCGCATTGAACACCATGCCGCACTGAACAACACCATCCCGCACTGAACAACACCATCCCGCACTGAACAACACCATGCCGCACTGAACAACATTATAACGCACTGAACAACACCATCCCGCACTGAACAACACCATGCCGCACTAAACAACATTATGCCGCACTGAACAACATTATGCCGAAATGAACAACACCATGCCGCACTGAACAACACCATGCCGCACTGAACAACACCATCCTGCACTGAACAACACCATCCCGCACTGAACAACACCATGCCGCACTGAACAACACCATGCCGCACTGAACAACACCATGCCGCAATGAACAACACCATCCCGCACTGAACAACATTATGCCGCACTGAACAACATTATGCCGCACTGAACAACACCATGCCGCACTGAACAACACCATGCCGCACTGAACAACACCATCCTGCACTGAACAACACCATCCCGCACTGAACAACACCATGCCGCACTGAACAACATTATGGCGCACTGAACAACATTATGCCGCACTGAACAACACCATGCCGCACTGAACAACACCATGCCGCACTGAACAACACCATGCCGCAATGAACAACACCATCCCGCACTGAACAACACCATGCCGCACTGAGCAACACCATGCCGCACTGAACAACACCATCCTGCACTGAACAACACCATGCCGCACTGAACAACACCATTCCGCACTGAACAACACCATGCCGCACTGAACAACATTACGCTGCACTGAACAACACCATGCCGCACTGAACAACACCATGCCGCACTGAACAACACCATGCCGCATTGAACAACACCATGCCGCATTGAACAACACCATGCCGCACTGAACAACACCATCCTGCACTGAACAACACCATGCCGCATTGAACAACACCATCCTGCACTGAACAACACCATCCCGCACTGAACAACACCATCCCGCATTGAACAACACCATCCTGCACTGAACAACACCATGCCGCACTGAACAACACCATGCCGCACTGAACAACACCATTCCGCACTGAACAACACCATGCCGCACTGAACAACACCATCCTGCACTGAACAACACCATCCCGCACTGAACAACACCATGCCGCATTGAACAACACCATCCTGCACTGAACAACACCATCCTGCACTGAACAACACCATGCCGCACTGAACAACACCATGCCGCACTGAACAACACCATGCCGCACTGAACAACACCATGCCGCACTGAACAACATTATGCCGCACTGAACAACATTATGTCGCACTGAACAACACCATGCCGCACTGAACAACACCATGCCGCACTGAACAACATTATGCCGCACTGAAAAACACCATGCCGCACTGAACAACACCATCCCGCACTGAACAACACCATGCCGCATTGAACAACACCATGCCGCACTGAACAACACCATGCTGCACTGAACAACATTATGCTGCACTGAACAACACGATCCTGCATTGAACAACACCATGCCGCACTGAACAACACCATCCTGCACTGAACAACACCATCCTGCACTGAACAACACCACCCCGCACTGAACAACACGATCCCGCATTGAACACCATCCCGCACTGAACAACACCATGCCGCACTGAACAACACCATTCCGCACTGAACAACACCATGCCGCACTGAACAACACCATGCCGCACTGAACAACACCATGCCGCACTGAACAACACCATGCCGCACTGAACAACATTATGCCGCACTGAACAACACCATGCCGCACTGAACAACACCATCCCGCACTGAACAACACCATGCCGCATTGAACAACACCATGCCGCACTGAACAACACCATCCTGCACTGAACAACACCATCCCGCACTAAACAACACCATGCCGCACTGAACAACATTATGGCGCACTGGACAACATTATGCCGCACTGAACAACACCATGCCGCACTGAACAACACCATGCCGCACTGAACAACACCATGCCGCACTGAACAACACCATGCCGCACTGAACAACATTATGCCGCACTGAACAACACCATGCCGCACTGAACAACACCATGCCGCACTGAACAACACGATCCCGCATTGAACAACACCATCCTGCACTGAACAACACCATGCCGCACTGAACAACACCATGCCGCACTGAACAACACCATGCCGCACTGAACAACACCATGCCGCACTGAACGACACCATCCTGCACTGAACAACACCATCCCGCACTGAACAACACCATGCCGCATTAAACAACACCATGCCGCACTGAACAACACCATCCTGCACTGAACAACACCATGCCGCACTGAACAACACCATGCCGCACTGAACAACACCATGCCGCACTGAACAACATTATGCCGCACTGAACAACATTATGCCGCACTAAACAACATTATGTCGCACTGAACAACACCATGCCGCACTGAACAACACCATGCTGCACTGAACAACATTATGCCGCACTGAACAACACCATCCCGCATTGAACAACACCATCCCGCAGTGAACAACACCATGCCGCATTGAACAACACCATGCCGCACTGAACAACACCATGCTGCACTGAACAACATTATGCTGCACTGAACAACACGATCCTGCATTGAACAACACCATGCCGCACTGAACAACACCATCCTGCACTGAACAACACCATGCCGCACTGAACAACACCATGCCGCACTGAACAACATTATGCCGCACTGAAAAACACCATGCCGCACTGAACAACACCATCCCGCACTGAACAACACCATGCCGCATTGAACAACACCATGCCGCACTGAACAACACCATGCTGCACTGAACAACATTATGCTGCACTGAACAACACGATCCTGCATTGAACAACACCATGCCGCACTGAACAACACCATCCTGCACTGAACAACACCATCCTGCACTGAACAACACCACCCCGCACTGAACAACACGATCCCGCATTGAACAACACCATCCCGCACTGAACAACACCATGCCGCACTGAACAACACCATTCCGCACTGAACAACACCATGCCGCACTGAACAACACCATGCCGCACTGAACAACACCATGCCGCACTGAACAACACCATGCCGCACTGAACAACATTATGCCGCACTGAACAACACCATGCCGCACTGAACAACACCATCCCGCACTGAACAACACCATGCCGCATTGAACAACACCATGCCGCACTGAACAACACCATCCTGCACTGAACAACACCATCCCGCACTAAACAACACCATGCCGCACTGAACAACATTATGGCGCACTGGACAACATTATGCCGCACTGAACAACACCATGCCGCACTGAACAACACCATGCCGCACTGAACAACACCATGCCGCACTGAACAACACCATGCCGCACTGAACAACATTATGCCGCACTGAACAACACCATGCCGCACTGAACAACACCATGCCGCACTGAACAACACGATCCCGCATTGAACAACACCATCCTGCACTGAACAACACCATGCCGCACTGAACAACACCATGCCGCACTGAACAACACCATTCCGCACTGAACAACACCATGCCGCACTGAACAACACCATCCTGCACTGAAGAACACCATCCCGCACTGAACAACACCATGCCGCATTGAACAACACCATGCCGCACTGAACAACACCATCCTGCACTGAACAACACCATGCCGCACTGAACAACACCATGCCGCACTGAACAACACCATGCCGCACTGAACAACATTATGCCGCACTGAACAACATTATGCCGCACTAAACAACATTATGTCGCACTGAACAACACCATGCCGCACTGAACAACACCATGCTGCACTGAACAACATTATGCCGCACTGAACAACACGATCCCGCATTGAACAACACCATCCCGCAGTGAACAACACCATGCCGCATTGAACAACACCATGCCGCACTGAACAACACCATGCTGCACTGAACAACATTATGCTGCACTGAACAACACGATCCTGCATTGAACAACACCATGCCGCACTGAACAACACCATCCTGCACTGAACAACACCTTTCCACACTGAACAACACCATGCCGCACTGAACAACATTATGCCGCACTGAACAACACCATGCCGCACTGAACAACACCATGCCGCACTGAACAACACCATGCCGCACTGAACAACACCATGCCGCAATGAACAACACCATCCCGCACTGAACAACACCATGCCGCATTGAACAACACCATGCCGCACTGAACAACACCATCCCGCACTGAACAACACCACCCCGCACTGAACAACACGATCCCGCATTGAACAACACCATCCCGGACTGAACAACACCATGCCGCACTGAACAACACCATTCCGCACTGAACAACACCATGCCGCACTGAACAACACCATGCCGCACTGAACAACACCATGCCGCACTGAACAACACCATGCCGCACTGAACAACATTATGCCGCACTGAACAACACCATGCCGCACTGAACAACACCATCCCGCACTGAACAACACCATGCCGCATTGAACAACACCGTGCCGCACTGAACAACACCATCCTGCACTGAACAACACCATCCCGCACTGAACAACACCATGCCGCACTGAACAACACCATGCCGCACTGAACAACATTATGCCGCACTGAACAACACCATGCCGCACTGAACAACACCATGCCGCACTGAACAACACCATGCCGCACTGAACAACATTATGCCGCACTGAACAACATTATGCCGCACTGAACAACACCATGCCGCACTGAACAACACCATGCCGCACTGAACAACACCATGCCGCACTGAACAACACGACGTCGCACTGAACAACACGACGCCGCACAGAACAACACGACGCCGCACAGAATAACACAATACCGCACAGAACAACACAATACCGCACAAACAGTTTTAGATAATATTACGTCGCAGTCATGTGACGCGGACATGACGTCAATAGGCGGAACTCACGGCAAAATTATAATCCGTGGGCGTGGCTTGCAACAGGAAGTAGGAAAGCGGCAGTTCTGGCAAACAAGACACAGCTGTTAGTAACACGATGACTAACAAGGCAAATATTTTTGTTTTCAGCTTGCAACTTGACCGTCTAGAGCGTACAAGGTAATTACAACTGTTTTTTTTTAGCCCTGAAAAGCAAGGGAGTGTGGCGTTTGGGAGGAATGTCGAACTCGGCGTCTGCTTCCAGCCACAGACGCCAAATTTCGACGATTATTTCGACTGGTCAACGGTTGTAAATTATTGCGTTGACTAAAAACTTTATTTAACTCTACTCTTAACTTTGCCGTTTCAGATATGCGGGTATTACACCGCGGAAATGACGTCAATAGGCTGAACTCTCGCCAAAATTCAAATCTGTGGGCGCAATGGCCTTGAGCGAGACACCGGATACAAACACGACGATTATCAACAGAAATATCTTTATTTTCCGCTTGCAAGTGGACCGTCTAGAGCGTACACGGTAAGTACAACTCATTGTGTTTAAAAAGATTTACGTTTGTGTAGTTTGCGTTGCGTTGTATCTGTGAATGTTGGTTGAGGCTAAATGTTAATGTTTAATTTCATTCCTTTAGGTTCCACGGTGTTTGTTGGCTGTATGTTTTCCACTGCAAGAAGAGGCTCGTATCATTGACCAGCAGGAGCTACAATGGTGAGTACCCCTTTCGTCTTCCATTTATGTTAAACACTTCCTATTTCATGTCTAACAGTACTCGATTTAACAAATAACCATAAATAAATACAGTGTGGGCAGTCACGTTAACATATGTGATTATCCTGCCTAATATGTTTATCACAAATATGTCACTAATCACTAATATGTTTATTTGTTTATCACAACACCTTTGGACCTTCAGCAATCGATTATTTACCTTCATCTACATAGAGACAGAACGATGGTGTCTTAAACATCTCATTCATTTCACCAAATAACTTCACGCAGGTGGATAACGGCCGTCTCGGTCACGCTATGTTGCGTGATGCAGTTTTGAAGAACCAATTGCATTTATTCAATGAATAAGTCAAGCTAGTTCTATGTTTATGATGTTGTAAGTTACGGTACCGATTGAAGTTGAGTTCGAAGCCAGTGGAAAACAGCGCTGCGTTTGTGCTCTCCAGGTACAAATGTTGTGATCTCTGACTGACGACCGGGCGAGACTCGAGTAAGAGATGTCCAAACGAGCTCCGGCAGGGCGGGCCAAGGCGGAGCGAACGGACGCCCTTCAGGCCGCCAATGACGAGCTGAGAACCAAACTGATGGACGTCCAGTTAGAACTTCAGCAGGAGAAGAACAAGGTGAAAACCTCAACAGACAGACACTGCCTGCCTCCCTGCCTGCCTCCCTGCCTGCCTCCCTGCCTGCCTCCCTCCCTCCCAGTTATCCCGATGTAGATTAGACATGCGTGTGCCATGACTGTGTCAGCCTACATCAACAAATGCACCGAGGACGTCAGCACCACTAAGAATATCATCACCCGGGGCAACCAACGACCCTGGATGACTGAGGAGGTACGTCAAACGCTACGAGCGCGGAACTCTGCCTTCAAGTCTGGCGACTAGGAGACACTGAGGACAGCGAGAGCCAACTTGAACCGTGCCATCAGGATAGCGAAGCGAGACCGCAGTCGAAAATTTCAGGATCGTTTCCACGACGTCAAAAACATCAGGAGTATGTGGCAAGGCATACGGGCGATTACAGACTACAACTCACCCTCCCCCCCCCCGGTGGGTGTAGTTGATGCTGACTTTCTAAATGGTCTAAATAACTTCTTTGGGAGGTTCGAGGCACTAAACGGCACTCCAGCAGTTAAAACTGTCCCCCATCAGGAAGAGGAGGTACTCTGCCTTGACTCCGCCGATGTGTTGAAGACCCTGAGGAGAGTCAACCCCTGTAAGGCCCCTGGCCCCGACAACATTCCTGGGCGTGTGTTCAGGGAATGTGCAAGTCATCTGGCTGGGGTCATCACAGACATTTTTAACACCTCGCTGGGCCAAGCCACAGTGCCGGCGTGCTTTAAGACTGCCTCCATCATTCCGGTGCCGAAGAAACCTCAAATCACCTCATTTAATGATTACCGGCCTGTTGCACTGACTCCGGTTATGATGAAGTGCTTCGAAAGGCTGCTTAAAGGTCACATCGTTTCCAGACTCCCCCTATTATTTGACCCGTTCCAGTTTGCCGACCGGCAAAACCGCTCCACTCAGGACGCCATCTCCTCCGTTCTTCACCTGAGCCTGGCTCACCTGGAGGAGAAGAACACCCATGTGCGGAGGCTGTTCCTGGACTTCAGCTCAGCGTTTAACACCATCATCCCACAGCATCTGGTAGGAAAATTGGAACACCTGGGCTTCAACACCCCCCTTCGCAACTGGCTGCTAGACTTCCTCACCAACAGACCTCAGTCAGTCCGGGTCGGACAGAACACCTCTGATGTCATCACCCTCAGCACAGGCTCCCTTCAGGGCTGCGTCCTGAGCCCCCTGCTGTGCACCCTGATGACACACGACTGCGTCCTCAGGTTCACCACCAATCACATCGTGAAGTCAGCAGACGACACAACGGTGGTGGGGCTCATCAGAGACAACAACGACCTGGACTACAGAGAGGAGGTGGAGCAGCTGGTGGGCTGGTGCAGAGAAAACAGCCTGATCCTGAATGAGGAGAAGATGAAGGAGATCATCGTCGACTTCAGGAAAAAACAGCCTCACCACGCTCCACTGATCATCAACAGCTCAGCTGTGGAGGTGGTCAGCACCACCAAATTCCTGGGGGTCCACATCACAGAAGACCTCACCTGGACTATGAACACTACGGCACTGGTCAAGAGGGCACAGAAGCGCTTGTACTTCCTGCGGAGGATGAGGAGAGCCCACCTGCCCCCACCCATCATGAGGACGTTCTACAGGAGCACCATAGAGAGCATTCTGACAAGCTGTCTCTCTGTGTGGTGTGGAGGCTGCACCGCCTCCGATTGGAAGAACGTGAGGAGAGTGGTGAGGACAGCAGAGAGGATCATAGGGGCTCCTCTTCCCTCCATTCAGGACATTTCATCTCAGCGCTGCATGTCCCGTGCCCGTAACATCATCAATGACCCATCACACCCCCACCATGGACTGTTCTCCCTGCTGCCCTCTGGGAAGAGGTTTGCAGCATCCGCTGCAGGTCCACCAGGTTCTGCAACAGCTTTTTCCCTGCTGTCATCAGACTGTTGAACACTAGAACTGTTGAGCTCTAAACTGAACTCTGCATCACACATTCACAGAACTGTACTTTATGACACTACGGACCTCTATCTTGCACTATCTCGCACTACCAACTTTACTGAACTTGTATAAACCCTTTAAATAGAAGTTTAATACATGGTTTAGCATTCCTCTGCACACTCTTGAATACTGTTTTGCCTACTTGCACTATTGTATAATTATCACTGCTGCACTTTACTTATTTTTAATATATATATATATATATATATATATATATATATATATATATATATATATAGTATATATGTATATATATATATTTTCATAGGATATGTTACTTCTATTCAACTGCAATATCACTACTTTGTTGTAAGACGTATGCAACGGAATTTCGTTTTGTATGCACCATGTGCAGACAAGATGACAATAAAGTTTGTCTAAGTCTAAGTCATGTCAGGTCAGCTGTCTGGAGAGAGAGAGAAGTCAGGACCTGCGGGCGGAGCACCACCGTGCCACCGCCGCCATGACGGAACTCAAAAGCAAACTCCATGAGGAGAAGCAGAAAGAGTTAGCCATTACCAGGGAGACATTACTGCGGCAGCATGAAATGGAGCTGATGAGAGTGATCAAAATCAAAGATGGAGAGATCCAGCGACTGAATGCCTTGGTCCTCAGCCTGAGGGACGGCTCCATGGACAAGGTGATCCGCTCTATCCGTGTCTGACTATCCGCACGCCACGTCGGGCTTCGATGCGGCCGCTACCGTATTGTGTAGCTTGTCCCCAGTAAGCGTCGCGGCGCTCCGTTGCGGTCTCAACGGCCCGGTGTGGCGCAATGTCTGCTCAGGTGAGGAGGGGGGGCGCTTTGCTGGCGGAGGTGGAGGAGACGCGGCGGTGTCGGGAGACCGAGCGGTGTCGCCTCCACCAGGAGCGCGGAAGAAGCCCTGGCAGCGGCCCAGCAGGCCTGGCAGTCCCGAGCGGCCGAGCTCCGATCGGCTCATCACCAGCATCGGGAGGAGCTGAGCCGAACCAAGAGAGACTGCGAGAGGGAGATCCGCCGACTGGTAGGACTGATCAGATGCGCGGTGCGTGGCTATGTTCCCAATTTCGTTGTATACCTGCAGTGCAATGACACCTAAGGCATTCTATTCTATTCTATTTCACAAGAAGAAAATGTCCGGTTGCTCGCTTCGCTTTTGTCACAGCAAAGGTGTTCTAGTCGATTCAAGAAAAAAATTGGCCGGTTGCTCTCTTTGTTTTTGTCACAATTCTGGCAAATGAGTTTGCCCGCCTGCCTGAGCGCTCCCCGTTTGTACATCCAGACGGATGAGATCAAGCTGAAAGACAGAGCGGTTAGTGTTTTGGATGAAGCCCTGGGGCCGGCCACGTCCACCGCCTTCAGCTGCAGACTCAGGCTGCCGAGCAGCAGATCGCTGCCCTGAGGGATTCCCAAAGGGCGGGCCTAAACTACCCTGGAAGTGGGGTCAACGCCGCTACTAGCAATCCTCTTCATTGCGTAAGCCACCTCATCACACACTTGCAGTACGCATGACTTAGTTCGTTGCTGGAGGAAGGTAGCACAAAAACAGTTTTGAACTTTGAACGAGTGCTTGTGTGTGTGTGTTGCGGGGCGTTTTCAGTCTCAGGAGGATCGGGACACGCGACGGTTTCATCTGAAAATCGCTGAGCTCAGCGCAGTCATCAGGAAACTGGAGGATCGAAACGCCCTGCTTTCTGAAGAGCGCAATGAACTGGTAATTTATTGACGGCACGCTTGAAGGTTTGCGCTACGTTTGATGCGCGCCATCCAGCGAGGCACCCATTGCGCTTGCTTATTAGTTGAGCGGCGCAGCGAGTCGGTTGCCTGGTAGATGTCTTTTATTGGGAGCCAAAGCCACGATTCCGTTCAAACCGATGCAAAAGGAATGGATACGTTCTGGCCCGCGTGTTGTGCGTCTTTCACATCCCGCACTTCATGCTTGCAGCTAAAGCAACTGAGAGAAACAGAAAGCCAGTTTCTGCCACTCCTGTACAAAAACAAACGCCTGAGCAGGAAGAATGAAGAACTCTCGCTGGTGCTGTGTCGCCTTGAAAACAAAGTGCGCTTTGTCACCCAGGAGAACGAGGAGATGGCAAGCTTGGTAAGTCGACGCGGACAACGGCGGCGTGCCAACAGAGTCCACTGCATTTGTGTTCCACAGAGAAGGCCTAGTTCGCTCAATGACCTGGACCGCGGTTGCGGCCAGCAGGACGGTGAAATGGAGTTCCTTCAAGTTGTGGAGCAGCGGCACATCATCGACGACTTGTCCAAGGTCTTCAGGCAGGCGACTCGGTGCACGTACGGCAGCGCCGCGCTCGCTCGCTGTCGCCAGGAAACCTTTTCCGTCCAAAGCTTGGCCGGCGGCCGCCATCCAAAAAATTGGCCCCTTAAATTCCGACCTTTCAAGCAGGAGCATTGTGCGCACGCGTTTGAACACGCTTTAGACTTGTTTTGCCGTTTTCAGCAGCTCAAAGCTCCCGTTTTGTCAGCGCCTTTGCCACTCGCTGTGCGCTGAAAACGACGGACTTGCCCGGCTGCTCAGCCCGTCAACCATGAGCCGCGAGCGCGACGTCATTGTCCGTAGGCAGCTAGTGGCAAAATGCACCCTGTTAGAGTTGCGCTCGCTCCAACTTATTTTGCAAGAACCACACGGGAGACAAGTAAGTTCTTTTGGACACCTGCAGGTGGAGAGTCCATCCGTTGTACGAATGAAGTCTGACTCTCGGCTCCTGCACGAGCATTTTAATTAAGAGAAACAGGGTGGGTGTAAGAGTGGATTGAATAGAGGAAGCCCTTGACCTCTAGTCAAAACATAGCAAGGGGTGTTTTACGACTTTGTGTAGGAAGGGATAAGCGATAGGGATAAATAAGGGATAAATAATATTATTTATTACAGGTCGCAGTCAAAGTCAAAGCAACACAATGATACGATAAAGATAATCTGGAAAACCCTGACACACCCTGTAGTTGTCACTTTTGGAAAAGACGAGCGTCCCTCCAATCATCGCCGGTGACGTGTTTTTCAGGCTCTGGAGACAGGAGCTCATGTCAGAAATGTCATTGTGAGTCGCGTTTGTTTCTGCGCCGGAGCCGTTCGTTCCCTTTGCATCCAAAGAATCTCAAAGGCGGATTATTTGTGTCGACAGGAGAGAGATTTGCTGCTACGATACCGACGTCGAGAATCTCTGAGGAGGAACAAAGCGTGAGGTCCTGCAAGGTGAGTCTGTTTGTTTGCGGCTGCTTGGTGTTGCGCAAGATGAAATGGCCTTTTTCTCGCTATCGTTCCTCTCGTCGATTCATCGTGAGGTGTCGCTTCAGTTTGTTCAGAGAGATGTTTGCTTCCGCGCCCGCAGGTCATCGAAACATTTTACGGCTACGACGAAGACGTGTTGGTGGACTCGGACGGATCGTCCTTGTCTTTTCACACCGACAGAACCCCCGACACGGAACCCGAAGAGGTAGCCCGCCATTTCTGCCAGCGTATTGACACCAAACATTCCTCTTCAGCCTGGAATCGGACTCGTCTTTGCGTCGCGGGTGCTTTGTCGCCGGTCTGACTGATTCTGGTACTAGTGCTGTGTTGCATTGGTGTGTGCATGAAGAGGCGGAGCTTCGCTACCGCCAGCTGACGCAAGAATATCAAGCGCTGCAACGAGCCTACGCTCTGCTAGCCCAGACCAGCGAAAGGGGACTACGACGCCGAGAAGGAGATCAAGGTGGCGCCCCTTCCCGCAACCCCCGGCCGGGTCGCAGCCTCCCCGTTCTCACCCAGCCTCGGGTGTTCTCTGGTCTGAAAGGAGGAGGAGGAGCCTCCCTCCTCCTCCTTTCAGACCAGAGAAAAGCTGATGGTAGAAATGGGTCACTATCAAAGCAGAGTAGCAGATCTGGAGTCAGCGCTGAAGCAACAAGGACAGGTAAGCTCATCAATGAGCACACCTTTTTCTCAGACAAAATAGCTACATTCTTCAGTCACTCATCCGTCTGGCATTACTGGACCAACCCCCCCGAACGTGGCTGGGAAAATGCGGAGAAAAGCAAATGTCATTTTCCAGTCAACCAAAGAATTTGTGGATGAAAATGACACAACATTCCAAAGCTGTCCACGCGTTTGTCTCTTCTAGAATGTCAAGTGGGTGGAGGAGAAGCAGCTGCTGCGTCAGAGCAATCAGCAGTTGGCCGAAAAGGTGACGGAAAGAAAGGCGCTGGGCGGAGTCGCTTGGCGTCACACCTGTCGGGAAGCCCCGCAGATGAGGTCTGACTGTCTTTTCAGGTCAGGCGGATGGAGGCGGAAGAAGCGCGTCTGAAAGAGCACATCCAGGATATCCGAGACCAAAACGAACTGCTTGAGTTCCGCATCCTGGAGCTGGAGGTGCCTTTCAGGAGAGGGAGTGGCGCTCCCCCGTCTTGAAGTTTCTGCAAGTCCGTTTCCCAGACGGCCTCAGCCCTTTGCAGATCTACTGCGAGGCCGAGGGCGTGAGCGTACGTAAGGCGTCCCTCGCAACCCTAACCTTAACCCGAGGTCCCAGAACACCTTACATTGCTCCTTGCGCCTTTCCCCCGGACATCGTCATCAGTGATCTGATGAAGAAGCTGGACATCCTGGGCTATAACGCCGTAAGTGTATGTCGAACTCCTTATGTTCGCACTCCACGAGACTCGGCGGCTCAAATGTGACTTTTGGAAGGCTTTGCGCTGAAAGAAGCTTGTTGACGCTGTGCCTTTGGGCTCTTGCAGAATCTCACCAACGAGGAGCAGGTGGTCGTGATTCACGCCAGGACCCTTCTCACCCTAGCCGAGAAGGTAACGCGCACGTCCACGCACGCTCTCGCATTCTGCTTATGTGACAGCAGCCTTTCCTCAGTGGTTAGAATACATCAAAGTGACCAAGTCAGCACTTCAACAGAAGATGTTGGACATTGAAAGTGAGAAGGTAGACAGACACGCGACATCAGCCAAGGGGAACTCCGGCAATGTGCCCCAACAATTCTGACCTTGAGCTGTGCTAGGATATGTTCTGCAAGCAGAAGGGCTACCTGGATGAAGAGTTGGACTTCAGGAAGTGTTCCATGGACCAGGCTCATAAGGTAAGCCGCCCTCAAATCTCCCGCCGGACCACTGATGGACGAGGATTGCGGCCCAGAGGATCCTGGAGCTGGAGGCCATGTTGTACGAGGCGCTACCGCAGCGGGACTGCCCCGCCACGGACGGCGAAAAAGCCAGCCACGCTGGCGTGAATGACGTGCTGACGGCGGATCAGAGAGAAGAGCTTAGGAGCGCCGTGGACCAATGGAAGCGAGCCCTGATGTGCGAGTTGAGGGAGCGCGACGCTTGCATCCTCCAAGAGAGAATGGATCTGCTGCACAGCGCGCAACAGGTAAGGGCCCAAAGCCAGCCCGGCACTTACTTGCACGCTTACTGGCTTTTGAATGCCACTTTCCATTTGTCCGTCCTAGAGGAACAAAGAGCTGAAAGAATTCATCGAAGCTCAGAAGAGACAAATCAAACAATTGGAGGAGAAGTTTCTGTTTCTCTTTCTATTCTTCTCCTTGGCCTTCATTCTGTGGCCCTAACACCAGCTGGTGAGTGAGCTCCAGCGGCACCGCACTCGACACCTCCGATACACTGCCAGCCGGTCTCAGACGTTGGCAGACGCTCCGATGCCAACGTATACCCCCCGCCACGGTGACAGAGGCACCGCGTCACACCGGCGCTCATCCAATCAGAAGGCAGGAAAAGCAAATTCACATGCAGGGCACTTTTGAACCAGAAGAGAGCGCCACAAAAAACGGTTGTTGCCCCAAACGCGCACTAAAAAGGGTCAGAATAACAAGAGTCCCACTGGCCAGCCGGGGCCACCCGTCCAGCTGTTTCTTCAGGGGGGAAAAAAATTGGAGTCACCGGTGAGTACATTTTGCATTTAGCTCTGCTTTTCTGCTTCTGTCTTCAAGTGTGTGGCATCCTGCGATCAAAGAGTCAGCCAACCCCAAAGCGGTTGACCTCAACGTCCCACCACCATGCCTACCAGAGCAGGTGACGTGATGCTTTGGACATCCTTCCGTCTCAGATGCCCAAAAGTACTCTTTGCCACATCTGCGGCAATACGGTGTCTTTTCAAAGGTGCAAATAAATCCAGCGTGGGCGGAACACGCACGTCTTCGGTTTTTCCCGCTTTGTTTGTGTGACAGCTGTTGTGAAAATTTTATACAAATAAAGTTGTATAGTACAGGTTTGGCCAAGCCGCAACTCCCGAACCGCATGCGGCTCTTTTATGTTCATATCAACATTTGTGTGTGTGTGTGTGTGTGTGTGTGTGTGTGTGGGGGGGGGGGGGGTTGTGCGTGTTGGCTTCACTTGAGTTCAATTTGGTATTTTGGTCAAAAGCGCATGTGGTGAAATTCCACAAAGTAGGATGGGCAAACACATTTCTTTAAACTATGAGTGTCAATTGGGCTCTCGAAATGGCAGGGAAAAGATGCACAGCAAAACAAAAATACGTAGATGAACACAGGACGTTTTAATCAGAGTGGGAAAGTTTCTATTTTTTGTTGAACGTGATGGCAAACCATTCTGCCTGATATGTCAGACCTCAGCGCATTTCAAAGATTCAAATCTTCAGCGCCATGCACTTCAGCTCACTCCATGCTAACGTTGATCAGGCGTCGAACCCGCATCATCATGCTTAAGAGGTGGCCATGCTAACCAGTGCGCCATTATGTCAACGCATAATAACTAAGTCTACTGGTCAAAACAGCGGTTACTATATGACGTCGCTACGTCGTGGTCACGTGACGCAGACAAGACGTCAATGGACGTGGGCAGAGTTAACTTGTTTAAAAGGGAGTAGGCAGAAGAAATATTTAATTTATTTAAATCTATTTTGAGTGCACACCATTATGCCAATGCATAACAACTGTAAATCTACTAAACAAAACAGCGGTTGCTATATGACATCTGCCACGTCGTGGTCACGTGACATACGTGACGTCGATGGGCGTAACTTTCGCCGGAATTCAAATCCGCGGGGAGAGTTAACTTGTTTAAAAGAGAGTGGGCAGAAGAATTATTTAATTTATTTAAATCTATTTGGTGTGTGCGCCATTATGTCAATGCATAACAACTGTAAGTCTACTAAACAAAACAGCGGTTGCTATTTGACGTCTGCCACGTCGTGGTCACGTGACGCGGACGTGACGTCGACGCCTACTTTACATCCCACCGATCACAGGACTCCTCGGCTGCATAACCGTGCCCCCTTCCCAACCAATCGGATTTGCTATACGCGAAAACGACGCCAATGGAAAGAGCTTCCGCCCAAATTTAAATCCGTGGGCGTGGCTCGCAGCAGGAAGTAGGAAAATGGCGGCGATGTTGACAAAGACACAGCGGATGGTAACATACGACTAACAAGAGAAATATTTTTATTTTCTGCTTGCAACTGGACCGTCCAGAGCGTACACGGTAAGTACAACTCATCGTTTTTAAAAAGAAGTACTTTTGTTGCCCTGAAAAGCGAGTGAGCGTGGCGTTTGTGGGGGACGTCGAATTTCGACGATTCTTTCTGGTCAACGGTTGTAAATGATTGTGTTGATTAAAAAAGAAAACTTGATGTAACTCTACTTTTAACTGCCGTTTCAGATAGATTTGGAATTGCATCACATCCAATTTTGCCTAGAGCGTACACGGTAAGTAACACTCGTTGTGTTTAAGGAGATTTACGTTTGTAATAGCAGAAGTGTAGCCGCGTTGCGTTGTACGTGTGAATGTTGGTCCGGGCGAAATGTTAATGTTTAATTTCATTCCTTTAGGTTCCACGGTGTTTGTTGGCTGCAAGTTTTCCACTGCAAGAAGAGGCTCATATCATTGACCAGGAGCGAGCTACAATGGTGAGTAGCCATAACATTTATGTTAAACACTTCCTATTTCATGTCTAACAGTACTTGATTTAACAAATAACCATAAATAAATACAGTGTGGGCACTGAAGTTAACATATGTGATTATACTGCCTAATCTGTCACCGAGTAGATTGTTGCAAAGTAATATAAGATCCAAAGTTGTAATTCAGAATAGTTTTCAAAAGAAGGCCATTAGAATTATATACAAGTCTGATTACCCCGAACAAGCTATTAATTAAATCACAAATTCTTCAATTCAAAGATTTGGTAGATTATCAGACAAATAATGTCTAACAGTAATTGATTTAACACATCACGATAAGTAGATTGAGTGTGGGCACTCTCAAGTTAACATATGTGATTATACTGCCTAATCTGTTACAGAGTATGTTGTTGCCAAGTAATGTAGAATAGATCCAAAGTAGTAATCCAGAATAGTTTTGAAGAGGCCATTAGAATGATAAACAAATCTGATTACCTTGAACATAATAACAAGCTAAGTGTTTAATATGTCCTATGAAGTCAAAATTGGGCACCATCATGTGGTGAAATTTGGAATTGCATCACATCCAATTTTGCCTGGGAACAAACAGATTACATAAATCTTAGTTTTGAATAAGCCACTCCTTCTCAAACAAGTAAACTCTGCCCATTTTGCGCAGTAGATGTTCTGTTAATATCTAGTATTTATACAAAGTCATAATTTAAATTGCTTTCAACCTTCATTCATCGGTTCAACCAACATTACTCGCTCTTCTTACCAACTTGTATTGATTTAACTAAGCGTTTAATACTTCCTATCAGGTCTCAAATCGAGATTTGGCAAAATACAATTTCAGCAAATCCAATTTTGCCAGGGAACAAAAATAGATTAAATAAACTAAATAAGTCCTCTTCCCATTAAATAAATCAGAAAAGTCTGTCTTGTAACCAGTCCTCTTCAAACAAGTAAAGTCTGCCCATTTTGTGCCGTAGATTTTGTGTCTATGCCTAGTATTTAAACAAAATCATAATTTAAACGACTTCTTTCCTTCATTCACTTTGGAAATTTGGAATTGCAGCAAATCGAATTTTGGCAGGGAACAAAAATAGATCAATTAAACTAAATAAGTCTTCTTCCCATTAAATAAATTAAAAAAGTCTGTCTTGTAACCAGTCCTTTTCAAACAAGTAAAGTCTGCCCATTTTGTGCCGTCGATTTTGTGTTAATGCCTAGTATTTATACAAAATCATAATTTAAAGGACTTCATTCCTTCATTCACTTTGGAAATTTGGAATTGCAGCACATCAAATTTTGCCTGGGAAGAAAAGTAGATTAAATAAATTTAATAAGTCTTACTACTTCCCATTAAATAAATTAAATACGTCTTACTTGTTCCCACTCCTTTTCAAAACAGTAGTTTAAAACGAGGGCCCTTCACTCAATCTTTAACCCCAACCCCGCACGTTGTGTTGTATCTGTGAATGTTGGTTGTGGCCAAATGATAGTTTTCTTTCATTCGTTTAGGTTCCAAGAAAACTTGATGTAACTCTACTTTTAACTGCCGTTTCAGATAAGCGGGTATTACGTCGCAGTCATGTGCCGTGGATATGACGTAATTGCCCGAACCTCCGCCAAAATTCAAATCTGTTGGCGCGATGGCCGTGAGCCACTGAGCAGCGACGATTATCAACAGAAATATCTTTATTTTCTGCTTGCAACTGGACCGTCTAGAGCGTACACGGTAAGTAACACTCATTGTGTTTAAGGAGATTTACGTTTGTAATAGCAGAAGTGTAGCCGCGTTGCGTTGTACGTGTGAAAATTGGTCGAGGCGAAATGTTAATGTTTAATTTCATTCCTTTAGGTTCCACGGTGTTTGTTGGCTGCAAGTTTTCCACTGCAAGAAGAGGCTCGTATCATTGACCAGGAGCGAGCTACAATGGTGAGTAGCCATAACATTTATGTTAAACACTTCCTATTTCATGTCTAACAGTACTTGATTTAACAAATAACCATAAATAAATACAGTGTGGGCACTGAAGTTAACATATGTGATTATACTGCCTAATCTGTCACGGAGTAGATTGTTGCAAAGTAATATAAGATCCAAAGTTGTAATTCAGAATAGTTTTCAAAAGAAGGCCATTAGAATTATATACAAGTCTGATTACCCTGAACAAGCTATTAATTAAATCACAAATTCTTCAATTCAAAGATTTGGTAGATTATCAGACAAATAATGTCTAACAGTAATTGATTTAACACATCACGATAAGTAGATTGAGTGTGGGCACTCTCAAGTTAACATATGTGATTATACTGCCTAATCTGTTACAGAGTATGTTGTTGCCAAGTAATGTAGAATAGATCCAAAGTAGTAATCCAGAATAGTTTTGAAGAGGCCATTAGAATGATAAACAAATCTGATTACCTTGAACATAATAACAAGCTAAGTGTTTAATATGTCCTATGAAGTCAAAATTGGGCACCATCATGTGGTGAAATTTGGAATTGCATCACATCCAATTTTGCCTGGGAACAAACAGATTACATAAATCTTAGTTTTGAATAAGCCACTCCTTCTCAAACAAGTAAACTCTGCCCATTTTGCGCAGTAGATGTTCTGTTAATATCTAGTATTTATACAAAGTCATAATTTAAATTGCTTTCAACCTTCATTCATCGGTTCAACCAACATTACTCGCTCTTATTACCAACTTGTATTGATTTAACTAAGCGTTTAATACTTCCTATCAGGTCTCAAATCGAGATTTGGCAAAATACAATTTCAGCAAATCCAATTTTGCCAGGGAACAAAAATAGATTAAATAAACTAAATAAGTCCTCTTCCCATTAAATAAATCAGAAAAGTCTGTCTTGTAACCAGTCCTCTTCAAACAAGTAAAGTCTGCCCATTTTGTGCCGTAGATTTTGTGTCTATGCCTAGTATTTAAACAAAATCATAATTTAAACGACTTCTTTCCTTCATTCACTTTGGAAATTTGGAATTGCAGCAAATCGAATTTTGGCAGGGAACAAAAATAGATCAATTAAACTAAATAAGTCTTCTTCCCATTAAATAAATTAAAAAAGTCTGTCTTGTAACCAGTCCTTTTCAAACAAGTAAAGTCTGCCCATTTTGTGCCGTCGATTTTGTGTTAATGCCTAGTATTTATACAAAATCATAATTTAAAGGACTTCATTCCTTCATTCACTTTGGAAATTTGGAATTGCAGCACATCAAATTTTGCCTGGGAAGAAAAGTAGATTAAATAAATTTAATAAGTCTTACTACTTCCCATTAAATAAATTAAATACGTCTTACTTGTTCCCACTCCTTTTCAAAACAGTAGTTTAAAACGAGGGCCCTTCACTCAATCTTTAACCCCAACCCCGCACGTTGTGTTGTATCTGTGAATGTTGGTTGTGGCCAAATGATAGTTTTCTTTCATTCGTTTAGGTTCCAAGAAAACTTGATGTAACTCTACTTTTAACTGCCGTTTCAGATAAGCGGGTATTACGTCGCAGTCATGTGCCGTGGATATGACGTAATTGCCCGAACCTCCGCCAAAATTCAAATCTGTTGGCGCGATGGCCGTGAGCCACTGAGCAGCGACGATTATCAACAGAAATATCTTTATTTTCTGCTTGCAACTGGACCGTCTAGAGCGTACACGGTAAGTAACACTCATTGTGTTTAAGGAGATTTACGTTTGTAATAGCAGAAGTGTAGCCGCGTTGCGTTGTACGTGTGAAAATTGGTCGAGGCGAAATGTTAATGTTTAATTTCATTCCTTTAGGTTCCACGGTGTTTGTTGGCTGCAAGTTTTCCACTGCAAGAAGAGGCTCGTATCATTGACCAGGAGCGAGCTACAATGGTGAGTAGCCATAACATTTATGTTAAACACTTCCTATTTCATGTCTAACAGTACTTGATTTAACAAATAACCATAAATAAATACAGTGTGGGCACTGAAGTTAACATATGTGATTATACTGCCTAATCTGTCACGGAGTAGATTGTTGCAAAGTAATATAAGATCCAAAGTTGTAATTCAGAATAGTTTTCAAAAGAAGGCCATTAGAATTATATACAAGTCTGATTACCCTTAACATAACAACAAGCTATTAATTAAATCACAAATTCTTCAATTCAAAGATTTGGTAGATTATCAGACAAATAATGTCTAACAGTAATTGATTTAACACATCACGATAAGTAGATTGAGTGTGGGCACTCTCAAGTTAACAGATATGATTATACTGCCTAATCTGTTACAGAGTATGTTGTTGCCAAGTAATGTAGAATAGATCCAAAGTAGTAATCCAGAATAGTTTTGAAGAGGCCATTAGAATAATAAACAAATCTGATTACCTTGAACATAATAACAAGCTAAGTGTTTAATATGTCCTATGAAGTCAAAATTGGGCACCATCATGTGGTGAAATTTGGAATTGCATCACATCCAATTTTGCCTGGGAACAAACAGATTAAATAAATCTTAGTTTTGAATAAGCCACTCCTTCTCAAACAAGTAAACTCTGCCCATTTCGCGCAGTAGATGTTCTGTTAATATCTAGTATTTATACAAAGTCATAATTTAAATTGCTTTCAACCTTCATTCATCGGTTCAACCAACATTACTCGCTCTTATTACCAACTTGTATTGATTTAACTAAGCGTTTAATACTTCCTATCAGGTCTCAAGGCAAGATTTGGCAAAATACAATTTCAGCAAATCCAATTTTGCCAGGGAACAAAAATAGATTAAATAAACTAAATAAGTCTTCTTCCCATTAAATAAATCAGAAAAGTCTGTCTTGTAACCAGTCCTCTTCAAACAAGTAAAGTCTGCCCATTTTGTGCCGTAGATTTTGTGTCTATGCCTAGTATTTAAACAAAATCATAATTTAAACGACTTCTTTCCTTCATTCACTTTGGAAATTTGGAATTGCAGCAAATCGAATTTTGCCAGGGAACAAAAATAGATCAATTAAACTAAATAAGTCTTCTTCCCATTAAATAAATTAAAAAAGTCTGTCTTGTAACCAGTCCTTTTCAAACAAGTAAAGTCTGCCCATTTTGTGCCGTCGATTTTGTGTTAATGCCTAGTATTTATACAAAATCATAATTTAAAGGACTTCATTCCTTCATTCACTTTGGAAATTTGGAATTGCAGCACATCAAATTTTGCCTGGGAAGAAAAGTAGATTAAATAAATTTAATAAGTCTTACTACTTCCCATTAAATAAATTAAATACGTCTTACTTGTTCCCACTCCTTTACAAAAAAGTAGTTTAAAACGAGGTCCCTTCACTCAACCTTTAACCCTATTTATTCACCTTCTAGGCTAAGTGTTAAAGGCTAAGTGTTAAAGGCTAAGTGTTAAAGGCTAAGTGTTAGAGGCTAAGTGCCAGAGGCTAGGCGCCAGAGGCGAGTTTTTGTGGGCTGAAGTTTTAGTGGGGTTAGTGTGAATACAATCCAAAAGAATACAACAGAATACAATACAATAGAATATAATACATAGATTAAATTCAATAGCTCTTACTACTTCCCATTAAATAAATTAAATACGTCTTACTTGTTCCCAATCCTTTTCAAAAAAGTAGTTTAAAACGAGGGCCCTTCACTCAACCTTTAACCTCAACCCCGCACGTCACATTGTGTTGTATCTGTGAATGTTGGTTGTGGCCAAATGATAGTTTTCTTTCATTCGTTTAGGTTCCACGGTGTTTGTTGGCTATGTTTTCCACTGTCAGAAGGATGAAAATACAAAGTACAACGCTTGGACGTGGGCGAAGACGTCACCGGTGAGTCCTTCCTTCCTATTTATTTACCTTCTAGATGCTAGAGGCTAAGTGTTAGAGGCTAAGTGTTAGAGGCTAAGTGTTAAACACAATACGAACAACACAACGATACTGCACTGAACAACACGATACCGCACTGAGAAACACGATACCGCACTGAACAACACGATACCGCACTGAACAACACCATGCCGCACTGAACACCATGCCACACTGAACAACACCATCCCGCACTGAACAACACCATGCCGCACTAAACAACACCATGCCGCACTGAACAACACCATGCCTCACTGAACGACACCATGCCGCACTGAAAGACACCATGCCGCACTGAACGACACCATGCCGCACTGAAAGACACCATCCCGCACTGAACACCATGCCGCACTGAACAACACCATCCTGCACTGAACAACACCATCCCGCACTGAACAACACCATGCCGCACTGAACAACATTATGCCGCACTGAACATTATGCCGCACTGAACAACACCATGCCGCACTGAACAACACCATGCCGCACTGAACAACATTATGCCGCACTGAACAACACCATGCCGCACTGAACAACACCATGCCGCACTGAACAACACCATGCCGCACTGAACAACATTATGCCGCACTGAACAACACCATGCCGCACTGAACAACACCATCCTGCACTGAACAACACCATTCCGCATTGAACACCATGCCGCACTGAACAACACCATCCCGCACTGAACAACACCATCCCGCACTGAACAACACCATGCCGCACTGAACAACATTATAACGCACTGAACAACACCATCCCGCACTGAACAACACCATGCCGCACTAAACAACATTATGCCGCACTGAACAACATTATGCCGAAATGAACAACACCATGCCGCACTGAACAACACCATGCCGCACTGAACAACACCATCCTGCACTGAACAACACCATCCCGCACTGAACAACACCATGCCGCACTGAACAACACCATGCCGCACTGAACAACACCATGCCGCAATGAACAACACCATCCCGCACTGAACAACATTATGCCGCACTGAACAACATTATGCCGCACTGAACAACACCATGCCGCACTGAACAACACCATGCCGCACTGAACAACACCATCCTGCACTGAACAACACCATCCCGCACTGAACAACACCATGCCGCACTGAACAACATTATGGCGCACTGAACAACATTATGCCGCACTGAACAACACCATGCCGCACTGAACAACACCATGCCGCACTGAACAACACCATGCCGCAATGAACAACACCATCCCGCACTGAACAACACCATGCCGCACTGAGCAACACCATGCCGCACTGAACAACACCATCCTGCACTGAACAACACCATGCCGCACTGAACAACACCATTCCGCACTGAACAACACCATGCCGCACTGAACAACATTACGCTGCACTGAACAACACCATGCCGCACTGAACAACACCATGCCGCACTGAACAACACCATGCCGCATTGAACAACACCATGCCGCATTGAACAACACCATGCCGCACTGAACAACACCATCCTGCACTGAACAACACCATGCCGCATTGAACGACACCATCCTGCACTGAACAACACCATCCCGCACTGAACAACACCATCCCGCATTGAACAACACCATCCTGCACTGAACAACACCATGCCGCACTGAACAACACCATGCCGCACTGAACAACACCATTCCGCACTGAACAACACCATGCCGCACTGAACAACACCATCCTGCACTGAACAACACCATCCCGCACTGAACAACACCATGCCGCATTGAACAACACCATCCTGCACTGAACAACACCATCCTGCACTGAACAACACCATGCCGCACTGAACAACACCATGCCGCACTGAACAACACCATGCCGCACTGAACAACACCATGCCGCACTGAACAACATTATGCCGCACTGAACAACATTATGTCGCACTGAACAACACCATGCCGCACTGAACAACACCATGCCGCACTGAACAACATTATGCCGCACTGAAAAACACCATGCCGCACTGAACAACACCATCCCGCACTGAACAACACCATGCCGCATTGAACAACACCATGCCGCACTGAACAACACCATGCTGCACTGAACAACATTATGCTGCACTGAACAACACGATCCTGCATTGAACAACACCATGCCGCACTGAACAACACCATCCTGCACTGAACAACACCATCCTGCACTGAACAACACCACCCCGCACTGAACAACACGATCCCGCATTGAACACCATCCCGCACTGAACAACACCATGCCGCACTGAACAACACCATTCCGCACTGAACAACACCATGCCGCACTGAACAACACCATGCCGCACTGAACAACACCATGCCGCACTGAACAACACCATGCCGCACTGAACAACATTATGCCGCACTGAACAACACCATGCCGCACTGAACAACACCATCCTGCACTGAACAACACCATGCCGCACTGAACAACACCATGCCGCACTGAACAACACCATCCTGCACTGAACAACACCATCCCGCACTAAACAACACCATGCCGCACTGAACAACATTATGGCGCACTGGACAACATTATGCCGCACTGAACAACACCATGCCGCACTGAACAACACCATGCCGCACTGAACAACACCATGCCGCACTGAACAACACCATGCCGCACTGAACAACATTATGCCGCACTGAACAACACCATGCCGCACTGAACAACACCATGCCGCACTGAACAACACGATCCCGCATTGAACAACACCATCCTGCACTGAACAACACCATGCCGCACTGAACAACACCATGCCGCACTGAACAACACCATTCCGCACTGAACAACACCATGCCGCACTGAACGACACCATCCTGCACTGAACAACACCATCCCGCACTGAACAACACCATGCCGCATTAAACAACACCATGCCGCACTGAACAACACCATCCTGCACTGAACACCATGCCGCACTGAACAACACCATGCCGCACTGAACAACACCATGCCGCACTGAACAACATTATGCCGCACTGAACAACATTATGCCGCACTGAACAACATTATGTCGCACTGAACAACACCATGCCGCACTGAACAACACCATGCTGCACTGAACAACATTATGCCGCACTGAACAACACCATCCCGCATTGAACAACACCATCCCGCAGTGAACAACACCATGCCGCATTGAACAACACCATGCCGCACTGAACAACACCATGCTGCACTGAACAACATTATGCTGCACTGAACAACACGATCCTGCATTGAACAACACCATGCCGCACTGAACAACACCATCCTGCACTGAACAACACCATGCCGCACTGAACAACACCATGCCGCACTGAACAACATTATGCCGCACTGAACAACACCATGCCGCACTGAACAACACCATCCCGCACTGAACAACACCATGCCGCATTGAACAACACCATGCCGCACTGAACAACACCATGCTGCACTGAACAACATTATGCTGCACTGAACAACACGATCCTGCATTGAACAACACCATGCCGCACTGAACAACACCATCCTGCACTGAACAACACCATCCTGCACTGAACAACACCACCCCGCACTGAACAACACGATCCCGCATTGAACAACACCATCCCGCACTGAACAACACCATTCCGCACTGAACAACACCATGCCGCACTGAACAACACCATGCCGCACTGAACAACACCATGCCGCACTGAACAACACCATGCCGCACTGAACAACATTATGCCGCACTGAACAACACCATGCCGCACTGAACAACACCATCCCGCACTGAACAACACCATGCCGCATTGAACAACACCATGCCGCACTGAACAACACCATCCTGCACTGAACAACACCATCCCGCACTAAACAACACCATGCCGCACTGAACAACATTATGGCGCACTGGACAACATTATGCCGCACTGAACAACACCATGCCGCACTGAACAACACCATGCCGCACTGAACAACACCATGCCGCACTGAACAACACCATGCCGCACTGAACAACATTATGCCGCACTGAACAACACCATGCCGCACTGAACAACACCATGCCGCACTGAACAACACGATCCCGCATTGAACAACACCATCCTGCACTGAACAACACCATGCCGCACTGAACAACACCATGCCGCACTGAACAACACCATTCCGCACTGAACAACACCATGCCGCACTGAACAACACCATCCTGCACTGAAGAACACCATCCCGCACTGAACAACACCATGCCGCATTGAACAACACCATGCCGCACTGAACAACACCATCCTGCACTGAACAACACCATGCCGCACTGAACAACACCATGCCGCACTGAACAACACCATGCCGCACTGAACAACATTATGCCGCACTGAACAACATTATGCCGCACTAAACAACATTATGTCGCACTGAACAACACCATGCCGCACTGAACAACACCATGCTGCACTGAACAACATTATGCCGCACTGAACAACACGATCCCGCATTGAACAACACCATCCCGCAGTGAACAACACCATGCCGCAGTGAACAACACCATGCCGCATTGAACAACACCATGCCGCACTGAACAACACCATGCTGCACTGAACAACATTATGCTGCACTGAACAACACCATGCCGCACTGAACAACACCATGCCGCACTGAACAACACCATCCTGCACTGAACAACACCTTTCCACACTGAACAACACCATGCCGCACTGAACAACACCATGCCGCACTGAACAACACCATGCCGCACTGAACAACACCATGCCGCACTGAACAACACCATGCCGCAATGAACAACACCATCCCGCAATGAACAACACCATGCCGCATTGAACAACACCATGCCGCACTGAACAACACCATCCCGCACTGAACAACACCACCCCGCACTGAACAACACGATCCCGCATTGAACAACACCATCCCGGACTGAACAACACCATGCCGCACTGAACAACACCATTCCGCACTGAACAACACCATGCCGCACTGAACAACACCATGCCGCACTGAACAACACCATGCCGCACTGAACAACACCATGCCGCACTGAACAACATTATGCCGCACTGAACAACACCATGCCGCACTGAACAACACCATCCCGCACTGAACAACACCATGCCGCATTGAACAACACCGTGCCGCACTGAACAACACCATCCTGCACTGAACAACACCATGCCGCACTGAACAACACCATGCCGCACTGAACAACATTATGCCGCACTGAACAACATTATGCCGCACTGAACAACACCATGCCGCACTGAACAACACCATGCCGCACTGAACAACACCATGCCGCACTGAACAACACGACGTCGCACTGAACAACACGACGCCGCACAGAACAACACGACGCCGCACAGAATAACACAATACCGCACAGAACAACACAATACCGCACAAACAGTTTTAGATAATATTACGTCGCAGTCATGTGACGCGGACATGACGTCAATAGGCGGAACTCACGGCAAAATTATAATCCGTGGGCGTGGCTTGCAACAGGAAGTAGGAAAGCGGCAGTTCTGGCAAACAAGACACAGCTGTTAGTAACACGATGACTAACAAGGCAAATATTTTTGTTTTCAGCTTGCAACTTGACCGTCTAGAGCGTACAAGGTAATTACAACTGTTTTTTTTTAGCCCTGAAAAGCAAGGGAGTGTGGCGTTTGGGAGGAATGTCGAACTCGGCGTCTGCTTCCAGCCACAGACGCCAAATTTCGACGATTATTTCGACTGGTCAACGGTTGTAAATTATTGCGTTGACTAAAAACTTTATTTAACTCTACTCTTAACTTTGCCGTTTCAGATATGCGGGTATTACACCGCGGAAATGACGTCAATAGGCTGAACTCTCGCCAAAATCCAAATCTGTGGGCGCAATGGCCTTGAGCGAGACACCGGATACAAACACGACGATTATCAACAGAAATATCTTTATTTTCCGCTTGCAAGTGGACCGTCTAGAGCGTACACGGTAAGTACAACTCATTGTGTTTAAAAAGATTTACGTTTGTGTAGTTTGCGTTGCGTTGTATCTGTGAATGTTGGTTGAGGCTAAATGTTAATGTTTAATTTCATTCCTTTAGGTTCCACGGTGTTTGTTGGCTGTATGTTTTCCACTGCAAGAAGAGGCTCGTATCATTGACCAGCAGGAGCTACAATGGTGAGTACCCCTTTCGTCTTCCATTTATGTTAAACACTTCCTATTTCATGTCTAACAGTACTCGATTTAACAAATAACCATAAATAAATACAGTGTGGGCAGTCACGTTAACATATGTGATTATCCTGCCTAATATGTTTATCACAAATATGTCACTAATCACTAATATGTTTATTTGTTTATCACAACACCTTTGGACCTTCAGCAATCGATTATTTACCTTCATCTACATAGAGACAGAACGATGGTGTCTTAAACATCTCATTCATTTCACCAAATAACTTCACGCAGGTGGATAACGGCCGTCTCGGTCACGCTATGTTGCGTGATGCAGTTTTGAAGAACCAAATGCATTTATTCAATGAATAAGTCAAGCTAGTTCTATGTTTATGATGTTGTAAGTTACGGTACCGATTGAAGTTGAGTTCGAAGCCAGTGGAAAACAGCGCTGCGTTTGTGCTCTCCAGGTACAAATGTTGTGATCTCTGACTGACGACCGGGCGAGACTCGAGTAAGAGATGTCCAAACGAGCTCCGGCAGGGCGGGCCAAGGCGGAGCGAACGGACGCCCTTCAGGCCGCCAATGACGAGCTGAGAACCAAACTGATGGACGTCCAGTTAGAACTTCAGCAGGAGAAGAACAAGGTGAAAACCTCAACAGACAGACACTGCCTGCCTCCCTGCCTGCCTCCCTGCCTGCCTCCCTGCCTGCCTCCCTCCCTCCCAGTTTTCCCGATGTAGATTAGACATGCGTGTGCCATGACTGTGTCAGCCTACATCAACAAATGCACCGAGGACGTCAGCACCACTAAGAATATCATCACCCGGGGCAACCAACGACCCTGGATGACTGAGGAGGTACGTCAAACGCTACGAGCGCGGAACTCTGCCTTCAAGTCTGGCGACAAGGAGACACTGAGGACAGCGAGAGCCAACTTGAACCGTGCCATCAGGATAGCGAAGCGAGACCGCAGTCGAAAATTTCAGGATCGTTTCCACGACGTCAAAAACATCAGGAGTATGTGGCAAGGCATACGGGCGATTACAGACTACAACTCACCCTCCCCCCCCCCGGTGGGTGTAGTTGATGCTGACTTTCTAAATGGTCTAAATAACTTCTTTGGGAGGTTCGAGGCACTAAACGGCACTCCAGCAGTTAAAACTGTCCCCCATCAGGAAGAGGAGGTACTCTGCCTTGACTCCGCCGATGTGTTGAAGACCCTGAGGAGAGTCAACCCCTGTAAGGCCCCTGGCCCCGACAACATTCCTGGGCGTGTGTTCAGGGAATGTGCAAGTCATCTGGCTGGGGTCATCACAGACATTTTTAACACCTCGCTGGGCCAAGCCACAGTGCCGGCGTGCTTTAAGACTGCCTCCATCATTCCGGTGCCGAAGAAACCTCAAATCACCTCATTTAATGATTACCGGCCTGTTGCACTGACTCCGGTTATGATGAAGTGCTTCGAAAGGCTGCTTAAAGGTCACATCGTTTCCAGACTCCCCCTATTATTTGACCCGTTCCAGTTTGCCGACCGGCAAAACCGCTCCACTCAGGACGCCATCTCCTCCGTTCTTCACCTGAGCCTGGCTCACCTGGAGGAGAAGAACACCCATGTGCGGAGGCTGTTCCTGGACTTCAGCTCAGCGTTTAACACCATCATCCCACAGCATCTGGTAGGAAAATTGGAACACCTGGGCTTCAACACCCCCCTTCGCAACTGGCTGCTAGACTTCCTCACCAACAGACCTCAGTCAGTCCGGGTCGGACAGAACACCTCTGATGTCATCACCCTCAGCACAGGCTCCCTTCAGGGCTGCGTCCTGAGCCCCCTGCTGTGCACCCTGATGACACACGACTGCGTCCTCAGGTTCACCACCAATCACATCGTGAAGTCAGCAGACGACACAACGGTGGTGGGGCTCATCAGAGACAACAACGACCTGGACTACAGAGAGGAGGTGGAGCAGCTGGTGGGCTGGTGCAGAGAAAACAGCCTGATCCTGAATGAGGAGAAGATGAAGGAGATCATCGTCGACTTCAGGAAAAAACAGCCTCACCACGCTCCACTGATCATCAACAGCTCAGCTGTGGAGGTGGTCAGCACCACCAAATTCCTGGGGGTCCACATCACAGAAGACCTCACCTGGACTATGAACACTACGGCACTGGTCAAGAGGGCACAGAAGCGCTTGTACTTCCTGCGGAGGATGAGGAGAGCCCACCTGCCCCCACCCATCATGAGGACGTTCTACAGGAGCAC
The DNA here is from genome assembly GCF_059516105.1 of Syngnathus floridae. Classification (NCBI taxonomy): domain Eukaryota; kingdom Metazoa; phylum Chordata; class Actinopteri; order Syngnathiformes; family Syngnathidae; genus Syngnathus; species Syngnathus floridae. The sequence goes on along the minus strand of NC_142419.1, from coordinate 23,159 downwards.
CATAGAGAGCATTCTGACAAGCTGTCTCTCTGTGTGGTGTGGAGGCTGCACCGCCTCCGATTGGAAGAACGTGAGGAGAGTGGTGAGGACAGCAGAGAGGATCATAGGGGCTCCTCTTCCCTCCATTCAGGACATTTCATCTCAGCGCTGCATGTCCCGTGCCCGTAACATCATCAATGACCCATCACACCCCCACCATGGACTGTTCTCCCTGCTGCCCTCTGGGAAGAGGTTTGCAGCATCCGCTGCAGGTCCACCAGGTTCTGCAACAGCTTTTTCCCTGCTGTCATCAGACTGTTGAACACTAGAACTGTTGAGCTCTAAACTGAACTCTGCATCACACATTCACAGAACTGTACTTTATGACACTACGGACCTCTATCTTGCACTATCTCGCACTACCAACTTTACTGAACTTGTATAAACCCTTTAAATAGAAGTTTAATACATGGTTTAGCATTCCTCTGCACACTCTTGAATACTGTTTTGCCTACTTGCACTATTGCATAATTATCACTGCTGCACTTTATACTTATTTTTAATATATATATATATATATATATATATATAGTATATATGTATATATATATATTTTCATAGGATATGTTACTTCTATTCAACTGCAATATCACTACTTTGTTGTAAGACGTATGCAACGGAATTTCGTTTTGTATGCACCATGTGCAGACAAGATGACAATAAAGTTTGTCTAAGTCTAAGTCATGTCAGGTCAGCTGTCTGGAGAGAGAGAGAAGTCAGGACCTGCGGGCGGAGCACCACCGTGCCACCGCCGCCATGACGGAACTCAAAAGCAAACTCCATGAGGAGAAGCAGAAAGAGTTAGCCATTACCAGGGAGACATTACTGCGGCAGCATGAAATGGAGCTGATGAGAGTGATCAAAATCAAAGATGGAGAGATCCAGCGACTGAATGCCTTGGTCCTCAGCCTGAGGGACGGCTCCATGGACAAGGTGATCCGCTCTATCCGTGTCTGACTATCCGCACGCCACGTCGGGCTTCGATGCGGCCGCTACCGTATTGTGTAGCTTGTCCCCAGTAAGCGTCGCGGCGCTCCGTTGCGGTCTCAACGGCCCGGTGTGGCGCAATGTCTGCTCAGGTGAGGAGGGGGGGCGCTTTGCTGGCGGAGATGGAGGAGACGCGGCGGTGTCGGGAGACCGAGCGGTGTCGCCTCCACCAGGAGCGCGGAAGAAGCCCTGGCAGCGGCCCAGCAGGCCTGGCAGTCCCGAGCGGCCGAGCTCCGATCGGCTCATCACCAGCATCGGGAGGAGCTGAGCCGAACCAAGAGAGACTGCGAGAGGGAGATCCGCCGACTGGTAGGACTGATCAGATGCGCGGTGCGTGGCTATGTTCCCAATTTCGTTGTATACCTGCAGTGCAATGACACCTAAGGCATTCTATTCTATTCTATTTCACAAGAAGAAAATGTCCGGTTGCTCGCTTCGCTTTTGTCACAGCAAAGGTGTTCTAGTCGATTCAAGAAAAAAATTGGCCGGTTGCTCTCTTTGTTTTTGTCACAATTCTGGCAAATGAGTTTGCCCGCCTGCCTGAGCGCTCCCCGTTTGTACATCCAGACGGATGAGATCAAGCTGAAAGACAGAGCGGTTAGTGTTTTGGATGAAGCCCTGGGGCCGGCCACGTCCACCGCCTTCAGCTGCAGACTCAGGCTGCCGAGCAGCAGATCGCTGCCCTGAGGGATTCCCAAAGGGCGGGCCTAAACTACCCTGGAAGTGGGGTCAACGCCGCTACTAGCAATCCTCTTCATTGCGTAAGCCACCTCATCACACACTTGCAGTACGCATGACTTAGTTCGTTGCTGGAGGAAGGTAGCACAAAAACAGTTTTGAACTTTGAACGAGTGCTTGTGTGTGTGTGTTGCGGGGCGTTTTCAGTCTCAGGAGGATCGGGACACGCGACGGTTTCATCTGAAAATCGCTGAGCTCAGCGCAGTCATCAGGAAACTGGAGGATCGAAACGCCCTGCTTTCTGAAGAGCGCAATGAACTGGTAATTTATTGACGGCACGCTTGAAGGTTTGCGCTACGTTTGATGCGCGCCATCCAGCGAGGCACCCATTGCGCTTGCTTATTAGTTGAGCGGCGCAGCGAGTCGGTTGCCTGGTAGATGTCTTTTATTGGGAGCCAAAGCCACGATTTCGTTCAAACCGATGCAAAAGGAATGGATACGTTCTGGCCCGCGTGTTGTGCGTCTTTCACATCCCGCACTTCATGCTTGCAGCTAAAGCGACTGAGAGAAACAGAAAGCCAGTTTCTGCCACTCCTGTACAAAAACAAACGCCTGAGCAGGAAGAATGAAGAACTCTCGCTGGTGCTGTGTCGCCTTGAAAACAAAGTGCGCTTTGTCACCCAGGAGAACGAGGAGATGGCAAGCTTGGTAAGTCGACGCGGACAATGGCGGCGTGCCAACAGAGTCCACTGCATTTGTGTTCCACAGAGAAGGCCTAGTTCGCTCAATGACCTGGACCGCGGTTGCGGCCAGCAGGACGGTGAAATGGAGTTCCTTCAAGTTGTGGAGCAGCGGCACATCATCGACGACTTGTCCAAGGTCTTCAGGCAGGCGACTCGGTGCACGTACGGCAGCGCCGCGCTCGCTCGCTGTCGCCAGGAAACCTTTTCCGTCCAAAGCTTGGCCGGCGGCCGCCATCCAAAAAATTGGCCCCTTAAATTCCGACCTTTCAAGCAGGAGCATTGTGCGCACGCGTTTGAACACGCTTTAGACTTGTTTTGCCGTTTTCAGCAGCTCAAAGCTCCCGTTTTGTCAGCGCCTTTGCCACTCGCTGTGCGCTGAAAACGACGGACTTGCCCGGCTGCTCAGCCCGTCAACCATGAGCCGCGAGCGCGACGTCATTGTCCGTAGGCAGCTAGTGGCAAAATGCACCCTGTTAGAGTTGCGCTCGCTCCAACTTATTTTGCAAGAACCACACGGGAGACAAGTAAGTTCTTTTGGACACCTGCAGGTGGAGAGTCCATCCGTTGTACGAATGAAGTCTGACTCTCGGCTCCTGCACGAGCATTTTAATTAAGAGAAACAGGGTGGGTGTAAGAGTGGATTGAATAGAGGAAGCCCTTGACCTCTAGTCAAAACATAGCAAGGGGTGTTTTACGACTTTGTGTAGGAAGGGATAAGCGATAGGGATAAATAAGGGATAAATAATATTATTTATTACAGGTCGCAGTCAAAGTCAAAGCAACACAATGATACGATAAAGATAATCTGGAAAACCCTGACACACCCTGTAGTTGTCACTTTTGGAAAAGACGAGCGTCCCTCCAATCATCGCCGGTGACGTGTTTTTCAGGCTCTGGAGACAGGAGCTCATGTCAGAAATGTTATTGTGAGTCGCGTTTGTTTCTGCGCCGGAGCCGTTCGTTCCCTTTGCATCCAAAGAATCTCAAAGGCGGATTATTTGTGTCGACAGGAGAGAGATTTGCTGCTACGATACCGACGTCGAGAATCTCTGAGGAGGAACAAAGCGTGAGGTCCTGCAAGGTGAGTCTGTTTGTTTGCGGCTGCTTGGTGTTGCGCAAGATGAAATGGCCTTTTTCTCGCTATCGTTCCTCTCGTCGATTCATCGTGAGGTGTCGCTTCAGTTTGTTCAGAGAGATGTTTGCTTCCGCGCCCGCAGGTCATCGAAACATTTTACGGCTACGACGAAGACGTGTTGGTGGACTCGGACGGATCGTCCTTGTCTTTTCACACCGACAGAACCCCCGACACGGAACCCGAAGAGGTAGCCCGCCATTTCTGCCAGCGTATTGACACCAAACATTCCTCTTCAGCCTGGAATCGGACTCGTCTTTGCGTCGCGGGTGCTTTGTCGCCGGTCTGACTGATTCTGGTACTAGTGCTGTGTTGCATTGGTGTGTGCATGAAGAGGCGGAGCTTCGCTACCGCCAGCTGACGCAAGAATATCAAGCGCTGCAACGAGCCTACGCTCTGCTAGCCCAGACCAGCGAAAGGGGACTACGACGCCGAGAAGGAGATCAAGGTGGCGCCCCTTCCCGCAACCCCCGGCCGGGTCGCAGCCTCCCCGTTCTCACCCAGCCTCGGGTGTTCTCTGGTCTGAAAGGAGGAGGAGGAGCCTCCCTCCTCCTCCTTTCAGACCAGAGAAAAGCTGATGGTAGAAATGGGTCACTATCAAAGCAGAGTAGCAGATCTGGAGTCAGCGCTGAAGCAACAAGGACAGGTAAGCTCATCAATGAGCACACCTTTTTCTCAGACAAAATAGCTACATTCTTCAGTCACTCATCCGTCTGGCATTACTGGACCAACCCCCCCCCCCCCCCCCCCCCGAACGTGGCTGGGAAAATGCGGAGAAAAGCAAATGTCATTTTCCAGTCAACCAAAGAATTTGTGGATGAAAATGACACAACATTCCAAAGCTGTCCACGCGTTTGTCTCTTCTAGAATGTCAAGTGGGTGGAGGAGAAGCAGCTGCTGCGTCAGAGCAATCAGCAGTTGGCCGAAAAGGTGACGGAAAGAAAGGCGCTGGGCGGAGTCGCTTGGCGTCACACCTGTCGGGAAGCCCCGCAGATGAGGTCTGACTGTCTTTTCAGGTCAGGCGGATGGAGGCGGAAGAAGCGCGTCTGAAAGAGCACATCCAGGATATCCGAGACCAAAACGAACTGCTTGAGTTCCGCATCCTGGAGCTGGAGGTGGGAAGACTCGCACAAGCGTGTTGAGGCCAGAGATGTGACGGACGGACGGACGGACGGACGGACGGATGCATGCCTCTGCCTTTCAGGAGAGGGAGTGGCGCTCCCCCGTCTTGAAGTTTCTGCAAGTCCGTTTCCCAGACGGCCTCAGCCCTTTGCAGATCTACTGCGAGGCCGAGGGCGTGAGCGTACGTAAGGCGTCCCTCGCAACCCTAACCTTAACCCGAGGTCCCAGAACACCTTACATTGCTCCTTGCGCCTTTCCCCCGGACATCGTCATCAGTGATCTGATGAAGAAGCTGGACATCCTGGGCTATAACGCCGTAAGTGTATGTCGAACTCCTTATGTTCGCACTCCACGAGACTCGGCGGCTCAAATGTGACTTTTGGAAGGCTTTGCGCTGAAAGAAGCTTGTTGACGCTGTGCCTTTGGGCTCTTGCAGAATCTCACCAACGAGGAGCAGGTGGTCGTGATTCACGCCAGGACCCTTCTCACCCTAGCCGAGAAGGTAACGCGCACGTCCACGCACGCTCTCGCATTCTGCTTATGTGACAGCAGCCTTTCCTCAGTGGTTAGAATACATCAAAGTGACCAAGTCAGCACTTCAACAGAAGATGTTGGACATTGAAAGTGAGAAGGTAGACAGACACGCGACATCAGCCAAGGGGAACTCCGGCAATGTGCCCCAACAATTCTGACCTTGAGCTGTGCTAGGATATGTTCTGCAAGCAGAAGGGCTACCTGGATGAAGAGTTGGACTTCAGGAAGTGTTCCATGGACCAGGCTCATAAGGTAAGCCGCCCTCAAATCTCCCGCCGGACCACTGATGGACGAGGATTGCGGCCCAGAGGATCCTGGAGCTGGAGGCCATGTTGTACGAGGCGCTACCGCAGCGGGACTGCCCCGCCACGGACGGCGAAAAAGCCAGCCACGCTGGCGTGAATGACGTGCTGACGGCGGATCAGAGAGAAGAGCTTAGGAGCGCCGTGGACCAATGGAAGCGAGCCCTGATGTGCGAGTTGAGGGAGCGCGACGCTTGCATCCTCCAAGAGAGAATGGATCTGCTGCACAGCGCGCAACAGGTAAGGGCCCAAAGCCAGCCCGGCACTTACTTGCACGCTTACTGGCTTTTGAATGCCACTTTCCATTTGTCCGTCCTAGAGGAACAAAGAGCTGAAAGAATTCATCGAAGCTCAGAAGAGACAAATCAAACAATTGGAGGAGAAGTTTCTGTTTCTCTTTCTATTCTTCTCCTTGGCCTTCATTCTGTGGCCCTAACACCAGCTGGTGAGTGAGCTCCAGCGGCACCGCACTCGACACCTCCGATACACTGCCAGCCGGTCTCAGACGTTGGCAGACGCTCCGATGCCAACGTATACCCCCCGCCACGGTGACAGAGGCACCGCGTCACACCGGCGCTCATCCAATCAGAAGGCAGGAAAAGCAAATTCACATGCAGGGCACTTTTGAACCAGAAGAGAGCGCCACAAAAAACGGTTGTTGCCCCAAACGCGCACTAAAAAGGGTCAGAATAACAAGAGTCCCACTGGCCAGCCGGGGCCACCCGTCCAGCTGTTTCTTCAGGGGGGAAAAAAATTGGAGTCACCGGTGAGTACATTTTGCATTTAGCTCTGCTTTTCTGCTTCTGTCTTCAAGTGTGTGGCATCCTGCGATCAAAGAGTCAGCCAACCCCAAAGCGGTTGACCTCAACGTCCCACCACCATGCCTACCAGAGCAGGTGACGTGATGCTTTGGACATCCTTCCGTCTCAGATGCCCAAAAGTACTCTTTGCCACATCTGCGGCAATACGGTGTCTTTTCAAAGGTGCAAATAAATCCAGCGTGGGCGGAACACGCACGTCTTCGGTTTTTCCCGCTTTGTTTGTGTGACAGCTGTTGTGAAAATTTTATACAAATAAAGTTGTATAGTACAGGTTTGGCCAAGCCGCAACTCCCGAACCGCATGCGGCTCTTTTATGTTCATATCAACATTTGTGTGTGTGTGTGTGTGTGTGTGTGTGTGGGGGGGGGGGTTGTGCGTGTTGGCTTCACTTGAGTTCAATTTGGTATTTTGGTCAAAAGCGCATGTGGTGAAATTCCACAAAGTAGGATGGGCAAACACATTTCTTTAAACTATGAGTGTCAATTGGGCTCTCGAAATGGCAGGGAAAAGATGCACAGCAAAACGAAAATACGTAGATGAACACAGGACGTTTTAATCAGAGTGGGAAAGTTTCTATTTTTTGTTGAACGTGATGGCAAACCATTCTGCCTGATATGTCAGACCTCAGCGCATTTCAAAGATTCAAATCTTCAGCGCCATGCACTTCAGCTCACTCCATGCTAACATTGATCAGGCGTCGAACCCGCATCATCATGCTTAAGAGGTGGCCATGCTAACCAGTGCGCCATTATGTCAACGCATAATAACTAAGTCTACTGGTCAAAACAGCGGTTACTATATGACGTCGCTACGTCGTGGTCACGTGACGCAGACAAGACGTCAATGGACGTGGGCAGAGTTAACTTGTTTAAAAGGGAGTAGGCAGAAGAAATATTTAATTTATTTAAATCTATTTTGAGTGCACACCATTATGCCAATGCATAACAACTGTAAATCTACTAAACAAAACAGCGGTTGCTATATGACATCTGCCACGTCGTGGTCACGTGACATACGTGACGTCGATGGGCGTAACTTTCGCCGGAATTCAAATCCGCGGGGAGAGTTAACTTGTTTAAAAGAGAGTGGGCAGAAGAATTATTTAATTTATTTAAATCTATTTGGTGTGTGCGCCATTATGTCAATGCATAACAACTGTAAGTCTACTAAACAAAACAGCGGTTGCTATTTGACGTCTGCCACGTCGTGGTCACGTGACGCGGACGTGACGTCGACGCCTACTTTACATCCCACCGATCACAGGACTCCTCGGCTGCATAACCGTGCCCCCTTCCCAACCAATCGGATTTGCTATACGCGAAAACGACGCCAATGGAAAGAGCTTCCGCCCAAATTTAAATCCGTGGGCGTGGCTCGCAGCAGGAAGTAGGAAAATGGCGGCGATGTTGACAAAGACACAGCGGATGGTAACATACGACTAACAAGAGAAATATTTTTATTTTCTGCTTGCAACTGGACCGTCCAGAGCGTACACGGTAAGTACAACTCATCGTTTTTAAAAAGAAGTACTTTTGTTGCCCTGAAAAGCGAGTGAGCGTGGCGTTTGTGGGGGACGTCGAATTTCGACGATTCTTTCTGGTCAACGGTTGTAAATGATTGTGTTGATTAAAAAAGAAAACTTGATGTAACTCTACTTTTAACTGCCGTTTCAGATAGATTTGGAATTGCATCACATCCAATTTTGCCTAGAGCGTACACGGTAAGTAACACTCGTTGTGTTTAAGGAGATTTACGTTTGTAATAGCAGAAGTGTAGCCGCGTTGCGTTGTACGTGTGAATGTTGGTCCGGGCGAAATGTTAATGTTTAATTTCATTCCTTTAGGTTCCACGGTGTTTGTTGGCTGCAAGTTTTCCACTGCAAGAAGAGGCTCATATCATTGACCAGGAGCGAGCTACAATGGTGAGTAGCCATAACATTTATGTTAAACACTTCCTATTTCATGTCTAACAGTACTTGATTTAACAAATAACCATAAATAAATACAGTGTGGGCACTGAAGTTAACATATGTGATTATACTGCCTAATCTGTCACCGAGTAGATTGTTGCAAAGTAATATAAGATCCAAAGTTGTAATTCAGAATAGTTTTCAAAAGAAGGCCATTAGAATTATATACAAGTCTGATTACCCCGAACAAGCTATTAATTAAATCACAAATTCTTCAATTCAAAGATTTGGTAGATTATCAGACAAATAATGTCTAACAGTAATTGATTTAACACATCACGATAAGTAGATTGAGTGTGGGCACTCTCAAGTTAACCTATGTGATTATACTGCCTAATCTGTTACAGAGTATGTTGTTGCCAAGTAATGTAGAATAGATCCAAAGTAGTAATCCAGAATAGTTTTGAAGAGGCCATTAGAATGATAAACAAATCTGATTACCTTGAACATAATAACAAGCTAAGTGTTTAATATGTCCTATGAAGTCAAAATTGGGCACCATCATGTGGTGAAATTTGGAATTGCATCACATCCAATTTTGCCTGGGAACAAACAGATTACATAAATCTTAGTTTTGAATAAGCCACTCCTTCTCAAACAAGTAAACTCTGCCCATTTTGCGCAGTAGATGTTCTGTTAATATCTAGTATTTATACAAAGTCATAATTTAAATTGCTTTCAACCTTCATTCATCGGTTCAACCAACATTACTCGCTCTTCTTACCAACTTGTATTGATTTAACTAAGCGTTTAATACTTCCTATCAGGTCTCAAATCGAGATTTGGCAAAATACAATTTCAGCAAATCCAATTTTGCCAGGGAACAAAAATAGATTAAATAAACTAAATAAGTCCTCTTCCCATTAAATAAATCAGAAAAGTCTGTCTTGTAACCAGTCCTCTTCAAACAAGTAAAGTCTGCCCATTTTGTGCCGTAGATTTTGTGTCTATGCCTAGTATTTAAACAAAATCATAATTTAAACGACTTCTTTCCTTCATTCACTTTGGAAATTTGGAATTGCAGCAAATCGAATTTTGGCAGGGAACAAAAATAGATCAATTAAACTAAATAAGTCTTCTTCCCATTAAATAAATTAAAAAAGTCTGTCATGTAACCAGTCCTTTTCAAACAAGTAAAGTCTGCCCATTTTGTGCCGTCGATTTTGTGTTAATGCCTAGTATTTATACAAAATCATAATTTAAAGGACTTCATTCCTTCATTCACTTTGGAAATTTGGAATTGCAGCACATCAAATTTTGCCTGGGAAGAAAAGTAGATTAAATAAATTTAATAAATCTTACTACTTCCCATTAAATAAATTAAATACGTCTTACTTGTTCCCACTCCTTTTCAAAACAGTAGTTTAAAACGAGGGCCCTTCACTCAATCTTTAACCTCAACCCCGCACGTTGTGTTGTATCTGTGAATGTTGGTTGTGGCCAAATGATAGTTTTCTTTCATTCGTTTAGGTTCCAAGAAAACTTGATGTAACTCTACTTTTAACTGCCGTTTCAGATAAGCGGGTATTACGTCGCAGTCAAATGCCGCGGATATGACGTAATTGCCCGAACCTCCGCCAAAATTCAAATCTGTTGGCGCGATGGCCGTGAGCCACTGAGCAGCGACGATTATCAACAGAAATATCTTTATTTTCTGCTTGCAACTGGACCGTCTAGAGCGTACACGGTAAGTAACACTCATTGTGTTTAAGGAGATTTACGTTTGTAATAGCAGAAGTGTAGCCGCGTTGCGTTGTACGTGTGAAAATTGGTCGAGGCGAAATGTTAATGTTTAATTTCATTCCTTTAGGTTCCACGGTGTTTGTTGGCTGCAAGTTTTCCACTGCAAGAAGAGGCTCGTATCATTGACCAGGAGCGAGCTACAATGGTGAGTAGCCATAACATTTATGTTAAACACTTCCTATTTCATGTCTAACAGTACTTGATTTAACAAATAACCATAAATAAATACAGTGTGGGCACTGAAGTTAACATATGTGATTATACTGCCTAATCTGTCACGGAGTAGATTGTTGCAAAGTAATATAAGATCCAAAGTTGTAATTCAGAATAGTTTTCAAAAGAAGGCCATTAGAATTATATACAAGTCTGATTACCCTGAACAAGCTATTAATTAAATCACAAATTCTTCAATTCAAAGATTTGGTAGATTATCAGACAAATAATGTCTAACAGTAATTGATTTAACACATCACGATAAGTAGATTGAGTGTGGGCACTCTCAAGTTAACATATGTGATTATACTGCCTAATCTGTTACAGAGTATGTTGTTGCCAAGTAATGTAGAATAGATCCAAAGTAGTAATCCAGAATAGTTTTGAAGAGGCCATTAGAATGATAAACAAATCTGATTACCTTGAACATAATAACAAGCTAAGTGTTTAATATGTCCTATGAAGTCAAAATTGGGCACCACCATGTGGTGAAATTTGGAATTGCATCACATCCAATTTTGCCTGGGAACAAACAGATTACATAAATCTTAGTTTTGAATAAGCCACTCCTTCTCAAACAAGTAAACTCTGCCCATTTTGCGCAGTAGATGTTCTGTTAATATCTAGTATTTATACAAAGTCATAATTTAAATTGCTTTCAACCTTCATTCATCGGTTCAACCAACATTACTCGCTCTTATTACCAACTTGTATTGATTTAACTAAGCGTTTAATACTTCCTATCAGGTCTCAAATCGAGATTTGGCAAAATACAATTTCAGCAAATCCAATTTTGCCAGGGAACAAAAATAGATTAAATAAACTAAATAAGTCCTCTTCCCATTAAATAAATCAGAAAAGTCTGTCTTGTAACCAGTCCTCTTCAAACAAGTAAAGTCTGCCCATTTTGTGCCGTAGATTTTGTGTCTATGCCTAGTATTTAAACAAAATCATAATTTAAACGACTTCTTTCCTTCATTCACTTTGGAAATTTGGAATTGCAGCAAATCGAATTTTGGCAGGGAACAAAAATAGATCAATTAAACTAAATAAGTCTTCTTCCCATTAAATAAATTAAAAAAGTCTGTCTTGTAACCAGTCCTTTTCAAACAAGTAAAGTCTGCCCATTTTGTGCCGTCGATTTTGTGTTAATGCCTAGTATTTATACAAAATCATAATTTAAAGGACTTCATTCCTTCATTCACTTTGGAAATTTGGAATTGCAGCACATCAAATTTTGCCTGGGAAGAAAAGTAGATTAAATAAATTTAATAAGTCTTACTACTTCCCATTAAATAAATTAAATACGTCTTACTTGTTCCCACTCCTTTTCAAAACAGTAGTTTAAAACGAGGGCCCTTCACTCAATCTTTAACCCCAACCCCGCACGTTGTGTTGTATCTGTGAATGTTGGTTGTGGCCAAATGATAGTTTTCTTTCATTCGTTTAGGTTCCAAGAAAACTTGATGTAACTCTACTTTTAACTGCCGTTTCAGATAAGCGGGTATTACGTCGCAGTCATGTGCCGTGGATATGACGTAATTGCCCGAACCTCCGCCAAAATTCAAATCTGTTGGCGCGATGGCCGTGAGCCACTGAGCAGCGACGATTATCAACAGAAATATCTTTATTTTCTGCTTGCAACTGGACCGTCTAGAGCGTACACGGTAAGTAACACTCATTGTGTTTAAGGAGATTTACGTTTGTAATAGCAGAAGTGTAGCCGCGTTGCGTTGTACGTGTGAAAATTGGTCGAGGCGAAATGTTAATGTTTAATTTCATTCCTTTAGGTTCCACGGTGTTTGTTGGCTGCAAGTTTTCCACTGCAAGAAGAGGCTCGTATCATTGACCAGGAGCGAGCTACAATGGTGAGTAGCCATAACATTTATGTTAAACACTTCCTATTTCATGTCTAACAGTACTTGATTTAACAAATAACCATAAATAAATACAGTGTGGGCACTGAAGTTAACATATGTGATTATACTGCCTAATCTGTCACGGAGTAGATTGTTGCAAAGTAATATAAGATCCAAAGTTGTAATTCAGAATAGTTTTCAAAAGAAGGCCATTAGAATTATATACAAGTCTGATTACCCTGAACAAGCTATTAATTAAATCAAATATTCTTCAATTCAAAGATTTGGTAGATTATCAGACAAATAATGTCTAACAGTAATTGATTTAACACATCACGATAAGTAGATTGAGTGTGGGCACTCTCAAGTTAACATATGTGATTATACTGCCTAATCTGTTACAGAGTATGTTGTTGCCAAGTAATGTAGAATAGATCCAAAGTAGTAATCCAGAATAGTTTTGAAGAGGCCATTAGAATGATAAACAAATCTGATTACCTTGAACATAATAACAAGCTAAGTGTTTAATATGTCCTATGAAGTCAAAATTGGGCACCATCATGTGGTGAAATTTGGAATTGCATCACATCCAATTTTGCCTGGGAACAAACAGATTACATAAATCTTAGTTTTGAATAAGCCACTCCTTCTCAAACAAGTAAACTCTGCCCATTTTGCGCAGTAGATGTTCTGTTAATATCTAGTATTTATACAAAGTCATAATTTAAATTGCTTTCAACCTTCATTCATCGGTTCAACCAACATTACTCGCTCTTATTACCAACTTGTATTGATTTAACTAAGCGTTTAATACTTCCTATCAGGTCTCAAATCGAGATTTGGCAAAATACAATTTCAGCAAATCCAATTTTGCCAGGGAACAAAAATAGATTAAATAAACTAAATAAGTCCTCTTCCCATTAAATAAATCAGAAAAGTCTGTCTTGTAACCAGTCCTCTTCAAACAAGTAAAGTCTGCCCATTTTGTGCCGTAGATTTTGTGTCTATGCCTAGTATTTAAACAAAATCATAATTTAAACGACTTCTTTCCTTCATTCACTTTGGAAATTTGGAATTGCAGCAAATCGAATTTTGGCAGGGAACAAAAATAGATCAATTAAACTAAATAAGTCTTCTTCCCATTAAATAAATTAAAAAAGTCTGTCTTGTAACCAGTCCTTTTCAAACAAGTAAAGTCTGCCCATTTTGTGCCGTCGATTTTGTGTTAATGCCTAGTATTTATACAAAATCATAATTTAAAGGACTTCATTCCTTCATTCACTTTGGAAATTTGGAATTGCAGCACATCAAATTTTGCCTGGGAAGAAAAGTAGATTAAATAAATTTAATAAGTCTTACTACTTCCCATTAAATAAATTAAATACGTCTTACTTGTTCCCACTCCTTTTCAAAACAGTAGTTTAAAACGAGGGCCCTTCACTCAATCTTTAACCCCAACCCCGCACGTTGTGTTGTATCTGTGAATGTTGGTTGTGGCCAAATGATAGTTTTCTTTCATTCGTTTAGGTTCCAAGAAAACTTGATGTAACTCTACTTTTAACTGCCGTTTCAGATAAGCGGGTATTACGTCGCAGTCATGTGCCGTGGATATGACGTAATTGCCCGAACCTCCGCCAAAATTCAAATCTGTTGGCGCGATGGCCGTGAGCCACTGAGCAGCGACGATTATCAACAGAAATATCTTTATTTTCTGCTTGCAACTGGACCGTCTAGAGCGTACACGGTAAGTAACACTCATTGTGTTTAAGGAGATTTACGTTTGTAATAGCAGAAGTGTAGCCGCGTTGCGTTGTACGTGTGAAAATTGGTCGAGGCGAAATGTTAATGTTTAATTTCATTCCTTTAGGTTCCACGGTGTTTGTTGGCTGCAAGTTTTCCACTGCAAGAAGAGGCTCGTATCATTGACCAGGAGCGAGCTACAATGGTGAGTAGCCATAACATTTATGTTAAACACTTCCTATTTCATGTCTAACAGTACTTGATTTAACAAATAACCATAAATAAATACAGTGTGGGCACTGAAGTTAACATATGTGATTATACTGCCTAATCTGTCACGGAGTAGATTGTTGCAAAGTAATATAAGATCCAAAGTTGTAATTCAGAATAGTTTTCAAAAGAAGGCCATTAGAATTATATACAAGTCTGATTACCCTTAACATAACAACAAGCTATTAATTAAATCACAAATTCTTCAATTCAAAGATTTGGTAGATTATCAGACAAATAATGTCTAACAGTAATTGATTTAACACATCACGATAAGTAGATTGAGTGTGGGCACTCTCAAGTTAACAGATATGATTATACTGCCTAATCTGTTACAGAGTATGTTGTTGCCAAGTAATGTAGAATAGATCCAAAGTAGTAATCCAGAATAGTTTTGAAGAGGCCATTAGAATAATAAACAAATCTGATTACCTTGAACATAATAACAAGCTAAGTGTTTAATATGTCCTATGAAGTCAAAATTGGGCACCATCATGTGGTGAAATTTGGAATTGCATCACATCCAATTTTGCCTGGGAACAAACAGATTAAATAAATCTTAGTTTTGAATAAGCCACTCCTTCTCAAACAAGTAAACTCTGCCCATTTCGCGCAGTAGATGTTCTGTTAATATCTAGTATTTATACAAAGTCATAATTTAAATTGCTTTCAACCTTCATTCATCGGTTCAACCAACATTACTCGCTCTTATTACCAACTTGTATTGATTTAACTAAGCGTTTAATACTTCCTATCAGGTCTCAAGGCAAGATTTGGCAAAATACAATTTCAGCAAATCCAATTTTGCCAGGGAACAAAAATAGATTAAATAAACTAAATAAGTCTTCTTCCCATTAAATAAATCAGAAAAGTCTGTCTTGTAACCAGTCCTCTTCAAACAAGTAAAGTCTGCCCATTTTGTGCCGTAGATTTTGTGTCTATGCCTAGTATTTAAACAAAATCATAATTTAAACGACTTCTTTCCTTCATTCACTTTGGAAATTTGGAATTGCAGCAAATCGAATTTTGCCAGGGAACAAAAATAGATCAATTAAACTAAATAAGTCTTCTTCCCATTAAATAAATTAAAAAAGTCTGTCTTGTAACCAGTCCTTTTCAAACAAGTAAAGTCTGCCCATTTTGTGCCGTCGATTTTGTGTTAATGCCTAGTATTTATACAAAATCATAATTTAAAGGACTTCATTCCTTCATTCACTTTGGAAATTTGGAATTGCAGCACATCAAATTTTGCCTGGGAAGAAAAGTAGATTAAATAAATTTAATAAGTCTTACTACTTCCCATTAAATAAATTAAATACGTCTTACTTGTTCCCACTCCTTTACAAAAAAGTAGTTTAAAACGAGGTCCCTTCACTCAACCTTTAACCCTATTTATTCACCTTCTAGGCTAAGTGTTAAAGGCTAAGTGTTAAAGGCTAAGTGTTAAAGGCTAAGTGTTAGAGGCTAAGTGCCAGAGGCTAGGCGCCAGAGGCGAGTTTTTGTGGGCTGAAGTTTTAGTGGGGTTAGTGTGAATACAATCCAAAAGAATACAACAGAATACAATACAATAGAATATAATACATAGATTAAATTCAATAGCTCTTACTACTTCCCATTAAATAAATTAAATACGTCTTACTTGTTCCCAATCCTTTTCAAAAAAGTAGTTTAAAACGAGGGCCCTTCACTCAACCTTTAACCTCAACCCCGCACGTCACATTGTGTTGTATCTGTGAATGTTGGTTGTGGCCAAATGATAGTTTTCTTTCATTCGTTTAGGTTCCACGGTGTTTGTTGGCTATGTTTTCCACTGTCAGAAGGATGAAAATACAAAGTACAACGCTTGGACGTGGGCGAAGACGTCACCGGTGAGTCCTTCCTTCCTATTTATTTACCTTCTAGATGCTAGAGGCTAAGTGTTAGAGGCTAAGTGTTAGAGGCTAAGTGTTAAACACAATACGAACAACACAACGATACTGCACTGAACAACACGATACCGCACTGAGAAACACGATACCGCACTGAACAACACGATACCGCACTGAACAACACCATGCCGCACTGAACACCATGCCACACTGAACAACACCATCCCGCACTGAACAACACCATGCCGCACTAAACAACACCATGCCGCACTGAACAACACCATGCCTCACTGAACGACACCATGCCGCACTGAAAGACACCATGCCGCACTGAACGACACCATGCCGCACTGAAAGACACCATCCCGCACTGAACACCATGCCGCACTGAACAACACCATCCTGCACTGAACAACACCATCCCGCACTGAACAACACCATGCCGCACTGAACAACATTATGCCGCACTGAACATTATGCCGCACTGAACAACACCATGCCGCACTGAACAACACCATGCCGCACTGAACAACATTATGCCGCACTGAACAACACCATGCCGCACTGAACAACACCATGCCGCACTGAACAACACCATGCCGCACTGAACAACATTATGCCGCACTGAACAACACCATGCCGCACTGAACAACACCATCCTGCACTGAACAACACCATTCCGCATTGAACACCATGCCGCACTGAACAACACCATCCCGCACTGAACAACACCATCCCGCACTGAACAACACCATGCCGCACTGAACAACATTATAACGCACTGAACAACACCATCCCGCACTGAACAACACCATGCCGCACTAAACAACATTATGCCGCACTGAACAACATTATGCCGAAATGAACAACACCATGCCGCACTGAACAACACCATGCCGCACTGAACAACACCATCCTGCACTGAACAACACCATCCCGCACTGAACAACACCATGCCGCACTGAACAACACCATGCCGCACTGAACAACACCATGCCGCAATGAACAACACCATCCCGCACTGAACAACATTATGCCGCACTGAACAACATTATGCCGCACTGAACAACACCATGCCGCACTGAACAACACCATGCCGCACTGAACAACACCATCCTGCACTGAACAACACCATCCCGCACTGAACAACACCATGCCGCACTGAACAACATTATGGCGCACTGAACAACATTATGCCGCACTGAACAACACCATGCCGCACTGAACAACACCATGCCGCACTGAACAACACCATGCCGCAATGAACAACACCATCCCGCACTGAACAACACCATGCCGCACTGAGCAACACCATGCCGCACTGAACAACACCATCCTGCACTGAACAACACCATGCCGCACTGAACAACACCATTCCGCACTGAACAACACCATGCCGCACTGAACAACATTACGCTGCACTGAACAACACCATGCCGCACTGAACAACACCATGCCGCACTGAACAACACCATGCCGCATTGAACAACACCATGCCGCATTGAACAACACCATGCCGCACTGAACAACACCATCCTGCACTGAACAACACCATGCCGCATTGAACAACACCATCCTGCACTGAACAACACCATCCCGCACTGAACAACACCATCCCGCATTGAACAACACCATCCTGCACTGAACAACACCATGCCGCACTGAACAACACCATGCCGCACTGAACAACACCATTCCGCACTGAACAACACCATGCCGCACTGAACAACACCATCCTGCACTGAACAACACCATCCCGCACTGAACAACACCATGCCGCATTGAACAACACCATCCTGCACTGAACAACACCATCCTGCACTGAACAACACCATGCCGCACTGAACAACACCATGCCGCACTGAACAACACCATGCCGCACTGAACAACACCATGCCGCACTGAACAACATTATGCCGCACTGAACAACATTATGTCGCACTGAACAACACCATGCCGCACTGAACAACACCATGCCGCACTGAACAACATTATGCCGCACTGAAAAACACCATGCCGCACTGAACAACACCATCCCGCACTGAACAACACCATGCCGCATTGAACAACACCATGCCGCACTGAACAACACCATGCTGCACTGAACAACATTATGCTGCACTGAACAACACGATCCTGCATTGAACAACACCATGCCGCACTGAACAACACCATCCTGCACTGAACAACACCATCCTGCACTGAACAACACCACCCCGCACTGAACAACACGATCCCGCATTGAACACCATCCCGCACTGAACAACACCATGCCGCACTGAACAACACCATTCCGCACTGAACAACACCATGCCGCACTGAACAACACCATGCCGCACTGAACAACACCATGCCGCACTGAACAACACCATGCCGCACTGAACAACATTATGCCGCACTGAACAACACCATGCCGCACTGAACAACACCATCCCGCACTGAACAACACCATGCCGCATTGAACAACACCATGCCGCACTGAACAACACCATCCTGCACTGAACAACACCATCCCGCACTAAACAACACCATGCCGCACTGAACAACATTATGGCGCACTGGACAACATTATGCCGCACTGAACAACACCATGCCGCACTGAACAACACCATGCCGCACTGAACAACACCATGCCGCACTGAACAACACCATGCCGCACTGAACAACATTATGCCGCACTGAACAACACCATGCCGCACTGAACAACACCATGCCGCACTGAACAACACGATCCCGCATTGAACAACACCATCCTGCACTGAACAACACCATGCCGCACTGAACAACACCATGCCGCACTGAACAACACCATTCCGCACTGAACAACACCATGCCGCACTGAACGACACCATCCTGCACTGAACAACACCATCCCGCACTGAACAACACCATGCCGCATTAAACAACACCATGCCGCACTGAACAACACCATCCTGCACTGAACAACACCATGCCGCACTGAACAACACCATGCCGCACTGAACAACACCATGCCGCACTGAACAACATTATGCCGCACTGAACAACATTATGCCGCACTGAACAACATTATGTCGCACTGAACAACACCATGCCGCACTGAACAACACCATGCTGCACTGAACAACATTATGCCGCACTGAACAACACCATCCCGCATTGAACAACACCATCCCGCAGTGAACAACACCATGCCGCATTGAACAACACCATGCCGCACTGAACAACACCATGCTGCACTGAACAACATTATGCTGCACTGAACAACACGATCCTGCATTGAACAACACCATGCCGCACTGAACAACACCATCCTGCACTGAACAACACCATGCCGCACTGAACAACACCATGCCGCACTGAACAACATTATGCCGCACTGAACAACACCATGCCGCACTGAACAACACCATCCCGCACTGAACAACACCATGCCGCATTGAACAACACCATGCCGCACTGAACAACACCATGCTGCACTGAACAACATTATGCTGCACTGAACAACACGATCCTGCATTGAACAACACCATGCCGCACTGAACAACACCATCCTGCACTGAACAACACCATCCTGCACTGAACAACACCACCCCGCACTGAACAACACGATCCCGCATTGAACAACACCATCCCGCACTGAACAACACCATGCCGCACTGAACAACACCATTCCGCACTGAACAACACCATGCCGCACTGAACAACACCATGCCGCACTGAACAACACCATGCCGCACTGAACAACACCATGCCGCACTGAACAACATTATGCCGCACTGAACAACACCATGCCGCACTGAACAACACCATCCCGCACTGAACAACACCATGCCGCATTGAACAACACCATGCCGCACTGAACAACACCATCCTGCACTGAACAACACCATCCCGCACTAAACAACACCATGCCGCACTGAACAACATTATGGCGCACTGGACAACATTATGCCGCACTGAACAACACCATGCCGCACTGAACAACACCATGCCGCACTGAACAACACTATGCCGCACTGAACAACACCATGCCGCACTGAACAACATTATGCCGCACTGAACAACACCATGCCGCACTGAACAACACCATGCCGCACTGAACAACACGATCCCGCATTGAACAACACCATCCTGCACTGAACAACACCATGCCGCACTGAACAACACCATGCCGCACTGAACAACACCATTCCGCACTGAACAACACCATGCCGCACTGAACAACACCATCCTGCACTGAAGAACACCATCCCGCACTGAACAACACCATGCCGCATTGAACAACACCATGCCGCACTGAACAACACCATCCTGCACTGAACAACACCATGCCGCACTGAACAACACCATGCCGCACTGAACAACACCATGCCGCACTGAACAACATTATGCCGCACTGAACAACATTATGCCGCACTAAACAACATTATGTCGCACTGAACAACACCATGCCGCACTGAACAACACCATGCTGCACTGAACAACATTATGCCGCATTGAACAACACGATCCCGCATTGAACAACACCATCCCGCAGTGAACAACACCATGCCGCAGTGAACAACACCATGCCGCATTGAACAACACCATGCCGCACTGAACAACACCATGCTGCACTGAACAACATTATGCTGCACTGAACAACACCATGCCGCACTGAACAACACCATGCCGCACTGAACAACACCATCCTGCACTGAACAACACCTTTCCACACTGAACAACACCATGCCGCACTGAACAACACCATGCCGCACTGAACAACACCATGCCGCACTGAACAACACCATGCCGCACTGAACAACACCATGCCGCAATGAACAACACCATCCCGCAATGAACAACACCATGCCGCATTGAACAACACCATGCCGCACTGAACAACACCATCCCGCACTGAACAACACCACCCCGCACTGAACAACACGATCCCGCATTGAACAACACCATCCCGGACTGAACAACACCATGCCGCACTGAACAACACCATTCCGCACTGAACAACACCATGCCGCACTGAACAACACCATGCCGCACTGAACAACACCATGCCGCACTGAACAACACCATGCCGCACTGAACAACATTATGCCGCACTGAACAACACCATGCCGCACTGAACAACACCATCCCGCACTGAACAACACCATGCCGCATTGAACAACACCGTGCCGCACTGAACAACACCATCCTGCACTGAACAACACCATGCCGCACTGAACAACACCATGCCGCACTGAACAACATTATGCCGCACTGAACAACATTATGCCGCACTGAACAACACCATGCCGCACTGAACAACACCATGCCGCACTGAACAACACCATGCCGCACTGAACAACACGACGTCGCACTGAACAACACGACGCCGCACAGAACAACACGACGCCGCACAGAATAACACAATACCGCACAGAACAACACAATACCGCACAAACAGTTTTAGATAATATTACGTCGCAGTCATGTGACGCGGACATGACGTCAATAGGCGGAACTCACGGCAAAATTATAATCCGTGGGCGTGGCTTGCAACAGGAAGTAGGAAAGCGGCAGTTCTGGCAAACAAGACACAGCTGTTAGTAACACGATGACTAACAAGGCAAATATTTTTGTTTTCAGCTTGCAACTTGACCGTCTAGAGCGTACAAGGTAATTACAACTGTTTTTTTTTAGCCCTGAAAAGCAAGGGAGTGTGGCGTTTGGGAGGAATGTCGAACTCGGCGTCTGCTTCCAGCCACAGACGCCAAATTTCGACGATTATTTCGACTGGTCAACGGTTGTAAATTATTGCGTTGACTAAAAACTTGATTTAACTCTACTCTTAACTTTGCCGTTTCAGATATGCGGGTATTACACCGCGGAAATGACGTCAATAGGCTGAACTCTCGCCAAAATCCAAATCTGTGGGCGCAATGGCCTTGAGCGAGACACCGGATACAAACACGACGATTATCAACAGAAATATCTTTATTTTCCGCTTGCAAGTGGACCGTCTAGAGCGTACACGGTAAGTACAACTCATTGTGTTTAAAAAGATTTACGTTTGTGTAGTTTGCGTTGCGTTGTATCTGTGAATGTTGGTTGAGGCTAAATGTTAATGTTTAATTTCATTCCTTTAGGTTCCACGGTGTTTGTTGGCTGTATGTTTTCCACTGCAAGAAGAGGCTCGTATCATTGACCAGCAGGAGCTACAATGGTGAGTACCCCTTTCGTCTTCCATTTATGTTAAACACTTCCTATTTCATGTCTAACAGTACTCGATTTAACAAATAACCATAAATAAATACAGTGTGGGCAGTCACGTTAACATATGTGATTATCCTGCCTAATATGTTTATCACAAATATGTCACTAATCACTAATATGTTTATTTGTTTATCACAACACCTTTGGACCTTCAGCAATCGATTATTTACCTTCATCTACATAGAGACAGAACGATGGTGTCTTAAACATCTCATTCATTTCACCAAATAACTTCACGCAGGTGGATAACGGCCGTCTCGGTCACGCTATGTTGCGTGATGCAGTTTTGAAGAACCAAATGCATTTATTCAATGAATAAGTCAAGCTAGTTCTATGTTTATGATGTTGTAAGTTACGGTACCGATTGAAGTTGAGTTCGAAGCCAGTGGAAAACAGCGCTGCGTTTGTGCTCTCCAGGTACAAATGTTGTGATCTCTGACTGACGACCGGGCGAGACTCGAGTAAGAGATGTCCAAACGAGCTCCGGCAGGGCGGGCCAAGGCGGAGCGAACGGACGCCCTTCAGGCCGCCAATGACGAGCTGAGAACCAAACTGATGGACGTCCAGTTAGAACTTCAGCAGGAGAAGAACAAGGTGAAAACCTCAACAGACAGACACTGCCTGCCTCCCTGCCTGCCTCCCTGCCTGCCTCCCTGCCTGCCTCCCTCCCTCCCAGTTTTCCCGATGTAGATTAGACATGCGTGTGCCATGACTGTGTCAGCCTACATCAACAAATGCACCGAGGACGTCAGCACCACTAAGAATATCATCACCCGGGGCAACCAACGACCCTGGATGACTGAGGAGGTACGTCAAACGCTACGAGCGCGGAACTCTGCCTTCAAGTCTGGCGACAAGGAGACACTGAGGACAGCGAGAGCCAACTTGAACCGTGCCATCAGGAT